>NC_066616.1:17248125-17859843 GCF_025231255.1 Drosophila biarmipes | reverse complement strand
TAGGAACTTCATAAAAATACGTTTAGGATCTTTGAAATCAAATATACTTCGGAGTGCTCTAAAAAATAATTAAGTACCTAGAGTTTATATTTTGTCTTTAAAATGTATTAACGGTCAGTATAATATATGTGAAATAATATTTTCCATATATATATTTTATTATTTGAATTTCAATGAGCAAACAAAACATTAAATAAAATTCCAATTAAGGAAGAAGGCCTGTCTTATTGTGCGGAAATATTATTAAGCGGCCGAGACAGCCGTCAGACGAGATCAAGTGTGGCAGGCGCAAACTGCTGGGGCCGTATTAAAAATTATAATTTGACAAACGTTGACAATAAGAATTTAATAAAAATTATTTTACCTGCCGTCGCATTCACGCCAATTTGCGTAATGAAAAGGCATTTAATGGGGGCGCTTCCCGAGGAGGAGGAAAATTGCGAGGGGGCGTGGATAAGGCGGACTCAGGGGGCGGAATGCGGTAAGCCACTTACTGTTATCTGCTTAATGAAACTGCTGCTCGGCAGCATGGTTGTCGTTGTTGTGGCGGCAGTTGTTGCCGCCGCCTCCGTTGTTGTCGGCCAGGTGTTGGTTGTTGCTGCTGCCGTGGCAGTGGAGTCACCTGTCGCCGGAGTTCCTGCTGCAGTGGTGGCTCCGGCTGCCAAGGAAGCTGAGCCGGTTGATCCAAGGAGTCCCGCCGTCGTTGTCGTCGCAGAAGTCGAAGAAGTGGCATCCACCTCGGCAACCAGCTGAGCTGTTGACGTCTCCGTGACAAAAGCCACTCCTGCAGCAGCAGCAGCAGCAGCAGCCCCCACCTCGGATACATCATTCTGGGATATGGCGTCTAGGATGTATGAACGTGTTATGGTTACCAAGCCATTGAGCATCTCCGAGGAGGATGTGGCGGCTCCTCTCGTTGATCCTGCGGTGGTTGTGGACGCTGGTGTTGCTCCTGTAGTGGTGGTGCTAGTGGTGGTTGTTGTCGTTGTGGTGGTGGTGGTGGTGGTGCTAGTGGTTGGCACTTCCGCTGGCAGATCGATGCGTTCAATTTCCGTACGCCAGCCGCGGCGATTATGCAAATAGATTTGCTTCTGATTGTAAAACCAATTAATGAAAAGCGGCGGCTCCAGAGCCTGGCTAATTATGCAACGCAATTTCACTTGACTTCCGGCCTTCACATGTCGCGTTGACTCTCCAATTAATTCGGTTTTCGGCTCTGCAAAAGGCGGGGGAGAGAAAGTGAGAGGGATGTAGTGAAAGCCTGGCACCCACACACAAATCTTCCCAAGTTTGCTCTCGAAAGTGCAACGGTCATTGATTTATTGTCTCTGCCATTGCAGATTTATAGGTGTGGTCAGAGGTTGGAGATGGGGCTTGGGTTTGGCTTTTGATTTGGGTTTTGATTTTGGCATCGACTTTGGCGTATGAAGGCCAATGGGTCAATGGAATGTTTGCTCAGTGAATTAGATGGGGAGTGGGTTTACTCTAGGCAAACATAATAGTTAGAATGGTAGTATTGGGCTTTTAGCTGCACAAACAAAATAATATCTAAATTATGTCTAATTGCATGGAAAATACAATGAGTTTTTAAATTAGGAGAATACTGTTAAAATTGTTTTATAGGTATTTTGATATAAATAAATGATACAAAAATAAACTGCTGATTGATTTTCTTTCCAATAAAAATAACCTAAAAAACTAACGATTTGATTTAGAAACATTTAAGACAGACAGTTAGAAGAATTAAATACAAATGAATTTATTTACTTGTTTATTCGCAACTTGCCCCAAAAAGTATGCTACAAATTACGCTACACCATCCTTACTCACCTACAATCCTCAGATGGACTATGGCACTCGCCTTGGGCTCCGTGGACACCTGGCACTCGTAGGTGCCCTCGTCCTTCAGCTGCACATACTTGATCTGCAGGGACCAGCGCTCGGGATTGGGGGAGAAGACCGACTGGAAGCGCTGATCCGCGATAAAGGTTGTCTGGTCCACGGTGAGGATGTGCCCGTCCCTCATGCGCAGCCAGGATATCGGCTTCTTCACCAGCTGCTTGACCTGCCCAAGTGAGACAGCAAGTTTACTTTCAATTATCGGGCAATGATTCGAATTGGGGGTTTCAATTTTTAAAATTAATTCAATTATCCCCGCACAAAAGCAATTCAAACAGTAAATCCCAGCTGCCCGACCCCGGGGGTTGGTCAGTGTGCCGATGATGATGATGATGTCAGCAGAACTTTGCCCTGTTTGCCCAGCCCCACCTCAGCTGCAGATGTATACTTTGGTAAGCTTTGGAGTGAGGGAGTTTTCGGGATCCCCTCCGGGGCGGTAAACAATACCGATAACAAAACGACGATTCATTTGTGTCAATAATGCCAATAATAATTTAGTGGCAATTTGCCCGGGCAGCCTCCGAGCGGCGAAAACAAAATAATATACATTAAAATGCCAGTCATCGATACGGAAGTGCCTCGAAAGCATCCCACCTCCTTATCAGGTATCTATGTCTGTATTTAAATATGGATATGGATTCCCAATGGCTGGCACGACTTCCTTTCTCTAATTACACTGACCCAAAACAAACAGCCAACCAGTTGAGCTGGGTAAACCGAAATCTCGCAGATATCACAGTGCCCCATTACCAGTCAACGCCCCCTTTCTCGCAGTGTGATTATCGGAGGGGGAACTAAGTATTGTGGTAACTGGCCGAAACGAAGGCGTCGTGACAGAGGCAAATGACTGTCTTTGAACCACTGTCATCAACTACATTGTCGGTGTCGGGGGCCCAGACGACGAGGAACTCAACTCCAAGGACCCCGGCGACGGCGACGAGGACGATGACGAGGACATCGTCATGATTAGATACTATAATCATTTGCGTTTTATGTGCTTGTTGTTGCCGCCATTGTTGTTGGGGCTGTCGCCAAGGAAGTGGCGCTGGAGGAGCCCCATTCGGGCTGATATTGTCGGTTGAGCACGTGCTGTCAAAAAGCATCTCCCCTAAATGAATATGAACATCTCCGCTCCGGCGACAAATCAACTCATTGGAGTGGAGTGCTCAATCACCTGCAGGGGGCAAAGCCGAAACATTAGGGAAATCCCAAGTACGTTTCCCCTTAAAAATAAAATGATGTGCTCTTTAATCGCTTGCAATCCCACTCAATATTGTATTGAGTTTTTAAAGAGACTTCTTATTGAAAAAAGGATATTTTTTTAAATACGAAATTAGAAATCTATATATTTACTGCTCTTTATAATGTGATTACCTAACAACTGTGATTTTTACGAACCGGGTGATGTGTTTTATATGCTTTAAACTCGTTTGTAATCCTTTAATCTGTGCAGTTGCTTTCATTTAATACCGAGCGCCGTAATTAAACGCGGTACCTATTGATGAGGCACATTCATTGGCAAATCCATTTAATTAAACACTTCCCTGTGGATGCATGCGGAATTCGCGTGCAAAATGATTTGCCCAGATATCTGGAAAAAATAGAAAAATGGAAGCCACTGTGCGGAGGCAGGGTGAGAGTTTATTAAATTTGCTTCGCAGCCTCTCTGCCAGGAGTATCCCGGCTCTAAGGACATTATTATCGGGCTGAGCATCGACATTATACCCGGTATTAAGTGAAGATGCTTATCCACTATCCACCGATGGGCGTGGGCAGGCAGCCAAGTCAGGACTTCGAGTACGTGGCAAGTGTAAGTAGGTCTCCTGCCCACCGCCCACCGCCTCCCCCGTCCCTCGCCCTGGCTCCTTTGTCCTTGTGGCTGAGAAATATCCTTGTGTGGCCTGAGCACAGGTTCCCCGCCTGGCATTAGCTAATTTAAATTTTCGCTGCCTCCGTGGAGATTGTGTGTTTAATTCGGCCGTAAAGTGATGGGTCGACGGCTCTTATCGGGACGCCCGGGTGTTTGCCATTTAAATATTGTTAATTAGTTTTAGCTGCAGTTCAAACTGCCCCCGAAAAGCGTATCACGAAGTCTGGCAAGTGCCACATCCACTTCCGCCCCTCAATGGGTTTTATGTTCCCCCAAACTGTCGTCATCATCCGCTGCCAGCATCGAGATTGAGACCCCGCGTGAGCATCGTTTTCCATCACAGTCGAGCAGACAGCAAAGTTTGCTCATAACATTGCGAATTTTCGTCTAAACTTGTTTGCAAATAATTTCTTTTATTTTGTTGATTCTCCTCTGTCTTCTGGGCCGCGTCTTCCTCTTTCTTTTCACACAACAATACACCTCAAAGTGCCCGCTTTCATATCTTCGCCGAAATAACACAGCACAACACAGCACAGCTCAACAAAAATGTACAAAAACGAGAGGAAAACTTTTCGCTGAGTTGCCGAAAAAAGCAAGAAAGGAATGACAGGCGCTGTGGAGAAAGGAGAGTCTGTCGATTTCGGGTAAAAAATATTCAAGTGCTTGCAGGCAAAGCATTTTTGCGGCTTTCCCCCGCTCGACTCTCAGGGCCCTTCGATTCGTTATCCTTCAGCTGCTTTCTTTGTGACGCCCACGGTCGCAAAATGTATTATTAATTGATTAGGTTTAAGCAGATTTGAAGATTATTCCGGGCACATAAATATATACTCGATGCGCTGGGCCAACAGCCAGGAGCGAATGTGCGATATCCGATACTGTGTGCGTATTTAAATTATCTGATAAATATTTTATAGAAGATTGTTTTCGTGTTTCAGCAGAGGGTTCAAGATTGAGGAAACATTTTGCCGACGGGGAGATTGCAAACTTGGTTTAGCTGGTGTTCGAGACAAAAATTGCAAAATATATATGGTAATAATTACATTTAAGTTAATTTTTCGTTAAAAGTACATTTAAGATATTCAAACTAGTGAGTGCAAATTTACTCTCTATATTTCTCTTCCAGTATTTAACACTCGACTGAACAAAGATAATTATCTTAAATGGCTCTCTCTCCAAATTAAATTTTAGTAAAATACAAGTACAACAAAATGAACCTAAGGCGGACTTTTAAAAGGTTGCCAAAATGTTATATAAGCCCTTGCCTTATTACCCCTCGCTGCTCAGATGCATCTTTTAATTAACTATAAACCTCATCCGCCCGCTGTTTTCCTTCCTTTGAAATAGCATCTCAAGGGAATATACTCGCGATGCTGTTTTTTTCGCATCTGCAGTCGACAGTTAGACGGAGTATTTATTCCTGCAACTTTAAGTTCTGCTGCACGCCTTGGCAGTAATTTCCTGTCCAAACAGTAACCAGTAAATAGTAACTCTGGCAGTGGCAGCGATAGAATCCAGCAGCGCCAATTATAATTTGCAATGCGAAACGCGGATACGCGGAAGTGCGGATGTGCGGATGCGGATGCAGCAGGCAAAGCGCCAAGGAACGACGGGTAACTAAGTTATTAGCGGATGCCAGGACGGCTCACTCGACCCCCTCACGTCCCCCGACCTCTGCGTACATAAGTATATATACTTATGTATAACGAGCGGATGCATAAACGTATATAGTGACAACTATTTGGGTCATCGTTCTTGAGGAGCAGCTCCAAACAAAAATGTGTCTTCTTGGGGACTTTTTGCAGTCTTCGCTAGGGTATTGCACTTTTTGCGAAGAAAAACTAGCAGCTACATTTCATACTTCATATGTAAATGTAAATGATCACACCATTGACCTGATAGGCAAAGCTGGTTCTGACTAATTTTATTCGGATTTCCGAGATAGATTTCAAACCGTTTTATAAACACTCTATATTACTTATTTCTCAAAGTCTTAAGGGAAAAACTTAGTTAATGTTTTTTCACCCTTATTTAATTTTAGTCTCTTTTATTAACCTCTGTTATTAGGCCAAAGTTAACTTTAAATAATAAATATTGTATTTAAGTTAAAACCATTATACATCCTTCTCTTTTCCCACTAAACAAATATTTTATGAACTTTAAATTTCTCTTCGAGTGTACCCATCTGCTTATGTATGCCCTTTGGCTAGGGCGTGGCATCGACGTCGACATCGACATCGACATCAGCATCGGCAATTTCCGGTTTTGTTTTCGCTCAGTTCCGACAGCGGCCAGCGTAAATTAGTTCAAAGCTCTAAAATGGCGAAAAAAGGAAAGCGGAAGTCGGGCCAATCGATGCCACATCCCTTGGGTTCCACTTCCTCCGCCTGCGCCCCCGCCGCACTTCGCCTTTGTTGCCGAACTGATTGAGCCCGGGAGGAACTGTAGTATCAGCTGCTTATTATAAATTATCAATGATTAATAAAAATGCTTTGTAAATATTTGCACAGCCAACAATTTGCCGTGGAACTTCTCTCTGATGGATTGGTCGGTACACAAAGGAGCTTGAAAGAGTTTCGCTCAAGCGGGCTGATTGAATTTTCACAGAATTTTCCAGCCACTTCTACCTTAAATATTCCACCCAATTATGCCTTGCAGAGTTTTGTTTGGCTCATGACTCGGTTTGGCGGCATTCACATTTCTCGATTCTGATTTCAGCTGGGAAATCTAATCAGCACACACTGCCTAATTAAAGGGAAAGTTGTGGGAAAATGTACACGAAAAGAAACATGGTAAAAGTGTATTAATGTATTTTTAATTAGATGAAAGAAAAGCTGTGTTTTTCATTTATAATTATCAATTAGAAAGTTAGGGTTTATATGGTCCTTTGTAGCTCCAAAAAAAATATTTAGCTGACAATCTTATAACATTAATAAACATAATTTAATGAGTTGAAATTGGCAAGGAATGTATAGGTATACGAGGATTATATATTAATTTAGATTTGCTTTTTTCCAAACATTAAATAAATAAGCCTTTTAAACCCTCAGTGATTTATTTTCTGTATTTATGACTTATTGAAAGCTGAAACTCATTGCTTTGTGTTTGCTAATAAACATTAATAAATATTAAAATTTGTAAGAATTTTAGTTATGGGTAAATAAGAAAATATCATTATCATTATTATTATCATTATCATTATTTCCCCCATCTTTATCTCTTTGAAATCACTAAAATTTGTGTCTAAGTTTTCTCCCCGATTTTAAAGGATAGATTTCCCGGACTAGGGCTGATTTTCCTCTCAGTGTAGTTGCTCAACTTACATTGCATGGCAGATAGGCATGGGTGCCGGCCTGGCTAATTATTGTCTGGTAATCATCTATTGTTGGCGGTGGCATCAGCGTTGTTGTTGCCACCGGACGACGGGTTGTGCGCCTCGTGGTCGTCGTTGTTGTTGCTGGCGTTGTTGTGGCAGGCTCTGTGGTTGTTGTTGCTGCCGTTGCTAATGGGGGGGAATCCCCCATCGAAAACGGCACTGCATTCAGGGCAATCGAAGCTGCAGATGTGGCGTTGTCCTGCGCTGTGATTCTATAGCTCTGCTGCTCCTGGATATTCCGACTGCTCATAATCAGATTCGCCCCGAGGGCAGCGGTCAGCCGCTGATCGCCATTGTTGCTAATGTTATTAATGGCCGCATTGTTGCGGGAGCGATCCGGAGGAGCTGCATCATCCACAGCCAAGGCTGCAGCGGCCATTGTTGGCCCAAACGCCCGGGCTTTGTCCAGCGTCTGGGCCATTTGCGTTGTCGCCGGAATTAATGCCTCGCGCCTTGATTGAGTCCTTTGAAAGGCTCGCCCATTTGTTCCATTGCTGTTTAATATTGATGTCTCCTTCTCCTCCCTCGACTGCCCCCTGATGGCTGGATAATGGGAGAGAAGAGCAAAATGAATAGGTTGTGAGTGGAAATTAATGACTTAGTGTTTTGTTTTCTGTCCCCCAACCAGCCAAAAGCTCGGATGTATATATATATTTCAAATGCCATGATCCCCATTTATCTGGAATACTCGTTACGACAATTAAAACGATTTACGGCCCCGACATTTTTGGTTCAATAAATTAATCTTCATTTTTCGGCTGCCTACCTCAGGCCGGGAATAGGCAAAAGTTTAACTTGAGTTTCGGGCCAAGTGAAATTAATTAGCTAATTACGAACTTGAATTGATTTGCATGTACTTGGAGCCTAGTGGCGTGAAGTGAAGAGCCCTTTTCAATGACAACAAAGTTGCGGGGAGTATTCGAGGGGTCCAAGGCTGATAATTGGTCTTAAACCGCTTTATGGTAGTCCTGGCAACTCAGAGCAGTACGTGGCCCGCTCCACCTTGAATCGCAATAAAATATATACCGAAATCGACTATAAATTATATGCCTTTGACACACGATTCGAAAGCTTTTGGGGGGCTTCCCCGCTGCAGATTGCTGGCTGCAGCTTCCCATACAAATGCAGCGCGTAAATTTTGCCAAATTGGCGCCATAAATTTCGCACGAAACTTTGCGAAAGTCAAAGATAGAAACTGCCAGAGAAAGCGAAAGTAAAAGTGCGTGGGTGAGCTTTAGGGTTGAAATTTACTTGCAGGTACGTTGATAAGAAAGCCGGCAAAGGTTGGCCATAACTTTTTCCACTTTGATTTAAACTGACGGAAACTTTATGCACATTACTTGCTAACTAAGCAAGTGTGTAAATTGACAATAAAAAGCAACTGTGGTTCATATTGTCTTATCCATCCATCTTGGATCTCAGGAATACAAAGAAGAAATTTGTTTTTTGGAAAAGTTACAAAGTGATCCTTAAACGCCTAAGGATATGCAACGTATATTTATGCAATGCCGTGCTCACTCTGGTGTTTCTTCTATTTCCATTGAACACTGTAGTGTGAGCAACTTGGTCTTAATTAGCTAATGAACGGGGATGCCACAGATACACAGAGAGAAATGAGTATTATCAAGGGCACTTCGACAGCCATTGAACTTCGAGTGGGAAATAGAAAAGAGAGACGAGTCGAGGGTGCCGGCCTTATCTAATCAAGTTCAGCGCATTTGGCCGGGCTCAAAGTAAATGCAAAACTCTGGAAGCCCTCTTAACGATTCCGGCCAAGTCGTGTGTGTGTCTGGGTGTGTGGCTCTCTCGTCGGGATATTCAGGATTCAGAATTCAGGACTCTTGGCCTGTCTGTGTGCGTGTGCGAGGGCCTGTGGGTGCGCCAGTGTGTGTGCGTTATCATGTTTTATGTTTATGCTTCGTGTACGTGCAATAAAGATAAAGCGATTGCATATAAAAAACTTTTTAATTGCCTGCACTAATGATGCACTGCAGCCAACTTGATTATAATAAAGTTACAAAAATTCCATTTCCCTGCGAGCACAGTGGGCAGGGCAAGGAAGGGAAAGTGGGGTTAATTAAGTTCATGGTCCTGGAATGTCAGCTTATATACACAACAAATATCTGAGAATATCCAGATTCAGAATTTCCCAAAAAATTATCCCAGAAATTACACTGTCAAATTGGAGTATCATATTATTACGATTTAAATGAATATCCAAAAGGTGTTTTTAATTATTTCACATAGTGTTTATAAAAATGTTCTGTATGTATATTTCCAATATATTTCCATATAAAAAAATATTTAAGTAACTACCGTGATACGTTATTAATAAATGTAAGCTACTTCAAAATATTATTAAGGCCTATTTAAATTATTATGATGTTAGGCAATTTTAAGGTCCCCTCCTTAGCAGTAATTAAATGAAAACGTTTTTCCTCGTTTCTTTTTTGTGGCCCACTGTCAGATGGCTCAACTCATTTGCCCGCAAAACATATAAAAACCAACAGCTGCCGTCTGGCGGTCCAGGACACTCGAAAAGGACGAGGAACTCCGAGCAGTATGTGGGCGCAGAAAAGGGGCGTGTCAGCCGGCGACGAAACAAATCAAAACAGCATAAAAAAGTGCAATAAAACAGGCGAATTACTTGGAAGTCCGAGGCGCATAACGAGTGCAAAGAAAAAATGAAAACAAAATAATAAACTCAAATTATTACGAAAAAAATTATCATTTAGGGCGGCACTGCACTGGGGGTATTAAGGATGTTTGGGGACCAGAAAAAAGAAGGAAAAGCAAAGCGACAACTGGCGAAGCCTTAAAAAAATTTGCTTAATCTTTGCGCGCGAAAAACAGGGGGAAAGTCGCAAACTAAAAAGTTGTAAAAACAGACACGAACACAACCCCCTTCGCACCCACGCCACTGTAAAAACAAATTGTGCGCAAGAGTAAAAAATAAAAAAAAAAAGAGGAAAAGGAGACACACAAAGTGATGCGGGATGAGGGAAATCAAGTTGAGCACTTGGCGCGGGGTTGGGGGAAAACTTGCGTAATGAGCCCGGGCTGTCGGGGAAAAGCGGATGGAAAACTCTCACACATAAAATGAGCCTCATCGTGCAGAATTTCATTGACTCCGAGGAGGGGGAATTGGGGCAGAGCTGCTGCTGGGACTGCACGGAAACTCGAGCTGCCGCCTCCTTACACTAAAATTAACCGAGCAGGCTCCCGAGTCCCGCGGGCATTTTTAGTCGAAAGTGTTTTAATCAAACGCTCCTCTACACTTCCATCGGCCGGAAGCCAGTTGAGTTCGCCGGAGTCGAAGTTCGTCTGCCACTGTTATTGTTGCGTAGTTGCTTGTTTTTGTTTGCTCCCCTCTGTTATTGTTATGGCAACAATAATAAGAACAACAATGGCAAAGAAAAACTATGCGAAAATCGCAGCTGAGCAGCGAACAATTTTAATTTATAAAGTCATTTTCGTGAGTAATTTATTTTCTTGTTTTGATAATCTCTTATTTGGAAATCTGAAATTCCACTCTTATTTGTTCTAAGCATTAAACTGAAATTTATGCTCTCCGTATCGAGGTTTGTTGCTAATAAATAAGGTGAGCCAAACATTTGAGCTCATAAAAACTTCAAAACTTCACAACCCACGGATATCTACAACTCGTAAACATCAAAATTTGTATTCAAAGCTCATAAATTTTGACGATTTATTTACGGCCATTTAGAAATGTCCTATAAAACATCTTCAGTTGTTGTCTTCTTGTTCAAGGAGTGTTGAATGAGTTTAGGAAATAAAACCTCTTTCTATTGTGTTTTGCTTTATACAAATATATATAGGTTTCCCTTTGATTTCCTTTTTCAACGATAATGATAATGAGCTTCAAATATGTTATTGCTTTTCAACAATAGGCTAACAAAGCTAGAGCAAGATTCCCGGTTCCCCATTATAATCCCCCCAAACGCACTTCTCTCAGTGTACTCCCCTGCAGGCTGACTGATGTCCGGGACGCGCCTCCGTTGTGTCCGTCTCGGGCTGACAACATTTCGACACTTTTCCTAATTATGATGGGCTTGTTGCCGGGATGATGAGGCTAATACTGCCTCTGATGGTGATGATGATGGTGGAAATTGGCTTAACCCCAAGGCGCCCGGCCGCAGTTATGGAGCGGCGTAATCTGGCTGGATCTCCCCCAGCCACCTCGCGTTAACTCGATGCCAGGAGGACTCTCGGCCGGACACTCTCATCAAAATGCCAGCCTAGTTTTCGCCCATAATGATGACAACGCGAGGGGGGACTGGGGGCCAAAAACAGGCCGTAACTTTGTGTAATAATTGTTGTTAAGCGTTTAAGTCGGGCGTGCCACTTTGGCGGCTAACCAAGAGGCATCTCGTGGGAAAATAACCCGAGACTTGAGCAACTTATCGCTACCGCAAGGCAAAACGGCCAAAAAGCCAACAAAAGGGGGTTCTCAAGTGGTCGGGCCTGGCTGAAACCTCCCCTTGAGTTGGGTCCGCCTGGTGGGGGTCACTTCACTTCTGGCTACAAGCATTCAATGATGCTCAACTGGGCAGCTGAATTTGATTAAACAAAAGTAAAAGTTTTTAACTTTTTCGCTCCTCCACTTCTCGCGAACCAAATTCCCATTCTCAACCTCCTGCCCCCCGCTTATTACCAGATTGTTGTTATTTCCCGTTCAATTGGCTGCATCTCCTCAAGCGTTTCGTCAATCACTTTCATGGCCAAAAGAATCGAACAGCTTGCGTTAGGGGGCAAAAGCCAAAAAAAAAAAAAAGAAGAAAAGAGAGGTTACCTGGGGGGTGGATGCCAAAGTTGCGAGCTTTTAACACAATTTAAAGCATCCAAATCGGGCTCCTCCTCCTCTTTCTTCTCCTGCCCGCCAGGGGAATTTTACCCATCGCTCGGCCTTGCTGCAGTTTTTTCCCACTACCCCAAAAGTTTTTCTATTGAAAAAACAAAATTCTGATAGGGCACGAGTGCAGCGTTTGATCGAGTTTGGTTCATTGATGAAAATGTCGAGAGTCACTTTCGTTATGCTTTAGTTTTAACTTTTAGTTTAGCAATTTCTGCCTTTTCATGTTGCCATTTTGATTTTAATTACCTTTCTCTCTCTTGTTTCCCTTGGACTTTTTTCTGTTTTTATTTGTCGAACATTGTGGCCCAAGGACTTTTTTTTAAAATCCTATTCCAAGGAAAAGGTACGAGTCGCGGACAATTTGGGAAAACCATTAATTGCTGGTGAAAAGCTAACCGCTCAACGGATCTAAGCGATTGCCATTTGAGGATATAAGCCAACCATTACCAATCTAAACGGAAGTTTTTAATTTTCTTTCTTTGGCTTGATCTTAATTTCTACCTTTTCCGTCGGAGTTTGCTGGTAATTAAATCTACTAACATTTCAAAATGTATTTTCTTTTCGAAAACGTTTGTTTTTAATATTTATGTATGTTCTTACATGAAAACATATGTTAAATCTGCGGCACAGCATAAAATTTCATAAAATTCAGCCGGCACCAGCGCTGTTTTGCGAAAATACCAACATAATTTAAATTGACCCTGACAAGTCAGGCAAAAAATACCAAGCAAAGCCCTCCTCCCTTGAGCACCTATACAACCCTCCCTTCACCTCAGACAGTCTGCGCTAAAATATGCACAAAGGCCAAAAGATGTACGGCAGGCAAATGCCTTAAATTCGCCCACAAAATGCTTTTAAGCCGCGCATATCAAATTGTTTTCCATGAAAACACGGGAGAAAGATTCAGGAAAAGGGGGGCCATGGGAGTGGGGGAGACCGGGGAGTCATTTAATATGCGACAAATGTATCGTGAGAAATAATTTCATATTTGACGCAGCTTACCCGGCAAACAGATGAGCAGGGCCAGCAGCAGGATCAGGGGCCCCGGCATCTTGGCCAACTCCATTAAAGTGCCAGGCAAATTGATAATCCTTGCTCCGTGTCGGTTCTGGGATTGGACGTGTTTCGCGCCCCGAGCTCCTCGTTTCCGCGGATATAAGGAGCGTATCGCGTTTCGGGCTCCCGATTCGGTTCCTTGGTTCGCGGTCCTTGGCCAGCTAAATCCTTTGGCCTTAACTGGGTCACATTGGCTGTCTGTCTGTCTGGCGGCGCTGGGCCGCTGGAGCCTGTGTAAATTTAGCCCCTGCCTCGGCGGGGATTCCGACTCAAAATCCGCTGGTGTTGTTTCTCTTGTTAATATCGCGTATACGCCCTGACTCGAACTGCGGCTGCTGCAATATCTTGCTCTCCTTGGCGGTGGCTCGGCGCACAAAATCGCAGGGTTAACATATTTTCAAATTGCACTTGCACGGTAAGCTTGTAGGGGCAATCTAAAATAACTAAAAGCTAAAAATGTCGTATGGCTCAGCTAAGCGGCAAGAACAACACGTGGCCGATTTTAAATATTCCCACAATGTGCCCGTCGAGCTGGGTACCGTTGCCACCTATCCCACCCGTCCTACGACTTAGGTCTTGCCTTCCTGCATACATTCCCCGGCTCCTGTGGATGCTCGGGCCCGTGTCCCAGTTTATGGCCGGCGTTTTGCGCCGCTTCCTGTTTTTGATATGTTTGTGCAAGTTTTCGGTTGGCCTGGGTAATGTGGGTGCTCTTGGCATTAGTTGCCCAACCAAGGTGTTCCCGTTTGCCTCGGACATGCCTGAATCTCTACTCTGACCCGAATCTCACGGCGGAACTACTAGGCTATCTAGTTCACACAAAGTAATGTTATTTAAAAATAAAGAGGGATGGCAAATATAAAAAATAATTTTAAAATTGTATTTCTTTAAGACCCTAGGGATACTGTTTGAAACTTCATTTTTAAACCAAGATAGAATAGGTTGGTACATAATTCACTAGGTTTTCGAATATGTCTAAAAGTATGGAACAATATATTTTACATTCAGAAATGATTGAACTTTATCGAATTATAAAGAATATATATTATCAATAGATGATTGTAAGAATAAATTTAAAGAATTATAAACAATATAATTAGGTAAAAAAATTATCAAAAGAGCAAAAATTAATTGATTATTAAACTTAAGATCTGTTCAACACGAAATAAAATTGTGTAACATTTTTTCCTATAAAACACTAAGCTTCCGGACAATATATTTTTATTTTTAGAATAATAAGTCTTTAAACTGTTTTTTGCAAAAAAAGCTATTTGAAATTTAAGGAATCACAAAACTTTAGATCAGTTAATAATGGAATAAAAAGGTCTAACATCTTATCCTATGCAAAAACCAGTTGGATTTCTTCCGAAAATCCAACGATTTAGTTTTCCGGAACGGGGACACATGTAGCTCCGAGTTGTGTAAGCCCGGGCTGGGGCATTCCATTTGACCAACCTCTGCAGCCGTCGCTCACTCGGCTTGCCAGCTTCTGCGGCTGCTTGTGTTACCTCATCTTTCTTTTACGCCCCAGACTATTCGGCATTAACGAAATTTATTTATGCGGGTGTTTAGTGGGGCGTAAAAGGAGTACATATGGCCATCCGGGCGGGCGGACACGCCCTCCGAGCCAACTTACGGATGCAGGACACGCGCAGGATGAATTGAAAGGATTCTCGATGGCTGGCCAAGGTGTAGGTGGGTCTGGCTAGCCGGCCAGGGCTGGCTGCAAGAGTCTGGCCAGGAATAATGATTTAAATGCTGTTGTGTCTCTGCCAACAGATGGGCTTGAAGTCGGACCACGAGTGGCAGCCGGGGCTTGAGAAATGCCAGGCATACATAAGTAATGGCAGTGGAGTAGGTGGCCCAATGAAGCGTTAACTCAAATGTTAAACAAATGTAATGTTCCGGACGACTGGCTCGTATGCCCTCCAGGAGGAGAACGAGTTCGGGCTCGGGCTGGACCTTGAGCCAGCCAAGGCTGGGATAACACAAATAATATTAAATTGATTGCACAAACAAAACAGCAGCGGAAGTGTAAATGATTTAACACAATTCCTATTTCTATTCGCATTCCGCATCCTCGACTTTTGACTGTTGTCCGTCTTGGTCTTGGCCTGGCCATATTCTTGGTCTTACTCCTGGTCTGGGCCATCTGCTGCCCAGAAACACTCAGGCATTTGGTGCTTGCTCAACGGCGTGGAAAGCGGGAAATTCCCAGCTTGTGTAATTTAGTTTATTTTGATTGCCATTCAATTTCGCAACTGTGTCATTAATTCGTTATTGTTTTATATGGTTATTTTAACACGATTATTGTGGTGGCTTCTCAACAACAGTTCACTGGATTTTATGTTTATGCTAAGGTTTCTATTCTGATAAGTTAAAAGATTTTAAGCATTTTAAAGATAGTTTTAAACACTTAAGAATTCTGTATGACAGTTTGATTTTATTGTTTAGGTTCTGGTATTCATATTTAAATCTTTGCCTTTACAAGATAAGGTCAACTAATAATTTTAATTTGTTTATGTTTATTTTGATTACAATTTAAGATCACAAAAACCTTTTGATTTCTAAGTAATTGGAATAACTTATTTAGTTTTCTGTTTCTATACTCGTTTTTATTATGTTCACTAAGCAGTTTTATATAAATTTATTCACAAGTGATCCCTGATCACTGTAGATTGTCAAGGATCCGTTTCAATAATAACCATTTGTAACACTCGGTGGAGGCTGAAGCGAGAGGCGAACCACGCTGGGCACCGGCTAAAAGTAAACTAAGCCAACGCACGACACGTTAACAGGCCAAGCCAATCGGGCCCGAACGGAGCCGAAGAGCTGGCCTCGGTGGCGTATACACAATGCCCGCTTACAGCGGAAGAGAAAGCGACGCTGCAAGCGAGAGTTCACTGTTATGTTAACTCGTACCGCCTGTCAGCGAAACAAATGCAATTACACGGGTAAACTGCTCTATTGTTATTGTGCATGTTTTATGCATTGAGCAGTCGGGCAAATGACTCATTTGGATTTTATGCAAATTTGGGTCCTAAAATGCATAAAACCGGACTGAAACCCCCACCATTATGGCTCAACCCTGCCAATTTTTGGGACAAAGGAGGCTGCAATCATAGCACCGTTTAAGGCAGCTTTACAGTGCGATAACATAATTCCTCATTAACGTCGAACCAAAGGCGCCTGCAAAATGGTGGAAAAAAGTGCTGGCCAAAAAAAGGAGCAAAGCGGATGAAAGGGATACGAACGAAAGTGGGACAGCCAGAGAAAACCGCATCTTGGCCGGATACGCCATGGCAAAGTGCAAAACACTGGGATAACCGGGGCTATTGCGGACTGGCTGAGGGCAGAGTGGGCCAGCTAGGAAAACAAAGGACCAAATTATAATGCAGACGAACAGGCCATAGATGTCGCCGCGAATTGCGAAGACATTCGCGACTTTGAAGGGCGGAGCAGTGGAGCGCGGTCCGCTTGGGAAGAGGACCATCAGGGCCGTCAGGAACCGAAAAAACGAAAGCTTTTGCATAAAATTCAATTTGTCGTGTGCAGCAGCCATGAATATGCCGAACTCCGGCTTTAAGCCGAACTCCCACGCCTGCCCCTCCCCCGGGCGTAACATATGCGCGAAATTACTTACGTAGTGCTGTCAGTGACAGTTTCGGATCTGGAACCCACCACCCACCAGCCCCACCAGCCCCACCTCATCGTATCTCCATCACAGCCCCACAGTGCAGCGCCATCCAATCCCTGCAAGCCCCACAAAGGCTTGTAAAACAATGACTGCATATATGCAGAAGACACATTCACTTTTTAATACGCCGCACCCACCCCACACCGCCCACTCGCACAATTGCGAATATTTTTATTGTTTATGTAGTTAAATAATTGAACCACCCACGGCCGCACACAATCATTGGCAAATTAAAACGATTTTTACATATACGTATGGTATGTATATTCCTTTGTTTTCCTACGCAGCTGTATTGAAAGGCCCGCAGCTAATTGTTTTCCATAGAACGAAAAATAACTAAAAGAATTACTCAAAAACATTTGCCAGTAACGCAGACATGTCGAGAGCTAATTATAGGGCTATTATAAGGGCTTAGGAACTGATTGAACAAATGTTTCCCGGAAAATTAGTATCTAGTTAGCTATTAAGAGCGGGATTTAATTTATTTTCTGGGAATTGTGAATGCATAGTACGATACATGTTTTAATTATTATTAAACTGTAAGGGAGGGAAACACTTAAATCCTTTTCCCTCTTTCAGGTACTTTCCCCTCCCCAGCTGTAAACAATCGAGCGAATTATCCCTGCCAGTCCGAATGAAGAAAAATTTTCCGCTTAGCTCTGCAGTTCACTCAATAGAACTCAATCATGCAAGACCCTTGAAAATGAATTTCTCCTTGCCTTTTGCACACCTTTCACTTTTTTCTCACAAGTCATTAATCACAGTTGTTGAAGTCGCGGGTGGGGGTGGAAAAATTAAAAAATTACTCAAAGGAGCAGATAAAAAATGGGATAAGAATGCGCCTTCTTAAATGGGTCGCTGGAATTAATGCGATTAAATTGGACAAGCGCCTGCCCCGATCACAAAGGATAATCAAATTAAGTTCGAAAACAGACTTACCAGGTTCTTATAAAAAACTCTTGTATAGCAGGGAAAGATAAGAGGGAACGATTTACCTAGAGAAGGAGAAGCAATGCCATTGTTAGGGACTCCAACTTAATTAAGCTGCAGATGGCCAATGACAGCGAATAGAGTATCTTGAAGGGCTTGGTAGGAATATAGGAAATGTATTCTAAAAATTTAAAATATATTCCAGCTTATCTACCTGAAATCCCTGCCTGTAATCCCTGCCCAGGAAAGGGCCGACCAGCCAGGAAAAACATACATTTCTGGACATAATGTTGAGCAGCCACCAATTAATTCAAAATTTATGGCCAGTCAAGCACTAAGGCATCATTTCCACAGCCCGGCACATTCATCGTGTCTGGCTAATGCGAACCCATGGGCGGTGTGATTGGGCTGGGATCTGGGGTCCTCGGTAAGGGGATAATTCCAATTTGCTGCTGAAAGGGGGCCTGCCAGGGGGTGGGAGTGGTTGGGGGACTGCAACAAGGGACCACATTAGCCGCAATGGCCGTGTGTGACAGCTGGACGATGTTGCATATGAGGAGTATGCCGGCCTGACTGTGTCATTTATGCATTGCCGACTGATTGATTTGGCACACTCCGGAGCCCCTCAGCACGAGGGAGCCAAGTAAATGTTCAACCGATGTTCCTGCGGTCGACAGCAGCTCCTGGCCGAAGTGTTGATCACTGCACTCGGAAAAGCGAACTGGGCTGGATGTAAAATAATGAACTAAAAACTTGTTGAACTGGTGATAAGTAAATGTTTTACAACCTTAAGTCTATCAAGGGATGGACTTTTTAAAAAACCTCAGTTCTAGCAATCCCCTTAAGGCTTATTTGCTAAGCATGTGGATTCGACCGTCTTATCCTAGATATTCTCAAGAATAATTTAATTAATATTGACAAAATAATAGAGTCGTAAACATGTAAGCCGATTGCTTCTATTATATAAATGTATAAATATAGAAGTACATTTTAAGTCACTCTTATGTCATTTTTGAAGATAGGATAAATTTTATCTGATTTTCCTAAATATTCTTAAAAACACTTTAACTAAAATTGTGATATTCTCAGGAATAATGCAAAAATTTCTTTTTGTTTCTATAACAGTTACATGAGCATTGAAGCAATTTTTAAAAATTATATTATTCTAGATACCAGTGTCATAGCTCCTTTGCTACATATATCTACCCATGGGTTAAAAATGATATAAAATTCAAATGCAAAATATCTGTAGAACACAATCATACAAAGTTAATTAAACTCAGGTCCAATCTTACCTAGGGCTCCTGCACTTTTAATATGAGCAAACATAGAGCCTCTCCAATCCCTTCGCCAGCAAGGATCATTTCAATTTGAGGCTCTTAGGCAGAGTATATACCATTTATGGCAGTAAATACCGGGGGGTATGGAGCAGAGCACTAAATGAAGCCTTAAACCGAGTTCAAATGACAGTGAAAATCTTTCTGCAAATCCTCTAGGCAACAATTACACATTTGGCTAAGGCTCGGACCGGACAGCTCGGTGCTGGCATTAATGCGGTTAGGTTGTGTAACCTTCATCCCAGTCGCTCGAGGATAGTCTGTGCCCTGCCCCGTGGAGGCCCCTGGTGCCCAAAAGTGCCAGAAAGTCTAAAAAAGGAAATTCGTTTTTTCAGTTTCGGATGGCTGTTGTTTCGGTGCTGTGGCACGGCAGCCTCTGCATGACAACTCCACTCTGTTGCTCCATTTGCAACATTTATGGGATTTCGCATGTTGTTGTCAGTCGAGCGCTGTGTATCTGGTTCTGTGTGCGGGAGGTCATTTTATTGTTTCCAGACAAAATGCTCAAATGGGAATTCGGCTTTTAGCTTTTTTGGCCCAGTGGGTGATGGCGGGTGTGTGTGTGAGTAGCCGATAGATTTAGATTGAACTGTCGAACATGTTACTGGGGTTTGTTCCGCAGGCCTTCGCCCATATATGTACGAGCCAGAAAAGGATGCGAGCCAGCCAAAACAATGCAAATGATTGGAATAATCGCCGTAGGTGTTTGACTTACCCGGACTTACTGGCCCATAAACACAAATTTCAGTTTGCCGCAATAAAAGTTTCCATTTCGCCCCCTTCGAACGTTTTTATTACTCCCGATTGACTTTTGTACTAAGTTTCATTCATGCCTATCTTAGTAAATTTCATGGTTTCATTTTAAAATTAAATCAATAAATGGTGCACATCTTCCTTGAGCCTTTGAGAAAGTGTGAAATGGATACCTCATTACTCATTGATAAATTTCCAATTATCAGAAATTTCAGTTTTCCCGCACCCAACGTTAATTCTAATTTATGTATTTTTTTCGCTGACAAAACGGGGGAAATTTTCATCCATTTGCACCTTTTACAATCGTGGTTATTTTTGTCTCGCTCCCTTTTGGAATGCTAATTTCTCGCGTGGAAATTTTCAACACGTTTACAAATTAGGTTCTGCGGCGGGTGTGTTAGAACCTGGTATGTTGATGTGTTCAAACGCTACAAATGGTAGATTTGTTATGGTTTCATGAATTAAACAAGGAGCAAACTAAATTTCAGAGTTCCTGGAGTTAATTTATGCTGTTGTAATTATACCAAAAAACGTTTCAAAGCTTCTAAACTTTTTATTAATATCTCATATTTGTTAGTTTGACATTTGTAACTTATATGTGAATTAGATTTTTATGAATATTCATTAAAGCTAATTTGATTTCGGAGGGCCCAGAATCTTTTCGATTTCGCAAAGTCTATCCATTACTTGCTGATTTCTGGCCTTTTGGTCCTTCAGCTTCTCTCCAATGGCATCCAAGGTGGCTGCAATGGCCAATAATGACACATCGGTAGTCTGAAGATCCCGCAGCAAAGGAGTTATCTTTGCCACTGGAACAGAATCTTGTGGTGGAGATGGTTGATCAGGGACTGCCTCTGCCAGCACCTCTTCCACCGGTTTTTTTTCGGTAATTGGCACTTCTTGAGCAGCAATTGGTTCTTCGACAGCTGGCGCTTCTGAAATCACTGGTTCTGGTGAGGATTGGACCACTTCGACAGCAGCTGGAGTTTCGCCAACTATCTCAGGAGCTGGTTCGACTGAAACAACATC
The DNA here is from genome assembly GCF_025231255.1 of Drosophila biarmipes. Taxonomy (NCBI): domain Eukaryota; kingdom Metazoa; phylum Arthropoda; class Insecta; order Diptera; family Drosophilidae; genus Drosophila; species Drosophila biarmipes. The sequence goes on along the minus strand of NC_066616.1, from coordinate 17,839,023 downwards.
TACTTCTGGAGGTTTCGCTACCTCTTCAGCAGCCGCTGCTGGTTCCTCGATAGGAATCTGTTCGACCACATCCTCAACTGGTTTCGTTGTCGTCTCTGGAATTTCAGCTGCAGGGATCTCCTGGACTGTTGGAACTTCTGGTTCAGCTGGTGAAACACCCGCTTCTGGGATAGGCACTGCAGTTTTTGCAGGACTTACCAAAGGTTCAGTTACTGGCTTGGTCGCCTCCACGATAGGTTCAGTTTTAATGGTTTCGACGACTTTTGCTGTAGTTATTTCAGCCACTGAAGTGGGTTCGGTGACAGTGGAAACCACAGGCTCCGGGTCTGTTATGGGATCTGCAATAGGGGTAGGATCTGGCACTGTTTCTGGAGAAGGTTTGGGAACCTCTGGAAGAGGTTCTGCAACCGAACCTGGAATTTCGGCTGGGATAATCACTGATTCCTGAACCGCTGCTGCAGGCTCTACTGGCGAGGGCTCTGCAGGAGTGGCTGCTATTGGTTCCGGATCAGGTATTACTTCTGAAACTGGTTCCTGCGGAGCAACTTCTTGAGCAGGAGCAGGTGTTGTGGTGTCCGCTACATCGGGAGATACTTCCGCAGGGATAATTTGTGATTCCGGAACTGGTGCAACTGAAGCTTCCACTGGAAGAGAAATTTCTGCAGCTGGTGCCTCAGGAGGAATGGGATCTGCAACTGCTACTGGTGCATCGGTAAATTCAACTGGTGGTATAGAAGCTCCTTCTGCTGGAGAGACGGCAGGCTGTGCACTAGTTATGGGATCAGTGGCAGCCGGAGTCTCAGCGGGTGCAGCAATAACAGGAGCAACAGCAACTGGTGCAGCAGTGATTACAGGAGCAACTTCTTGAGTCTCGGAAGGCGGTGCAATCACAGCAGGAGCAACCGGAGTCTCGGCGACAACAGGAGCAGGAACAACGACCGGTGTTTCCGATGGTGTTGGTGGTGCAACGACCACTGGATCAGCGGCAGTGACTTCGGTTGAGGGTGTTGATGTTGCAACAGCGGGAGTAGCAACAGTTGGTGGGATATCCGCCAGAGTTTCAGCAACAGGTATTGCAGCAATCACTGCAGCTTCAGCAATCACAGGAGGAGCAGCAACTGGTATTTCAGAGGTCACAGGAGCAACAGCAGCAGGTGTGGCAGTAATAACAGGAGTAGCAGCAACTTGTGCTTCAGCGATCACTGGAGCAGCTGCAACTGGGGGTTCAGTGATCACTGGAGCAACTGCAGCTGGTGGTTCAGCGATTACAGGAGCAACTGCAACTGGTGGTTCAGTAATCACAGGAGCAACAGCTACGGGTTGTTCAGCTATTACAAGAGCAATTGCAACTGGTGGTTCAGATATCACAGGAGCAATTGCAACTGGTGGTTCAGCTGTCACAGAAGCAACAGCAACTGGTGGTTCAGTAATCACAGGAGCAACTTGTGGTTCAGCGATCACAGGAGGAATTGCAACTGGAGGTTCAGCGATCACAGGAGCAGCTGCAACGGGTGGTTCAGCGATTACAGGGGCAACAGCAACTGATGGTTCAGCGATCACAGGAGCAACGGCTATAGGCTGTTCAGCTATCACAGGAGCAACAGCTACAGGTTGTTCAGCTATCACAGGAGCAACTGCAACGGGTGGTTCAGCGATCACAGGAGCAACTGCAACGGGTGGTTCAGCGATCACAGGAGCAACTGCAACGGGTGGTTCAGCGACTGCAGCAGCAACTGCAACTGGTGGTTCAGCGATCACAGGAGCAACAGCAACTGGTGGTTCAGTAATCACAGGAGCAACAGCTACAGGTTGTTCAGTTATCACAGGAGCAACTACAACGGGTGGTTCAGCAATTACAGGAGCAACAGCAACTGGTTGTTCAGCTGTCACAGCAACAACAGCAACAGATGGTTCAGATGTCACAGGAGCAATAGCAACTGGTGGGGCAGTGATCACTGGAGCAACTTCTGAAGTTGCTGCAGCAGGAGTCGATGGTGCTGCAGCAGGAGTCGATGGTGCTGCAGCAGGAGTCGATGGTGCTGCAACAGTTGGTGGAACAGCAACCGGAGTTTCAGCAGCAGGTTGGGCAGTGGTCACAGGAGCTACGGCAACTGGAGACGATGCAACGGGTGTAGGTGTTGCAACAACTGGAGGCGCCACAGATGCGACTGGGGCTGCAGCAGCAGGGGCTGCGGCTGAAGGAGAAGCGGCGACAGGAATTGGAGCAGGAGCTGCAGCGACGGGAGCAGGAGCAGTAACTGTTGCAGGTGTCACACTTGCAACGGGGGGTGCAGCTGCAGGAGGTGTTGTCACAATCGGTGCCACTGTAACTGTTGCAGGTGGCACACTTGCAACGGGAGGTGCCGCTGCAGTAGGTGTTGCTACAATCGGTGCCGCTGCCGCAGTAGTAACTGCCGCGGGAGTGGCCACTTGGACGGGAGGAGCCACTGCTGTTGGAGCCGCAGGTGCCGCCACTGGGGCAGAAGCAGGAGGTGGAGTCGCTGCTGGTTCCATTTGTATCTCTTATCCCGCTTTCACCTCAAAATCAATTCGTTCGTCCCTTTTGGGCAGTCTTTTACTTATCCAGTTCTCAGTGGAAAAAAAGTTTCATGGCCAGTTTTTCATGGTCGACAGACAACTGAAAATAGGGGAACGAAAACGTGAAAAACACGACGCGTGATAGGCTTTTTTCGGCCTTGAAGAGGGACAATGCCTTAATTAAAATAAAAATCGATGAGAGAATAGATATGCTCGAACGAAAATTAGTGCACTTTCGTCATGCTGTCAACCAATTATGGCAAGAAAAAACAAAAAATAAATGGTACTTGAATAAAAATGATTAAAATAAGAGCGCTTTCTAAAATATATTTGTTTAATTCGATTAGTGTTTTGCAATGTTAATATATATTTTTATTAACAGAATTTGTTGATCTCATTCCCAAACTGGCTGAGTGAGTTATATAATACTCGTTTGGTAATTTTGATCAAGATATATGTTGTTTAGTCCTATCCCACCTCCTATTGTAGTTGTTCAATATTTTCAGCCGAATAGCTTCTTATTTTTTTTACAGCGACCGACTATTCGATGGGAAAACCCGCGGCTAACTGGCCAGTTGACTGAGTTTTCTTGGGCATTTTCACCTCTTTTCATTGGTTTACCTTCCCCAGAAGTCCGACAACTGCCCATTGAGCACAAGAACTATACGCATAGTTTCAAGTGCTTTTGCGTTCTGTTTTTTTTTTCGATTCTAAGGTGCTTAGCAGCTGACCTTAGGCAGAATTAAATATTTTCCGGTTGGCACGAGAAATCATTTTGTGGCGCTAAAAAGTGTGCTACGTTTTGGTTCCCCTCTGTGTTCACCGGTACGTATGAGTGATGTCGGGTATTATTGATTCCGTACCGCGTCTTGCCAAATGCATGGGATTCAGCAATAGAAGCCCTTTCAGGGATTTATTCCTGCTTCATTGCATATCGCTTACCACTCGCTTTGTCAGCTGCACTCGCACATAACTGGTTATTTACACAATACTGATTACTTTGCCGTATTTGCAATGTAGTTGTCAACAAAATGCGACAAGTCCCCACCGAATGCTCCACCCCTATCCACTTCGGTCCGCCATTCAATGTCTGATGCAATGACAGTTGACAAACTGCCACTACGTAGCCGTTGGATCGGAACACATTAGCTCGGTGGAAATGTAATCGCAAAGAACTAAGAAATAAATCTTTCAATTTTTCGAGTGAATGCAGGGGGATGGGGCACGGGGGCGGCAGGCGTTCCTAGAGGAAGTGCAGCCAAATGTAAAGCAATCCACAGAGGCAGCCGGCAGTTGCACATGCCGTCCGCTGGAGCAAGTGTAATGTGATCTGCGTACAATTTGCAGCCGTCGTTTAAAAAAGTCCAACACCTCTCGCCCCATCCGCCCGAGAAACTCTGCTGGCCGGGAACGAAAACGGGAGCCGAGCACACTTGAGACTTTTGCAAATAGTTTTTTCCACATATGAACAGAAAGAATTTCCCCATGAAAAATAAAAAATATAACAAAAAAATTGCGAGCGAAAAGAAAAGAAATACATATATATATGTAGTATAAATAGAGGAGATGGGAAAACGCTTATATGGAAATGATTTCACTGGCGAACTGGAGGAGTGGATAGAAGGAGGAGCAGGAGCGAACGGAGTAGTTGTGAAGATTGAATTGGCAGTTCAATTTCACGTATTATTGACATTTAAGCGTAAGCATTTGAATATAAACTGAGCCCGGCTCAGGGATTGAATGGTTTGCTCGCAAGGGCCGAGACCAGGAGCGAGTCCTTTCTCCAGGATGCACAGACATTGGCTGCCTATTATTTTCTGTGCGATAAATCAATCGCATGAAGCAAAATGCAGAGAAAATACCAAGATAAGTGGAAATGAAATTACATCAAGCATACAAATTGTATTTATACTTTATTCTATCCTCTGCTGCATCACTGAGCTCGACAATTGATCTGGGTAGCCGAGGCGAAAAGGAGTTTGGGTAGTGGAAAGAAAGATGGATTTTACATTTACCGTGTAGCTTGCGGGCATTTATAATCCGAAATGGAACTCAGTATTATAAATCAGTTGAGATCAGTTATGACAGGACAACTTGTAAGAAGACGACCCCAACATAATTAAGAGCCGGAACATTATCATTTAGAATTTCATTATAAGCCTGAGAAAAATTATTATTTTTTCATTATTATCATAATTTCTAGTCCTTAAAAGAAAGCGTGGTTTTGTGGCAAATTGGCTTGTCAATTGCCTTGTATACATACAGAGAAATTAGTAAATCATATGTATTATATAGAATATTAACTATCCCAAACATTTTAAATTTATTTAACAAAAAAACGAAGTTAATTTCTTAATTTGTACAATAATACTAAATTTGAAACATACGGCCGTTTTATCTGAATCATTCCTTTATTATAGCACAAGTAAATAATATTGGCTAAAATTATTGACATCGCATTTCCGCCACTTTTCACAGGTGAGGGGATCAGGTGCAAAAAACACAAATCAGCGCAACACAGAAACCTAATTGCCGTCATTTTGCACGCACTCCGGGCGCGCCGAAGGCTGGGTCCAAATACGAATGCGAATGCGAGTGCGATTGGAAAAACCCAAATACAAATATGAATACAAATGCGGGGCGAAAATCGAAATTGCGAAATGTGGCAAGAGCAGCTCAAGCTTCAATCCGGGCCCGCTTCCGGGTGTATTTTGCTAAATTGCAAATATTTCTCAATTCGCATGCATCAGCAGAGAATGCAATGCAAACAATTTTCACCCGGCGGCCACAATAAAAAGGGAAACCCCCGGCGAGCGCAAAAAACCCAAACACCCGCCCACACGCAAAAGGGGCACTCAAAGTGCTGGGTAGGCAAAAAAATTTTCGCAAAAATCGGCGCCGTATGGCAACCCTGGTCGTTGTGCGGCTGCTGCAACTATGGCGCAATTTATTTCCAGTTTGATTGGTTTTTTCGTGCTTAATTGCACATGGCTTGCGCGGGGTGGAGGGGCTGATTCTGACCATCCAATTGGGATCGTTGGGGGTGGGTGTGGGGGTGCTGCAAATGTGTGTGGTGGTGGGTAGTTGCCCCAATTGGTTGAAAGGTCGCGCTCATCACGTGCTTTAATAATTTATTCAAATTAACACGCGTCAGCCTGCCTTTCCGCTGCCCTGCGTTTGGTGTCTGTAACTCCGTTTATGCGGAGTCCTCTTCATGAATTTCATTTTTCAAAAATGGAAACAGAAGTAATCTTGTTTTGAATCACTTAAGATACTAGGTCAAGCCTTTTTATGTTTACTATAAATACCTTTCAAATACCTTCTTTTGTATACATTCTTTTGTAATACATTTGGTAGTAGTTTTTTTATTTTCCCAGTAAAGCTTGTTTTTTTTACACAAATTTCTTTTCCTGCAGTTTGTAGCATAAGCTTTTTATGATACTAAGCTAGAAAGCTTTAATGTTAACTATAAATAATATCTGAAATAAATGCATTCCGAATACCTTCTATTATATATAGTATTTTCTTCTTAATCTGATAGTTTCATTATTCTTCATTGGACTAAATATTCCTGCAGTTTGTGCCATAAACTTGATATGAGCCAGTGAGTGGGTCAGTCTGCGCTCGGTTAATGGCCAACACTTTGTGGTCAGAGCAAACCGGAAAAACTGGCAGGCAAATGCAAAATATTGCACACAAGCACCCACTTACGGTTGCCCCCACGCCCCCACACTTTTCACTCAATTTTCCACCTACCCGGAAAAGTGTGAGTGTGTAAATTACAGCTACATTTTTAATGCATTTTTATTTACATTTACATGGCAGCGCAAACACCGGCCAGTTGAGCGGGGGAATTTTCCTGGCCTGACACGAACTTTTGACACTTGACAATTTGATTGTTTTTAAGGCAAAGTGTTAAATTATGCAAAGCACATAACAAACACAAATCGAGAGGCAGGCACGCACGCACTGTATCAACAACAGCAACGGAAAGTAAAATATTTAATTTTAAACAAAAAGCCGAACAACAATTTGCATCAATTAAACTGTAAGGCCTACTCAAACCCCTTGAAAGATTTTTCAAGATATCCGTAGTGGCCAAATTCCAATAAGGACTTGAAGTATTTAGTGTTGAGTGTTTAATCCGGTTAAGGATGCATGTAAATTGTTATCTCTGTTGAAGGGCTAAATACATTTTACTTTATCAAATGACTAAATTGAAAGCTGAATACTTTTCGGCTTATTTTAATATGCTTACGTGTTTAACATGTAAATGTTACCATTTTATCTGGAATTTTGATATAAAATATTCAAATTACCAATTATTTAATAACATTGAAATAACGACCTGATGAAATTCGTATTTTCCTTAAAGGGAAACCGTTTAAAAAACGCAAACCAGAATTACACAATAAATGAGCAATATTTACTGGGTAATTGCAACTAATGCAGCAAGTTAAATGGCAGTAAACTAATTACGATCCCTGGGTCTGGTTCAACATAATTTTCATTGCATTTTTTCAGCCTGTCCTCTCCAGGACTCCCGGTTTTTCCAGCTCCTCCCAGGTTTTCCTCTTCCGCTCCTTGCGACTCCTTGCCGGCTCCTTCCATGTGGTAAATTAACTTGAATGCCGCAATGTATTTACCGGTACTCCTGGCCGGGGAAAAAACAACCAAGGGGAAAACAATGAAAGGCTCCGAATGGAAAGGGTTAAAGAGCAAACAAATCCGACAAGCCGAGAAGAGAAATGCTGCAGGAAGGCAGGAAAACGCGCGGCAGGAAAAATGGCCGAAAGGTGGGGCCAGGAGTCGCGTAACTTTTATCATTAGTCCGCTGGGAAATTTAACGGGCACTTAAGTTTTTCTCACTCGTTTTCAACTTATTTTTTGCTGAACTATTGTTTAGCCATAGCTCCTTTCCCCCATTTCCCCACATCCCAGCTGTCACCTTTCATTTGGCTCCTGCTCAGCTCGGTTGAAAATTTATATTATGTTCCCTCCAAATGCGGCACTCAGGTTAGCAGCAGCATCATTTATAAGGAACTTTTTTGCGGATATTGTTGCAATTTATTTTATTGCATTTTGTCTACAGTTTGCGGATTTAATTTGGCCCCCAGCCCGGTGAACTACAATCTGCTCTTCACTCGGCGGGCTTAACAAGCTGCCAAGTTTTTAATGCCGGGCCCAAGCGGAAACTTTTTCGATTTGGTACAGGTTAGGGTTCGGATTCGGGTTCGGTTTGGGTTCTGGCTGGGTACTATATTCTTCCGCATCTTTGGGTTTATTTTTATGATTTTATGGGCTGATGTTGGTCAAGGGAGTTGGGATATTGCGCCATTAGGCTTACTAGCGGTCACTTTACTGGGCCACTTTTCAGGGACCGAAAGTGGGTTGTCAGAATTACAAGATACTTTGAATGCGGCTGCAGATAAGGTGACACCGGCCGGGCTACGTGTTCCAGGTTCAGGCTGTCCGAGAGATATCACAATAACACGACGATACAAGTGCAGGCCCAATCTGCAGATGTGGACACGTATTCGCACAGCATGTGCCCAGAACGAGGATAAGCCGGCAGTTCGGTTGTCCTGTCTCTGGTTTTGGGATATTTTCAAGATTTTAGCCTGGGAACGCTTAAAGAAATGTCAATTACATTTGTCGATGTGGACATTCCTGGTGTTGTTGCCATTGTAGCTGCTGAAATTTGAAATATCATTGTGGCCCGGAGAAGGGTTTCCATTCCAGCCCGCCTTCCATTCACCATTCACCATAAACGCCGAGTGACATTTGTTGAGCAGGCGAGGCCGCAACTCAGAACGGCTGTGGGCACTCGGCACATGTCCTTTTTGGGAACAAGGAATTATTTCCCCCACTCACAGTCACCCCTTCTGCTGCGAAGGCCGTGACAAAAGTTCAGACAATTTTAGCAGCACGCACATACACAATTTATGAACTTTTCACTCAGATGGCCTGGCAACATGTTTCTTATCCAGCTCCCTACTCCATTCCACACACTCCAGCTCCACTTTGAGGTTTTAATTTAACAGAAATGCTCGTTTGACCGACCAACAAATGTGCACACACAAACGTCTTTATTGCAGCATTTCCGCATTGTTCACATCATAATTTGAATTGTTTCGCAAACCTTTTGTCTGGCACAGCATTGGAAGCAACTCTGCGGTCATTTAGGCAATAATATTTTTACCAAAAACTCTCCTTTATAACCGATGAGCATCGGAATACTTTCGATTTGTGTTTACCATTTAAAGGTATTTCTGGCTAGCTGGGGAGTCTGGAAGACCCATGTTTAAGGCTGCACAAAAGCATTTTCCACGCTCCACTGCCGACTCACCTGCTGCACTTCCGTCGCCACTCCTGCGCTTTCTATTCGGAATCAATTTATTTTTTATTGAATGCATTGATGTGCACTTCTTTTATTTACCATTTATATTGGCCTCCTCCACCGGTTGTTTCGTTTCACTGCCACTTGCATTTGCATTTGCATTCTGCCAATTATGATTGTTCAGTCTGGCAGGGCAAACAATTAATTAAGGTTTATTTAAGGAGCAAATAAATTATATTTGTTGCCCACTTTAAAAATTGATTGTTAAAGATGGTCTTGAGGTATGAAACGAAATACCATTTTCCATCTTGGTAAGTTATAAAAAAGAGTACGTACCCCTTATTGCAAACAAAGTATACTGTTTTATTTATTTTGTATTTATTTTCAAGATTACAAGCCTCCTCCTTTTCATGAATTAAAAAATATCCTAGTTAACTGGGAAGACAGTTTTATAATCGCTAATTTCTTACAGTGACTTGCAAAAGATTTAATGGTAATCAGGAAGGCAGATACTCCAGCATACGGCAATCAAACTTCTCTTATCGGAGATGGTCTAAACAGCCCACATTTTCCCTTTGCACAGAGGACTGCCCCACTGACACTCATAAATAGAAGCCGCAAATGGGCCAAATGTTTCGGGACCATCCAATCAAAGCGTTGAAGGGCGGCGGGGAGCAAATGACTCTTGAGAATATGTGGTAAACGAGTTCCCCATTCAGGCCAAATTCTATGGGAATTCTATGGCACTTCCTCCGATTCCATTCAATCTGGATTCAAAGCCAGCTGTGAACTGTGAAATGAGCGAATCGGACTGGCCCAAAGCGTCGCCAGCGCCATCGCCTTTTTGGCCAAGAGAGCGTGTGCGTCGAGTGGGCCACATAATAAGCTCTATTTCCGGCACTCCTCGCCGAATTGCCAGCCACTTACACACACCTTGGCAGGCCGTAGCAGGTGCAAACAAAACGCTAAATTTGTGTACTTTTCGGCGGCTGCGTTGAAAACCTGCCCGAGAAAACGAAAACCCCCGCTGGAGGAAGGAATTGAAAAACATTTACCACAAAACCATTCACATACGTGAGGCGAACCATTCGCAGGACGAGGAGGACGCTGTAAAGTGCCAAAAGGAGCGAGAAAACCCAGAGCTGAAAAAACTAATGCAGGAAAAGCGTTTTCTTTTGCCCAAGAGCTGGAAAAACGTTGCCAGCTAAGCACAGAGTGTGCCCGAAATTCGGTTGAAAATGGAACGAGGGCACTTAAGTGCCAAGCATATGTCTTCCAAAAAACCAGATAGACACATTCACACGTGAGTGTCGCTCCTTTTTCCCTGCTCACAAGTTTTTAGCTCAGTTTTTCCACCTGCTTGGCACCGGATTTTTCCTGCAGTGCTAATGTCTTCCCACTGTCCAGTGGTACATGTTTGGTGTGTTATCCTTTGCGCTGCCCCCACCCGATCCTAGTTTTTCCAATTTTTATTTGGTTATTTTTAGCGAATTTTTACTTTTTGGTCATTGGCGAGGAAATTTTGTTGAGTTTGTTAGTTTAGCTTCACTTAGTAGATCAATAATATGCGGACAACATGTTGGAATGGCTTTTGGCTAAGACTATGCAAACTTCGAGATTGTAATACTCAGTTTATTATACACCTTATTGTCTGAGAAAGAAATTCCATTTGAAGTTTCATAAACACAAAAGTAATCAGAGGTTAACGATACATGAGAAAACTTGTATTCTGTTCTTATATTCTTTTATATTATATTAAAAACGCTTTAATGAGCTTAAGAATTATTTTTTAAAGCCTCTTAAGTTTATAAGAAATCTTCTGTAAGCGGACTTTCTCACTGAGAACATACAACTTAATATCCGCGAAGTGCATTAAGGGATTAGGGCTCCCAAAGTAGCGAACATCCGGGCAGCCAAGAGAGTGGTAAGCAAGCCAGGGGACAGTGACAACCCTTGTCCATTTATTAACTTGGCCAGAAAGGGACGAGTAAGCCATCATCCAGCTATTTTCGCTTGTTTCGCGCCACGAAGGACTCGCCACGTGCCGCATTCCACGTAGCCAGAGATTTCCTTCCTGTTGGCGGAACCTTTTTAGCATGTCCACAGGCAAAATAAACGAGCCAAGCAGCGAAGGAGTTGAGCTCAATTGAGTCAGGAAGTGCATTTTGGAGTCCAGTTGAGCTGGGGGATTCCGAAGTTCCTCCGCTTTTCAGGGGTTAATTGATTCGCGAACGGCGCACGTACGAGGCGGTAATGCGATGGAGTTTTTACGAGCCGCTCTGATTTATTCAATTGTAATGAGGGTCCTGACACGCCGTGACTTTTGGCACGCGTAAATAATGCAATTCAAGTGTGGCATTGAAGTACATATAATCTCGTAGGGCAAGTGCCCTCCCAGGAAATTCTGGGTCCCATTACAGGACCCTACGCCCGCCGAATACAATCACATAAGCACGCATTTCCCTGGGAGTGGGACAAATTAAATTACACCAAAGCTGCTTTCATGTCTAGGACATGCCGTTGGCTAAGGCAGGACTGTGTGTTCTGGCCGGGACAAATCGTAATTCAAATAAAACAATGTAATTTACCACAGGAAGCCGAGAACGTGGCCTAATAGGCAAATGCCCCCCGCTGCCGGTGGCTCTGGCTCTGGTGGCACCCGAGGAAATGTTCGACAACAAAGGAAGCGCTCCATGTACACACGTACCCGAAGTGCTCTCAAAATAATCATGGAAATCGGACTCAAGTATGCGAAACTAAGAATAGACAATGGCAAAATACAGGGCTACATTTTGTACAGAACTTTGGTTAATTATCCAAATTATTTTTGCTGTAAACAGCTACGCATTATTATGTGTAATCCCAGCTCTGACCTACGAATGCCAGTACATGGAAGATAATTCGAGATTATCGCCAAAGAGACTGCAGGAGCAAACTTTGTGGCACGACAAACCGAAAGCAAGATATCATTTCGTGGCTCGTACATGTTCATAAAAGTACTCACTCCCCCCCCATACAGATGCTCATACAATTTATGGCAAAACAGATGTATTCGGCTTTATTTATTCCGATTCTGGGTTAGGGGCTTGGTGCGGACTCGGATCGGGGCTACGCTTGTTGTCTTTTGTGCCACCGCACCACAAAAATAATCTCAAAGGACCCCCGCACTCACACACTCATTCGCCTTTTCGGGGGGGGAGGGCAGAAATCATATCAGGCAACAGCATAAGGACCAGAAGCAGGAACAGCAGGAGCCGCAGCACCAGCACCAGTACCAAGTACCAGTAGCAGACATGAAAACAAATCCCTTTGCACATTTTCCGAAAATGAGAAAAAGCAAAAGTTTTGCTTCGGTCGGTAAGACAATGCTCGGGATGGGCTGCCGTGGAATGGTTGGGTGGCGCTTTGCCTCATAGAAAAGCGGCAAATTAAAACAAACCTCAGGTTGCCCGTATTCGGAAATGAGCAAGAAAAAAAAGGAAAACACAGAAAGAAAGAAGGCAAAAATCCACAGCTACAAGAACAAGCCAAATCCAGCCGAAACTTGAGAATATTTTGGCCAACTTTATTTTTCTCCAGCCTTCCATCTGTCTCGTTCGCTCTTCAGAGGGCTCTGTGCATTCGACCAAGTTGATGAAATGCCGAGGGGTGTTGTCTGGCAGCCTTCCCTCTTCATGGGCGTGGGTGTGGGGGGCGTAGGTTTTCGGGGGCGGTTCCCCATTAACTCCGGACCGAGTGCTTCACACCCTTCGCAGGGGGCCTTAATGCTCGCTGATGTTTACGTACGGGAATTAACTTATTTGTCAGGTACTTGTTAAGCTAATAGGGGCGCATTTAACGCGATGAACTGAAAATTACTGTCACACAAGATTTGCGCAACTGTTGCAAGGGGTTTTTCCTAAAGTGAAAAAATGCTGATGTTCTCAGTAGGAGATTTCGGGATGCCAATGTTTGAAAGCTCCAGACAGTTCTAAGCAAGGTTCTTTTCTTAAGATTTATTATACTTTCTTATACACATACAACTATCTTTCGGTTACCATAAGGAATTGTTTAACCTATGATATTTTTATAGATTTCAAATGGATTTTTAAAAATATATCTTAATTTATTGTTTTTAGTACCCTAACTAGGAATATGGACACAGATCACAAAATTACAAAACATTGACCAAAATTATAATATCCTTTTTGTGGTTATACAAATATTTTTACTTTATACGTATATTTGCGGGCATTCTTCAGTCTCCCATTTGAAGAGCGATCTCTTCCACAAAGAAAAATCAATAGAGGTAACACCGAGGTGCAGCCGAGAATGGAATTCTAATAAATATTTATATTTGTTTACCCTCCGCCCAGCGCCCTGCCATCCATCCCACCCATCGCAGACCGGGCTAAGTCCTAACAGGAAAATGTGTTTTTTCATTACGACTGGCAAGTGCGCTTTGTAGTGGATCTCGGAGTGTTCTTGTCTGCCTCGAGTGCACTTCTCCGACGCTCCGGCTCCGGCTCCCTCTCCGGCGCTGGAGCCCTCCTTTGGCACCCAAGCCTTTGGCTCCTCCGAGTGCAGGGGAATTTCTCATAACGCCGGGGCGCAGGCACTGACGAAGACGACTTGGCGTCCTCTTCGCAAATGAAGCGCAATTAAAATGTAATTTTTATGCAAATTCCGTGCATAAGTGAACTTTTAATTAATTCAGCGCGAAAATAAATGAGAACTTTGTCCATAATTATGCATTCCTTTGCCCCATCCTGACCATTTTGCTGCACTGCACCTTTTGTTGCCAGCTGCGAAACCGACTTGACACGAAGTTTCACCAACAAGCAACTAATTTGTTGGTCCAAAGGGATTTCCCCGCCATTCAAAACAGCGCAAAACCCTACCTCCGTATTGTAATCTGGGTCAGAAATAATTCTCCATGAAATTCCCATATCGAAATGGAAAAAAAATACATTTTAATAACTGAAAGAACGAGGTTGGATGAATGCATAAATAAATGAGCCTGTCAATCCGGCTGACTGATTACGGTTTGGCTCTCGACCATGTGAAATATATATTGCACACGACCCATCTGTGCGGCACTAAACGCTTAATTAAAATAATAAATGCTCTATTATACGGCGGCAAAAGTCCTGTGGCTGCTTAGCTCCAGCTCTCGTTGCCTCCGTCCTGCAAAACGTACTCAGAATGGCGCATAAAAACCGCGACACGTTTAGCAAAAAATATCAAAGTGTTAATTTAAATTGCGATACGTGATGGGAATCCAGCGAAGGCGCCGCCTGCCGTCCTCCAGCTTCCGTTTCCGGTCCTGCGTTTGGGTTTCCCCCCGCCACGTTCGCCGCCTGCCGGGTTGCGCACAATTTTATGCACGTCCAGCGTGTAAAACACCTAAAGGAACGCCATCAAGCCGGCCACGCCCACGAGGGGTCACAGCCCACTTTCGCCCACCCCACCATCGATTAGTTTTCATTTTGAGAGCAATTTTTGCATTGGCTGCACTGATTACGGCTGCCGAATAGCACTGAGGTGAAGCCAACCCCCTTTCACCACCCCTTCATCACAGACCCCTGAAATCGCAAAAACCCAGGAAAACCCCTTGTGTTCATGGCTATTATCCAACCTCACAGGCGGAAACCTTTGCTGTGGGCTGCTGGCCGGTTGTCGATCACGTGAGTGCACCCAAAACAATTCCAACAGTAGTGAATAATCTCCTTAATTCGAACTTTCATATATATACTTCTTCTAAAATTAAAGTTTTTTCTTTGCCTTTCTTGTGTTTGGAGATATACAGGATAACTATTTATAGCCCATACTCGAAAATACCTTGGTAAGTTTTAAATTTTTCTCACAAACTTGACTTTCACTCTTTAAAAAAGCCATAAACAGATGGAAAGTTTGGGGAACTTTTGCAAACTGTATTAAATAGCACAGTTCCTCGAACAGCACAAAGTTCGCACCTCATTCTCTTGATTTGTTTTTCCTGATACTCATAGCATAAAACTTTAAATTTCTAAATGCAATGCCAAAACAATTTTTTAAGCAAAAACCTTATCTTTTTAAATTTATGAATTGCTTATAAATCAATTGCTTATATTTTCATAGTTTAATTTGATGCTTTGTCTTACAAAAAAGGTATTCATGCCCAAGTTTAGATAACATTTTTAGTTACCGGAAAGAACAATGAAAACCCGAAACCAATTCCCGAAAGTGGGCACCAAAAACCAAATAATAGTTTTATTTAATGACTTTTAATTTATGAAGAGAGTTCAATTTTTCCCATCTACAGTTCCCCACTCCCTCGTATTCCGATGGTCATTTACCAGTTGTCCTGGTTACGTAAATTCGCCATGTTTACCAAATAATCAGGGCTGTGCCACATACAGCCATACATCCACTTGCAGATACATATACATTTTAAAAACATTGCATCTGTGCATTGCATTTGTTGTGGTCTTTTTTTCGCAACGCATTTACCCACAATACACTCGATAAAGCGAGAGATTCGGGAGAAATCGAGACCGTTGTCAGCGAAGTGTGCCATAAAATGGAAAACGTCGATTCGAGAGATTCCCAATTTTATTGCATATGTTGGCACCGAAGGACTCGCACATTGCCCAAGTCGCTGGCGACATTGACATCCGCATCAGGAAATTCCCCAGTGGTTGCACAAGGTAACTTAAAGCCGGTGAAGTCCGCTTAAACCGGGATTCCCAAGAGCTCAATGGGCTTAAGTTGTCTGGGGTCAGTGAATACTGATAAATCGGCCAATTCGAGTACGTTTTCTTCACTGATAAGGGTATTTTAAATATTCTGGAACCATATATCAAAGTTTTCGCCTATAGAAAAAGCATGCTATTATTTATTCATATTTATGCATATTTTTTGAGCGCTTTAGGAGCACCTTTCGGCATGGCCAACAATGTAATTCCGTGAATTAACAACCATCAACTCAGAGGTCCCTAAGCGATGCCATTTGGAATGCAAATCTTTGCATATAAACCTGCATATGTGCGACCCTCGCATATGGTGTATTTTTCAGTTTGGTCTGCTCTGCTTTCGGTATTTATGTTTTCCCCTAAATAAATGATATATGCGAACCGTTTTTTGGAGCCCGGCCAGCGTGCTGCATAATTATTTACCATGGCCGGCCAGCCGGGCACTGCTGCAGCCCCGTATGCAGTGTGTGAAAACACGATACTTGGCATATGAGCGCGGCCCGGGTAGAGCGAAACCAATTTGCCAAAGTTCTAATGCGGCTACAACAAATAATAATAATCACGGAACGGCCAGCGATTTGCCACTTGAATGTTACAATTATATTTAGTGTAGCGCCCCCGTTTCGAGTAAGCCATTTAGAGGGAGCGGCGAAAGGGGTGTAGATTGCAGCACTTTGTTTGCCGGGCCGGGCTTTTGGCCAGGCCATTGCATCCGATTGTTGCCATTTGGCTTTGGCTGGCTCCGCAGCTAAGCCAACATCAGCACAACACATAGGATGGGGTAATGGCGACAGAACCCCAATATTCCACCGGCTGTCGAAGGTCCACGGGGGTTTTCTGGGACAGCAGCGGGCGGTCAACCAACCAGTGTCACCCAACTATTTCGGCTTCCATTTAGAAGGCAAATTATAAAATATCAAAACTAAACATTTGCCTTTTTTCATAGTTTCATTTAAGCCGTGTGTAATAAGAGCAAACAGAGTGAATTTAATTTAAAAAGCCTGATAGGGATATGGTTTTTAATTACGGAACCAAAAAGGAAACAATATATATAAAAACAATCTATATAAAAACAATCTATATAAAAACAAATTATATTACTTTCACTCATAAATTTTAAATATTTATCTCTAAGCTTGTATAAACAAACTTAAAAATGTTTTTCCGCCAACAACTTCAACATCTTTTCTTTATAAAGACATCACGTAATCCCCAAAGAAATGTTAGTTTGCAAGGATAGGCTTCATAATTCACCCCAATCTTAGACTGCTCAGCTTTCAGTGCGCGTAACCCGCCTTTAATAATTTTCTCGACGATTTCGCGGCATTGCGGGCTAGCTGAGTTAATTGTGCAGCGGTGCGTATGAGTAATGCAGTCAGCTGTGGTCACACATCACCGCACGCACAATGCGTCCCACTCTGGATCTGTGGAGCCCTGGAGCTCCCCCTGCCCCGGCTCATCCCGCTCATCCTGCACTCGATGCGCCCCCGCTGCTTTTAAGCATCATTAATTTGCTGTGGACGAGGCAAGAGGCAAGTAATTAAGTATACGCCCCGTGCCAGCGCCCAGGATGCAGCTGGCGGATGGAGATCGCAACTCGGCCGACGGCCGCGCATCCGAGGATACATTACAAATGACCAACAGTCCGATGTGCGGTACTCTGGTGATGGGTCCATTGTTAGCACGCCTAACTGGTATGGATGGGCATCGGTTTTTAATGGGGCTGCGGTCAGCGTTTTGGCCAGCCATTTGTGGGTGGTGCCCACCAATACCCCACCTCAGCAACTATAATTTGCTTGACCTCCCTTCGGTTGGGATCGTTGCTCTGGCGTTGGCTTTAATTTGATTTTATTGGTCAAGGTGTTGCTGATGGTCGGACGGCTGCCATTTTCGGTCGGGCGGGTTATTAATGATGCTGGTCAAGGAAATAACAGTGGGGGAGACATTAAATGCTGTCATCATTCATTAGCCACAGCCATTAGGCAGTTGTCTGCCAGGAACTCTGTTTAAGTCCAGAACACTCGCACATAACTGACTTACTTCCTGGGCCCCCAATATGCACGTCCCATATATGAATAGGCACTGGAAGAAATGGGAGGTGAGTTAGGAAAAATAAATAAACAAATATTTAAGTTTCAGAATGCGTCATTGTTTCATTAGTTAATATTTTATTAGGTGATTTTATGAATATATCGTTAGAGTTTTTAAGTAGTTAAGGACCTTCTCCTGCAGTGCACCAGCTTTCGGTTGTTTATGTCCTGCACATGCAAACAAAATCCGTAGGAAAACCATTCGTTGAATGCGATTAGATTTGTTCCTTGTTCCCAGCAGCTCCCCCTGCTGATGGCCAGTTCACCACAAATTCATTTGAGACGGCTTCGGTTGGGCTTGCTGCTCCTGCCTCCTGGCTCCTGGATCCTTGCTCCTGCCTCCTGGCCAGCTGCTGACTTTGACATCCTTCCTGGGCCACGTCTGAGCCTGTGCCATGCCATTATTGTTGTCTTAGTATTTTAATTAAAACGTGTTTACATTCTGCAGCAACCCAAATGCACACACCTGATGCCTTAGTTTGGTTTGGCTCGGATCGGTTTGGCCGGGCTCTCGCATCAAATTATGTCTTAGGGATCTAATGTATCTCCCTGGCGCAGTTCGGTTTGATTTGTTTAAACAAATAGCGGCGCTGGCCAGCTGAAATGCTCATTTCGGCTTTGGCTATACTAGCAGATTTTAATTAGTATTGAAATTTCAATTAATACTAAGGTCCTGGTTTTCAAATACACCCTTACCAGGTCCTGTGACCACTTTAAAACCTTGATTACATATTCCATTTGGATTTTCCTCGATTTTGCATTTCCAGCCACCTTTGGAACGTGCCAGGCAAGCCAGACAACCTCATATCCTTCGGGTTTTTTACGCTTTTGTTTGATATTTGCTGTTGCTGCTAGTGTTTGCCTGCATTAACTTTATGACCCTTAACACATAACATTATACGCCCACTTGGATGCTGCCCCTGCTGGAAGGACACCGCAAATGGCATTCAGACATGGGCGCCATATTTGATCAAATAATCGTAAATAAAGTGCCATAGTAATAATTTTTTGATGTCCCTCTAATGGGCTTTACGTGAGAACAACATAAATTGTGATTTAGTGGCCAGACAATGTTGGACGTGTTGACCGAAGGGCGAGAGACTTTTCTTACCTGTTTGAAAAGTGCCAGGCGTTTGTATCAAGCTGCTTTGGATACGCTCTTCTGGTATGCCTGTCTGGATTGCCTTTAAAGCTTTAATGGATATAGCTATACATTTAAATTTTATTTCCATAAACCATAAAAAGAATTTTAACTGTTTCCTTTCATCAAAAATACATAAACTGATATTCCAAATTAATAGCGAACGAAATGAATTTATTTTAGATGGATAATTAGGTTTGCACAAAAATTGCCAGTAAGTAAACCATACGGCAAATAAAAAAAAAACTCGGAAAATTCATTAACCGAATATTAAATTGGATTCAAGTTTGCCATTAAGCATACACACAGCCGCGGAAATGTCAAATGTGAAAAGGTCAAATCCACTCGCACACACTTCCCCCTTCAGACACACACGCACAGTGTGCTAAACAATTCGTTAGGGCATACATGTGTGTACAATTTAGAGACCATCAATCAAGTCAAGTGGAAATTTATAGCACTTTTGTTTGTTATTATTCGTTTATGCATGAGTTAATTAGAATATTGGCTCTAACCTTGCCCCAAACCTTTGGCGACCCTTTTGTTGTTAATGCACAAAGATTTACGATGTGTGTGTGAGCCGTTCTCAGCGTGTGTGCCTTGCGTGTGTGTGTCTTAGTGCATTAGGCCATATGTCGAGCCGTCCGTGTGCATTCAGTCGAAACTAGCAGGCAAAACACTGGGACCGAAAACTTGGGCACGTGTCCCGATCGAAATGGAAATACTTGACTCGCTAATTTTCCTCCTTTCCGCTTTGTTTGGCTAATACTTCGATAAAAGATTTCCATCAAATTGCACATTTTGTGGCTTTTAATGGCCAAGGGGCAGAGCTCCCAAATACTTGACCCAAATTTAATAAGTATTCGGATGGCCCATTCAACTCGTTGGGGGAAAGCTCAGGAAACTAATTGTGAGCTCTCTTCGATGTGTTTTAAATTGGACAGTTTATAGTTTTTAACGCGAAATCAAAAAATATTTGACCCTTTTAAGAGGCTTTGAAAATCATTGATATATATTTTACAAACTATTATTAAATAAGGTTAGTATCGATATTATATAAATACTGTAGTACTTCGATATGATAGTAGTATGTGTCTACACCTTCTTAAATATTGTAATCAATTGTGAATTATTTTACATACATTTTTATGAAACCTAATTAAAATAATTACTAGTTAAAGTAGCTAAAATTACCTAAAAATATATCCCATACTTTATTGTCGAGAAATTATCTTTGCTGCATATAACCATGTCTGATTACAAATCGTCGATGTGTTCTGTACCATTTAACAGATTGATTAGCCTTTAACCCCCGCTTAAGCGCCCACTTCATCAGGGGGTTCAGAAAGTTATCTAAAGGTGAGTGAGCAAGTCTGGAACGCACCGGAAATGCCAATTAGAAAATATATGTCAACAGGCCAATATCAGATAGGATTTCGGCCCCCTGCTCTGTCAAGGAAGAGAGTCCTGGCTTTCATAAATCATAAAGAGCGAGAGGTCCTTCGGCCGAGAGAGAGCAGAACGCAGGCGCTGGTCCTTACCTCCGAACTCTCTCTCTCCCTGTAAGGATGCTGTTATCCTCGCTGTTAACCAAAACCGTGGAGGGAGCCATTTTAACGAGCTTCCTCGCTTTCCAGTGCAATAAAAGGCCCAAAGGTGGCAACTTGTCAAATGGCCTGACTAAATGGTGATAGCCAGGCTAATTTATGTCAATTAATACATTGAAATTTCATTGGTATTTCACGACGGGGCGAGGCACGCCCCAGTACTCGATTCGTGCCCACTCCCTTGGCTGCTCATTTGGGGGCACAAAATGTTTCCTATGGAAATTAATCGCAAATATTTGTGCAACAATTTGTTTGCTTGGGGCTGCGAAATTCGCAACGATGGGGGGCATGGAGATGGCCAAATCTCATTTCGGTGTTGTGGCGGCGGCGGCATAATCAATTTAAAAATGCCTACCGTTTTGCTTTTCACGGATCCCAATAAAAAATGCAAAACAAAGTCATTCTGGCCCCTTGTAAAATCCTCCCTGCCAGCTGCACCTTTCGGCCGAAGGAACAATACCAAATTTTCCCATCGCCTCGCCAGCTGTTTCCGCCCAGAAACGCCACCCATACTACCATCAAAAATCCCCGCTAATAATTTGTCAATATTACGTGAGCAGAAAATTGAATAAAAAACGCTTTTGCATTGAGCTCTTCTAGGGGCAGAAGGAAAAAGGCCAACAAATGGGAACCCGGCTGGGGAAATTTCTGTGCTGGAAATCAAATAAATTGTTACAAATGAGTGCAACTTTTGCTTTTCTGCCTGCGTTGCTGCTTCCTTTTGCCCAATTTCGATTTTTCATTTGCTAAGCTGATTTGCCAAGCTCCCTCTCGAACAGCCCCCTCCACGTCGCCGCCCCTGTGCCCTTCGCCTCTCCATAAAGTTTGGCCATTGCAAAAATATGAATAATTCAGCGTGCGAATCCGGTTTGGTCTCCAACTGTCTTTTTTCTACCTTTTCCCCCGCCAGAAACACACACACAGTTTGGCATCATCTCTCTTTTGGAAAACTGGAGCCGTAATAAATGCAAATGAATTGACGAAAAGTCGTGCATTTCGGCTCTTTGTTTACACTCCTCTGATTTGATATGCGCATCAATGTCAAGTTCCGGCGGGGTCCCCAGCCGGACAAATAGGGATCCGAAAGCGATATGATGTTTCCAATAACGCTGAATAAATTGCGGAGAGTAGAAAACACTCCTGGTGGGGCGGTCAGCCAAATATTTATGTAAAATGGTATCTCTTAAAATTATTCATCACTTTTGTGGGGACGCTGCGCATTTCCAGCTAAACTAATCAAACTGCTTAATTAAAATTCATCCTGAATTACATGTGCGCGCGTATCAACAAAATAAACTTAATTACTCACACTCAGCAAGCCGGAAAAGGGTACAAATTTATTCAGCATAATAGGGCTTCAAACACAGTTTGGCCGAAAACCGCACAACTGAAGCCACAACACAAAGTTGAAAGCACATAAAAATGCCAGGTGTAAATATACACCGGATAATTTGATGCCTCTAATTACAGGAGTTGGCAAAGGTAGGGTTAAAAAATAGGTCGCCATGGTTCTCAAAAAATTGGCGTGATAAAAATAGCTGATAATATTTCGTAAAGAACTATTAATATGTTAAGAAATTTAAAATATAAAATGAAAGCTATACTAACTTAATATTAAACTGATATGATAGTAATCTTTATGATATCATTTATATAAAAAGTATTAAAGATTTATGTAAATATACTCCATTACTTTGAAATATATCCCTGATTTTTATCTCTGAAGTAGAACATGGTAGAAATTTACTGCCAAAGAGGCGAATACGATTTGAAAGTGATTCGAAACTATTACCAGAGCCAAAGTCGGCAACAATTGATGGACTACATGGAGGTCTGGAGGATGGGGCTCCATCGGGGTCGCAGGTCGCGTGCAACAAATTGCCGAGCGCCACTCGAAGCCGTCACCAGCAAGCAAGACAAATTCCATTTCACTCATTGCCAGTATTGATAGTTGCACACACAAGCGGCAGCGGGGTGGTCGGAATAGTCGGGCTGACGGCCCGGAGGATGGAGCATGAAGGATGATGGCTCAGTGGATAGTGGGTGGTGGGTGGTGGGTCGAACTAGGGTGAGGAGCCGAATGACCAGCTCAATTTGCTTGTATTTGCCAGGGGGCCAACTGATGATCGAGCCACTGCTGAGGCCGCTCGACTGCGGCTGAAGCCGCTCCCGACTCCGATTCCTGCTGCTGATGCCGATGCCAATGTCGAACGGGAAGCTCCGTGCCTCATAATGCAAACAGTTGGAGTGCCCATCAAGCGAACTGTATCCGGTCCGGGGCACAGTGGGTGGAGGGCTGTGATAAGCAATCAGGATTATTTATAATATTTACTTTAGGGAAAAAAGATAAAATAAGCACTAAGTCCTAATTTCATTATAGAAATATTAGTTTAGGAACTTAAGAAAATATCTAAAATGTATTACTTTGTATTACATAAGTTTAAGCTTTATGTATGCTTTTTAAAATTCAATATATGTATTGTATGAATTCACAAAATATGTTTTTCTAAATTATTTGTATTTTTTGGGTTGCATCTTCTTTTCAAATGAAGTTTTCTTATCAGGAATGTCGAGTATTTGATGAATTTGTTGTTCTTCCTGAATGTCTCTTTCGAATCTTATGAGCCCGATGCCGCATATCTATTGCTTTGGTCAAATTGCTTCCTAAGTTTTCGGGACCCCGGCACCAATGTCCGTGGGTCGGAATGTGGGTGGTTGCACTTGCACTTGGATGCCTGTGTGTGCATTTGGGATGCCTTTGTCGAGATGCCATGCTGCTCGAAGCCGCCCCTCAGCTGCCCTTCCCAACCCCCCTAAATCCACGCCCCTGCTGCGCCTCAGCTGGCCGACTACTTAAAGCGAAAGTAAACTTTGCTTTCCAGCAGACTTCGACTCGCATACACATGCTCGCACACACAAATTGCTCTGAATGTTGCCAGGCCAAGCAGTCAGGGGCGGCCGCAAGGGGGTGTGGGCTCCTAATGGGGGTGCTTGGGCGTGCTTAGCAGCCCCTTCGGGTGGGCAGAGGTGTGTGTTTCATTGCGGTCATTTAGCCGGCCCTCAATGCAGCGTGTAATGCGGCCGCTTATGCGATAGAATGACTCGCTTAACTATTTTCGGCTGCCATTCCAAACCCATCCCTGCCATTCCACTCGCAATTGAATTTCCAATAAAATACTCGAATAGCCCGCATTGATTTTCAGATTTTCGGCAATCCAAATGAACCTCGGCGCGCCGCTCTTTTGAAATTGAATTCATAAACTGCCGGCGAAAACACGCTTTCAATGGCTTTTCCCGCTTGTTTATTACTTTGTAAATGCGAAACAAGTGTGCTGGGGAACATGAGCAATCAGCCGCCCCGTGTGACACAACAGTTGCCAGGGCCGATCTGTCTTCCTGTCCCTCCGCCCCCTTTCCGCTGCCCCTGTCCCCTGTCCCATGACCCCTAACCCCCTGTTTGCATTGTTCGGTTGTGTAAAAAGTTTTGTATTACAAAACACAATCAGACACAGATGCACTTGCTGGGCTGCCGGGCATATGGGGGGTGCAAAGTTTAAGGCTCTTTGTGTCACTTCTAGGTAGCTGCAGGCGCAATACTGCAGATGGGGTAGGTCCAGGGGCGTCCAGGGTGCGGGGGTGCTCCCGGAAACGCATGCGACACGATGGCCAAAGGGCAAAAGTCGCCGCTGCTCGTCGTCGCCGCATAATAATGTCAGCGATGGGCGACGTCTTTTTCCTGCTGTAAATTGCAAAAATGCAGCCAGAGGATATGCACATGTGCAGCATTTCTTTTCCTCGTTTTTGTAGCAGGTTTCAAGACCAAGCGGAAGCCAAACTCAGACCCTGACAAGCTGCAACAACCGACCAGCAGCAGCGGCAGCAGTGACTTCGAAAAAAGTACAACCTCCGCCCACACACCCCACATGCTTATGTGGAAAAAGAGGCCTGGGCAAAAAAGTTTATGTACATTTAATGCACGGCAGCAGGCTACAAGGAAACAGCACAATAAATCCAGGATACATTAAATAACACAAACATCAGGGGCCAAAGGGGGCGTGGCCGGCACACACAGACAGACAGGCGGCCATATGGAGCGGTCAACTTCCCTTTTCGTGTTTTGGCACGCTAAAGTTTATTCGGGGGCGAGTGATTTCCAGGGTACGACGGGGGGAGTATATTATTAGATCCTTAACAGATACTTAGGCAAAATTATAACTTACATGGGGCTCTACGTGTTTTATTATACCCACTTACTTCAGCAATTCGATAAGGGTTTAACATTATAGAATAATAATATTTAAGAAACATAGAAGAAAGCCCTTAAGTTAGAGCTGAAAAAATATCGATATCAGTATCGATAATTTAGATATTTTTCAAGAATCAATGTCAATCATAACCTTAAGTATAAACATTCTCAAGAAGGAAAATTTTGATTTAAGATTTGATTTAAAGATTTTAATTCGTTTTTATTGTAAACTTTGATTGATAATCAATAGGACATTGTGAAAAAATCGTAAATATCGATATTTGGTATCGATATACTTGAAGCTTTAGGGCCTTAATCCTTAGTTTAGTTCATGTACTTATCCATAAGTTAGGAGTAACTGGCGGGTCTACCCTTTCTGAGAGTCCCCGTTTTGTGTTTTTGGCTGTTTATGAAAGTTGACCAACATGACGTGTTCGGGTGTGTGTGTGTGCGCGTTTCCTGTTCATCCACGTTAGTGTGCGTGAATTTCAGCGGAAGTTAAACAAGGCCGAGGGGCTTGGGGCTTGGATGAGGTGTGTATCTGTGTGTGTGTGTGTGATTACGACAAGGACTCCTGCGGCAACTGGCGGCGGGGCCAGGCGCTGCATGCTCATAATAATTTCTTATTTACGGAGCCACCAGGTGATAGGCGCCACGGAGGACCCCTGCCAGGACCTCTGCCCGCTGTTTGTTGTTCGGCTATTTTCGCATGATTTTCTCCGTCGTCCCGCTTTGACCTCCTGCTTGTGCACCAGATTTATACGCTTTTTCTAGCTGCCACTGTTTGGAAAGGTATTTAAATTCAAATTAGGCGAGTGCCATGTTCAGTTCTGGTGACAAGAAAGTCGTGCCAATGGGCGGAATGAAATCTGTGCCACTGATTAGCAGCAAAGGTTGGTAATTTTTTTTCCTTTTCTCCGCAAAACTGGGGGAGTGGAACATCTTGAAATGAATATATATGTCAAGTGGCGAA
The DNA here is from genome assembly GCF_025231255.1 of Drosophila biarmipes. Classification (NCBI taxonomy): domain Eukaryota; kingdom Metazoa; phylum Arthropoda; class Insecta; order Diptera; family Drosophilidae; genus Drosophila; species Drosophila biarmipes. The sequence continues at coordinate 17,813,375 of NC_066616.1, read as the reverse complement.
CACGCAGTTTGCTGGCAAGAACCTGGAGAAGTGGGAGTAAGAGTTGACCTCCTTCGTGGCGGACTCTTGAAATGAGTTCGTTCGCTCGTAATGCGCTTAACCACATAAAATTTAACTCAAATCAGCTCATTTAAGGCCTACCGCACTCGACACCGATGCACACCCACACACGTCCTGTAATGGGAGCCGCTATTAAAGGAGGTCCAATAAATTGGAGTCAGAGACACGAAAAACATTTTGTTTTTGGCTGAGGGGTGGCGTCATAAAGGAGAGTTTATGGAGCCACATTAAAGTGCGGAAGTAAGTGGCGCATAAAGGACCGAGCAACACAAAAAAGTACACAGAAAAAGAAACTAAAAATGCAGCTGCCGAAAAAACCACAACGAACAAACAACGTGAAAGTCAGACACATTAAATATGATATATTAGTGAGATGGCAGTCAGAACATGAGATATATTTTATGGCTCCAAGGGGCAGATACGGCGACCCAAGGGAAACTTTACAACGGTCAATAGGAGTCGGTTCCTTCCGTTCATTATAATATTTTATATTTTTGTTATTTTTCTTGCTCATTCCAAGAATTTGATTATCTTTCAGCAAAGATAATGTTTTATTACTGACGCCCAGGATCTCGAAAGATCATTATCGATGTTTTTTATACAAGTCATTTGGCAAAATTTATGAGGCGGCTAAAAAGTTGGGCATGAATTATTGCAAAAAGGAATAAATTTCTCCATACTTTTCTACCATTCGCATAAATAGATTTATATTCTGATATTTGATTAAATTAATTACATTTGGCTATAAATTTTAAAAACGAAATCATGTATTTGCCAAGTGGGTAATTTAATTTTGGGCTTAATAGTTCTTAGCATCATTATTATTGACAAAACTAAATTGATAGTCATGGACATATTTTAATTATGTGGTCAGTTTTTATTGGAGTTTCAATAGATTATATATATGAAGCTAAGAAGCGGCCTGATATTTTAAAGACACCGACCAAATCCCAGCCCTTCGATAACTTCTGTCTCCTGTTTGACCCCATCCGAATAATCAGTCTCCTTTTTGCGACGCCAACAAGTGTGGCACTTGATCTTTTTCTTGCCACTTGCCACCGCACTCAGATTGTGATTGAGTATGTGCAACTGAGCCAAGGGCCAAGAAAAGAGCCCCCCGGCCCCACCCTGCGATTTTTCCCTTTTTGTTTGGACATCGACGGAGTGGGGTGAGTGATGAAAATTTCGACGATGCCCATCCAACAATGCCAGTTTACTGGGGGGACCGAAACGGAATTTAATTTTGTGCGAGACTTGAGCAACTCGCACACACAGGAGGACATGGTTGTCATCGGCGCTGCTGCATCAGCTGTCCCTCAACATCGACATTCGGCCGGAGGATAAAACCCAATTTGTTGCAAATAAAATAAAAAACAAAGCAGGCAAGCAAATGGACGCAAGGAGCTCCTCTTGTTGCACCATCAGCAGGAGCAATTGAGCAAATTCATTGCAAATTGCCACTCGACGTTGGCTGGTGTTCGAAAAATGGGAATCCTGGTCGCCTCCAGTGGGTTGCAATTGCATTCGAGGATCGATGCCGAAATTAGAAACTGGAAAACGCATTTCGCATAATTTCAAAGCCGAGGAGTAGCAGGAGGAGGAGGAGGAGGCAGCCTCCTCTTTGCTGTGCTCACAATTCGTTTATGCAAAGTCTGCCCTGCTGCGGGGGAGTCAGACAATCAGCTTACCCACTCAAAGATAAATCTATATATACATAAGAATATTTTTTCCATTTCAAACAGGTAATCGATTTTCATGCTTGTGGCGAAATGTACAAAAGAACCGAAACGAACCCGAAAGTAAACCAACTTTGTTGTCTGTTTCGTTTGTTTTCATTCTTATGTGTTTTCCCTCGGCATCTGGATTTGGGTTTCGACGACCTTACCACCACCTTATTCTTATGCCATGTGCGTGGGTATGTGGGATGTGGGCATCCGGTGCGTATACTTGATATTTATGTTGAAAACTTAAAGCAGTTAAGAGCTCGTCGTGCTTAAAATATTCCATCGGTGTCTGACAGCCAAGTTTATCCAACTTGTTGATTTACTTTTCGCCCCACTTTCCGGGGCCAAAGTTAAACCACATCAGTGTTTCCTCTCCCTGTTGCCATTTAAGGTGAGCCCTGCCTGGAATAATCACGCTGCGAGATCGTGTTTTGCTTTTGATCTTCTCGGCTATTTGCATAACTAAAAGAATACACTTTTTACAGAGTACTATCACAATCAAATCAATCTGAACCTTTCAACCCCAATTTATAAATGTAAGTATTTTCCCCTACCTTTCTACGTCGTGCGACAATCGTTTAAAATTAAATTCTTCTCCTATTTTAAGTTGCTTAAATTTATGAATTTTCCCAATGCTTTTTATCCGTGTGATAAAAATTACTTCGATTTTCCCAACGATTTTATTTTCCTCATACAACTATTTAGTTCAGGAATCGAGACCTTTGGGCCCATCTGCAAACACCGAAAATTATTCAGTGATTCCTAAGGCACTTTTAAATCTGAATATCAGGTATGATGCACATTTTTCGAATTCGTAATCTGCCGAAAAAATATTCAAGAGTGCAAAAGTGCACATGTGCCCGACTTGGGGGCAGGACGGAAAGAAAGAATCCAATTACGTGGGCCCCTGGAATATTTTTGACAAGTATTCAATGAATTTCATTCGAGATTTGTGGCCCAGCCAGCCAGACTTTCGCCAGACAGCCGTTCGCAGGCAGGAAACGAATTAGAAATGTGTAAAACAGAAGTTGCTCCGCAGCCGCAGTTGGTCAGGATGGCACCGGATAGCTCCAGATAGCTCCGGATTGCTCCTGAGGAGCCAAGTGAGACGTGAAAAATATTCCTTTTTTTTTGCGGATCCACAGAATGGGAATCGGGCCCCAAACCGAACTGAACTCAATCCCCTTGCCTGGCCGGAAAAGGAAAATGATTTCCGGCTTGGGCCGTGGCGGGGTGATAATTCTGCGGGATCCGAGAACTTTTTACATGCAATCATTGGGCGGATTGTCAGTTAACTCGCAGCTGGCACTGCAACTCCAACAGCAACCAATTCATTTCATCGAATTATGGCCGCATTGCCGGGCTCCAGTTATCCCCCATTGCATCTACATAATTTTGGACATTATTCTCTTTCTCGCCACCGAAAAAGTTTTCAGCTCGCATCGAGAGCGAAAAAAAGTAGCTTTGTCAAAATGTTTGCACAAACTTTTGGCAGAACAGAACTCGCTGCGAAACGAGCTGAAGAAGTGCAAAAAATTATCACCATTGTTGCAGATTTGTTAGGTGACGGTGAAATTTGTTTTCCTTGCCTTCTCCCCTGTTGTTTTTGATGGAGGTGCTGGTGGCACCGATAGCAATTCCCATTTCGTTGGCATCAACAGCACTGTCCACTCGTCTCTGCCTAGTCGTGCGTATAAAATACAAAAAGGGTCAGCTCAAGCGAGAAAGTTCCATGAATTTGCATTCGAAAAAGCAGGACAAGGCCATCAGGTGGGTGCTGTGGTCGAGAAAAATGTATTTAAAGAACCATTTGATTTTATCTTTAAATTTGGAATGCAAAAGATACAAATATTTTATTTTGTTTAATTTCCTTGAAGGAGATGAGTTTTCCCTCGGAGATGTCCTGCCAAATTCATAAGAATGTAACCTTTTTTAACTGCAACCCTTTTACCTATATTACTGGCCCCGAGCTTTATCCTCGATTAACTGACTCGTGGCAAACTTTTCTCACGACAAATGATATTTAAATGAGCTGCATTTGAAAAGTTAACAGTGAATGGTGCCCCAAGCAAATGTCACTAAATTGACAGGATCCTCGGAAGGCAAGAGGAAAAGAAAGCTGGCTCAAGTCGGCAAATTAAATATGCCAAAAGGCAAGGGTGAAATCCGAGCCGGCCAAGGAACACAAAACTTTTGGCTTACAAACATTCCTAAACTCTGCAGTCCCCCTCATCAACCCCATAACCCCCAAAAAAATGCCCCCTGATCCCAGCCAATGTCCGAAGATGGCAAAATCCGCTGCTTAAACGGCTAGAGGGCCCGAAGCCAAATGCTTTGGCGGCAACTTTAAGTCGCATTTGGTTTCCTAATGCGGCTCAGACTTTCCCTTCTCCGCTCCCAGGCCACTAAAAAAGCGCGTGGGGCAAATTGAAATGAAATTGAATTTAGCTGGGCGTTGGCTGGGTGGCAGAAAAAGTTGACGCGGGTGTGGCAGTTTTATTTACAACTATTCCTCATGTGATGTGATGCCGGGAAAATGCAAAAGAGTTTAATTTGCAATTTGTCGCCCTCATTCAACGCTTAACTTTTCACTCGGGCGGCGTTTGTGGTTGCATATGCAAATGCCTTGGCCAGCTAACCCTCCGAGCCTCCCACCCTCTGAGCCGCCAACCCCTAACCCTCACCTTTCCCCGAACCCCTCGAAACGGAATGGCCCGCAGCCCTGCATATGCGATAAAATGTACAAAGTTTTGCGTTAAGGCCCCACTTGAGTTGGGCTCGGAGTTGTTGCCGCTGGCAAGTGCCCTAGCCAGCTACACTGAGGGAAAAGTGGAATAGTGAAAATCAAACATGTAAAATAACAATCAAATAACTAATAAGATGCATGATTTATTTATAAACATTTTAATGAAGGTGGAGAATACAAGAAACGATGATAATAACACAAACTTCAAACATTTTAAGTTCTTAAAAAAATAATTCATGTGAATAACTATTTTTTAAATAATAATAGCTTTCAGTGTAACATTTTCACATTTCTGAAACATAGCAAAATATTTTTAAATTGAATATTTTTTTACCTTTACTACTTTTCTATCAGTGCAGCCTGGCCTGCCAGTTTGTTAAACGCCTTTCAACGGCGTGGTTAGCCAAGCGCAGACCTTGAAATGCCATATAGTCCTGGCCAGAAGCTAAAGCTGGTGGATGGTACTGGTAACTGGTAGCTGGTAGTTGGTAGTACATGGTAGCTGAAGCCACTCGAGCAGCTAACCAGCCGGAGCAAACTTTTCTGCGGCAAACGCTTTAAAAAACCATTCCGCAAAAGTCATTCCGTAAGTTGGTCCTGCATCCCGGGCACTCGCACACAGTCGCACATGTTGATTTAGCAAACAAAATGTTTTAATTGAATAACACTTTGGTGTTTCACTACCACTGCTTACTGCCGGCAAGTTCAAGTGCTTCGCTGGCCAACTGTGCGTATGCTCAATGTTAATCCCTGCAATGCAATGCTGAGTTAAGTAACTACTTAATGGGCCTGACTTTATCAATCAAATTTACCGCGGGCGGGGAATTAAAATGAATCTGCAATTTTCATTAGCGAAATTTCGCCAAATATTTACACACACTCAGTTCACACCCAGCTGCGCCCCCGGAGAGTGTGAACTTAGCCATGCAAATTGAATAGGTCCAAATGCAATTTGGCGCACAACAAAAAGAAATTGGCGGATGGAAAAACACAAACATAAATGTGCTAAACATTTTGGTAATTTAGTTGAGCGATTTGCATTTCCGTTGGGGAATAATTTCTGCACTTTTGTGCTCACTGACTGCCCAAATTGAATTGCTGAATAACAAAAAGGCGGCAGGATGCACATGAAATTTGAGCTCGGTTTATGCTATACAATGTACGATATATGAATTTAATTAAATGCCGTTGAATACGAAAACATTTTGCTTAAATTGTCACACGCGCAGAGCAGCATCTGAATTTGCATTGATTGATGCCGTACTCGGTGATTTATTGAACCTGAGGTTTGTCAGCCAAACAATCTGCACCCTTCGCCCGTTCAATTATTGTGATTGTCAGTCGTCGGTAATGGTAATGGTGATGGTGATGGTAATGCTGGCATTGGGAGGGGGGAATGTTCTGCACAATGCATATTTATTTAGCCGGTTTTCATTTTGTATTTCTTGGAACCGCAGTGATTGATGTGGCCATGTTATCATCCCCAATCCCCAAACAACTGTGACTGCACTCTCACCCCGGGCCCTTGTTCCCTGACATGTCATGTGATGGCTACGCCTCCCCGCTCATATGTTGCATTTGGTCAAAAACTCAATTTAAATTGCATTTGTGTTCACAGCGCATCTGTCAGTGCGGCATGTGTCGGATGTCAACGGGGATCCCTTTATTCGAACAACTATTAGTTAAATTAATTTGTGCAAACATTAGTTATCGATGGAGTTGCCCAAGGGCTCGCTGGAGTCGTCTTCCTCCTCGTTCCCGTCGGAATCGAAGGCGTCCTCGGGTATATCGTATAGACGGACCATTGGTTTATTCGGATCCTTCATGATCAGGAACTTTCCATCCGGCTGCTTCATCACAATGTCGATGAGGCAGCGCAGTATACCCCAAGCATTGTCCATGTTCAGGTTGATCTGGGTGGCGAACTCCTGCGGCTTGAACTGTTGCGTGCCCAGAATCACATGGCGTAGGTGATCCCGGGGATTAACCCGGGACACATAGCCCAGCTTAAGCTGATCCGAGCCAGCTAGCAAAGCCTCCGCAGTCCAGCGAGCTAGTTTGCAAGCGTTATTCCTCAGCTCAGAGGCCAAAACAGCTCCGCGCTGGGTGTCTAGCTTCTGGCGCCACTCCACGCTATTGGTCACCTTGGAGTCCCACTCGTTCAGCGCCTTGATCGAGAGGAACTGCATCTCGCCATTCGGGCCCAGCACCACCCCGTTGTGCTTGCAGCGGGCAATCAGCACCAAGTCGTTGCCCAGATCCCACTGGCGGTAGCGGTAGCCCATTGAGGCTAGGTCCACACCAGCTTCTTCGAAGGGATTGGGCTCGTCGAACTTAAAACGCGGCTCTTGATCACCCACGCGAAGCACCTGAAAAAAGAAGATATTAATTTGAAAATACTGAAATATTTAACTTAATAGTGGTTAAACTTCGGCCTTCTTTTAAAATAAATACTTCAATTAAGGAATTCAGCCACAAACTCAGAGGTATCTCAAGTCTAAATCGGATTCCAATTAGAAAACTTATGAAATTTAGAAGTTCAGTTTTGGGGTCCCATCTCAACCTCATTGGAATTAGTGAAAAATCGGATTGAAAATGGTCTAAAATTTGACCCTCTTGAAAAACAAATATTTAAATGTAGATTATTAGACAATTCACTCACAAACTCATAGAGGCATCCCACGTCTTAATCGGTCTCAAAATACCAAAGTTATGAAATTTAGAAGTTCAGTTTTGGGGTCCCAATCGATAATCATTGGAATTAGTGAAAAATCGGACATGAAAATGGGCTAAAATTTTGACCCTTTTGAAAAACAGATGTTTGAATGTAGATTATTAGACAATTCACTCACAAACTCATAGAGGTATGCCACGTCTAAATCGGTCTCAAAGTTATGAAATTTAGAAGTTCAGTTTTGGGGTCCCAATCGATAATCTTGGAATTAGTGAAAAATCGGACATGAAAATGGGCTAAAATTTCGACCCCCTTTAAAAACAGATGTTTGAATGTAGATTATTAGACAATTCACTCACAAACTCATAGAGGTATGCCACGTCTAAATCGGTCTCAAATTATCAAAGTTATGAAATTTAGAAGTTCAGTTTTGGGGTCCCAATTGATAATCATTGCAATTAGAGAAAAATCGGACATGAAAATGGGCTAAAATTTCGACCCTCTTTAAAAACAGATATTTAAGTGTAGATTATTAGACAAATCACTCACAAACTCATAGAGGCATCCCACGTCTAAATCGGTCTCAAATTATCAAAGTTATGAAATTTAGAAGTTCAGTTTTGGGGTCCCAATCGATAATCATTGGAATTAGTGAAAAATCGGACATGAAAATGGGCTAAAATTTTGACCCTTTTGAAAAACAGATGTTTGAATGTAGATTATTAGACAATTCACTCACAAACTCATAGAGGTATGCCACGTCTAAATCGGTCTCAAATTATCAAAGTTATGAAATTTAGAAGTTCAGTTTTGGGGTACCAATTGATAATCATTGGAATTAGAGAAAAATCGGACATGAAAATGGGCTAAAATTTCGACCCTCTTTAAAAACAGATATTTAAGTGTAGATTATTAGACAAATCACTCACAAACTCATAGAGGCATCCCACGTCTAAATCGGTCTCAAATTATCAAAGTTATGAAATTTAGAAGTTCAGTTTTGGGGTCCCAATCGATAATCTTGGAATTAGTGAAAAATCGGACATGAAAATGGGCTAAAATTTCGACCCCCTTTAAAAACAGATGTTTGAATGTAGATTATTAGACAATTCACTCACAAACTCATAGAGGTATCCCACGTCTAAATCGATCTCAAATTATCAAACTTATGCAATTTAGAAGTTTAGTTTTGGGGTCCCATCTCAACCCCATTGGAATTAGTGAAAAATCGGATATGAAAATGGGCTAAAATTTTGACCCTTTTGAAAAACAGATGTTTGAATGTAGATTATTAGACAATTCACTCACAAACTCATAGAGATATCGCACGTCTAAATCGGTCTCAAATTATCAAAGTTATGAAATTTAGAAGTTCAGTTTTGGGGTCCCAATCGATAATCTTGGAATTAGTGAAAAATCGGACATGAAAATTGGCTAAAATTTCGACTCTCTTTAAAAATAAATATTTAAATGCAATGTATTACAGAATTCAACCACAAACTCATAGAGGCATCCCACGTCTATATCGGACTCCAATTAGCAAAGTTATGAAATTTAGAAGTTGTGTTTTTGGGTCCCAGTTAAAATCCATTCTAATTGCTGAAAAATCAAAAATAAAAATGGGCTTACATTTCGACCCTCTTTAAAAACAGATATTTAAGTGTAGATTATTAGACAATTCACTCACAAACTCATAGAAGTATCCCATGTCTAAATCGGTTTGCAATTATCGATGTTATGAAATTTAAAAGTTCTCTTTTGGAATTAGTGGAAAAACAAAAAATAAAATGAGCTAAAATTTTAACCCTCTTTAATTAAAACCCTTCAGTTGAATTAGAAAAGTTAGAGGAATCATACCTGCTGACTAAAATTATGGTTGATAAGTGTGGCCTCCATGGCCAAACTGTGAGCCGAGTTAATGGAGCCCTCCTCATCCATAGGCGGCTCCTGCGAAGTCTCGTTGACGGTCAGCAAATCGAATTGTGTGTTGTCCCTTTTGTCCAGGAACACCTTGGTACCCAGCTTCTCGATGACCACGTCCCAGGAGTAGTTCGAGCGAGTGCAGCACATGATGGTGGCCAGGATCTCGTCGGTGGCAAAGACATTTCCCATGGTCTTGGAGAGGCGACGGATGACAGGGTCATCCGTGGTCGTGGCAGTGTGGACAACGCGATCCATCTTAAGCAGCGGCTTCTCATTCCGCAGATTAACCCGATCGTAGAGCTTATCATAGTACTCCAGAGAGCCGCAGGTGGTGATGTCCTGGCCCTCTTTGATATTGGGAAGAGCGAGTTTGAGCAGGCGAGGAAAGTCTATCTCCTCGATGGAAACCCAATCGGAGCGCACCATTGCGGAGCTCTCGCGAAGTCTGGTGGGAGCATTCCGGGCAAAACGGCGACCCACATTGCGACGTGTTTCGCGACCCGTCTTCCCGTACTTGGTGCTGCTGCTGGTACCGCCCCCAGCAGAGGGTCCGCCAGCCACGCCCCCAGCGGCATTGCCACGCCCCGAACGCCCCCTGCCCCGCGCATTGTTGCGCATGTTCGGGCGGTAGCGACCACGCTGATAGGGTCTGAAGGCCTTCGATCCGGAGTTATCCACCAAGTGGAAGGTGGAGTCGTCGTCCTCGTGGAAGTACGCATACTGGCTGCTGTTCCCGAAGGACGAGGCATACTTGTTGGGGAACTTCTTCTCCGGCATGGTCACCGTCCAGTCGCAGATCTTGCCCAGGCGGTCGCTTTTGCAGAACGGCTGGTAGGGCACGTCCACATCCGGCACCTCGCAAGGACCCCAGCCGTGTTCGTTGTACTGCACGTACGGCTTGATGAACGGAGCGTAGTTGGACATAGCACTGCCGAAAGCGATTTATGCAACCAAAAAAAGGTATATAAATTTATGCGATATCAAAATCCCGATCTGTCTCTGACTGTGTAAAAATTACACTGAGCTGATTTGGTTTTACGGCGAGTTAAGTCGATTTGACAGGTTAACAAAATAATGACAGTCCTGGAAGAGGCTACTACTCTCTAAGTTTCTTAGTTCAACTTGTTACCGTCTTAAATTTCTGAATTCAACTTGTATAGCAGAGTTGTCATTTTATTTTCTTAAAAAGGCATAAAAACTTTGAAACCGACTAGTACCAAACGAATTCTCCGTTTTCTTTAATCTAAGCTGTTTAAGAGTTACTTGTCACGTTACACAACAAATATACTGGTGACTATGACAAGTAGGACGCCTGGAGAATGAATCGGAAGAGGACGCGCTGCCCCCCAGATGATGATGAGGCCCCTTGTACCGCGACCGCAATGAAGAAATGTTTAATTGCCTGTTCGTCTTTCGGTTCTCCGTCAACGTCCTGCTGCTGTCCCTGGCCGGGATTGTCCTCCTCCTTCGCGTCCTGAGCTGATCCCGGATGGGTGCAGGAGACCCCCTCCGAACATATAAATTTGTGATTCTTATTATCTTTTCTAAAAAACCCCTAACCAAACGCACTAATAAATGTCTGTTGAGCTGTGGAAATGGTACAGGAAGCGGAGGCACTGTGACGGGATTATCACTTGACAACGCACCTAAGCTCATATTGACATGGCTCCATTCATATTACTTCAACTGGGCGCCATTGTTCGGGTGTAAGTTTCAGGAAAGCAAGGGAACAACAGCCGAGTGCACTACAATGGGCCAGTGAGTGTCCTGTGTGCAGGATCTGGTCAACGGCCATCCCCCCGTTCCGGCTCGGTTTCCTTATTCTTGGCTGGGAGCACCTTACAACAATCTCGTTAAGCGTAAAGGCCAAATTATAGTAAAACTAACAGAAGGCAAAAGGTAATCACATAAAAAGCTTGTTAGATAACAACGTGCGAGGCGGCGAAAAAGGAAGCGGACATCCTGCCCCTCGGCTCATCCCCAAAAAGCAACATGTCGAGCGTGTGAATGTGCCTGGCTGTGTGGAAAATGATACGGGGGAGGGGCTGGAGGTGCAGGGGGTGTGGGTGAGGGTGGGGGCGAGGTGTGCATTTGTGGCTCCCAGATCCTGAGCTAAGCTTTGTCAAGCGACAGGGTGTCATGTTGATGTGTGTGTCACTGGCAGCTGCTGCTTACATGTCCCAGCTCCAGATTCCCTCGCACTTCTCGGTTAATACACAGCAAAAAAAATGAAATAAAAAAATCACATTCAGTAAGCAAGATGCATTTAAAACCTTCCGCTTACCCAAAAAAAAGACTGGTTTTCAAGGTGTGACCAAAAATATAAGCCTTTAAATAATTTATATAATATAGGCTATTTTTCTCTGTGTACGAAGCAGATTCCAAAACTTTTTTGCATTGTACTGTATTCTATTCATTCTTTATAATAACTATATACCATTGTGTCCGTTTCATTAAAACGCCGTATTTTCGCCCAGTGCAGACTTAAGCCGGGGATGAGTGTGTGTGCGTCTCTGAATGTGTGTGGATTATAATTGCCATGCGGCTGTCAGTGACTGCAGGCGGCGCCTAACTGCACACAGCTGCAGATGTGCGGCTCGTGTTGCAATATCATTTTTAATGCAAACCGCATGCCACATTATGCAGCTGCATTGCCACGTCACCGCTGCGGTTTTCCCCGCCCCTACACCCCTCGCATCCACCCGATCCGCCCATCTCAGCCCTCTCATCTTCATCTCATCTGCAATCGCTCCTGCTGCTGAAGCTTTTCCACTGCCGCCCCTGGTTGGAAAAAGCGGCAGCGGTTTAGCCAAAGGAACAGAGCCAAGAATAATGCCCTGGCACATAAGTAAGTACTTACCCGGCGAACAAAGGCAACAAGAACAACAATGCAACAACAACTACTGTACTACTGCTATTGCAGCCAACAAAAATAACAACAGGAGAGGCAAAGTGAAAAACCGCTAGCATACTTTGCGGAGCTCGCGAGCGATAAACGGCGCTATTGCCACCCGCCACGTACCTCATCCACATCCTCACCCTGCCCCAAAGGGTATGCTATACTATATGGTCGATCCAACTGAAAGTGAAATTAAAAACACATTTTCGCAGCACAATTTATTTTATAAATTACAACGAATTAATGCACACGTTTGATGGTGTTTTGCAGTTTTATGACCACAGATATTGGTTAGGAAGCGTGGGTGATTTCCTTGAACCAGGGCTGTCATGGTGCACAAGGACGTATCGATACCATCAATATAATAGCCCAAAAAATTACCTTTCTTTTATTATTATATTTAACTGAAACCTATTAATTAGTACAATACTTACTATACAATAATGGTTAGTATAATCTCCTCAACTGGTACCTCCATTCTACAATATCAGCTACAAATTTAATACTAAATGGTTCTCTATTACATAAACCTGACATACTTCATACTTTTACTTTCTGTTCTTTCTTATTATGTTAGCTGCTCATATTTTCCCCACAGGGTATCTAAAATGCGTTGCCTAATTTATTATTTCTCATTTTGTATGGCTCCAACGCGCGTCGGAAGCTTGGGCTGCTTCTGCAGCTTTTGTGTTGCATAAAAATTAAAATTTATGCCAGGCAACTTGTGCAAAGCACTGCAAATGCCATTGTTTTTCCTTCCCCACTCCCCAATCCCCCGGCCGACGCCACTGATGATGTTTTTTTGGCGGCGGAAGGACATTCACGTTCTGGGTGGCTGCATTTGCGCCACCCCAGCCCGCCGCCTGCTCACCACTGCCTCCTTGTCAAGCCCACTTACATTCAATTCATTCATCTCCGGCAGAAAAATGAAAATAAAAGCCCCCCAAAAGCCTCCCAGAAATCCCCCTTGGCGCAGCCAGGCCAACGTAATTGCAGAGCAATTATACATACTTCCATCGAGAAGACGGATTCGTAATTAATAGCACATTAAATTGGGCCACAACAATATTAATTGTTCTGATTGATTTATGCAGGTAATTATCGTATTAAGCAACTGAGGGAAATAAATTTCGACGTAGTGGGAGGGCTGTGTCCTTTCACTCGAATATTTCGTTTCATCAATCAAAGCAAGCAACACAAAACATTTAAACAGCATGAACTTTGGATAGGTGGGGAGTACAGCCCATCGGATGTAGGATTTCTCAAGAATCGGGGTGGGACCAGTGTTAGGAATGTCCAGAAGGATCTTAGTCCTGAGCATCAGATCATTTCCATTACTGCGAAGAACCCCCATCCGAACTTTTGGCAAGGCACTCGAGAATTTCCCCAGGAGGTTCTGCGACTGTAAGGAAGCGCGAAAAATGGAACTACCCGAGGGAGTCCTGATGGGCTTTGGCAATCCCCTGCTCGACATCACATGCACCGTGGAGGACAATGTGATCCTGGAGAAGTACGGCCTGGATGCGAATGCAGCTATCATCGCCGAGGAGAAGCACGATGCTCTGTTCGACGAGCTTATGAACATGGAGAATGTCGTTTATTCGGCGGGCGGCGCCTGTCAGAACTCGATGAGGATCTTCCAATGGATCGTGCAGACCCCGTTTCGAGCTGTCTTCACCGGCGCCGTGGGCAAGGACAAGCTGGGCGATCGCATCGAGAAGAGGGCCAGAGCGGATGGTTTACTGACACTCTACCAGATGAAGGAAGAACTGCCGACAGGTATGACAAGCCGGTTTCTGGGTGATATGAACCTCTTTTGAATATAGCCATGACTTCTTTATAGCACTTAAAAATATACCTTTATTTAACAAATTCCCCTTTTTATTTTATTGTTATGCAATAGACAGGCCTAACCCTCCATTATATCATACGAAAATCGATAATTCCAATGTCCCTCCCTTCCCTTAGGATCCTGCGCGGTGATCATCAATGGCCCGAACCGCTCCTTGGTGGCCAACCTGGGAGCCGCCTCGCTCTTCACCGAGGACTGGGTGGACGAGGAGGAGAACGAGTGCGCCCTGAGTCGGGCCATGTACTTCTACTTCACCGGCTTCTTTCTGGCCGTGTGCTCCCCCGTCGTGGAGCGCATCGCGAGGATGTGCTGCGAGTCCAAGCGCATAGTGATCCTCAACTTCAGCGCCGTGTTCGTGCTGCAGATGCAGCGTGAGGCACTGGCCAATATCCTTCCGTACGTGGACATCATCATCTGCAACAAGGAAGAGGCCATTGCCTATGGCGACACCAACGACTGGAAGACGAAGAACGTCTTCGAGATCGGTTCTCGTCTCCAAAAGTTGCCCAAGGCCAATGTCCGCCCGCGCCTGGTCATGATCACGGATGCCGTGTGCCCGGTACTGGTTTTCCAGGATAACGATCGCATTCTGGAGTATCCGGTTCCCAAAGTCAAGCCGGGCGAGATCTTTGACACCAACGGCTGTGGCGACGCCTTTGTCGGTGGATTCCTGGCCATGTACGTTCAGAGGATGCCCTTGGACTACTGCATCCGCACGGGTATTTTTGCATCCCAGCAGGTTCTCAACGTGGTCGGCGTTCAGATAGACAAGCTACCAAAGTTCAGCGAAAAGTGCATATGACAGGGATCGATACAACAATATTTTGTGTAAGAAATTTCATTGGGGCCTCAAATAAATTTTAAAGTTGTACCTCAGTATCTTTAAACTTTCTGCCCTCCCCGCGCCAGACGCAAATATGTAAAGCCAAGTAAATTCTTAACTTGATTACCGGATTAGCCCTTTCCCACCCATAAGCTATCAATATAATAATTTAAGGCCCCCACCCAGACCTCGACTGTCCTGCGGCACATCCTTTGGCCCACACCTTTCGAGCATATTCATGCCGGCAAGAGTCCTGCGGCTCTTGGGGCTGCCTTTGGCTCCGGGAAAAATAAATACATTTAAATGTATAAAGCTGCTCCTCTCCTCTCTCCGTTCCGCTTTCTCCTTTCTCCATCCGCCGGGCTGTGGCTCTGGGGGCCGGGGAAACGCAAACAGAAGTGATGTAAAAATATGCGTTGCATACTTTGCAACGCCAATGTAAATTTCCTCCCCGTCCCGCCGGGAGGGGCTTTGTCTTTCGGGTCCTGGCGTCTGCTGCCTGCCGGCTGTTGACTTTGGCCTGACAAAATATTGCTACCATTTCAGAGTCGAAGACGCAGAGAACGCGTCCGGAGAGAGAAGCCGGGGCAGCTGGACATGAGCACGTGCCGGAGGACAGTGGGCAGAGGGATAAATTGAAGAGCGCTTTATATGTTCTTAAGCTAAAGATCCTATATATTTTAAAGGATTCACTTAGGGTCACTTTCTATAAACTGTCAAAGTTCAGAAAAGCTAGAGATTTGAGTTCTACGTTTTTAAAACTCTTATATTAAGTGATGCATAAAGGAGCGGATTCTCGAGTTACTGTCAAACTCTATTATTACTTTAATAACAATTAATGGATTGGAGAACAGTTCCCAAAGTAGAACTACATTTCTATATCATATAAAAAACCACAAGATCCTCCCACTGTGCCACGGATGGTGCTGAATGAAGCGAAGAGCGGGCGGTGGAGCGACTGTCTTCCACTGATTAAAACGATGCGTCCCCGTGACAGCGATTTTTTCTCGTTAAATCCTTAAATGTCGCTTCGTTTATCGTGAGCTTTGTTTTTTAAAGTTCCCAGCGTCCGCCTTTCTCTGGGAATCGACTTCGGCTGGCCACTGGTCGCTGGCAGAGCTCAAGCGATAATTTATGCATATATCCATGGTGATTTATGACATTATCCCTCCGCATCCGCCCCTCCCCATCCAGCTCCACCCCGTCCTGTTTGCCCAGTGGCTCAGCTCAGCTCCTCCTTTTCAGCTCTGCGTTCTGGGACACCGCGCAATTAGCTGTAGGAAAAATGAGCAGCAAACAGCTAGTCAGAAGATTTCCTTTGTCCAAAGTCAAAGTCAAACAACTTAAAGCTGAAACTCCGAGCCAGGCCCTCGATTACTTTGCATGCTGCATCCGCAAACTTTTGCGGCTGGCGAGCGCAGGAGCGGAACGACTCGAAACGAGCTGAAATCTTGGCGAGAAACTTTTCAGATTTGTCATATGCACATCTCAAAGCTAATATCCTGACACATGGCTCCTCGACCCGAGGGCCACATGAGTTATGAGTTGTGACTTAGGTGAGATCTCTGGGCTCGAGGCTCGGAATCCGGGCTGACAGCTTAATTACGGCAGTCAGGGGCCAGATTCAGCACTCGGCTCTGGGCGGGATTTTAATTAACTGGGCCGAGAATTTATGAAAACCTTTGTGGGTCTCACATACCAACTCAATTTATTGGCCGAGTCTCGGCTCAGTGAACAACCGAAAGCTCAAATATCAAAATAATTCTGTGTAATTCTGGGTAATTCGGAAACCTGTTAGCCATGTTTGCCCCCAAGAAACAGAAATGAAAAGTTTTAATTTTTCCCTCAGACCAAGGGCTAATTTATGCCATTAAGTGATTTAATTTGATTAGGCTGAGCCCAACAAGAGGCAGACAAAAGGCAGGAATTAGAAGCCAAATCGAGAGGGTAACCAGGGTAGGGAGGAAGAAGTTCGAGGCCCCTGGCAAATTGCACTTGTCATGTTCGTATAATTGCGTCTGACCTCGGGTTCGCTGATGAAACAAGATGGGGGCAACTTGGGCAGACGACAGACAAACAAACACGCGTGACGTGGGGAGGTGCCCATAAAAATCACTCATACGCAATGGGGGACAGCGGCGGCAATAGGAAGCTCCCAGTTCGCAGGACAAGTTTCAAATGCTACTTGTAACTTTGTTACAACAGCCAGCGAGCAGTAAATGTTGAAAGTTGCCCGCACCGTGTTTGCACTGCGAATGGCGAAAGTTTCTTTTTCTGTGTTTTATACTTTGTAGCCAGCCAACTGTCGGCCAATGCCAATGTCTCGTCATGAACCCTTTTGCAGACCCCTGAACCCATTTCCCCGGCTAGTTTCCCACTCATTTTCCCAGTCAGTCAGTGGAGACATTGTTCTGAAGCCACAATCTCACAATAAGTTATTTTACACGGCGAGAAAAACAACAGTTAAATAGAAATAGAATATAATAATTTTATTTGAGAAAATTACTTCCATATCTTATACTACCAAAATAAAATATATCAAAGTATTGAAATTTATAAATTGATAATAATATAATTTATAAGCAAAATTTTTATAAGGTTTATTCTTAATTTGGCATTTATTATTATTTTTTTAGAAGTTAAGATCGAATAAAATAAGAATGAAAATATGTACTAACAACATTTAACAGAGTCTTGTAAATCCTAGAATTTCTTTTGCCCGAAAAGAAAGCTCCTTTTATTATTTATTTTTTGTTCACGAAATGTCATCTTGATTTTTCCCAGTGCACCCCGTCTCAAGTGCTGATGCCAATGCTATTGTGCGTGTTGTTCTGCTCTGTTTGTTCTCTGCTGGGGGTTTCAGCAACTACTGCCACATCCTCATGTGGGTGAGCTTGTGGATTATGTGAAATTATCGAAGATTTCCGGAATAATGGCGAGTCGTGTCGCCTGCTAATGCCCGACATGGTTTCGCCTGGGACCAATGATTCTGTCGACCCGAATCAATGGAATTAAGCTGAAAGCACTTTCATTACATGTCGCCGCCACATGGCCGTCATTAATTGGCCACTTGAAAGGCAGAACAAAAGTCTTAGATTCCATTAAAAGCGTATTTTGCGTATTTTAAAGAACTTTAAGCTTGTTCGCTGTTCTTGCAGTTCCATTCCCCCGAGCAGCATCAATTGCAAAATGTCTGAGTCATTTGCATAGAGTTATTCCAGGGTTTTGCGGAGGGCGGACTGCTGCCTGGCTGCCTGAGTGGTGGTAAAAGTTTTATGTTAGCTACGAAGAACGATAATTTGCAGCAGTTACAATATTTCATGGAATATCTCTTGGCTTTCCCTGCTTCTTCGCCCGTTTTTTCCTGCCACAAAACTTCAATAAAGTAGCAGCAATAAAAAGCGAAAAAGATTCTTCCTTTGCTTTATGGCGGGATCAATATTTTGACAACCGCAAAGTAACACAAATAATGAACAAATTCCCATTCTCTTTGTGGCCAGCCATATTTTCATGTGACAAATGCCGCAGACGGGAGATTTGTCAATTGAATAAATTGCGCCAACTATATTTGTGTGTGGCATATACATAAATAAATATGCAATGCGACTTGCAATGGTTTGATTGGGTTCAGCAGTTCCTTCAACTGCTGCCTTTCTGGGGCCACTCAACGCTAATGGACTTTAAAGTGTGTTCTCAAGCGTTCATTGCCAGAATCCGCCCCACAGACCGACATACGAGTGTCTAAAAAGTTTCTTCGGAATTCGAAATTTCCTCCACTTGCATTGATGTCACACATATCGCATATCACGCATACGCCCCTTGTTGCAGTGGCAAAACTGGACCAAAAAACGAGGGGCGCTCCTTGGAGCAGTTCCAAGTCCCGAGTCCCTGGGAGTAGCTGATCCAGGAGCAGCTGGCCCAATAATGAACTGCCAGCCAAGAGCAACACCAACCCAATCACAATTACACTCGGCAGCAAAAAGTCTTCGGTGGCCCATTGTCTTTGTTTTTCCAATCTCGCAAATGGCTTCCATGCATGTGCGAGTGGCTGTGTGTTAATTAGCAATATCAAGAGCACTTAAATTTGGTACAGATTATAACACCAAAAGTTGCTCCTTCCCACCCAGACCGTCCGGCGGTGGGGATTGTCCGGATTGTGTGCTCTTTGTTCTGGCATCGAGTTCAATTCTCAAGTTGCTCATTCCGGGCACTGGCTGATTGTGTTTGCGGCCGAGTCGGCTATTCGATTGCCAAGTTTTGGCCATTTTTGCAGCAGCTGGAAATAGTTGGATGTGGCCTAAAGATTTGCACTCTGCTCCGAACTATTCCGTGGGAATGCGGATGGTAGAGAACATTTGAATAATTCCGCACTGGGCCACTTCAAAGGCTTGACCAACTGGCCCGGCTCAGCTCAGCTCAGCTCATTTAAACTGCATCAGGCCGGAAGAAATGCGTGGATCCAAATCCGACCATCAAAAAGGCATTACCGCAGTGGCAGCTTAACAAAAAAAGGGGAACGAGGAGCGAGAAAGCTTCGAAAGAAGACTAAATGCACATTTAACAATAAATGAGCAACGTTTTCGGAAATTAACTTTCAACAACATGTGTTGAAATGCATTTATCTTCCGCACCCACAAGGGGAGTCCCAGCAGAACTGAGTTGGCATTAAATAGAGGTGGAAATTAATTTGAGCGCAAGAAAGAGAAGTGGAAATTATGAGTGGCTGCCAAATTGTGCTAAATGAGCCCAGGCAAGTGGAAATTAAAAGCAAACCCGGTACAGGAACAGTCGCCTAACCATTTTATCCCCATGCGCCTTGCTCCTTTTTTCCCTCGAGCCTTTGGCTCTGGTCCTGGAGCCACTTGCATTATGATTGCATCATTTGGGGCTAATTTGCATTTAAATACTTGGCTCTGTTATTGTTCGAGTGCAGCAGGGAAACTTTCGCAGGACCAGCAGGAGGATCTGCAGGAGTGCATGTAACAGGAGGAACCAGGAGGAGGAGCAACTGGAGGAACAGCCTGGCGAGCCCTGGGCACCTCGCACAAAGTTATGCCAAGTCAAGGATATCACGAAAATTGTCCTGCTGCAGCCGGACAACTTCTGTTAATGCGTTTGAATAATGAGTGGCAGCGGGACGGGGAACTTGGGGAACACGGCGTTCCGGATGGGGCTGGGCCTCGCACCTTGGACCCGCGTATAATCCCGCAGTCCTTAGCAGATAACAATGTACAAACTGGCGCCGTCGGCGTCCAGCCGTTGACGGTCATTACTTAAAGCGTCCGTCTGATGCAGAAGCGCGAAACCCGAGTACTGCGGATGAACTGGAAGAAAATAGCTATAAGTCAATAACTAAATTAAAAACATCTTTTTTAAATAAATAATTTATGGTAATATATCTCACTTATTCAAAGAAAAGGACATGCACATAATATCAAGCTTTATATATTATTAAAATCTCCCAAATATAATTGTTTCGGAGAAGAGGTATCTCAATCATTATAAGGATCTAACCACTTTTAATAATCGAATTCTCTCCCAGCTCTAGTAAGATCATAATTATCTTGATAATGTTTTAAAGGATAACAGATATCTTTATCGTATCCCAGATAGCAAAACGATCTTGGTAATGTTTTTTAGGATATCGTCAAAACACCTTGATAAAGTTGTCACTATCATTATAAACTTATGACCACATACTAATTAATTTTATTAATCAACATTAGTTTCAGCAAATTTCTCCCTGAGGGTCAGCGAGTTTCCTTCGAGTGTGGGCAAGTGAGAAGTGCCGACCATCTGCCTGGCATAGTAAAGTAAAGCGAAGATTTATTGAATGGCAAATGAATCATTTCTCCCTCCTTCCTGCTCCCAACTCTTTGGCGCTGAAACCTGCCACCAGATTCGAGCCCCCGGATACCCCCCCCCCCCCTGCGTTTCGTCGCACTTTTAATAACTTCTATAAAAGTTTTATGTCTCTCGGTGGCAGCAAACTTGCATGCTGCTGCAACAGAGCAAAAAGTTTGCGTGTGTTTGGCACTTGAAACTTTACTTTCGCGGGATCAAAAAGTGCTGGCTGCGAGGAGAAACGGCGTTTTAAATATGGGTATATACAAATATATATATATAGGTATTCGTATGTATGCAAGGGAAAATCGGTGGAAAATAATCGCGTCAAGTATTTAAAGTGGCATTAAAAATATTGAAAAACTCGATAAATAGTTGTTAAGTATGCTGCTGTTGCTGCCAGATAATCCGCCCGAGGGGGCGTTCTGCTGACTCAACGGTGCGTATACGTGTTCCTGCACTTTATAAGTGGCTCCAGTGGATTCTACTCCTCCAGTGGATCCCGGACTCCGGAGAGTTTGCCCTCGGTCTTAAGGCTGGGCCACTTGAATGAATTATGAGCCCCGGCTAAGTGAGTGCTTTATGGCATAATGCAGGGCAGTTGGGCACATGGCTAAATATTTGAAAGTGGCCAGGACTCAGGGCCATATCGATTCAGTTTTCGTTATGTTTCCTTGGCAAAATATTGTGGGCCAGCAAATATTTAAACAGGAAGTGGTCTGCCATCTCCACACCCATGTCGCCGCAAATGAGTTTGGCAAATATCATGCAAGATTTCGATGCGTTCAATTAATTCCATTGATTGTGCCAATTACTTTTGCGGTTCTTGCTGCTTCGAGATACCTACATATACGCATTCGATAGAACGCGACATCTCAGGTGACGATGGTGCTGCTGATGTGTGGCAGCTTACTCAGTTCAGGCAATTGATTTGCCAATTTGCCAAATAAACAGACTCAAGAGAGAGTGAGTGCAGCGCACGGATGCGATTGCGAGTGCGAATACGAGTATTTGCCTCAGTGCGCCAGTCTATCAATTACCGATACAGACAGTTGGCAATCGAAAATTGAAAATTGTACCTCGGGCAGCTGCTAATTGGGGTCCATCTGCACAGTTTTAATTAGCCCACGCAACTGAGTGATTGCCCAAATGAATTGATGCTTGCCGTTCGAAGCTGGAGCAGTTATCAGTTGACAACTGTTTAAACACGGGTTCTTTTTGCTGCAGGTATCTGTGAGATATCTCCGGGTGGAGGAGTAGCCCAGAGGTGGCCTAAATTGACTTTTTCGCCGCCCGCCAAACGTGAGCCTCTTTAGCTCAGTGGCAGAGCACTGGTCTTGTAAACCAGGGGCCGTGAGTTCAATTCTCACAAGAGGCAAAGGTCACGCCGACTTTTTTGCATACCTTTTTTTGAGATTTCTCTTCTGACGCCCTAAACTATTTGCTGATTCCTGCATATTTCAAGCTTGATTGAACTCCTGCAGCCCGGCTTTTGGAGCCCCTCAATCAGGAGTTGACATTTTCGATATTTGACTTATGCAGCCGAGGGGATCGTTTGCCGCCGACTTCCGAACTCCCGCTTTCATTCCCATTGCCATTGCCCCGCTTAGACAAGTCAATTGACTGACGGCTACGATTTCGCCTCGTGTCGCTGCCTCCACTGATTTTTCCACCGAAACAGTGGAAGTCATAGGGGTTTCGAGGAAAAAATGGCGGAAAAATATCTGGGTAATTTAAAAACTATAATATAAAAATGTCACTAAGCTTAATTTAAACGACGGCTCAGGAGTCTCCCTTGATCCGATCAAAATGAAAACAATGATATAAGTTTAAAAATATTGAAATAGCCATTGAAAATTAGATGAAAAATATTCAGGACCATTACATAGCTTGACAAAATAAATTAAATAAGATACATAAATGATATACATTTAAGTATGTATGTAAGTCAAGAGTAATCTTTGCTTTGAATTTGTCTTTTTTAAGGGAAATTATTAATTATATTTTAAAGGATTATTTTTGTTATAAGACTCCCCAGGATTATATGTGTAGATAAAAACACCATTAATGTTTTCTTAATAACAATCGTGATATAATTATTGCATAAAAGGTGATAAAAATCCACAATTTCCATAATTTATTTCCCAAATAGTGAGCATTTTGCCCATCGCCTGATTTCCTGGAGCACCGTGATGCAATAATTTGTGATGCCATTGACATTCGTCACGCCCCACCTCCGACCCCTCCTGCAACCGCCCCCTTTTGACGGGCGCCCACAAACACACACTGACACACTCGCACACCCGCACACGCACAGGGAGTGAACCGCATGCCGAACGATTCACTTCCGCCGAGATCCTTTGGCAACTTCATCATGCGCATATTCACAGTTCATAAAACCGGACGGGGAGAGGGGAGGGCAGCCAGGATGCGGGGCAGGACACCACTGACAGCGGCTCAGCAAATCGAAATAAAAATTTATGTGCACATGTTTGAATTTATTGCCCGTCTTTGGGTGCCTGCTATTGCTAGCCCCCATCCGCCGCGGATTCCAGGGATCCCGGGATCCGAGGGAGGACCGAGATCCGGGCACAGATTGCGAATCCTTCGCGTGGCGCCCGCTTGCGTGTGTAAATGTTATTCAATCGAATGTGAAATCATATGAGCGCTTGCTCTCCACTCATAAACATTTTATTTACCTTTAATTTCGTGAAAAGCTTCTTTTTGTGCGGCCCCCGTGATTTGGCACCCGAAGCCCCCGCCGAACCTGCTCCCCTGGCCAATTCTATGCGTGCGATTTTTATGACTAAATAAAATGATTTTTTATTCCACGGGAGGAGCAGAGGCAGGAGTCACGGCACTTGACGCAAAATGGCAATTCTTTGTTTGCCCAATGAAAGTGTTTAGCCATAAAGAAGCAGCGACACAATTCCAGTTGAGTTATGGCCCAAATGCCCGCCCCAACTCACACAATATTTTTATAACCAAATTGATGGGATGGCAACGTTAATCAAATGTTGTCGGCAACTGTTTTTAGAGTGTTCCTGGGGATAAGGGTGTTTGTGCCCTTGACCCAGGAAATATGGATGGTGGATTTGGTACAAATAACTGCGAGGGATTTGTTCTCAAAGCTGTAAAGATAAGCCTCGTAATATACCAGATAGAGATACCTAACACCCTTATACTTCAGCACTTTCTTTATTTGATAACATTATTCTGAGTGGGCGACTTTCAAATTCAAAGGCAAATTATAACGAAACAAAATCAAATAGAAATCAGAAGGTTTCCCTAACTTAAACTTAATCATGGATAAATTATTCCATTTCACAGAGCTCAGTTCTTCTTGGACAGGGCAACGAAGAGATCGCGGGCGTATCGGCGGACGGCCTTGCCGTTGTGGTTCTGGGGAATCTCGTCCGCGAACTGGACGCCGGCGCGCAACTGCTTCTGGATGTCGGGCAGCCGCTTGGCCACGTGGTCGATCACCTGCTGGGCGGTCAGGGTGGCGTTATCCTCCCGCACCACCAGGGCTCCGGGCACATCACCCTGGGTCTCGTCGTACACACCGATCACGCACACCCGCTTCACCTCGGGCAGCTCGTCGATCACGGCCTCCACCTCGGCGGGCCACATCTGCAGACCCTTCCACTTGAGCACCTCCTTCTTGCGGTCCGTCATGTACAGGTAGTCGTCCTCGTCGAAGTAGCCCATGTCGCCGGTGTGGAACCAGCCCTCCTCGTCCTGCATCTCCTTGGTGGCCACCGGGTCGGCAAAGTATCCGTTCCAGTTGAAGCCATTATGCACGATGATCTCGCCCGTCTGGTTGACCCCCAGTTTGTTGCCATCGTCGTCCACGATCTTCACCTGAATTCCGGGCAGTGGGTTGCCAGCTGCCGTCAGCTTCAGATGCCCATGGTTGAACGCAATGAAGCCCACCTCGGTCATGCCGTAGGAGGAGTTGAGCACTCCATTGGGAGCCAGCTTCTTGATCCGCTCCACGGTGGCCTGGGTCATGCGGCCGCCTCCGAAGTTCAGCTTCGTCAGGCTGCTCAGCTTCTCCGGCGTGGCCGTGGGGCAGTCCAGCAGGGAGCAGCAGTGCTCCGGCGGGATCAGGGCGTACGTGATGCCGTACTTGCTCACCAGGTACACGAAGTACTCGGCGGTGAAGGGCTTGCTGCTGATGATGCGGGTGCAGCCGTTCACCGTGCTGAAGATGGTGGCCCACAGCCCGGTGATCCAGTCCAAGCTGGCCGAAATGAAGATCGTGTCGTAGGCGTTGACAAAGCTATGAAGGATTATTACAAATTCTATTATTTTTTATATGTAATCGGAGAATAATAACTATCTATATTTATAAAAAAAAATATATATAAAAGAAATTCACACGAAACCAATAATAAATACGATATACTATAGATAGTGGGTGGAAAAATGATAAAGGTTTCTTTTATAATACGTTTAAGCACTCTTATCAAATTAGCTAATGGTTGGGTTGTTATCAATTATGTTATTCTTTTTGAGGTATTATTAGTTTTTTAATTATAAAGTCATAATTATTTTTGCATTATAAGCAACTTACACCGTCTCCTGGCTGAGAATATCGTTGGAGATGCACACAGCCTTGGGCATTCCAGTGGTTCCCGATGAGGTGAGGATGGCCACGGTTTGCTTGGGTCCTTCCTTCAGCGGGGTGGGCCTAAGGTGGATAATCTGTCAGTAAACAACCACAATCTGTAGAGGTATCCCCTATGCCGCACTCACTGGTAGAAGAACTCCGTCTTGGTTGGGTGCAGCAGATCCTGAATGCTGAGGATGCCATCCCTAGTTCCGGTGGTCAGAATAATCTCCGGCTTGAACTCGCTGGTGGCCGAGTACAATTTGTCGTAGTGATCGGCATCGGTGAAGATGATCTTTGGCTTGGAGATGGTGTACAAGTGCTTCAGGGTGGCTAAAAGAAGGGAAACACAGTGTTATATAACATGAACATCCACGAACTATCAGTGATAAGACGTACATTCCTCGAGGATGGGATTGGCCGACTGGAAGGGTGTGCCATGGAAGAAACAGGCCACGGCAATGGGCATAACGTAGGTGGTGTTCCTGGCGGAGATGCCGATGATATCCTTGTGGTCCAGTCCGCGGCTCTTCAGGTGCTGGGCGATGCGAATGGACCAGGTGAGAGCCTGTCCGAAGGTGACCTCCACGCCCTCGGTGTCCGAAATCTGGGGATCCACTAGCCATTAGAGAGCTTCTTCGCCATCCTTGCCACTTCACTCACCTGGCACACATTCTTGGGCCAGTTCCTGAAGTTCTTGAAGATGATGCGACCCAGGGAGGTCTCCGGCTTGAAGGGGTTGTTCTGCGGAATTCCCTTCCAGATCTTGTTCTCCGCATCGTAGCTGCACGGTAGCTTGGACATTTTTGCTGCAGTAAAGTTAGAATGCACACCCAAAAGATCTGCCACTATCTGAGGGTCTGTCCGCTCGGAGGGCTACTTATAAAGACGCGGATCCCCAAATGGGCTTATCTGGGGCCCGATAAGCATGGCCTAGGCTAAGTGCAAGGTATCAATGAAAGATAAAAGGCATTGACCAAAGTTGACCACGCGAGTGCCATCTATGCATATATTTATTGGAACTTATCTGAAAGCGTGCGTTGGGTTCTTTAATTGAAGGGTGTCCTTAGCCGTGATAAGGGTGATTAATTTTCGCCATTCGCCGGTCAATGGCAACGAGCATCACAAATTGCTGGTTTTATCTTCCTTCCGGGTCTTGGACTCACCCTTATCTAAGGGCTTTAAGCAATGGGAAGAAAGTATTGTTAGGCAAATTATGCTTTTTAATGGCGATAAACATAATAACAAATTTATGCAAAAAAAACCCCCGGAGCTCTTTTATGGCATATCTAAAATTCGGCAAATGATCTTTGGACTTTGAACCGGGAATACCTTCTGACTTCCAATTGCGTATCACCCGTATCACGCTGAAGCGGAATGGAAACTTTGAGTATTTTTTGCAACATTTTAATTAGTCACCTTAGTCACATTATCGATATCCACGCGCTCTCTTAAAGTTTAGGTATATTTAGCCGGCTTTTCGATATGAATACCACATGATATCCCATTCAACGGAGCCATGATAATCCAGGAAATTCTCTCAAACGAAATCTACCCAATTCAACGAAATTGAATGGGTTTTTCTTTGGCCAGCCCTCAAAGCTTTTCCTTACATTTTTGCCTTTTATTTCCCCGTTTTTCTGCGCTGCGGCTGACAAAAAGTTGGTGCAGCGAAAACGTTATTTAAATACCTTGGCGAAAAAGTTCGCTCGCAAGATATTTGCAAACATCTGTTTCCTGATTTTCCAGCAATGGCAGCCGGCAGAGAAAATCAACTTTCCGTTCCCGGTGGCACGTGAACTAAAACCCAATTCTGTGGCAAGGCTGCCGATGATGAAGTTCGGCTGTGGATGAAGTTCCGGCTGCAGCAGACCTGTGGTTGCCCTTAGCCAGCAGTGGTTTTAACCTGGCCAAATGTATATATGGGCTTGAGAAAGTCACTCTGTGTGTAGGTGTGAATCTAAATAATTAAAAACAGTCACAGACTTTAAATTGAATTGAAAGATGATACTTTGGCCTTTTTTAATAACAGAAAACATCTGATATTATAACTTAGATGGTATTAATATTAATATTTCTAAATTTGCAGATCATTATTGTGTTATAGTTCAAGACCCGCTCCATTAATAAATAAAATATTATATAGTATATAGGTATGCAGCAATCGGATCATCAAAGCGGTTTTAAATCGAAAACATTCAAATCTAAGTGGACTCTAATTAGTGATCATATGGGTAATTAGGTAATAAGTGCCTCGGAACTAAGCACCTGCTCGCATTTCGGGCTTAGTGGTAATGGCTTAATGGGCCTTCGATAAGGTTTCCCTGGCTTATGTACCCGACAGTCACTGCACTTTGATTTGGCTCGAGGTAATCTTATCGGGGCTGTGACTTGAAGTGGAGAATTAATTTTCCCGAGCAAAAACTATCGTCATTATGGGCGGGAATTGCCTAGAATCAGATGAACTGGTATGTGATAATCGGCACGGGGTTATCTAAGGGTATTCCGCAGCTAGACTAAGGCGCTCGAATTTTCTTGAATAGCCATGGATGAAACTATTTTTTGTCGCTGCCGCTCTTGGTCGATTTTTGGGATACACCCGTACTTTAAGGGCCGGCCAGTCGGAAGATATTCGCGGCCCCAGCTAGTTGGGTATACGTATTCTTGGGGCGGCTAACTAGCCAACTCGCCAGCCGGCTAACTGGCTAAGGTAGTTGTTTGGGTTTCCCGCCCAGTGGTTCTGCCTTTCTTTATTTTCTCTCTCCGTGAATTGCTGGCTGTGCAACTTATTCGCATTCTGTTGCAGGAACTGCTTTTTGCTGCAGCAGCCCCACCTCTGCCAGCTCAGTGTGTTATTATGCACTGGTTTTCCCTGGTTTTTCACTCACTTTTCTTTCTTCTCCCCCCATACTATATACATTTTTTTATTTCTGCCCTTTCCGTGTCGCTTCTTTTTGGCCCATTTCCTTTGGCTGCTTTTCCTTCTGCTGCTGCACACAAGTTTTTCATTTGTAATTCAAGATGTCAGTCAGCTGGGAGAACCAAAACTTAATTAAAGTTCCGCACTTTTGCAGAGCCAACTCCTTACTTATCCCGGCTATCTCTCCTGCCCTTCCGTATGTATTTAGCCATTCCCAGAAAGTCCGCCCATTTCGCTTAAATTCAAAGTGTCCGTCCGGCTCGTCCAGTTCGTCCAGTTCGGGGAGGTGTTCCATCTCTCAGGTGCAAGCTGCGCCCACCACACCTGCAGCGAATGTCCGGACTTGCGACTTTGTTAGCCTAGCCTCCGGATACGGGTCATCCGCATCCTCATCCCCCTGATCCAAATCCCTTTCCCTGAGCATGTGTGAACGTCATTTTATGAGCTTATTCCATACTTTTCACTCCTAATTCGGTGCCGGGCTCGTTGCCATGTGCAGATTTCGACTTGTTGAGTTCGCCTCGGCTCGCTGCTTTCATTTTCATCTGCTCATATCGGTTTCACTTAAGGTGAGCCGTGTGTACTGAATACCATATAAAACATCTAATTTAATTAGCTGACACCGACGGGTGCCCCTCCATTTTCCAACATCTGTTGGTGGGGGGTCCAGCGAGGAGCGGCAGGAAAAGTGGAGAAACTCATTATGTATGCATTGAGTTTCCAGTGTCCGGTGGCAGCGACAGAGAAACTTTTTGATAACTGTAATTAGCATATGAAGAAAATCGGACTCGGACAGTTTTCTTTGGAAAGCAGCCAGGTGAAAAGCCGTTAAATGTATTCCATTCCAATTAGGAACCAGACTGGTGTACTGGCAAAGTAATTAAAAGAAAAGCTGTAAGGATAATTATAATGGTGAACTTTAAATTTAAATGTATTTTAAAGTTTGCAGAAAAATGAATGAAAATTACCTCACCTCACCTTAAAACATTTTAAATATAAAAAGAGAACCTGAAATAAGAATTTATGATCTCTTTTTGGATATCTATGTATGAGCCTCTTATAATTTGCATTTCAATTTCAACCATCAATTCTCTTATCCTCTCTAAATATACATAATTTAAGCAGTTCAGCCTGCCTGCATCAACGCTTTCAATCGCCCTATGCCCATCTTTTCCCACTGAAATCCCCCAAATCTCTCTTAGCCCCGGCTATCTCCGTCGGTTCTCGTTGCATCTATAAATACCGCCTTGTTGCACTCTCCGTATCCGTGGGATAAACGACTGAGCCGTGGGATTAGCGACGTATTGCCCTCCATCGACCACAAAACGACCAGAAATGCGAGAGGTGGCCAATGTCAATGCCATGGCCATGGGCGGATATGGCCAAATGCAAATGCAGAAACCGAAACAGAATCGGGAAAAAGGTGCCAAATAGCCGGGGGGAAGCTCTACAAAATAATCCAACGGTCGCCGCGAGGGAAACACTTCCCATTTCTTCCGGCCACCGAAAGAGCGAGAAGCGAGGCTGATGATTAAATCGGTTAAGAGCCGTTGGCCATTGCAGCCAAGTCTGCTCTACCCGGGGCCAAAAGCAACCCATCCCATGGCAACCCAAAAAACCTTCCTCTTTCCGCCTCTTCGACTGTTGCGCATTTTGTGTTTTGCTCTCAACGTTTATTTTGGCTTTCTTTTTCTGGCCAAATGATTTAATTTCATGCATTTCGCTTTGCGGCAATGGGGATGCTTATTAGTTGCAATTTGCCAGCTGCGGCCAAAGTTTGCTCTGGCCGAAAACCAACAGCAAGCCCCAGAAACTAAGCCAAATAAATTTAATAATTGCCGTCCTGAGAAGTTGATAGGATGGGTAAAAACAAAGGAGGCGGTGGCGGCGGCGGAGGAGGAGGTGGTGGAGGTGGCGGAGGAGGCGGCGGCAATGTAAGCAATATTTGTGTTATGCAACTTGCGTACTAATTGTGAGTCTAACTACTTATAATCTTCAGCCTAGTGCTTATTCAGCTTGCCTCAGTCCAAACAGACTAAACTCAGAAATTTTATTATGAACTACTTAGTAGCTAGTTATAAACTTGGCAGTTTAAACAAGATTTAAACAAGTTCTAAATAAAATTGCTACATTTTAGATTTACTTTTTGAAAACATTGCTTAGAATATTGGCAACAAATTATAAATGCAATTTAATATTCACTTCCGTTATATATTCTTAGAGAAATAAATCCCTGAATAATAATTATTACATTATTTTGGTGGGCCCAACGGAAGCAATAATTAATGTTGAATGTAATTAAAGAACTTGTAGCCCCTTTGGAATTGCAATCCCGGCCAACTAACCTTTTTCTCATTTACTGACTTTGCTGCGCAACTTTAAACAACCGTAGCTCGTTATTTGCTCAGTCCCAGCTCAAAGAGAAATCTTTCCGTGTTTCTTTGCCCACAGAAAAAAGGCGGCGGAGGCGGTGGCGGGTCCGGAAATAAAAACAAAGGCGGCGATGGAGGCGGCGGTGACAAAGGTGGAGCCAAGAAAGGACAGGACCAAAAGGCAGCCGCAGGCGGCGGCAAGAAGGGAGGCAAGAAATAGCAACGGTGGCAACATCAAAGCGCATTAAAAATTAAAAATTTAGAGTTAAGTCGAAATTAAAAGTGATATCAGGGATTATGTATCCATAATGTATGTGACTGTCTCTCTTAAATTATGTGGCGGTGGCCGCCTGGTTAACAAATACGTTTGGATACAGGTTAAACATTTTGAATGCTCGGTTGAACAATGGAACAGCAGTGTAAGAGTGGGGTTCCGTGTTCCCATCCGTATTCTGTATTCCGTATTCCACTCGGATGCACTTCACAGGCCACTTGCGTCGACTCCTCTAGCGAAACCACTCCTGGGACATTCCGAAAAAGGAAGCTGCGCTAGATTTGGATTTGCCAGTGTCTCCCTTGCGGCCACCATTGCCCCCCGACTTCCTGGTCGGTGTCGTTGTCGCCGTCGCCGTCTAAGGGTGATAAAGAGAAGTGTTATTAATTAATTAGGACTATTAATTGGTAGTTTGTCTGATTAATCTGTTAATTTGCGGTTGGACTCCCAGATTTACGGCGGGCGGCAAACAGCAAACGCAAAAGCAGATATAATTAGAGAACGATTTATACCGGCGGAGATCGCAGCTAATTACAAAACATGCGAGTAACGGCCAAGTAGCCACTGCCATAAATTAACATTTGCCCAGCGATTTGATTTCAATAATTGCAGCGATTCATTAATTAGCATCTAAAGCACTCGCACACGCGTCCATAATATATACACAATCATTCCGCCGATGTTCTGGCCATCCACTTGGAAATTTCGGTTTGGGTTTCAAGCGAAACTTCCGCCAAGCACTTGCGGGCGAAGTGGAAGTGGGGCGGTCGGGGAGGGTGGTTTGGCGAAAAGTTGCACCTAATTAAAATTTGTCTTGCGGCATTCTGGTTTATTTATTGCTGGATGGACCAAATTAGTTTAATTAAACTGATGCTTCAGTTTGAAGAGGTTTCCAAATTCGGAAATGAAGCATCTAATAAGAGCAAAGAGGGAAGTTCTCGCTCTAAGTGAGTATTGGTTAAGCAATTATAATCATGCAGCATGCAAACGAGGAGTGATAACGAAACATCAACTATGAAATAGCATTCCTACCCAACCAGAGCAACTGTTGAAACTATTGACTTAGGATTGCAATCGATTGAAATCCTAGGAAAGGAAAATGGTAACACACAATTACAACTCCATAAGATTGTATAAGATAAATAAGATATATCTTGGGCTGGGGGCTCTCTTCTGTTGCCTATTCAGGTAATGAAAACTGAAATGAATGACTACAACCATTAATTAAATTACGGTTTTGGCCACCAAATATGTAGGCAAACGAAAATATAATATTTTTAAAGTGAGCCCCGGCCGCTTTACATGTCTCTACCCTTCTACTCACTTTCTCCGCTGGCTCTTGGGCCACGGATTTCCGTTCGATGCCAGCGACTCTTCCGGCAGCTTGTGGCATCACGATGGGCAGCAGGGGGAACCAGAGTGACGTGGAACCGGATGAGCTGAGGCACAGTACATTGGGATCTGCTTCATGGGCCAACGAAGTGGCTGCCGATGTGCCCTGACTTGGAGCAGCTGTCGAGGGTGTCAGCACACCCAGTTCGCCCTGCAGACGTCCCGCAGCTCTTGTCACATGCGCAGTTATGTGCTCGGCGAATAGCTCGAAATCGAAAGGATCGATGCAGTCGCGCAGCTTGTTCTGCAGGGCGTGAATCTGGTCGTAGGTGGCCCGCTCCTCGCGTGTTACGGCAAACACGCGTTCGAGGAACTTTAGATCAAAGTACAACTGCAGAGCAATGTTCTGGCTGGATTTGGTACACTCCGCCTGGGCCAATCCATCGTAGTGGGTGAGCAGTTTCCCTAGTAACCGCTGGATGAATGCTTGCAATACTTTGGGTGGCAAAGTTTGGGGGACAGCCACGTTTAATGCCTGAATCAACTGATGGAGATATGTCTGCAGAGATAGACGTGGCTGACTGGGAATGCGAATGGTGGACTTAACACTTTCCTCCTGTTCCTCGTCACGCTGCTCCAGTGTCAAGGTCTGCCAAAGCTATAAAAGAGTTTCGTTTCGTTACATTTGACAAAAATCTTAAAAATTGTGTTTCCTTACTGCAAAATCGCTAAGAACCACTTCATGGTTTATAACTTTCGGCAGCTTCTCCTCGCAATTATGTCCGGCTAGCACGTCGTCGACGATGAGCAGCCAGAAGGACAGCATCTCCTCTTCGATCAAACCGCAAATGCGCTGCCAGTTTTCAATGCCCGCTCCTGCCAAGTTGTCAGTCCACTGACGCCAACTTGAAGGCTGACAGAAGCAGAGCTTTAAATTAGGGCATAGTTCCACCAAGGCCAGACTATTGCGCAAAGCAAGGAGCAGAGCTGGGCGCTCCCTGAGCTGTAGACCCTTCAGGTTGGTTAGATACTCTGTCAGCTGTTCTTCGGCCGTCTCGCGCAGGAACTGAATGAGGGCGTGCTTGTCCTCAGCCCGTGTCGTCTGCTCCTGAAGCATAACATTAAGCTCCTGAACAATATCAGCTAGATGTGAGTCGAATCGTTTGCACAGCTCCATTGTGGCGCCATCGTAACCCTTCGTCCGATTGGCCAGCCGTTTTGGTTGATCGCTAAGAGCTGCCGCCAAGCTTAAGGGCAGATCGTCGCTCTGTTCTCGCCAAATTTGTTGCGGTGCCTGCGATTGTCCTGCCTCGATGAGCAATAGCACCTTTTCGTAGGTCTCCTTCATTGCCGTTGCCCAACTGCTGCGGATAATCTCCCGCACTCTGGCGTTGATCAGGGGAACGTACTTCCGAACGTAGAAGTCCAGCTGGCTATGCTGCAGATGCAGCTGCTGTTCCAGGCGAACGAAATCTGGCCGGCCTTTGTTCCTGGCTGCCGACTTAATGTCCTGAATGGTCTGCATGTTGCTGACTAGGGCGAAGACCTGCTGCAGGTGAGCCGCTGCCAGGTCGTTCATTTTATCTAGCCACTGTTGAAGTGACGAGCCAAGTTGTTCCGGTGTAAGCTGCGTAACCTCAAATTGCGGTTTAAAGCCCGCGATGATATCAGGCAAAAGATGCCCCAGCTGCCGCTCGCTGCTTTCCATCCGGTTAATGCTGGGCGGACAGGTGGAGGAGGCGCAGTCCGCCAGTCGGGTGAAGAGAAGACTGTCACCTGAAAATACAAACAGTAAGAAGGCTTAGCTAGAATATTCTCAACTTAATGTTACATTATAATACGGAAATGTCGGACTCGTCTTTAAAAATAGCCAGACGTTGTGGCGTGGAAATAAAAGGAGCCCTTCGACTCCTCTGCTCTAACAAGTACACATCCAAGTTGGAGGAAAAGTCAGACGACAGTCGCATGAAGAGCGGCGATTTCTATGGTATCTACTTTCTGGACAAACATCCAAGCACCTATGTCGTGCTCTTCCACAATCGCGCGACGAAGCACTGTAGCGCCCTGTGGCCCACAAACGGAACAGAGTTCCAGTGCTTCGACGGCATTGACAAGAACTCCACGTTGGTCAGTCTGGGGAAAACGGACTTCGTTACCTGTATGCCTCAAAGGTCGACTTACACCGACGATCTTTTGGAGGCGTGTGGGATGAAGTCTACGAGTCCCCAGCCCATGATCACCATAATGCATTACCGATCAGTTGAAACGGCCCAGAGTATGGATATCTCCTCAGCCAGTGGCCAGTTTCAATGGGAGTGTCTCCTGATAATCTTCATTCTCTCACTGCTTGTGTGTCTTTTTAACAGACTTTGTCAATAAACAGTATCTCACCTAGCAGACACTTGTCTAGTAGCTCCACGGTGCTGTTGAGCACGCTCAAGCTGGCCAGGATGCGCTCCTTGACGCGACGTGGCTCCGAAGGCCTGCTCTGCAGGCAGTTCAGAAAGGCGGAGGAACGAAGGTTCAAAAAGGTCTTCAGGACAGCACTGAGGTCGCTTTTATCCAGCAGGAGGAGGCTCTGCAGGCAGTCCACGGCCATTTCAGGATGCAGTTCCTCCCTTTCCAGGGCGGCCAGCACGGCCTGTTTGATGGTCACGTGGAATGGACGTAGGATCTCCCACTGCTTGCGGGCCACCGGCAGTTTCTGCATTAGGGCACTCTGGCCGTCCAACTGCAGGCCGGTGCTAATGTGCCGGCTAAAGATAAAAAGCTCTGTGGCGGCGTAGAAGCGGTCGTTGTCCAGGTGCGTCCAGATCAGTTCCGGCAGGGCGGTGAGCAGCTTGATCTGGGCCATGGTGCCGTAGTAGGTCTGCAGCTTCTTGCCGACATTCCTCTGCTGCAGAGCCGCCTCCTTGGGACTCGGATTCGTGGTGGACTGGAAGCCCAGGAGCTGCTGCTCGTTGAGGCTACGGCAGTTGGCCTGGACGTGACGCACTTGCTCCATAAGTGTGCCAGCCGATGTCTGCATGGCCGCAATGGTGTCCGCCGCCTGGAGGAGGTCCCGGTACCGCTCCCTGGGGGATAAAAGACCAATACTTTAGACTGGGGCTCCGCGTCCCAGATGTGCCACATCACTAACCCGACATGGGTGCGCAGCTCCTCGCGCTTGTTCTCCACCACCGACTGGATCTTCTTGTGCACCGCGTCGATCTCGGACACGCTGTGCTGCTCGAACAGCGTGTCCACATTCAGGTTCAACAAATTGGCCGTCATTTATCCGTAAAATATATATTTTCTTAAACAATAACAAACAGCAGTGTGACCAGACGGCGAAATTGATTTTAGCCAAGCCGTGCGGACCAACTTTGAGGGGAAGCAGCTGAACCTGGCGGGAAAATAGGGAGCCGACTTTTTTAACAATAGATTGTCTAAACTAAAAAATTTGAACAATGGTATTCCTTATATTTAATATAACAATAGCAGCTAAATAAGAATTTAAATTTAGCAAAATAGCTAAAAAATATAATTGACAAATTACCGCTTTTTTGGCAACACTGTTTAAAAATCACCTTTATTTGCCAAAAAAGTCGGTTAGAGAACTGATCTGGTCACACTTGGGTATTGGCGCCAAAAATTTAAACCTTGTTCAAAAATAATTTTAATATTAATTTATTTTTAATCTATATTTTATCCCTTATGGCAGCGTCGATTATTTAGTGCTTAAAATTGGGTTTATAATAATAAATGTTTATTTATGGCAGAAATTAATAAAAGAGTTTAATAATATTTACTAATGATATTTAAGAAACTTAAAAAAGCTTTCTCGTATAAGAGTAAATGCAAGAATTCTGGTTTGATGGTTGGGGTCTACAAATCACTCCCTGCCCAACTCCCGGAGCACAGCGTTGGCGATGACGATCCTTTGGATCTCCGAGGTTCCCTCGTAGATTTCCGTGACGCGGGCGTTCCGGTAGTACAGCTCTGCGGGCAGATCGGTGGTGTATCCCATACCGCCTAGCACTTGGATGCACTGGTGGGCGCAGAAAGTGGCGGTTTCGGAGGCGTGGAGCTTGGCCATGGCCGCCTCTTTGGTGATGGGCAATCCATTGTCCTTCAGCCAGGCGGCGCGCCAGGTGAGCAGCCTGGCGGTCTCCACCCGAGTGGCCATGTCGGCTAGCTTCTGCTGGATCAGCTGCATCCGAGCCAGCTGCTTTCCAAAGGCAACCCTCTTCTGCGAATAGTCCACGGCCAGTTCCAAAGCAGCTTGAGCGATTCCCGTGGCCTGAGCAGCTATTCCGATCCTTCCGCAGTCCAGCGACTGCATGGCAATCTTGAAGCCATCCCCAGGAGCTCCAAGCACGAGGGACCGCGGCACCTGGACATCCTCCAAAACAAGTTGGCAAGTCGACGTGGCCCTCATGCCCATCTTGCTCTCCTTTTTGGCTATGGTAAGTCCCGAAACATCCTTGGGCGTGAGGAAGGCAGTGATTCCCTTGTGCTTCAGGGCTTTGTCCACCGTGGCAAAGACGATTCCCCCGCTGGCCTCCTTGGAGTTCGATATCCAGGCCTTGGTGCCGTTGAGAGTGTAGTTATCCCCATCCAACTTGGCCGTGGTGCTGGCTGCTCCTGCATCCGATCCGTTTCCTGGCTCCGATAATGCGTAGAAAGCTATGTGAGTGCCTTGCGTGTAGGGCACCAGGAAGTCCCGCTTCTGATCCTC
The DNA here is from genome assembly GCF_025231255.1 of Drosophila biarmipes. Lineage (NCBI taxonomy): Eukaryota > Metazoa > Arthropoda > Insecta > Diptera > Drosophilidae > Drosophila > Drosophila biarmipes. The sequence continues at coordinate 17,776,597 of NC_066616.1, read as the reverse complement.
CGTGCCGTGCTGCTGCACTGCACCCAGGTACAGGTTGTTCACGCCCATTACGATGGATACGGCTGCATCTCCGCGAGCCACCTCCTCCATGCCAATGGCGTAGGCCTGGTAGTCCAGTCCGGAACCACCTGCGGGAATTAAGTTGGTCTTTATTAAGAGCTTTAAAGATCTGAGGAATCCATTTTGGACAAAAAAATCATTGGGAAATATTATATAATTTAAATATTAATATTTAAATACCTAATATTTTTACCCACCGTACTCCTCCCGTACCGTGACCGCCATGAGACCGAGTTCCCCCAACCGCCGGACCTGGTCCGCCGGATAGAGCTCCTCCCGGTCGTGGTGGCGGGCCTTAGGCGCTAGTTCCGCATTGGCGAACTCTCGGCAGGTCTTCTGCAGAATCTGGTGGGTCTCGGGGAGAGCGGCTAGGCAGGCGATTCCCCGGTCTCCACCTGCGATTCTCCGCACACTCCATGCGCCGCTCGAGCGTTGACCTGCGAATGGGAAGGCGGCAATTGGATATTCCAGGTGGTCGTGAATCACCCAGCTCCTCACCCAACGTCCGCGCCACTCTGATCAGCTGCTGCATTGCGTCGTCCAACTGATCGTAGAACCAGCTGCTATCGAGGTGGCTGGAGCTTTCTTCACAGCTTTCGCTTTCGTCCACGAGCCGATCGAAATAGACCCGAGGAAAACAGCTTTTATAAGTAGCGCCAAAATCCAAGGGAGCGCCAATGAGGACTACGGGGGGTTCAAAAAATTTGTAGTTTGTTAAAATGTGAGAAGACATTTACATTTATTTTTATTCATGCTTTAATAATGGTAAAATAAAATCCATTCTATAGTAAATCTTTCTAAATTGTTATAGGTATTTTGACGGTACTAGTTGTATAGTTCGTAAAATCTTGTTCAAGAAATTTATATTTCGATTTTTAAAATATATTTGCTATTCTATTCTATAAAATGCAAACCCCTCTGCACACACTGTTTTTGTTTATATATAGAAACCCATAATCGAAAGATTGTCGTTGTAAGTTTACCAAGTAGCCGGGCTAAAGATCAGCTGGAAATGAAAGAAAAGGAAAGCGGTTCAATGGTTTTATAAAATCAGAATCCACCAAGAACCTTGTTGATTTCCGATACCGGCCGAATAATTAAGGAATGCAAATTCCTGATACACACCCACTTTCGATGAGAGGTACAAAGTCCTATCACTTTTCCCTACACAAAATACAAGTGCAATTTAAAATTGCTGCAATTAACATATTACAAAGAAGTGTGGACTTGGATTTTGTAAGAGACACGTGTGGCATAGTGTGGGGATTTGTTTAAGTCACCTTTAAGCAATGTAGTAAGTTATAAATTACTTTTTCTATCTATCTAACCCTAGACTGTAAATTAAAGTGATATTTTAAATTACCGGCAATACTACTCACCATTGACTGCCGCCATCTAGCGTTAGCAAGCCGAACCAGTAAATTTTACATTTCAATGGTAGTTCGCTTCTTATCCGCGTATATTACATTTGTTTTACATTTTGGATTCCCCAAATTCCCACTGTGGACCCCGCATGCTCGATTTACTCCCATCATGGCAACTCAAATGAATGGTTGGCATATTGAAATAATTCAAATCTGACACAACCTAATTCTCACATTCTTCCCAGAACAACAGCTTGACTTATCAAAATTGTATATTATATTTCTCAAAAATCAAGATGAATTATCTGATTCAACGCGGAAAGATGCGCCAACAGGCGATTAATGTACCGGAAGGTCTGCCGGAACTTCTTTCTGATATCACACGGGAGGTTCTACGATGTCAGCCGAGGAAGGAGTGCCTCTGCCAGTTCATCATCGACTATTTGCACTCTGTAATTGTGACCAGGGAGAAGGCTCTGGGTGAGTCATTCTCATTATAGGATTGAAATCAACGGAGTATCTTTAGCTATATCTTGTCATAATTTGGACAAGTTATTAAGCTCTGTATTGTATAGTACTAACATCTACATTCCCTTTCAGTGGCCAAGACCATTTTGGACAGGGCTCTACGGCAGGTGGACAGCATAATTTCGGACCTCTGTGTCTGCGATCTGTCCAAGGAAAAGTCCGAGTTGATGGGCCAGGTTCTGGAGGACTGTTTCCGCAACTTCCTAGAGAAACGGCGCTGCGAGATGCGGCGCGGTAAGCAGACCATCAACTTCGAGGACGTGGACATCCTGGAGGAGCTGCTGGTGAAGTGCAAGTTCTCCGACGAGGAGCTCATCATGTCTCGGCCGGCCATCGAGAGTGCCTACAAGCGCTTCATGGAGGCCTATATGTCAGCGGAACGTGGCGCCGATGGAACGGAGCTGCTCTACCAGTACTTCCGAGATCGTGAGCTGAAGCGGATTAATGAGGCGATGCGCCAACAGGCGGCCATCACCATTCAGGCTGCCTGGCGCGGTTTTTGGGTCCGCCACCAGTTTCCCCAGGAAGTGTGCGTCTGCGTCTGCGCGGCTGTAAGTGATTCAATCTTTATAGGGATTATTTCTGATTGTTTTCCCTTGTTGAATTCATCAGGAAAAGGAGGACGACGAGGAGGAGATGCGCAAGCAAGCGGCTGCAAGCGTTCTTCAACGATTCTTCCGCAAGGTCATGTTGGTAGGTTTATGAATATATTTTTTATATTGCTGAAATATAATCCTTGTTCAACTTTCCAGCGCGTTGCCACTAAACCCATTGCAGATCCTTGTGCGGAGCCCACGGATGCCACGGATGCCACGGAACCCACGGCTGCGACAACGGAAGTATCCAAGAGTGCCTATGATGATATCACTGTTGCGACCACGGCGGTGGGAACTGCTGCGGGAACTGCTGCCTCGAGTGCTCCGGCTACTGCTCCGGCAACTGCTCCGGCTTCTGCTCCGGCTTCTGCTCCGGCTACTGCTCCGGCTACTGCTCCGGCAACTGCTCCAGCAACTGCTCCTGGAACTGCTCCGGCCACAGCTCGACCCTCGGACGCCGCCTTGGCAGAGCCAGCGGAACAGGCAGCTGAAGCTCCTCCACCGGAAGCGGCAGAACCAGCAGAAGCTCCTGCAGAAGAAGCACCACCTGCTGAACCCGAAGAGGCTGCTCCTCCACCCGCAGAAGAGGCTGCTCCACCAGCCGCCGAGGAGGCTGCACCACCTCCTGCAGAAGAGGTTGCCCCACCAGCCGCTGAAGAACCAGCTCCACCTCCACCCGCCGAGGAGGCCGCACCCCCAGCTGAAGAGGCTCCCGCCGAAGAAGCCGCCGAGTAGATGTAACCATTTAAGCTTTATTAGTTTTCCCTTAGTTGTTAAATAGATTTTTCCTGCATATAAGTAAAGCAATGTGAAGAATCTTTTCACGATTCCATTTGACTTCCTATCCACTCACTGAAGGTTGAGACCCGAGTGTAAACATCCGGTGAGATGTATAGACCACAGACTACCAGACCATAGGATACAATGCCCACTTGCTTAGGGCCACTGTCCGTTTGCATGACTAAAGGTCCGCCAGAGTCGCCCTAAAATGTTATAATTAATATAAGAGATCTTAAAAGAATATTATTATACGCTAACTCACCGAACAGGCCCCTCTGAATGGTCCCCTGGCGCATATCTCCGTGTCCGTAACGCTCTCCATGCCCGCATCTCGGCACTCCCTGTTCGAGATTGTGTGGTAACTCATGCGCTGCAGTATGTTGGGATAGTTGACCTCCTCCAGGAAGGGAAAAGGCACGGGCAAACGGAGTCCCCAACCCGTCAGGGTCACTGGAACTCCACCGCCCACAAACTCTTTTTCCTGGGATTGGTATCCAATGGCACTGATGCTGACATTGTTCAGCTTCAAGGGAGGTTTAATCGACAGCACGGCAAGATCGCTGGTCACCAGCTCCTGGTACTTGGGATGGATACTGTAGGACAGCACCTGGGAGCGGGAACCCCTCTCGTTCAAACCCCTGATTCCGGCCACCACTGACATGCGACTTGCATTCAGACCCCGACAACAGTGGGCTGCAGTTAGGATGCGGTTGGGGGCGATGATGGAGCCGCCGCAGAAGTGCATCTGCCCTCCACGGGTTTTGTACTGCAGGGAAACTTGGTAGGGCACATGCTCTCCTGGTGGGACATCAGCACCTCCGACTATGCGATGAGGTGTATAGCCACTGGGTTGTTTCGCTACAGGAACATAGGTTTTTATTACCTTTTGAAGTTGTAAACAATCCAATTGTCACTTACAATTGAGTCTTCCGAAGACTCCTCCTAAAGCTATAACTCCGATCACCAGTAACTCTGTTAGACCCATTGTTGGCTTGCTAATGTCGCTGGCTCTGCATCTACCACGGTACTTAAACAAAAGCTTGGCCCCCATTAGAGGAGGAATTTGCATATGCATCGCACATATCTGGGGCACTTTGGATACTTGGTTATGCCATTAAATTTGATCTTGAAATTGAAATTATAACGACGAGTTCTGCTGGTAGTGTAACCCAGTTAGCTGGTTTGCAAATATCGAATTGAGAACCAAGGAAGATAAAGCTACCTTGAAATGAATATATTTAAACACAAGCAAATTTGAATTCCGATAGAAAGTTGATGATTTTATTAAATTAACGTTTGCACGTTCCCAATATTAGTTTATCAATTTAGGCCATTCTTTCCTTGATCCAACTATCAAACATGGACACGCGGGTGTAGACATCGGGGCTGTTGGAGGCGCAAAAGGCAGTGCCATAGGATACCACGCCCACCTGTTTGTAGGACTCGCCGCTCTTCATCACCAAAGGACCGCCAGAATCGCCCTGAAAATGGTAGAAGGTATAAAATAAACTAGAACTATCTATTCCCAATATAATTTTAATTTTCTACTTACATTACAAGCACCCTTGCCGAACCTCTCCAAGGCGCAGATCTCAGTATCTGTCAGTTGGGTCATGGTCTCCTTGCACTTCGAGTTGCTCATGGTCTTGTAGTTGAGTTTCTGAAGCACTGTGGGGTATTTGGCGAAAGGACCTGTGCCAAAGTGGAAGACAGAGCCCCACCCGGTGAGGAGAACCTCCTGATCGGCACCAACCAAGTCCGAGCCACTCACATCGATGGTGGACACTCGCTTCTCGTCCAACTCGAAGGGCGGATCGATCTTGAGGATGGCAATGTCGCTGGTCACCAGTTCCTGGTAGTTGGCGTTCATTTCGTAGGACTGCACCTGGGATCGGAAGCCAGTGCTGTCGTTCAGATCCCTGATACCGGCCACCACGCTAATCCGACTGGCATTCTGGCCATTGACGCAGTGGGCGGCGGTGAGGACGCGATTTGGGGCAATGAGGGAACCACCGCAAAAGTGCCTTAGCTGACCACTGCGAGTTCGGAACTGCATGGAGACCTGGTAGGGAACGTACTCATCCTCGGGCACATCATAGCCGCCAACCACTCGCTCATTGGAATTGGTGTCTGCCTCCTCGAAATACTTGTCCACTAAAGGGAATAGTTATTTGTGAGCACTTCTTATTGGTTAAGTCACAAAGTCAACTTACAGTCGATCACCTTGCCCGTGGGCTTGCTCTGGACCACCTCGAGAGCTGACAAAGCAGCCACAAACAGCACAAAATAGGTTACTCCGTTCATGGTAGGACTGAGCTTGAAACTAGCTGAGAATCATTGCCTTATATACGCATCGCAGAGCCCCAATTAATTGGGCTTTTTCGTTCTGCTAGATTCATTTGAATTTTATCGAGTGCAGCTGTGGGCGGTCGTCCCACCTCATGTACTGGGTTACAAGGGCAGCGATAGTAGCAGCCTAGGCGATAGGAGCCCACAGTTGACAGGGAGAGAAGTGATAGAAAGGTTGTGGTTTGAGCCAAGCGAAGACTTATTTTATTGCTTGGGTTAACAGACCTTCTGTTCCCGAAGCCACACATCATTTTACTGGGACCCGAGACTCATTGACAGAGAGGAGCATCCGAAATTCCAGGGAATAACACCTACGCAGAGGCAGGACAGAGGTATAAGGAACAGAATCAGAGTCAGACTGCCGAGGAGCACCAGCTCCTGTCCAGAGTTTTAATCAGCGAATAATTTAAATATTCCGATTAAACAAGCCCCAGCGGACATTTCTTTTAATTCATTGTGCGGACAGGCAGACAAGGAGACCTGCCGCTGGCAATCAGCACCTTGGACACCTCGGAGGCAGTCTCGCCTTCGGCTCCAGCTCCAGACAGGAGCTCCAGGCCATCCACATGTTCGATGCAAATCAGGCTCCGTGGCAGCCTCGAGTTCTGCCTCGACTTCGTTCCCTCTGCCATGGGCGGGCTGCGAAAGTGCTATCTGGTCCACATTCGGAGTCAGATGTGTCAGTTCCGGGCCTGATTGCAGCCGGCTAATGAATCATTTTGGGTGTAGCTGCGTCTCCACGGAGACTTCGGCCGTGTGTGGCTGAATTAATTATGCACACCTCTCGGTTCTGCAGCGCCTCCTCCTCCTGCTCCGCCACTTGGCATCCTGGCTGCTGTTGAGGTCTTGATCTTTGGACTTCTGTGTTAATTGTCCTGGGCCGCGATGCAGCGCCACGAAGTTGCCGGCCAGCGAACCGATTTGAACCCGAAATGGCTTTATTATATCTCCGCCAGCGAGTGCCCCATCCACAGGATGTGTCTGGGCATCTGAGTCCGCATCTCTGGCGCCTGTCTTGTTGCCTCCTCCTGCCGTTTGTTAATTGGACCACCCTGTCAAGGCATGACTTATCCGCGGACTTTATGCTTAATGCCCGCCTCTGCTTTGCATGTGAGCTTGGTGACGGGTTAATCCTTGTGTTAACTCATTAGGCTTTGTTCTAGCGAGGTGAATTTAATCAGAGGAGCTGGCACCCTGAAAAGAATATTTTTAGAATTTCACGAAAATTAACTGTGATTAATAGGATTTGGAAGAATATTTCCTTAAAAATGTATTCATGTTTTATCATTTATAATATTTATGGTATACAATCTAGAATCCGATGAGTGGGGTACTCCTAAGTAAATCCGACTGTTTCTACTTAATTAGCTCTCTTAATTTTGTTTGCATTATCTTCTTTAAAAACAAGTCGTCCCTGCAATGCCTTCTCTGAAAATACAGCAAACAACTTTGCGCTTCCGCAGAGCATGATCAAAATTCCCACTAATAAAATGCACTTTAATCATTCCATCAGCAGTGTTCCCGAGACCATATCCTCCTCGAAGAGGGCCTGCGGATCGGCTCGGTGTTAACAAGATAAGCATCCTGCCCGTCTGCTCCGACGGGACGCCATCATTATTATGACATTTTGGTTGATTGCCTGCCCCGCCGCTGCCCTCGATCTTGGCCATGTTCGCCAGCCAACTTCTGTGGAATTGTGCGTGTGGCCCAGTAGAGCTGCAGAACACAGACCTCAACCGAAGTGAGCATTCATTCTCGGTGCAATTTTTATGGGCTTTTTGTTTTCGGGATTCGTTTTCTTGTTTGTCTCTTTGCCGCCAACGTCCTCGGCTTGATTTATTGGCCGACTTCATAAGGCAGAGCCGCTGGTTTTATGATCTGCCCGGAGTGGGAGAAGTGGCATTTTATATGCCGGGTTTCAAGTCCGGTAGCAACTCCGGCAGGCAATCGCTGACCAGGCTGATTTCAGGGGTCAATCCAGACCATCAGCGAGAACAGGTGGGGGATGTACAAAAAGAAAAATTCCTCTGGTTCGATCTGTATGCAAATGATTATGACTGAAGCCCACATAAACAAACGGGATCAGCCCGGTTAGCCGACTGAGTTTTCCGCTTCGCAGGCAATTAATTTTCGCACTCGTTTCCCAGTGGAAAATTAATTGCGTGTTTTGCATAATCAGTAAATTGGTCGTTTATTTTAGTACTTAATTTGCTCAGGATCGCACCACGAGGTGCACCTAAGTTTCCACAGCTCCGGATCCGAATGCGAGCGCGCATCGCCCCCAACCACTGGCTCTATAAATTATGACTCTGGACCCCGGCACATGCAGCGAAGTGGCACTGGCTCCGTGCCCAGAGAGCATTGGGCAAATTAAACAGATTTTTATTTGCAAATCAGATAAGAGATCATGTGCGTTTGCCCAGATAAAGGCAGATACCAGCATCCAACTAGAGCCGGCTTAGTATTTATCGGTCGCGTGAGCGTGTTACCTAATTGATGACAACAGGTAGGCGCTTCTGTCAAGCCCAGTCTTATGATGGGATCTGGGGATCCTGCTCGCTTATGATGACCAGGCACGCAAGGGGACAACTGGGCAGATCAGCAGGAGATCCGCCTGAACTACTGTTTGGACTGGAAGCTTTCGAAAATGGCATATGTCTAGAAAATTATATAAACAACTTTAATGTCGAAGGATCTGTCAATAATAGAACATTTTTATTAATTATGCTAAGTGCAAAAATAGTTTAAAAATTTAGTTACGATTAAATTATTAATTTCAGCAGGTACAAATTATTTTTCTCCAGTGTCCACAAAAGCAATACTGTTATTTATAGGAGATACTTCGGCAAGGTTACTCCAATGCAACCCACATTAAATTATTTCAAGATCACTTGCCTTTACATGATTGCATCGCCAAATAAATGATAAGACTGCTCTTCGTGGAGATGTATAAAATGCACGGGTTGCAATGACACTGCATTCATTCCCAGTATTGTAAAATGACAGTTCTAAAGCAGTTCAGCATGCTCCTGATCCTCCAGCTAGGACTAGCTGAGGTGGTGACCCCAACTACGGAACCACCCACCAGGATTAATGGTGGACAGCTGGTGAACGAGACTGTGCCCTTCCAGGTTTCCCTGCAAATGCAGCGTCGTGGTCGGTGGCAGCACTTCTGTGGAGGATCCATTGTCAGCGGACAGCATGTCCTCACCGCTGCCCACTGCATGGAGAAGATGAAGGTGGAGGACGTCAGCGTGGTCGTGGGAACACTCAACTGGAAGGCAGGTGGACTGCGACACCGGGTGGTGACCAAGCACGTGCACCCGCAGTACTCCATGAATCCCCGCATCATCAACGACATCGCCCTGGTTCGGGTTACGCCCCCGTTCCGTCTAGAGCGATCGAATATCGGCACCATCCAAGTTGGCGGATCGGATCGCATTGGTGAAAAGGTTCCCGTGCGCTTAACTGGCTGGGGATCAACCAGTTCATCTACCTCCGCGGCCACTCTGCCGGATCACCTACAGGCGCTGAACTATCGCACCATCTCCAATGAGGAGTGCAACCAGAAGGGATTCCGAGTGACCCGGAATGAGATCTGCGCCCTGTCTGTCCAGGGTCAAGGGGCATGCGTGGTAAGTTCAAAGATCTCTCAGATAACAATGTATTATTATGTATTATATTGTATTATTTATTACAGGGCGACTCTGGTGGACCCCTGATCAAGCCCGGTGCCCAGCCCCACTTGGTGGGCATCGTCTCCTACGGCTCATCCACCTGTGCCCAGGGCCGGCCCGACGTCTACACGCGCGTGTCCAGTTTTTTGGCCTACATCAGCCAGGTGATCAACCAGGATCTGGCCCAATAAATACCGTCCTGCAGCGCATAAATAAACCAGGCTTGGCCTGAAATTCCTCGCAGTCTTGCGTTTTTGGTTCACCCATCCCCCCAGCCTTCTTTTTGGCGACTAATTAAAAATCTTGTTCGATATTCGCCACAGCCACAGGGCGGGGGACGGCGGAGGAGTCTGGGTGGAGTCCACAGAGTCCCAGGCAGAGTCGCCGCTCCAACTTCATGGTCTAGGCTTGGCCCGACTCCAGCTAAAAACTTGGGCTGCCGCCTGCCAGGGCGACCATGATAAATGCAAAAAGCAATTTATCGCGCATTTAACTCAATTCAGTTTCTTTATGGCAGCGGGATGTGGCCCAGGGAGTGGGGTATGGCTGGTGAGGATGGAGCGCAGCCTGCCACAAAGTTTCGCTGACACGCACACTGCGACGAGCTGCGAGCTGCGAACGCCGGACTCCTCTCCAGAGACCGGGCCTTGTAATTCGATATTAGATTTTATGCGCGACAAATACGAAGTGCAAACATTTTTATGTTCCCGCCGTTTCTATGCTGCGATTTCGGTTTGCCATTTGCCATGTGTAGTGGAAACGATTTAACGGGGCGCCGACTTTGACTCTGGGGTTTAACTCCGGTCTCGACTCTACTTCGGCTGTGTAATTAAGTTCAAATAATGTGGAGCTGGCCGGCAAAGGAGTACCTTCCTGCAGAAAGCCCTCCCATTTCCTAGCTCATTTCACGCTCTCAATTTACTAGATCAAAGCGAGCCTAACACGGAAAATCTGGCCTCCTCTGAACTCCCATATAGACAGCTAGCCACGGGTCAAATGGCCAGAAGAAGACTAAACCGGGCAATCCCTACCATACACCATCTCATCGCGAGACAATCTGAGTCGCTGCTGGGCCCCTGCTCACCATATAAATTCATTTAGATCAATCAATTCAATTTGTTTGTCAATAAGCCCTAAATGAGTATTTCATTTAAACAAATTAAAATTCGACCCATTTGGAATGCCAGAGGCTGCGCGGACTCATCCCGCAGCAATTAAAACTGACGCGACACACTCGATTCCCTGATTTCTTAAACGAGCGCAATGGAAACACATATAAATACGGCTGGACTTTGGCTCAGACCCAGACCCAGACCCACAACCAGACCCTGGGACCCAGAGCCAAAGATACAGAGTCGAGGAGTCGAAGAGACCAAGAGACCAATGGCCAGCCCATCGCTGTTGACTTTTCATTGTCAATTAAAATCAAATAAATTTATTTGCTGCTTGACATTCGCCTTGGCACTTTCGGTCTGCCGTTTTTGTTTGGCATGCAAGTGCATTGAGCTGATTGCTCTGACCTTCCCCGGAGCACATTTGACATACAAAATCTGAGATCACTTGGCTTTGCCCTGGTTGGCCACCGATTCCACGGCCTTCTTCACCGTCTCCGGATCGCCTAGGAACTTCAGGGTGCTCAGGGGCTTGAGGTTCTCATCCAGTTCGTAGACAAAGGGAATGCCGGTGGGCAGGTTGAGTTTCATGATGTCCTCATCGGAGATGCACTCCAAGTGCTTGACCACGCCCCTCAGGCTGTTGCCGTGGGCGGCCACCAGGACGCGCATGCCCTCCTTGATCTGGGGCACAATCACCTCGTCCCAGTAGGGCAGAGTGCGCTCAATGGTGAGCTTGAGGGACTCCGTCTTGGGGAACTCCTCCGGCTTCAGTTGGTCCTTGTACCGCGGGTCCTCTACAATGCAGGCGTAGTACTCGTGATCCTTCTCCATGGGCGGCGGCGGGGTGTCGAAGCTGCGCCTCCAGATCTGGACCTTCTCCTCGCCGAACTTCTTGGCGGTCTCGGCCTTGTTCAGTCCCGTCAGTCCGCCGTAGTGGCGCTCGTTGAGGCGCCAGGAGCGGCACACAGGGATCTTCTTGTGCTCGCTGGACTTGAGGACGGCCGTGAGGGTGTCTTGGGCTCTGGACAGCACCGAGGTGTGGGCCACATCGAACTCCAGCTTGGCATTTTTGAGCGCGGTGCCCGCGGCACAGGCCTCCTGCTGCCCCTTCTCCGAGAGCTTGGCATCGAACCAACCGCAGAAGAGGTTCTTCTGGTTCCACTCGGACTCCCCATGCCGCACCATCACTATCCGGTACTTTCCCTGCTTCTCGGACTGCTTTCCGCCGGAGGAGGCCTTCGAGAACGGGCAACGGCGACTCAGCATTTGGCCACACCACGAGTTCCTGGCCAGAGCCAACATCTTGGGACACTTAGAATTTGGAGAGATGATAAAGTCTAGATGGGGTTCATTTCGAGTGTGTTTTCCAACTAAACAGAGGAGATGGACAGTTGACACTTGGAGGGAAGAAATATAACCAGCATACTTTGATGTTTAGGAAGATACAAAAATTATTATATTCTTATATTTTTTATATGCCAGATTCTTTTAAAGGTAAAGATTTCATTTACGTTTAAAATATATCAAAATTGTTTAGTATATTTTGTGTTTGAGATTTAAGACCTGCGCTCAACTTCTAATAATGGTTGTTCAGCCAGCTTTATAGTAGTATTGTCAATAAACTGGAGGTCCTTGAACAAAAACTTTGCGCTCAGCTTATAGTTCCGCAATATCTTAGCCAGAGTCAACTTTGCAGATATTAATGACAATTTATAGCCTAGTGGTTAGAATTATGAGTAACTAGAGAAAGGTCTGGGTACTATCACTCACCCATGCAGGTTTTCTTACCTTTAGAGAATGGTAAGTATCCATAAGGATGCCTCTCTCTCCTGTTTTCCGGCAGAAAGTTATCAGGATTGAAGGCCCCAGCATTGGGTCCCCAGACATCCTTGTTCCGATGGGTGTGAAAAATGTCTATCATCAGGGTCACGCCCTCGGGAATGTGGAACCCGTTCGAAAGCTGAATGTCCTGGGATGTTTGCCTTATCAATAGTGGCACCGCAGGTATCAAGCGCATCGCCTCATGCAAAACTTGATCCAAGTACACCAACTTCTCCAAATCTCGATGGCTGACCTCGAATTCTCCTACTTCAGGAAACAGTTCGATAAGCTCCTCAAATACTTTATCCTGGATTTCAGGGAACATTGCCAAAAGGCTAAGCACATTGTTGACTGTGATGGATAAGGTGTCAGATGCGGCAAATATTATATTAGAGAATTCGCCCATAACGTCGTCATAGGAAAGATCACCTCTTCTTACAAGATCTAGAATACGATCGATTAGAGCAGGTTCCGAGCTGGTTTCTGAGCTGCTGCTCAGCTTTTTGTCAATTATCTAAAAAGTATTGATAAAGATGCATACTCAAAACTAGTTAATCTAAGGATAATACGTCTTTTATAAATGAATTTGCCTGGGATGTGGCCTCCAGTCTTGTTTTCTCAAAGCCACTCAGCTTTCCAATGCACTTGTTCCTGAGCCATGGCATCACAACTCCAATAGGTATAAGCTCATTGAGGCTTTGGATATAAAATTAGTAAATAATCTCTTTGTTTACATACCCAACTTACGCTTTGTAGTTCTGCATCAGATTTCCGTTGTTGTAGTTTGCCTGATTCCTCACATCACTTCCCATTGTAATTTCTGAAATTTCAGAGCTAAGAATATAACATATCCCTAATATTTTTACTCACGGGCGGCTATTTTGAATGACCAATTATTTAGATCGGGTAGCAAGTTTTTCTCTCCTTGACCTACGAATCTGTCAAGAGAGGTCAACAAGGAATTCGATTCATCGTTTAAAATAGGTACAAAACTAAGAATGGCCTGGTTTTTGAAGGATGGGCTCAACAGTTTTCGTCGCTCATGCCAATGAGGATCTAAACGGAATATTATAAATTTAAAAGTTCAGAAATATTTTGTAAATTTCCCACTTACCCCTTAAAGTCAGAAGTCCCGGACCAACACAAGATGATATGGCTTTGTCAACAACAGAGCTCCTCTCGGTGCAATGCGGAGACATAAAAATGTCCTCGAGGATCTTTGGCTCACAGGTTACCAGGACAGGCGTTATTCCAATCCAGGCCATTCCGGTTTGTCCATATGTGTCGAAGAACCTTGTGCGCAAGTTCAAATTCCCTGTTGATAAGTTCCCATATAAGTTTTATCAAGGATTTTTAGCAGTGCACAACTCACGTTTGAGACGAAGGTACTCGGAGGCAAGCCCTATGAAGGGAAGTCCCATTGGTCCAGGCACCTGCAGCATCATCCTGTAGAATCTGCGTCGGCTCCATAGGAAATAAATCCACAAGAGTATCGCAGCACCCTTTAAAATTTGCAACGTGAGCATTTCAACCTTTCACTATACTGAAATGCAATGTAAAATTCCAACGAGCTTTATATAGGATTCAAATTGCACAACATTTAATAGGATATATCTATTATAAGCTCAACCCTTGGGTAATGGTGTCAATCTTACCATTAAGCGAAAAGCTTTTGATGAAGCTGTTTTCATAAATTAAATGATTATATACAATATGATTTGTAGCTTTTATAAGATGTTATGGAGGTTTAAACATTATATTTTTAAATGTTACAAAAAATCAAAGCCGTCAACATTAAACATTTTATTTTTAAAATAAAAATACGTATTAAAATTATATTGACATTATAGACGAAGAATTGTATTATATTATTTTTTATTAAATAGTATGAATCTTAATAACGTTCCCACGCTTTTACAAATCTACTTCGAAGTTCGTCTTCTAAAAGCCAGCCCTGGTGACTTGACTAGGTTTATGACCATGTTGTCAACGAAATCCAGATCTTCGTAGCGAAAGGAAGTGCTAAGTTCGAAGTTCATAAGTATTTTGACCAACGCAAGTTTTGAAGACATCAGTCCGTATCGCCAACCTAGAAAAATATTGATAAATGATTATTTAATTTCCCTAATTTATAGGCCTACTTACCTATGCAGTTTCTCCTTCCCTTTGAAAAGGGCATAAAGGCGTATGGATGCATTTTGGATATTTTATCCGGCAGGAAGTTATCTGGGTTAAACTTCGCAGCTTCGGGGCCCCAGACATCAGGATTGCGATGCATGTTGAAGATGTCGATGGTAATCGTAACTTCTTTGGGGATGAGAACTCCGTTCGATAGTTGCAAGTCCTCCACCGTGTCCCTCGTGATGATAGGAACGGGTGCTATCAATCGCAACGACTCATTCAGCACGCGGTCCAAGTAAACCAACTGCTGGAGATCTTCGTAGATTATTTCCAAGTCTTCGGTCGTTTGGAATAGTTCCTTAATCTCGTTGAAGACGTTTTCTTGAATGTCGGGAAACATGGCTAGCAGAATGAGGGTATGGTACACCGTATGAGCGGTTGTCTCGAAGGCAGCCACAACAATACTACTACATTCGGACTTCAGCTCATTAAAGGGTATTTCGCCTTTTCGATAAAGCTCAATGGTTCTGTGTATGACCGTGTTCATTTCAGGATCACAATTGTACGAACTTTCCATCTCAATCATAAGCTTTTTGTTGATTATCTGAAAGGGAAAAGTGTGTAAATGGTAATGTTTGATCGGCAGTCTAAACTCACCTTGTCCATCAAATTCCCGATTGTGCATACCGCTCTTTTCACCTTCTTTTTAATCCCAAAAATTTTGGATAAAAATGTATTTTGCAGAAAAGGCATCAATAAAGTGAGTGTTGTATTAGTTAGGAACCTGTAATAGAGGACATTTAAGAATACTGTCAGAGTATAACCTTTATGGCTTCCCTGACGTCTTAAAGCTTTCCAGTACTGCATCATTTTTATAGTTTTCGTCTTCCTTCACGTTGGTTCCCAAAGTAGTTTCTGGGGAGAATATCAAATGGTATCGATCGAAATAACGTCGATGGCTGATTTACTTACGAGTGGATGTTCTAAAAGACCATCTGATTAGATGTGGAAGTACATCTACTTCTCCTTGGCCCACAAAAGAATCAAATAAGCCCACCAGAGATCTTGTTTCGTCATTGAAAATTGGCAGAAAACTGAGCAATACATTGTGTTTAAATGAGGGATTCAACTGCTTACGGCGCTCAGCCCACTGGGCTCCTGCAAGGTTGCAATGAATAAATTATAGAAGTAGTCGGTACCCAAGACCCAGTACCTTGAAATGTCAATAATCCAGGTCCCAGGGAATCTGCAATCGCATTGCTCGCATGCGGACTTCTGTTGGTGCACGAAGATGATGTTAAAACATCCTCGACAATCTTTGGATCTCTTGTCAGCACCACTGGCTTAGTCCCCATCCAGGTCAAAAGGGTTGAACCGTATTTCTTCATAAACTTACTTCGTATACTTATTTTACCTGCGAATAACGAAGTTTTACTGATACGTTTTCTTTTTTAAATCCGACTTACGTCTATAGAAAATGAAATATTCTGCTGCAATTCCAAGAAAGGGGAGTCCGAGGCGTCCTGGCAACTGAAGTGACAGCAAGTATAACTTTCGCCGACTCCACAGGAAACGAATCCACAGAAGGATTCCAGCTGCGATTAACAAGTGCACCGAAAGCATTTCCCAACTTTTTACTGCCAATTCGGCGAGCTAAAGTCTTGCTTTTATATGCTGGTGCTCCCCAAATTTGCTTAGAAAATATTTATGGCTATAACCTCTACTGACTAATTACTCAGATACCAATGTACCTTTCAACTTTCAAATGCTTGTGCACTGCCATATAGACTGACACCTTTTAAGACTGTCTGGTTGAAAAATTCACAGTCTAAAGTACTTTTTAAATTATAATACTTTTATTCTTTTTTCGAATTAACAAACATATAACAGTCCCATTAGGAAAAAATAAGTCTGAGGTTCTTGGAGAAGTATGCAAGACATGAGTATGATTCACTTAAGTCAGCCATCCTAAGTTCGTCTGTGAAAAGATACTCCTGGTTCCTGAGCCAGCACCATGCCTATGTTGTCCACAAAGTCGAGATCCTCATATCGAAAGGTAGAGCTTACTCTGTAGTTCCTGAGAATCTTGGCCAGGGCGAGCTTGGAGGACATAAGTGCATATTGCCAACCTGGAAAAAATACCAAAAAGTATGAGGGGAATGATTTCCGAAATAGAGTACTGGTCCCACCTATGCAATTTCGTTTTCCCTTCGTAAAGGGAATATAGGCGTAAGGATGCCTATCGCGAACATTGTCCGGCAGAAAGTTGTCTGGATTGAAGTTCTCTGCATCCGGACCCCAGTATTCCTTGTTGCGATGCGTGCTGAATATATCGATTCCAATTGAGACTCCTTTGGGTATGACCACGCCACTCGACAGCCGGAAGTCCTGAATGGTCTCCCTCGGAGCCAGGGGAATGGACGGGATAAGTCGCAGGGTCTCATACACAACGCGCTCCAAGTAGACCATTTTTTGTATATCCTCGTAGGTAATGTCGAACTTCCCGGCGTTGGGAAAGATATCCTTGAGCTCTTCGTATACCGTCTGCTGGTACTCGGGGAACATGGCCAGCAGTGCGAGCGCATGGCAGACCGTGAGACCACTTGTCTCGAAGGCAGCGGCAACCATGAGGCAGCACTCGCCTCGCACCTCGTCGAGGGGCATTTCTCCCTTCCGATGGAGCTCGATGGACCGGTTGATCACAGAGTTCAGTTCCGGCTGATCGCCACTTTCTGGCTTTGAGCTGAGCTTCTTCTCAATGATCTAAATGGGTAAAGGTCGAGCTTTAATGTTGTAGTTTTACGCGGGAAGACCAAACTCACTTGGCTTATAAAGCCATTAATATTGGCCAGGCTCTCCGCCCTCCTTGCTTCAAGTCCCACCAGCCGGGATACTAGTTTGTTACGAGTAACGGTGGCAATAACATCCACTGTGATAATGTTCATTAGCCTGGGAAATATAAAGAGTTGCGGTTGGTAGTGAACAAACTTAAGGAGCTTTTATATTTTCTTACCACTCGTAGCTTTTCAAAATGGTGTCGTCCTGGAAGGCTTTGTCTTGCTGCACATCAGTTCCCACAGTGGTTTCTTCAAAGGAATAGTGGTTCAACAAAATCATAATACTCATATCATAATTGTACTCACGAGTGGCCACTCTGAACGACCATTTGATTATATCATGGCGGATCCGCTTTTCGCCTTGGCCTATGTACGAGTCCAGAATGCCCATCAACGTGTTCACCTCGGCGTTGAAAATGGGAAGGAAGCTGGTCAAGGTGGTGTGCTTGAATGCGGGATTCAGCTGCTTGCGACGTTCCATCCACCTTTGGGCTAAATACCACATTTAAAAGAAACTTGGCCAAAGAAAAGGCACACTATTCAGTACCTTCCAGTGAGAACAATCCATGGCCAAAGCTGCCAGCCACCGGACCAGTCACCTGGGAACTCCTGTTGATGCACTCCGAAGACAGAACGACCTCCTTGATAACATTTGGATCCCGAGTTATGATCATCGGCATTGGTCCCATCCACATCAAAACTGTTGAGCCGTACTTGTCCAAGTACTTGGATCGAAGTCTCATCCTAACTGTGAAAAAATCGATTTAGCTACTTCATTTCCAACAGATATAAAGGGTTTCGAATTTACGTTTATTGAAGACGATGTATTCTAGGGCAATGCCAAGAATGGGAAGTCCCAAGGGTCCTGGCAGCTTCAGCAGCAGCTTGTAGAGCCTGCGTCGACTCCATAGGAAATAGATCCAAAAGAATAATCCAACTGTTAGGAGTAATCCAAAAGTGACCATCGTAGATTTTTCTTCTAAGCTCGAGGGAACGATCGCCCTGGAGTAATTCTGAGTACTGCTTAGGCTTCGCGGTTTAAGCACAGGTTTTTATAGAAAAGTGTATATCTTAAAAGTACAAGTGCTTCTGTGGTCAAAGAATATTACGTATTATGATGTACTTAGATACTAAAGTTCACCGTGATCTGGCCAAAAACGCAGCTCGACTTTGTTCTGCTGGTAGGCATTTAAAAAGCTGTTTTGATTGGGTCAAGAGCCAGACGACTAAATGGTACTGCGGTTACGTAACTTCCGGTTATTAAGAGGGAGCCCTCCGAAAACACGCAGCTCCCTCAATCGTCGCGCGATCCATCATGCGTATGGGGTGAAAAAGCAATTAAGCCCGACTCGCGTCAACCGCTTACGAGTCTAAGGCGAAGCTTACGGGGCTAAGCCCAAAAAATCCGAAAATCCATAGACAAGAAGCTGCTCTACCGCAACAGGTAAATCACTATCGAAGTGCGAGCGGGGCAATTAAAGTCACGAAAAATGTCAGCGGCGATAAATTATTTTTTAAGTGCGTTCCCCGAAAAGTTGTCAAAAAGTGTTAGAAATTTCCACCGCGAGCTGGGAGGCATGGAGCACCAAGGTGTCCCAAGGTGTGGCAGGCTGCCCACGAACATGGACACGGCACACGCAAGCCCCAGAGATACTCAGGTGGGGGGGAGACCATGGGTATGGGCACCCAGACTTTGGGAAGACGTCTGATAGCCGCGCGATAAGCAACATTACCGTACAATTTTCAATTAACACGCAGGGGAAATTCGAGGGGGGAGCGGTGATAAATTCCTCGAAGTCTCGACCCTGGCGCTTGCAGGCACAAACTGCTCGCCGGAGCCCCAACAAATTGTCTAATCTAATGCCCCGCTCTCGGTGCGCCCGGAGGAGCCCAGAGGAGGACATGGTCGTGGTCCTCCAGCCAGGTCGGAACTGATCTATGGTAGCCGTTAGTGTCGTCGGCAGTGAAAAGTTGTCGACCTGCACTGGCGAAATATAGTAAATAGAAAATGCAAAGAAAAAGGAGGAAATCCAGGCAAATAATCGACAAACGTCCAACAAGCCAACTGGCCTGGTAGACAATTTATCATCTCGACTCGGCCTAAAAGCTTCTTTATGGCTGCTTCTGTGCTCCGGACCCTCTGGCCACAGGTTCCACTATACACCTGGGATACTTGGGAGCAGCAATCTTTAATTTTATGCCTGAGCTCAACTTTGTCCGCCCGCAATGACATGTTTTCTCCAAGTGATTTACTTCGCAGATACTTTGCCTTTTCCCAAATAATAGGTTTATATATATTTTACGTTATTATTGATGCACTTTAAACAGTACAAACAAGAGGCCCATCGATACCAAGCACGCGCTTGTTACGCGCGGGGTCCTTTTATCAATTTGGGCAAAAAATTATATATAAAAAAGATATATAAGACAAATAGAGACGGGACACAAATGAAAATAAAAGGCACAACTAAGAATTAAGCAAATGAGTTAAAATATTAGTTTTAAAACAGTAAACAGCAAAGGGCCCAAATGACTACTCTGAGGCATTCCAGGTGTCAAGTAGATCAATTTTGAAACAGCTTTCTTGAATATAACCCTCTGAGTCCTACCATTCAAGTAACATGAAATTCAAGATAATAGATTACCAGGAAACCCAAGCTGATCTAATTTAAATAAAAGAAGTGAGTGGTTAACGGAGTCAAAGGCCTTACTAAAATCTGTTTATACAATGTCAGTCTGCAAAACACGGTCTTTTAACACGGTGATATAAGCGAGGAACATAAATGTTGCAAATGAGAAATGGTAATACGTTCAAATGCTTTAGGAATTGCCGACAATTTAAAAATACCTCTATAATTTTGGGCATCTGCCTTCGCACCTTTTTTATGGAGTGGAATAATAAAAGAGTCCTTCCAGATAGAAGGAAAAACTGATGATGAAATAGACAAATTAAAAAGTTTAAGAATCGGCTTACAAATGGTTGACGCACAAAACTTAAGCACACATCCAGGAAGTCCATCTGGACCGAGAGAACGATCTTCCAAGATCTGTCCAATTATAAAAGGTATACTATTTTATTCTAGCTTAAGAATAGCTTATGGCGGTATAAAAAATGGTTTATTGCTTTAATTGCAGACCATTTATGCTTTCGACAATCAAACGATAAAAGAACTGGAACATCTTTTATTGGCTGCATATTTTTTATTCTAGAGATATATCTATTGTGCAAATAATAAACTTTTATTGGTTAAACGACTGTTGTAAAAGGGTTGTTCTTGAGGGTTGTTACACATGTAAGACCTTATATGCAAATCACCTGATTAAAACTTTATCACATACGAGAAATATTTCACATGACGTTTCTCAGATGTTTTTTTCTTAATATTCCCTAGGTCACAGTTCACTCTTACACTGCACAAGATAACTTTCAATGCACTTTCCACTCGCATCCTCGAACCTAATCAACTTTTCAATTTTCCTTGAGCAAACAAATGAAAAGCCAAAAGAGTCTTACCATTTTTCCTATTAGCTGCGGCGCTTTCATCATTTTCAGGAGGCGCGTGAGGAGTTCAAAGGTGGCCCAAATGACATCGGTACATCGCCAGTGGCCGGCCGAAAATAATGCGTCTTCTCCACTGCATCCACACTGAGCTGCGGCTACTGCACAGCTGCCACTGCAACTGCCTCTGCGATCGAGATGAAGATGAAGATGCATCTGGTGAGCACACACGTCCGCTGGCCATGAACTTTGCTCGCCTAACCCCTGCCTGCCATCGAGTGCTGCACTCGGGGACTGGACCTGCGGCAATTTGAGCACCTGGCGGGCCTCATGTGTGCACTTTCAGATACCATTTTCCGTTTTCCGCAGCGCCGCGAATCGAAGTCCATTTGCGTAAATTGAAAATGAAGCGGAAAAAGGATACAAACACCTGCGAAATTACAAGAGAAATAGTTGCCAGCGTCTTATTTCATATGTAAGTCATGTATGGAGCGGATAAACCGATCCCATGGATTCCCCTGAGACGTTGTGGGTGTGTGAAATAGGGCTAAGCTCTTGCTCTTGCCATCCCAGGTGCGTGCGGGTTCAGACGCCAACTTCCGAGATCCGAGATCCGAGGTACCCACCCACCCAGCGAGCTACGTGGCCATGGACATGCATGCGATTTCATTTTGATAATAATGGCACAGCCAGATAATTATAATGATCGTGATCACAATCACCGATGGGAGATGACTAAGCAATTTACCGTTTCTAAGACGGGTATGGATTTCTGGGGCCAGACCCCGGGCACATCTTCAATGAAATTTCAGGTCAATTGTCTTGCGGCGGCTGCGTTTGGGTGTTTGCGGTCTGGGATCCCAACTCCGGACCCAGACCCGAACCTGGGACCCACAGCCAGACCCGAAACCCGACTTGGACCGCAGCCAGTTCTTGCCCAGTTTCTTGCCCTGCCTGCGTAGGCGCTTTCACAGATTAATTGAAGTCATAAGCAATTGTAAACTTATCGCTTTTCGGTCTGCCGATCCATCCACCAACTGGATAATTCTATAATATTTTCTCTGCGGTTTCTGCGCCTTTCGCATGGGGCGCAGTCGGGCTTTATCGATTTGCAGCCAGAAAATTGTCGGTGGTGTTGGCGTTTGGTTAATTTGCTGCTATGTTTGATTGTGGCACACTTTGCGCAATTATTTGATTGCGTTTCTATTAAGTCCCGATACAGTTCAAGAGGTCAACAATCAGAAGCCGCTCCATTGGCTGCGTTTATTTCTCCGGGTTGCGAGGGCAAGTTCACAGCATCGATGCGAGCTCGGATGTTCGGGGTCTTCCTAAGTAGTTTGTAGGAATGTTTTCAAAATCAAGTCAAAACTTTGGAATCAGCCAGAAAATTACTGCGATCAATTTTCTAGCTCGTAAGCTGGCCAAAAATGTGAGTCCTATAGATGTTAGATCATTTTGAGCTATCTATACCAAACGAGATCAGTGAAAAATATCGGGTTTAGTCAAAAAACCAAGGTTTTCCTTTTTTACGCAAAAATAATCAGTATTATGGCCGAAACAATAAAAATAATGGTCCAATTTCGGAATGCCATACCTTGCTGAATTCGTAATAATAATTTCCTATCAGTTGGCATTCACACCTAAAAAATTTTATTTTTCGCCCATTTTCGCAAAAAATGACGATGTTACTGTAAAAAAAGTAAAAATTTGCAAAAATTTCAAGTTTTTAGAATTAGCCAGAAAATGACTGCCATCGATTATACAACTTGTTATCTGGCCAAAACAGTGCGTATTATAGGTGTCGGACCATTTTTGACCAAGTTATACCAAGAAAGGTCAAAGAAAAAAATGATATTTTGCCCAAAAACCAAGGTGTTCATTTTTACCCAAAATTAATCAGTATATTGGGCGTTAAAATAAAAATAATGGTCCAATTTTGGAATGCCATACCTTGCTGAACTCGTAATAAAATTTCCTATCAGTTGGCATTTACACCTAAAATATTTTATTTTTGACCCATTTTCGAAAAAAAAGACGATACTACCCCTTGCAAAAAAGTCAAAATTTGCAAAAATTTCAAGTTTTTAGAATTAGCCAGAAAATGACTGCCATCGATTATACAACTTGTTATCTGGCCAAAACAGTGCGTCTTATAGGTGTCGGTCCATTTTTTACCAAGTTACACCAAAAAAGGTCAATGAAAAAATCGCTTTTTGTCAAAAAACAAAGGTTTTAATTTTCTGCACAAAAATGATCAGTATTTTGGGGGAAACAATGAAAATAATGGTCCAATTATGGAATGCCATACCTTGCTGAGCTCGTAATAAAATGTATAATCCATTAGCCATCACACCTAAAGAAAGGAAAAGTTTAAAATATTTATTTCTGGTATCAGTTAAATTTTTAGGTGAAGTAAGATATGTGGGACTAAATCCTAGTCAATACCGCAATCTGTCACTTAGAGGCTATTACCCATGCCCCGTGCCAGCCAGCAACTCCGTCAAACAAAGGCAGTAATAAAGTTTGGGAGGCAGCCCATCCGTGACAATGAGGGAAGCGCCAAAAGGCAGCAATTACGAGGCGCGTCAGGACGAAAGGATAAAAGCCGGATGCTCGAATATGGGTAATAAACGCGCCAAGGCAAGATGATACACTTATCCGCCGCCACACGCAGCCACACGATGAGTTAAATGGCAAATGCTAATGGAAATATGACAAGGAAGCCGCGCTCCATCCTTCAGGCAGGCACATATGCAAATGGCACGCCGAATGCGGGAGGAGCACATCCCTGCGAATTTAGTGGATCCGGAAGCTGTGCGGCAGTTAAACATGGCGTCTTGCGATTTTATTGCCGCCTCGAAAGTTTGCTTACGCTTTGTGGCATAAATGAGCCCAGTGGGGTATGCATGCCGAGCAGAGCTGGTGGCAAGAAGGCGAGGCGAATTGAAATTCATGGAGCAAACCCCCAATCTGGGAGCTCGGAGCGTGCCCGCAGCGTTAATCTGAATCGGAGTACATATGGGCTTCTATGGTTATGGCCCAAGCCAGGAACCCCGTCCCCAAATCTAACATATGTTTGCTTGTTCACTCGTGTTGTGGCAGCTAAATTGCAGACAAACAATTAAAATGTTTATGCGCCTCAAATTGAAAATTAATTGCGGCTCCTTCTGCGGTTTTAATTAATTTTTTTGTTTGCCAAAATTACGCACATATGTAAATTATGGAAATCTTGGCAAGTCAGCCGCGACTTGAAGTACAGCTGTGGACTTCTCTCAGTCGGCCAGGAAAATCATTAGCAGATTGATAAATGGATTTTCGCCACAAATTTGACAATTTTGCTAATCAAACAGGACTGCCGGGCCAGGACGTCGTTCACTCGGACTTTCTCCCGTTTCTCCGTTCGACAGTTGAAAGGTGTTTTTAATTACTCCGAGTAGTTGACAAAGGAACAATTAAGGTTCAGGCCAGCATTTAGCCAAATGGAAAAGTGCAAATATTGTCGGAGTCTTCAGGACGAATGCCGAGCAGAAGGGTGAGTGTGAGCGAGTGAATGTAACCCACACAGCAGCCAGAGCAGAACATCATTAGTGCCCCCAATGAGACGGTAGTTGGTAGGGGTTGCTGCGCCCGACTTTTCGTCCTTCGAAGATAAACCCGAAGACGCAGTCGCTCCGGGGCCTGGTATTTAGGAAATTGACATTTCTGGCAAACGGATGCCCAAGCGGCTGGCGCAATGCAAACAGCCGGGCGAAGCGAGATTTTCTAAAACTAAAATAATTTGCTAATATTTGCACAGCAACGGCGCAAAGTTGAGACACACAGTGCGCCACATCATTAATTATTTCGGGCACAAGCTGCGAGGTTTCTTGGGAGTGGATGAAGCTCCTCGGGCAGCTCTGTCTTCGAAAGGTTGTTAATTGATGGAAGTTCTAGCTGTGGAATTTCGCAATTCTACATTTTTACTGCCCGCCGATTTTTATATTAGCTTAACGGTTAGAGATTCCAGTTCTTATTGATTGATGAAGAAACGAGGTTTTGGTAATGGGTCAACAAGTGTTTCGATGGTAAGGCAATGATTGGAATTGCTGTGCTCTATATAAGATGAAAATAAATTAAAAAGCGAAGAAATAATTGCAAGGCAGTAAAAATAAATATTCTATATGTTTGAATGTATTAAATTCCACTTATTATTTTTTTCCCAGCACAAAAAAATAGCATATTTATAAAAAGATTTTTTGGCAGTGTTTTTAGTTTAAATTTAAATAAAAAGTTACCACCTTTATTAAATGTTTACATTTTTATAGAAAAATCTAAAGATAAAAAAACCTATTGCCTCATTTGTGTTCTCTAAAAGTACTATAAATTCTAATTTGTATTTATAAACCTCTCAAAATACAATTACAGAATACAATAAAATGTTCTAGAACAAACCAACCCAATTTCAAGATCCGAAACAATTCTAAAATTCCCTATCCATCAGTTTCCATAAACTCTACAGAACGTTCCCATAAACCGGGTTAACAGTCTGCAAACTAGCAGCCAGCTCCTCTGTTAGATAAGCCAACTGGAAAACTACCCACTGAATGAGCTGACGGGTCGCTATAAGAAACGTTCTTAACGAAACTCGATTCCACTCGAAGCGAACTCACTCAAGCGGCTGGCCACGCCCCCTGGAGCGGCTCTGTGGATTTATACTTTCCGAGAGCGGAGCAGAGCTGTTTTTTATTTGTTAATCAAACCCTGGGCCCCCCAACTCCCCCCTCCAATTTGCCACCGCTTGAGCGAGATGGCAGATAGCGTTCTCTGGGGTGGGGGGGTGAAAATTGGAAAATTTGTAAAGGAAACCGGGGCGAAACAAGAGAATTTCCCAGTTGGCGACCACAAAGGCGGCAGTAAAGTGGAGCGCACGCGGCATCCAAAAGCATCGATGGCATCTTACGGATACGGCTGAACTCTCCACTTGCAAACGCTCCTCTCGAACATAGTGCGGCTTATCAGGCCGATTTCTTGGCCGCTTATCACTGTTTGGATTGTTAATTTTTAGTGCCGCCCGATTCGGTTTGGTCGCAACAAAATGTTTTATTTTCCGGGAATCCTTATCAGCAGAGCGTATTAAAATTGACTATAAAGTATAGTTGAGAACAAATATGGAGAGTGACCTAATCGAGAATGAGATAGCTGCGAGCCAGGCACTGATTTCGATTTGGAAACTGAAATCCCATTATTTTTAGCTTGCCCCCGAAAAACCTCTAATCGGCGCAATTAATAAATGGCTGTTTTGCCAATAAAGTAGCGAACCTCTCACCCTTCGCACCCTTTAAACCCGAGATCCTTGAACTCGAGCCACCAAGATGCTGCCTTAGTGCCCCTTTTTTCATCAACAATATTTGGGTGCAAAACAGCCGAAAAAAATTAATTTCCTTTAAAGAGTTCTTCGGCGGGCAAGGCGAAGGGGAAAGGAGCGGGTAAAAAGTAGGCAAAGGGATGATGCTGAGGCGGGGTTCATAGGGCGATCTGCGGAAGATCAAAGATGCTCGGCCCTTTAGCGTTGACTCCTTTGAAAGGAGAAAAATCAAGAAGTGTGTGTACTCCTCTCCTTTTTAGGGTAAAAAGTTGAACTTTCTTTATTAATTGCTGCTGACATGGGGCGGGGTTCAGAGGTGACAAGCGGTTTTGGTCCAGTTAAACAACTGAACTCCTGGCATCTGATGGACATTTGACCGTTAGAACTAGAGCAAAAGCTAGATTTCCATGGGAACCTTTAGATTACAAAACTATGCACAGGAAAAATCGAATCACCTTTGTTTTTCTGTAATAAAATCAAACTGGGAAAGAAGTTTTCAACATCCCTTTTTTCAATTTTATGTGGTCATCCTGCACATCGAAAACAAGCTCTGCATCATGGCAGCAAAAATAAAACCGACTTTTTCGCCAAATCACAGGCAGGACATAAAAATCGAATTAGTCCCGGCGACACATCAAATTGAAAATGATAATTAATGATACTGGCCATGGAACACGAGCTGTAACTATGAAATTTTCGCATTCCGCTTTTCCATTTCCCCGGACACCGAAAAAAATGGGTGAAAAAAGCGGCGCATACAATTCAAAAATCAAACGGAAATTAACGAAAAATCCATTGAAAATGTGCCAAAAATAATTGTCAAGCGGAACGTGGTGAGAGGTCGCAGTTTCGGGAGGGGGAAAACTGCGAGGGGAGGTAGCGCGGTTTTTGCATATGCCTTTTCATGGAAAATCACACCCCGGAGAAAATCTCCTGGCTCGGGAGCTGGGTGTGTGCGTGTGTGTGCAGTAACCTTTGACCCAGTTCCTTGGGCTCTGCAAATATTTTCGCTTACCTTTTGCATATGCAAGGGCCGCCGTCTTGATTTCCATTCCTTTGAACACTTCAGCAGCATTGAAGGCAAACAAATTTGTTTTCCCTCGCGAAGGGAAGAAAGAAAAGCCGCGTGGCATCGCTTTTTTGTTCCTATCCCCGAGTTGACTTTATTATATTCATAAATATTTATTGACAGCTCAGTGAGGAATCCGCCGCTGTACAATGGACTGTTTTGGATTGGTTTTGTTCGGCTGCAGGCCAAGGAGATTTTTGCCAAATTTTCATTAAGATTATGCTACATTTTTGGCACCTTTGAAAAGGTTCTGATAAAGTAAGATGCATGAATAGAAGAAATTGGATTTATTGTTGATCGAATTTCGATGGGAGAAACTGGGTGAAATATACGGTGAAATCCCGCCAAAAACTCTTGAATAACCCAGCAACTTACCTCTCTTCAGATGGCAAGATCTCTAAAAGCAAGGAAGCAAAAGTGTATCACACTATAATAAAATACCAAACTCCAAACTAATTGAGGAATGCCCATTGAATGTCCATTTGATAAGCCCCATAAAACCTATACAGAGACCCCAGAAGTCTTTTCCTCCCTCTCAAACTCCTTCAATCTGCAGCTAATTGAATCCTGGCAAGTATCTGATGGATAGACAGCTGCCTGCGGGACATACGACTATCTGAAGATACTGCGATACGATCGTCATGGCCGTAAAGGCTGTCACGCATAATAAGCTGTCCGGCAGCGCAATTTGCGATTTCAGTCTTATGGATTTCTAATGAAAAATCACATCGGCGAGCGATCTTCTTGGGACACACCTGGAGAAATAGGCGAGCAACCCTTCGGCTGGCCAAGACTGACCCCGGTGACCCCGCAACGGTTTCTGCATTTGCATACAGCACCTCGGGGAGTTTTGCTCCGTTTTTTTGGGTGCATGATTTGTATAATTTTCCTCAAAAGAAAAACTCGAATTTTTTGGGATAAAACGAGGGAATTTTTAATGAAATTTCCAGCACTCTCAGGGGCTTCACCAAGAAAAGGACAAGCCACCGTGCTTAGTGAACCGTTTGATTCGTATTTTTCCCCTGCCCCGCTCTACTTAATTAATATTACAATACCATTTTGCGAATTCGGATCCTTGGAAAACATCCTCGTATTGTAGTGATTGACGTTTCGCTGGCACTTCAATCAAAATTCCATTATTATTTCGTGTGTGTTTTTTAATTGTGTTTGACAAAGTTGCGAAACAAGATGTTAACCCCGGGGGTTGACTCGAGATGGGAGGCAGGGATGCAGCAGCATCTTGAGAAAAGATCAGAGCAGCTGCCCCTGTGGCAGTGAGATCATGGCAAACTGACATTTGACCAGTGGTCAGCTGGGCTGGGTCAACCCTTTGACCAGCCCAAAGTTCGCAGCAAGATTAGGTAAAAGGGTTAGGCCTTAATGATGCTGGAAATCGGGGATGCTGGAAAGCGAATGGAAAACGCGCAGCCTCTAAATTAAAGCCTAATCAAAACATCTAGCGCAAAGTATCAGATATCTCTTTGCCATTTCAATTGAGTTGAGCAATCCCATGCCATTTTTTAATTGCCCCTTGCTGGTTGAAATCATCTCAAATTGGGTTATAAAATTACAATTGCGGCTGGCGAACAAGAGGTCGCAAAAAATGGGCCTACCAATGCTTGCGGTTTTGATTTCAAAGGATGCTCGCTAAAGGGATGCCCCGAAGTCACCGAAATTGATACAGATCCTGGGCCAGGATCTGCCGCCAAGGGGTTGCAACTGTTGAGGTTGAGTTGCGACAATTGCCGAGTTTCTCTGTTTGTTTGGTTACTTTTTTTTCGAACCGAGCCTGGTATCGCATTACCCAGCTGATTGCAATCTCTTAACCCGTATTTGTCAGCCTCCGGGCAATCAAAATCAGAGTCGGCGCAAAGGGGGAAGTGCCGCGTGCCCTTCCCAGCCCAGGTATTATCTAATTACCGCATTAGCCGCATCAGCATCGACTTCTGAGGCCAGCCATCTGCCGTGGGTGTGCTCCGCATAGGAAATAGTTTAAAACCCCGGACGGCCAGTGGTGATGTCTTTGTCTCGGCCAGAAGGTGTTGCCCATTGTTGGGCAAGGTGACACACCTCCTGGAGGACCATTGTCCCCGGTTTCTGTGTCTCCTGAGGTGATTTACGGGCTGACGAAAGGCCCGGAGGCCACCGCCTACGCAGGTCCAGTGTTTGTCCGGCTACCAAAATAATTGACCATATTTATGGACATTTTAGCCTTTTATGTCTTCGTGTCGGCACACTTCCCTTTGGTCATTCAGAGCTCATTCATGGCCCATTCGGGGACAACTATTTTAGTCTAGTTCTTCCCCGCCAGCCTCCCGTGCCGCGTGCTAAATGCCTAGGCAATTGTTTTAGGCCTTGTTTTTGTGGCAGCCGCACTTCCTTCCTTCCGTAAGCAATTTCATGGTCATTTTGTGGGCGTTCTTACGGGAAAACCATTGTCTTGGGGCCCAGCAGATGGTCCAAGTGTGAGAACCAGGCCACAAAAAGGTATGTTTTAATTTGGGGGAAGAGGGCTCCCGAGATTTACGATGCCCTGGGCAACCCAACTATTTCGGCACTATTTCACATAAATATTTACATGGGCCGAACCTTTGCTCTGGCCCCCAACCCCAACCCTAGATGGCCATCTCGTCTTGACCCCTTTCAATACCCCCCGTATTCTTTTATGAAATCGTTTGACAAAAACACGAGAAGCAACTCTGGCGCTTTCGCAAGCACTCGTATTAAAATGTCAGGCGGACAAACGTGTCAGCCCCCGGTGGCAAATGTCAATACAAGGGGTCCAGTTCCCCCAGTTCCGTCAATTAGTTCATTATGATTCTCCTCTGGTTTTTTATTTGCCGCATTATTGTTTCCCCAGCTCGAGTGGCCCGGCTCATTTGTTTGTCATTTGCCGACTTCCAGTCTGCCGACTAATTGTGCCTGCTTTTTGCTTAATGCATTTTGATTTTGCAACTGCAAAACAGCAGAGGCAGAAGTTCGTGATCTGTGGCAATCGCTTGACATTTACAAGGCGGCGGACTTTTGTTTTTAATTAGACGATTGGCAGTCGGATTTGGACTTGGAGTAGGAGTGGGAGTCGAACTCCGGCTGGGTGGTCTCTGCTCCGCTCGGCGGCCGATTATCGACGCGGTGGCTAGATCTTCGCCGTCGATTAAGCTGCTTAATGCCATTAACATGATTAAGAGGCAGTGCCTCATTCGGGGGGCGATCCACATGATGTCTCCGCACTGTGGAGCACCCATTGAGTGGGCAAGTTATGAGCTCCCAGCACAGGAGTTCCGATCGGCTAATTGAGCAATTGAACTCTGATCGCCCCGCTCCCGGCGAATGTGTCTTTAATTCATAATCAAATGATGGAAAACGGAACTACTTTCGGTTCGGCTTTTTTGAACTATCCCGTTTGGCGGGCTCTCCGCCTAGGGGTGAGTGCTTGCGGGTCGCTCGGTATCAAAGGTCAAAATGGACGAAAACTTCTCATGGGTCAGCTCGGGGCTTAAAATAAATCAGGAACCAACTCGATTTCGGACACGGAAAAACGGGTTTTACTACCAATTTCTGCTAGGTTTTTTCCTAGCTTGACCTTTGAACTTAGCCCAGAAATCCAGAACGGGCCAATATTTCCAGTCTTTGCTAGAATGCTTCTTATGTAAAGATATCTGTTCTGTGGGAAAGGTTCTGGAATTTGGCCAGCTGCTTACCGCACTTCAGACGAAAACTTTTATCAAAAGAACGCCAAAGATAACGGCGGCCCGAAACTTATTTACACTTAGCGGCAACGTTTTTGTTTGGCATTCCGAATATGTATCTCAGAGATAGTGCAAGATCTGTAAGATGCCATTCCGATTGCAGCTGAATCTAATTTTATGAATGAACCAGCTTAGTCGGGGCTCTGAAGGAAGTGCGAGTATGCGTAATGCAGTAACAAGTCAACAAGGTAACCAAGCCGAAACTAATGAATAGAATGGCTCTTGGGACGGGACAAACACGGTTTATCTAGGGGCAAATATTTACCAAGATAATAATGACGAGTACACTGCATCTGGGTCGGGTCGTGCTCGAGATGGTTTTTCTCCCAGCGCAGATCTGCAGGTGTGGGAACTAAGCATAGATCTCTTGGTCTTCAGAAGGTGGGCAGAGCGGAAGTCTGGGGCCCGATAAGAGTGTGGTTCCGATGTGGAAACATCTGTGGCTTCGCTTTGCATATCCCACCTCCACGAGCCCTATGCAAATGTCCACTCGGCACATCCGGGATCGCTTAAGTTCCGTGATATATGATATACGATTCCATTCTGCTCAGCTGGTAAATTACCTTCCTGGCACCCTCTAATCGAGGGCCATTTGCGGATTGAGTGACCACTTGGGCTTGGATCGGCGACAGCAACAGAAGCTCAACTTCACCGGAACCCTGACACCCTACACTGGGGCACAATCACCCTCGTTTTGCCCGAGATATAAATTGCCGAGACCCAATAATTCTCACATTCGCCGCTGACTTTGATTGCTCCTTGCGGCTTCCGATTTCCAGGAGCGATCGAAAAGGGTTGAGGGTAAGGGTGGCTCTTGCTGGCCAATAATATTTAATAACAATTGATATAAATATTGGAAGTATTATTGAGTCATAACACGGACTCCTTCGCCCTTCGGTTGGACATGAAATTTGAGCTGGCTCTGGCATTTCTGATCCCTTGTAATCTCAGCAGGCTTATCTGGGCAGCCAGCTCGTAAATAACATTCGAACTGCTCAATTTTCAGTGGTCTTCTCCACGGCGATAAAGGCTTATCGCGGGCAAGGAATTACAACTGGAGCAGGGCGAGAAGATAGTCCAGCTTCGGGTTTCAGATCGCAGCTCGTAAGAATCGTAAATAAATCAGCAGACGCGATAGAAAAGGATTTTTTAAGTTTCCTTGGCCAGACATCTCCCCCCAGTCCAATTAAAATTGTTTAGCTTCGCCCCACTCTCATTTACATGAGCCCACATCCTGTAGCGTTTCTCACGGAAATCTTACAGAATTTGTTCCATTTTTTCCTGCTGGATTTTTTCCACATCCACCGCAGTGTAACAAATTCCAATGGGCTTCAGCAGTGCACGTTGTGCCCCCAACTTCTGGTTAAATATTTGGAGAATCAGCCTCAGCCATAAATTGTAATCTTCCACGGGCGAGTTGCCGTTAAAGATCCTGTCGCAGAGCATGTCACTTTAGGGTCTGTTATTGTTTTTTTAATACTTGTCCAGATGTTACTATAACTTCGACGGGCAACCGATGGAGTCCCATGTGTCAATGAGTTTTCCCGTATTTAAATGCTGTCGCTCCTCGGTTTTCTCACACGACGGTTTTCGTGTAGCTAATTTGTGATTTCTGGTGTTTTCGATATTGGATTTGTTTTACGCTTGCCTTGGAAAACTATTTTCCGGCTATTGATTTCCACCGAGTGGTTGGATGACACAAAAGTGCTGGGATGATTTATTGACATGTTTACCGTCCCAAAGGGGGGAATACTTTTGGATTGATACCAGTTTGATCCTGGGAAAATGCCACTATACACCTGTTTATCCCATGAATATCCTGTGGATATCCTGTTCAACCTGTGGGCACATCCGACATCCTTGTTTGCACTTAGGACCTCTACCAGGAAATCGGACTGCTCCAAAATCACGTAAATATTGTAAAAAAATATTATTTACTTACCGCTATCACACAGCCCGGGGAAAACCTCGAGGAAATCCTGATCGCCGGCTTTCCCAAGGATATTCAACTACACGAGCACAAAGCGGGAAATCCGAATTTTCCACAGTAATCCCCCCATTCCCCCGTGTTTTTCGGTGCGCCTGCGCACAGGCCTCGCTGCAATGAGCGTAATTTGAAGACCGCGAGAAAGGCGACTTGGTTTTCCAATTAGATTTTCCCACACAATGGAGCATAGGGGCATCGTCGCCGTGGAAATTAGTCTCTTTATGCTTAATTAGGATCGCGGATTGTGTTTCCAGGAAGTGCTCCAGGCAAATTGCGGCAGCCAGTTGACAGTTGATCTCTGATCTACCTGGGCACAAGCTGCGGTTTCGCTCTGTTTGCCGTTTAATTGCACTTGCAACTGCAGCACACCCACGGAAATCTCAACCGCAGGGTCCAAACAATCCGAGTCAAGTGTTCCTGCACGCAAACGCAAAGATCCGAAGGACTTCTACCTGCTTTTCAGGGCGCAGGCGCGGCGATCTGGGTTATGGTTTCGATTTCATTCCAGCTGCCGTTGTGTGGACACAGGACGAGGACGGAAAAAGGACGTGGAGGGGGAGTGGCGGACGGACATGGCTGGTGGACATCACTTTTGGCACTCGTTCTGCGGTCTAGCGGACATGTGTCCAAATTTGTGCTGTGTCAGTCAGGAGGATAAGTCGAGGACAAGAGCCCGCTTGCGACACACTTGAGGTCGTTGTGCCTACAGAAAAGGGTTGGAGGGGTTAAATAAATATAAGTTAGTCTATAAAGGTTTTGTATGCCTTGCGTAATATTAAAACAAACCGTTTCGAGCAAAGATGACTTGAATAAAAAATATTTCTTAAATAAATAAATTATTAAATAACAAAGATCATGAAAGATTAATCTATATATGTATTTTTTTCTGTTTGATTTTTCATAGCTGACATTTTTTTATATCATTTTAATAAAGTATGTATAAAATAAAATGTATTTTTGAGTAAACATACTATACTTCTTTAAGAAATATGTGATATTTATTGTCAAATAGTTATAAGAGAGTTCTTTTTAAAACTGATTAGTTCATATATTTTTGGTTTGTTATATATTAAAAGAAGAATGGGAAGGAGAAAATCTTAACGAGTTGCAGCATCTGCGGTTGGGGCTGGGTCTTCTGGCATGTGTCCGGATCGTCTTGATTGCCTCGTTTGCTGTTTAATCGCTGTTGACGGGCATAAATTTCGATCCATCCTTGGAGACCCCTCAGCCCACCACCTTCCCCCTGGGTGACACCCCTTTTCAGTCGATTTGTTTAGTAAACAAGCGGATTAGGCCCTCCAGAGACATTCGAGAACGCCCCAAGTTGGAAGCCAGCGAAGTGTTGCCCTGATTTGGGTAAGGTGAGACACTCAGATTGGGAAGTGCCCGAAATGGTTTCATTGACAACTGTCACCGCTCCGGACGCAGACAGACTGACATTTCTATATTTGGAATCGTTTCGGTGACTCGGAATTTCCCACAGTTTACCGAACAGTTACAATTAAACAATTAAAATTTAATTTTAAAGCCCACACTAATTACGTTCATTTTCCCCTGACTATAGCTCTGCCTAATTTTCTCGTATATGGCAAGCAGGAGTGCAAGAGTACAACCCCCTGTTTTAGTGCCTGGCGTGTCCCTGCTACGATCCTTGTTTTTGTGCCCCTGATCCTGTCGCAGGTGGCTCGTTTCAGAGTTTTTTCGTTCAAGGGGAGCGAGGACTTGCGTGCCTTTTCCGCGACACAGAGATTTCCCCGGGCTTGGTGTACCAATTTTATAGTTTCCGGATCAAAAGATCACTTCCTGCGGGAAATATGACAGGATGCTTAGTTGACTTTGGTGGGAAAGTTTCATTGCGCTCCGGAATATTCCCCAAGTGTAGTCCTTGCTTTCTGTGGTTAGTTAATGATATGTTTTGTCATGTGATAGACACAGCATGGAATTTCTTCTGGGGGATCTTTGTACTATGGCATATGCTTGATTATATTAGGTTTTAAAAATAGCATAACAAAGAAAACGAGTTTATGAGCTTTGCTTTATTTTAAAGTACTTATAGAGTTTGTATTACAAATTGTATTAAATACATTTTTAGAGATGTATAAAATAACAGACCAGATCTGTCACACACACTGAAATATTTGTATCCAAATTACATTTTTAGTGTAACCATTATTTTAAGAGGTTCTAAGAAATCATCGTTGAGATCAACAAGGACATCTGACCATGCATCGCTGGTTCTTTGCCACCGAGCGGGAGGAGTGCGAGCCCAAGCCGCAGGAGGATGGAGTAACAACCCCTCGAGAGGCCGAAGAGCCGACCGCCCCCGCTCCAGTTCCCACAACCGACTGGCCCTTCTGCGTGAAGTTCCACCGACCGCTGGCAGGAAACGAGTACGTGGCCCTCAGTGGCAACTGCGACTCCCTGGGCAACTGGGATCCCAAGGAGGTGTACATCCTGGCGAAGAAAGAGTGCCACGACTGCATTTGCAAGTGCTACCAGTTCGAGGCGACCCTGGAGATACCCCGTAATAAAGACATCCACTACCGCTACTGCGTGGTGGTGTACGATCCAAAGTCGGATGAGGTGTACATCCGCTTCTGGGAGTCGCAGCTGAAGCCCCGTGTTATCCGTACCTGCCAGAACATGCTGAAGCGGTGCGATAACTTTGGAACACCTCACGATGATGACGATGAGAACAAGGTGGACCGCGGATGGGCCACCACGGAGACCATTGTCCACCTGAAGATCTTTAATGCTCCCTTCATCTGGCAGCATCAGAAGCAAAGACTTCTGTATGTACGTGTGCAACCCATGTATGAGGTGCCCGAAGATCCTTGCTCTGGGAAGGCTCAGCCCGTGAGACCGGGTTTTTCGACCACGAGGATGTCGAGCTACTTGGACTGCAGCAAAAGTGTTGACGAGGAATTGAACCTTCGCATGGCTCAAGTCGAGGTGGTCAACTTGTGCTCCAAGAAACCCCTGGCCTTTCAGCCCCCCTTTGGAGTTCGCTGTGGTCCCGAGGACATGGAGTTGTTCCACTGCTCCATAGCCTTTCCCGCGGAAACCCTCTACCGGTTGGATCTCTACACCTATGCCCACAAGGCGGCTTCGGATGAACCAGCCTATCACTATGGGTATGGCTTCCTGATGCCGGATCAGTTGCTGGACACGGAGGGCTCTGCCCGGGTGAAGATCACCTGCGCCTCCACCCACCGCCCGCTGATGGAGATGTGTGTGCGGTACCTTGTGATTCGTCCATTGGACAACTTCCAGTCCGATCTGAGTCACAGCTTCGAGCGTCACTGGCGGAAGAGTCGCCTCTGCATGAACATAGGCCACAGGGGATCGGGAAAAACCTACCGATTGGGCAGCGATTTGGTACGGGAGAACACCTTGTATGGCTTTAAGCAGGCTGCTCTGGCCAATGCGGACATGGTGGAAATGGATGTCCATCTCACGCAAGACGCCCAGGTGGTGGTCTACCATGACTTCGTCCTTCGTTTCCTGCTGCAACGAATTCCTAGCTATGAGGATATCCTCGAAAATCAGGACGTCCTAATATTTGCTTATGAAAAACTAAACAAACTAATGCTCCTGGCCATGGGTGGTTGCAAGCGCAAGGACCTCATTGCCGTGCCCCTGGAGGCTTTCACCTATGAGCAGCTAAAGGAGGTAAAAGTCCTGCGCTTCGTGGGCAGCAAAGGCTGCGAGGTGTCCTGTGACAGGATGCTGCAGGAACAGCGTCCATTTCCCTTGCTCCTTGATCTTTTGGAACCAGAGAGTCTGCCCATTAGCACGGGCTTCCTCATCGAAATCAAATGGCCCCAGATGACCAACTCGCGTCGCTGGGAGCGCGACAGCTTCAAGCCCACCTTCGATCGGAACTTCTATGTGGACACCATCCTGGAGCTTGTCCTGAAGAACGCCGGAAAGCGGCGCATTGTCTTCTGCAGCTTCGATGCGGACATTTGTGCCATGGTGCGGTACAAGCAGAATGTCTATCCGGTTACCCTGCTCCTGGAGGATCCGGATTCGCCTGTTCAGTACGCAGACCAGAGGGTTAGTGTGCAGGAAAGAGCCGTGGAGTTCTGTTACGCCATGGAGTTCTTGGGTATGACCCTGCACGCCAATTCCCTCCTGAACAAACCCGCCACGATGGCCCTTCTACATCAGTTCCACCTGGAGGCCTTCACCTATGGAAGACCCACCATCAGCCTGGAGATACGCAATATACTCAGGAAGCATGGAGTGCTGGGCATCATCTACGATCGACTGGACCAACTGGATCAGGTGGGAGAGGAGCTGGAGGGTGACACGGTTTGCACCATCGATTCGATGACCACCAGGCGTATGATCCGGGAGACGGAGGTCGAGGAGTGGCGCCAGAAGTGTGGCTACAAGCCAGAAACCACCGTGGTAGCGAGAAATATCTACATCGATTGACGATGGTTTTACCCCGCTGACTAATAAAGTATCTGAAGTTATATGCCCTGTGATAGCAGCCCAAATCCCAGTAATGTAATCGCCAGCCAACGTCCAAGGCGGACCATAAAGACAAACGGGCATTACACGACTAAGCCGAGAATATCCCACAAAGACCAAAGCCAAAGTTACGACAGTTGTAAATAGAAGGACCTGGGCTCGAACCCCTTTCGCTCACCCCCCGCGAATTGGCAAACTTTTTTCGCAAACACTCGCGCTGCGGATGATAAGCTCATGTGAACTATTGCCGGGTAGATAAACAAAGGATCCGCATCCGGAAGCTGCCTGGCGGAAGGGGTTAAGATGGTTGGCATGGCTGGAAGGGTTAAGACGGTGCGGTCCAGAGTCCCGTTGGGCGGTCAAACGACACGGCATCGTAAATGATATCCCGTGGCGAATGGGTCTCCTTTATAGGCCAGTGCACACTTTAGCAACACTCACTCGAGGCTGGTCGCCCAACCCCTTCCTGATATTAATATCCTTTTGCATATCACTCACACCGCTGCGAAGACGTTCTCGCAGTGGGTTGTGGGTTTGCTTGTGCAACTTCCCCCCGTCCCATTGTGCGCTATTTATCATAATTTTTCAATTTAACACTGCCATACACTCGGGACGCGCACACATCCCGAGAGGAAGACAACACCGTGGCTGCAAGGATGTCCTGGCAGATAGTTTCCAATGTTTACTTGCGCAAACATCCTTTGACGAACTTTGCCCATTGTCCAGACCTCGCTTTGACGATGGCTAAGCCGAACCTTTGCTTTTGCATTCTCATCGATTCCATCTTTCGCCATAGCCGCCCATGTGTGTTTGTCCTTCCCGGAGGAAGGATCCTATCGGACCATCGTCCGTTAAGGATGACGTTATTAATGAGCATTTTGACACTTACGTCTTGACATTTGCACAGCTGGCCGTTTGTCTAAGGACTTTTGGCCATTTCAGCGAGTGGAAAAGGTCAACCATACGCTTTCTTTTCGTCCACCGAATGCTGTCTGCAATTTGAATAAGTAGATAATTATGTTTGCTCAAGGTATGTGATTCGGTTGGAATCGGTGCTAAAAATAATTTTGAGCTAAATTATTTCTATGCTAGCTTAGGACTACAAATATTTAAAAGGGATTGGGTTACCAATTGATTGACTATATATTACTATGATTTATGGAAATTATATTTATATCAAATGTTTTAAGTAAATATGTAATACTAATGCATGGTACACTAAAAAAATGCATACTGTTAAACGTACTATGTGTACAACATTTTCTTCCTGACTACATAACTTGCGCAAATTTTTAAAAAGTAAGGTAAATATTTTGCTATAAGGTATACAGTTATTTGTAAGATTCTTTCTTACTTAATTTTTAACGGAAACTTAAGAATAGGAGATATATTTCATTTAAGTAGAGTGTCTCATAATTTGGAATAAGTTTTTAACGGTGTACCCTGACTCTTCACGAAGCTTTTCATCTCCCGAAATAAAATCAAATTAAATCATAAGTCCAAAAATATTAAAACAAACTTTTATAGCTCAGGAATCCCCTTGAGACCGTCCGGTTCCAGCACACGGCAGCTGTCTTCGGGGCGATCGGATGACCACCCCACCCCATACCATCTCGGTCGCTTCCAACCCATTGCATTCCCTCGGTCCGCTCTTTGTCCGGGATTGTTTGCCTTCAATTTGACTACAAACCATAATTTATCTTTTCAGACGTGTTGGTCAGCGCGACAATGGCGGGCCAGCGACAAGGATTATTGATTATGCAAAGTGCCCGCTGCCCAGGACAATGCCGAGAAAAACAAAGGCTTAAGCAAAGAGAAGAAAGGATTCCAAGGAGGTCTCAAGCTGGGCAAAGGGGTTGCTCCTTGCTGTTCCTTGGCACTTCCCGAACTGGACGGCGGTCAGTGGAAGTTGGGAATCCGATGAGGCGGCAAAGTATCCCCTTACAGGACGCAGCGCGTGTGTTTTCGCCCATTAGAGAGATAATAGTTCGCTCGGATCCTCAACCTTTTCGGTGTTAATGGTCAGTTTCGCTATTTTGGCATGGTTAATTAATATCCAGCTCTGGGCAGAGTGTGAGAAAGTTGGAGGCAAAGGTGAGACTGGGCGAGGTGAGAGGCCCGAGCTGTTGACGGATGCTGATGGATTAGGGAAATAATTAATGATGTATCTGAATCAACGGTATCTGTATCTGGTTTTTGACCATCTAATCGATGGCTATTTAGGGACAGGACCTTTGATTCAGACTGAACTGGTTTCGGAACTTTAAAAACCTTAAGAATTGTAAGTTATAGAAAATAAAAAGAAATAAAATTAAACTCCTAAGTTCCTGCTAAAGATACAACTTGAATGAAACCATATTAACTATACGCAGTATGGAGATGATCTGTACGAGCACAAAGAACTGTTTTCAGTAAGAAATACATATTAAATCCCACGAATTGAGGGGAAGAATCTTCTGCCTTTTCTGCGCTCTAAAAGCTGTTTTCTTCTTGATGTTTCCACTCAGAGACCCAGTGTCGTGGCAGACAGTTGTTGATAAGAAGCATTTTGATTCTACGAGTGCCTGATAAGCGCCATTTAAGAGAGCGGCTGAGTCTGAGGTCAATTGACCTGCTTTTAAGCAGCGACTTGTGCACGTCCGTTCATCAAAAAGCGCTTTCGAGATTGGTATCCCCCCCGTCCCCACCCTCTGCCAACCCCGAAATGAATCTTGCTAATCTAACAGTCGAGTGTCCGTCTTTGTTTTCGTTCTGTCATTCGTCAATTTCCAAGTCGAAAATGTAAACAAACTGGGCATAGAAAAAATATTAAAAAACTTCCACCGCTCGCCTATAACGAACAAATAAGTAGCTCTAAATCAACATGCATGGACACAGATGTGGCGCCTTATCAGTCCGCTGAGGATCCAAAGTGATGGCCACATCAGGCGAGAGCTGTGAGATTAATTCAGCCGCTCAGAGGCGCTGAAAACTGAACTTTTGTCCTGCGACAGCAGCCGCATTCCCTGATCTTTGGCGACATCAATTTTTAGGGTGAACAATTTCAATTAGGTCTACGTTGAACCGCGATCGAGATTAACATTAACACTGGAGCACTGCAAGTACATAGTTTCTGATAATGCAATTGTTGTGCATTATTGTGTGCATTTGCGTACTCGCTGCGAATGGCAAACGGTTAGTTGTATCCCACGCTTCGAATTCGAGAGACAAAGGCTGTTTTATTGGCAGCGGGACAATAGGTGGATACTCATGCGGTCTGTCGCAGCCATTAGATGCGCATTAGGGTGCCCACTCACAGGAGCAGCGACACATGCAAGCTGCAGTTTAGCAGCCCGAGACACAGATACACGTTCTTCAAGATACGACTACTTAGGATCCAAACAAAGGCGCCTTTTGTTGGCTCGACTGGATGCTTGGATGGTTGGCTGGCTGGCTGGATGGATGGATGGATGGGTTCAGGGTCCCTCCGCTCGGTTCCCCGCTCTTGGCCAACCGCAAATGACGCAAAATCGTCGCCAAGGCAGAGGGTTTACCCACGCACACTCACACTCCGAACGAAATCTCTTGACAAGATAACAAGATGCAACTGTGAGATACGAACGGCCACAAAAATACCGTTTAATGAGGCGCTCGCTCACAGCTTGACTATTTCTTAGATCTTATCGAGAGGGAGTCACTCAAAGGATATTGGCCGGCTGCCTATTCTCATTGAAATCCATTCAATTCCCCCTGCTTTTCGGGTTTCCCGGGGCACATAACTCTTGTTACTTTATGCACCCGGCTTTGTTTGACCACAAAGTGTTGCTGACCAAGTCCCTGTTCCTATTCCTATTCCAGATAATCGATTGATTTACCCGCCGCCTAACTGCTTCCTTCCGCAATTCATGTCAGGCCCTAAATTCCAAGGGTTTAGGGCCCCAAATGTGCAGCGTCAACTGGCCCAAAGGATTGCATTTCTATGGGAAACTACTGATTGGTTGGATCTTAGACACGGTATGAATTGATGTCGTCAGCCTTTCACATATACCGCTGAAAGCCCTGAAAGGATAATTGAAACGAGCACTTGAGACTTTTTCCGAGAAGCCTCTTCGCACATGAATATGTAATTTCGCCCAGATTTGAATAGAGGGATGTGGCAGAAAGCCTCAAGTGGCCGTTGGCCATTGAAGCGATGCTTGCCAGGGTGTGGGTGGTGGGCTGTGAAAGGAATCAAAATTAAGTGGAAAGTTTCCCAGCTCATCAGTGACTTGCGACGCAGAAAGGCCTAATTCAAAGGCGGCGTAAACCTTTTTCGCCATGACAACATATTAAATGCGACTTAAGCCGTAAACAATGCGGTTTTAAGGCCATTTGAGGCCCCACCCCCGGCGAGTGGTCGCTGAAAAGTTTAAGCGATTAGCGCAATTTAGCGAGAATAACATGCGAAATTGCGCGCTCGAACGCCTTTTCAATGGCACTCAGATACAGTCGCAGATAGGTGGTGCCAAAGGGGGAATCCCGCTGAGCTGCTTAATGTGGGAAAATCGGCGTCACTTGTCAGTGCACGCCCACCTCGAACAACCCTCGTTTCCCACACGAAAAGTGTTAAAACACAATGAGCCCGAACAGAACAATTGTTGCAGATCTGGAGATCCTCTCATCTCCACAAGCGGATTGTCCATGCTAATCGTCAGATGCGTAAAACTCAGTGAACACTCAAGTGCCAAGGGTCCTGACAAAGCGGCTAAGGAGGCTACTGAAAAACAAACAGATATCGCGAACCCATAATCCTTTCAATGCGCCACTTAAGCCGATCACAAGGAAACGGGACCTCAACAAAAACCCTTCCCTTCTACAGGACTCGACCTTTGGAACCTACGCGTGCAGCCTCCGCAGAAACTCCTTTGTGGACCATTTAGTGAGTGCGGTTCGTCGGGTGTTTGGCCCATTTTGAACGGGCTCTGCCATTCGCAACTCACAACGGGCTGCGGAAACCCGACAAATTAGGCCACTCAGCTTCCACCGGCCTTTGTTCGCCTTTTTCATCCTTTTTTGGGATGCTTTGTTTGCCCTGCTCCTCCTTAATGCCGAAGATCAAAATGTTTGCGTCGAAGGGTTGATCTTGTTGATCTCGTTTTTTTAGTCTCAAGGCGAGGATCCCTTTGCCTCCGATATGATTTATTTATTTGTATATCTGCAAGTAGGGCTATCTCGATCTGGGACAGTCGAAGGCTGCTTAAGGACTGCCCTTTATTGGGCTTGACTTTTGCACTCTCATCCTTGGGCTGCTGCACGTGCCGAAAGATTGCAGGGATCTGGGTGAAAAAAAGGTTGTAAATAAATATTGAATACTTTTAATATTAACTAGGAACACTTTAAGACTGTTTAATTGAATATAATTATTTGTTTGACGTTTCCATCTATTTATATTTGGTATTAATTTCCCACATTGACGCTCATCAAACTATTTTTGGCACATTTCAAGCAGTTATCATACCATTAAAGACCGCTAATCCGAGACCAAATTTGAAATTTCGCTGCTACGCAAATTGTCCATTAGGCTAATTACGCAAACATTTGTGAATTTACTTATCCGAAAGTTTGAAACGCAAACCTCTTGTTGAACTCGAAAATCTGTTGATTGATGGCCGCATTGTTCGTGTTTGTCAGTTGCGTCTGGGCGCCCAGAATGGATTCGGATTACACCTGGACCTGGGCCTCTGGACCGAAGACTGCGCAGAGCAAACAGATTATTTTCATAAATTAGACTTTATTAATGACTAAGGAGACAGGCAGGCTGGCCCAGGACGGTTGAAGGACAACGGGTGCGACTTTCGAACGGGGTTGGACTGGGCTGGCGTATCCTTAAAGGATGC
Source organism: Drosophila biarmipes (assembly GCF_025231255.1). Classification (NCBI taxonomy): domain Eukaryota; kingdom Metazoa; phylum Arthropoda; class Insecta; order Diptera; family Drosophilidae; genus Drosophila; species Drosophila biarmipes. The sequence goes on along the minus strand of NC_066616.1, from coordinate 17,733,364 downwards.
GGTCGGGGGCCTTGGAAAACTGGACAGTGGTTAGCGCATTGGTCAGTCACGCACGTAATTTCGGCATTACCCCTTCGGGACGGCCACTCGCAACGGGATAGGCAGAGTTCAGAGGTCACCACCGAACTTTTTCGTGTTTCTTCTCACAGTCCGAACAGCAGGAAACTTAAGACGTTTTCGCGTTGAATTTTAATGATTTTTGTATTCAAATGCGGATTGCTCCAACCAGTTTGGGCTGTTCCTCCAGCACCCAGGGGAGTGTCCGCAGGATTGGCCCATTGCCCGTCGGTCAAGCTGTGTGCGAATCCCATCCAAAATGGCCAATGTCCCATGTTCGGTTCTCGCTTTTTATGAGCACTAGTGCCAACTCTTTGTCCGCTGGCCTCGACCAAGGGGTCAATTCGAAAGGGCAACTGTTGATGTTCAGGGCGCATGTGTTGAGTCCTGGAATGGGTGGCCATTTTGTAGTCAAGACCAAGCGAATCAAATGTATCTAGATGAGGAAAAAAGGTTTTCAATAATATAATATGGTATAACTAAAGAAGAAAACCAATCCGACTTTGAAAAAGTATTGCCTGGTATGTCTCATAAAAATAAAATTCCATATTACTTAGCTAGGAAGTTCCCAAAAAGTAATTATGATATCCGCTGTGGAAGTATTTTCTCTGCAAAGAAATAAACTCTTCGGATGAACTCTGTCCGTTGACTCGTGTGGACCATTAACCAGTTTTTATAATTTTCTTTAAACGGTATTATGCTTTGCGACAAAATCGCCACTACACATGAAGTTTTCCCTGCTTTTAATGGTTTTTTAACTGCTGGCCCAACGCTCTTTTAATGGCCTCCACTTGACCAGGCCACCTTAGTTGGTTTGTTGACACCTGCAGCTCAATTTCGGCTTCGTACTTTTGTGGATCTAGATCATAAGAAAAATCTAAGGTTGTCACTTCTTCACTGGACAGGCCTAAACTTTGAACTGGGCCGACTTTAACTCAATCTCTGGCTTTACTCACAGGTAGCGCACTTCCGGAAGCCCTCGAGCTCGTTAAAATCCCCAATTTAATGAAGATAAATCGTAGTTGGTTTTTATTAACCAAAGTCGGGAATGGAAAACTGTTTGGGTTTGAAATTTCACCTTTTGACATCGGTGCGGGATGGACTGGATGTGAGTTCAGTTCCCAGTGAAGCAGCGACTGCGGCCACGGTGACATTTAAATTAATAAACTGCCAGAGAGTTTGGGCCGTAACAGGCGCGTAACTGCAGTCAATTATTCTGCCGAAAATATCCAGTTTCCAGCATCCAGTTTCCACATCGGCAGCAGCATCATCGCCATCACCATTATTATTAACACTTTCCACGGCCCTGGACTCGCCACTTGAACTTGGCTCGGCGGCGGCCCGGGCTGTTCCTCTTATTGTGTTTTTGTAATGCCATATAATTACACCATCAAGTTGACTGATGACACGGAATGAATCTTTGTCGCTCCCTTACACAACATAACACTCGCACACACCCAGTATTTGCATAAAATCATAATTTTTCTTCGCACCAACCCGGGGGAAGGCGAAACCCTTGCCCGGTTTAGGGATATCGTGTCACTCGGCTTCGACTTTCCCTTAGATGTCAGCGATGGCAGGGAAAGAGTTGGATCTAAATGATCATAAAATAAAGAACAGTAGTCGGTACCTTTACGGCAATAATTTATTTATCTACCACTCAAGACTGGCGAATACGCACTTTTCCCAACTAAATTGTTAATGCTTAAAGGTGGAATATCTCGTATTGACTTCCTTTTAATGGTCTTAGAGTGATTCCTTTATTCTGGGCTCACAGTGGCACACCAATTGATCTGGGCTCCAATGAATGGCATGAGCTAATCCCTGCCATATGCGTTCCTTCTTAGCCCCGATCCGTCATAGGGCACAATCGGAGGTGTCAGAATTTTTGACACTTCAATTTCTTGTGCTCGCAGAAAAACACGAGACAAATGGGCAGCGCGTGCGTTTGCTCACTGCGTTACATGCGAATATCCTGGCGGGAGGAGATACACTCGTGTATCTGTGTCCTGGATTGGTTTGTGTAGGTGCAGCCGTCGTCTGTCAAATGCGTCTTGTCATGCATCAAAAAAAAAAGGAGAAATAAGAGGAAGTTGAAAGCCAGAAAGAAACGAAGTCAAAGCAAACACAGCGAAATGGCAGCGGGGAAAATTAAATTGAAAATTTCAACAGAATCAAAGGTAGGTGGTGGGGGGAGTGGGAGTGGGAGGGGCCCGGGGATGCCTGCCACCAGGTTGCCACAGTTGACTCTTTTGAAAAAACAAACAGACAGCAGACAGAACCATGGCAAAAATGTTGATTACAGCCAGCGAAGGAAACCAGCCACCAAAACAGCAGCAAAAATACACTGGAAAATACAAAACACCCCAAAATTCATGTCCTGATTAAAATTGATTGATATTACCGATTAAATTAGATTCTCATTAAAAATACACATTTACACAAAAAAAATTATTAATATTGGATTACTCATTTAAAATTTATATCCAAATATTAATCTATAAGAAGCGATTTCAGTCAAGCATGAGAGGGATGGAGGTATGCGTGCTTCAAATCATTTTTTTCGTTTTTTGCTGCATGCATATCTCCATCTCTCTCGCCCAAAATGTAGCTGAGTAAAGGGTATCTGAGAGTCGAGGCCATGTAGTGTTTTCTCTTGTTCTGAATGACTTACATTGTAACTTTAATTTTGAAAGATATTTCCGAATTCAAAAAAGCTAATTTTATACTTAATGCTGGTCACTTTTTAAAGGAATATATTTTTTCAAGTGCACCTACAACATCGGTACAGTGGGACATATGAGACCGCTGCTTCCGCCTTTGAGTCGCAGCCGCCAAAGGACATGCGCCAAAAAAAACCAAAAAAAAAAGCACAAAAAAGCGAAATGAAAGCCGCTGAGGAAATGAGAGAAGCGGGAAAAAATGAAATAAAAATCCATTCGCGACTCGCAACTTCCATGTGTATCCATGTCAGCTTGGCTTTTGTGCTATTTGGAACGAGTTGTCAAATAAAGGCGGCAGCCGGCGGAAACGAGGAGCTGGATCGTTGACTTGGCTGGCTGCCACCATCAAAATGGCGTCTGGCCCGGCGAGGACTTTAAAAAGCTGCTCGGAAATCGATGTGGAAAAGTCAGCTGCGGCTCCGGCTCCGGCTCCGGCTCTGCCACTGCCACCTCACCTGTCGCAGGACAAACACATTTTAATCAAAATAAAAAGAGAAACGGGAGCAAAGTAGAGGAAAAACTACAAATCACATTTCCTGTGGCAACATCAACTTCCTGTTGTGGCATGGAAATCTCCAAGTCAGCGTTTCACACGCCGCCTGACAACTGCAGCCGCTTTGATGTTGCATGCAGCGCATTTTCCGCTGTGTGTCACTTAATTGTCAGTCAGTCAACAAGAGTCCGTCAACTTGGTCAGTCATGCACTCAATCAGTGGCCAGGACAAACGGGCGGGGTTCACCGCCAGCGACTAGGGCCACCCACCCCTCGATGAAGTGCAGTTTCTAGCCTCCCCCCTCCCAGCCAGGAAGTGCGACTTCCTAAGCGGAACTGGCCGCTTTATCCTTCCATGGGAATGCCAGGACTCGCGGGGTGGACTCGACTGCAGTCGGGAGCAGGACCAAAGGACCAAAGTTTTGAGTTCTTTGTGGTTTACGCTGCCAGCTCCTAATTGATGGAGTTAGTTTGCGTGCTGTGACTGGAACCCTTTAATTGATGCTTCAGCTGGGAATAGATTGGTACAGCAGCGATAAGAACTTTGTTTAGAGCAGCGTTCAGTGGGACCTAGTTAAGTGTGTGGGATTTGTCTTTCATTATACAAAGTGGTAAAAACAAATAAATGTTACATTGTAAGTATGAAAAGTACCATAGATATCATGCTGGAGTTGGTATACTAAACTTAGATCCAAGCCCTATAGTTTGAATGAATTGGGATCAATCAATTCGGAACACCCACTCCATTAATAAACACCTAGTTATTCGGCTGTAATCCATCTGTTTTATATGCTCTTTCCAGCACCCTCATTATTTGTTAATCATGGCTAATGCCCCAGAAACCCAACCGCACCTGCGGCCCCGCCACAGAGAATCCGAACTGAGCGATGCTTAGCCAGAATAAATCTACCATAAAGATGCTTGACATTATTCAAAATACCGAACTACAGAATTCCCGAAATATTTGGCTGGAGGATGGGCTGAATCGGGCTGGAGCGAGCAGTTGGACAGGGCGATAATACGACGACGATGGGCGAAAAAAGGCAATAAAACTTAATGCCAGACGGGGGAGCCGCGAGATCGAGTGGAGCGTGGAGGCACAAACGACTTCATTTTATCTTAATGTGCTAATAAATTTCCCAGAGACGAAATCTCTGCCAAAAACCAAATAAATTTACTAATACACACGGCAAGGGGGCCTTGTGTCCCCGAAAATGAAATGGAGCGCCAAGTAGCTGACTGAGTGGCATGCGTGGAATCGAAGCAATGCAATTAAGGCAGCCAAATCATCTAGAGAACCGAGCCAGTCGGCAGGGCCTTCCCATCCCGCATGATGTCTTAAGTGTTTAAGTAGCTAAACGCCTGACAACCGGAGAAGTTATGGCTCGGCCTGCAGTTTGAAGTTGGCGCGTGCTCCGCGGACCGACTGCACCCACATATCCCAAAGTATTCTGTCAACACAGCGGATGGATACAGAGGCGATCCTCTGCCGATCTCCACTTGAGAGTCTGGTGCTGACAATCCCAATTTCGATTTCGATCCACCCCAAAGGAGGTTCCCTGTGCTCTATCACCTCCCCGCATGAATTGCTCGAGAGAAATTGCCCTAAAAGGGTTCATGCCTCGGGCTCGTAAATTTGATAGTGCTCAAGTGGGGAGCCATCACCTGAGTTGGCCATATCTCGGAGCAATTCATTTCGAATGGTTTTTCAAATTACCAAACATGATATCTCAAGTTTTATGATCGCTTTGATGGAAAATCGCAATTAATATGACATTTACGGCTCCAACAGCTGGGCTTGTAGTGATCAAGATGAAGAAAGAAACTTTCAAATTCAATTTGAGATTAAAGTAAAATTTCTTTGAATAGGACTGTACTGAAACTAAAGGTCAGTCGGGGCTGTGCTATTTTTCATTCTACGCTGTACGCGCCTTTCAGGCGGTTACCACCCCTAAAAACTGTCGCCCAAGAGTCCCGAGCATATATGCAATCTCATATGCATTATTTTGCATGTCCGGCGAGTTAAGGAACTGAAGCGTAAAGGTCAAAAGATCAACGGTCTTGAGGAGGGGGAGAAGGGAGCAGAAAGGGAGGGAAGTTTTTCTAAAGAAATTTTCCTACTTTTCCTGCGTTAATGCTCTGATTTCGTTTTGAAAAATGCAAGCAGCATTTGCATTTGTCCATTGTCCAGTTCGCTGATTAGGCGTGAAGTCTGGGATTTGAATAAGAGTTCTAGATCGGGTGCCAGAATGCAGATACTTCTTTTGGCGGGAAAAAGTAAAAGGTATATATAGGTCTAAGAAAAATGTTGAAGTTCTTAGGTAAATTTAAGTATTATTTTTATTCAGGGTGTTTAAAAAACAATACTGCCTTCAGAACTATTAAAACATATAGTTCATTGTATATCGAATTGAATAAGATTGTTGTAATTTTAATATTTATGCTTTTGATTGTATAACCTTTGCTAAAAGCTATATTATTTTTAGAAATTAATGTATTTACTAAGCTCATTTTTATTTAAGATTAGAAAACCAATGTTTTATGTACATAGTGCAAAAGACCTTAATCCACATTCCAGAAGTTTTCTCAAGAGACTGCCCAGATCGAGGTCAACATCTCCTAATTAAGGTCACTTTCATCCCAGCTCCCTAGGCCATCCATTTTTTCCCGCACCAACAGCCTTACAGCACGTTCCGCCTTATTATGACCATGCGAACAAAGAACAATAAAAAACAGAGCAAATTCCGCCACCCCAGCGGGGCCGTCGAGAAAAAATAACACTTAAAAAATTTGCAAACATGTTTTGCATACAGCAAAACCGATCATCAAATATTCGCATGCAATCAAGGGCGATCTTAGGTAAATTTTCACCCAGAAAAAGGCGCCCAAGACAAAGCCGAGAAAATGCCCAGAATGTAACCACCAGTCTCGAGACTCGGGGGACATGTCCAGCTGTCTGGGAGACCCACGTCACCATCACGATCCTTGGGACAGATCTTTTGTGCCAACTAGAGCGCACAAATGCGAGTGCGAAAATCTACCCCATAATCTTAGGGAAAAATCCGAAATTAAACTTGGCCGGACAAAGGAGAAAAGTGGTGGGGGGGAAAATTCAAATGTTTATTTGCGTATCGAAATGTGCAAATTTTTCCCATTTGCCGTACCTTGAATATGCATAAATCTCTTGGCAGAAATATAAATGATATATATGGTTCCCAGGGGGTATTGTCCGGCGGTAGAGAGTGACTTCCATGCATCCAGCCAACTTTCGCTGACATCACCTGTCCAAATCGAGTGGCCCAAACAGGCCAACACGATAATTGGTGTCATAAAAGTTAGTTAAATCATATTGGACGTCAGTCAAATCAGTGACATTTCCAAATTAGAGAGAGCCGCCAACAAAAGTGGAGGGGCGGCAACTCCATTGCGTGGTGATTGCTGCGACCATTGTTTTGATGACACGCCAAATGGTTTCTGTTTCGAGGACCATTCCACCTGTCAGCCAAATGGACAGCGAACTGAACACACAATTACCTGCCAAACCACGGGGGTGTGTCAGGTGGCGGCGCTTTAGCCATGGATGTTCCAAATACGCTTTTCCCGGTGGCCAGTAATAATCACAAATTTACAGCTCTTCGTGGGGGACGGCATTGTGTCATTTGAGGTTGACTTCTGATTGCGGCAATTATATGTAAATTAATTACGGGCTTTCGGAAAGAGATACCCAGCCCTGAAATGCAACTCCATACCTTGGCCAAACTAGTTTCGGCATGCAAATCGACAGCTCCAGACAACTTGAGATACCATGTGGCAGAGCCTTTTTCGTAAGTGGCGGAGACAACTCAATGGGGTCTGCCAGTGTTATGCTCGACTGAGGATCCCCGGCCAAAGGCATGGTAAGCGAGTTAACATGAAATGGCAGATTCGGATGCAGATCCGCTGTGCGCTGCAGATGCAGATGAAGATGCAGTTGCAGATACAGTTGCAAATGTGCAGCTGCCAGCGATCGAAGTGGCGCGATCATGTGCAAAATGTACTTCTCTTTTTTCGGCCACATAGGAGCACTTGACACGAAGAAGTAATTCCATTGAGTTGGCAACTATGCCGGGAATCTCGAGCGAGACAAAATTAGACAAGAAGCGTGATTTACGGAACCCTTAAATCACATGACAACAACGCCGCGGATCGGCACAGATCGAGAATCGAAGAGCAAATGCGATGACAATGTCTGGGCAGCACATGTGGATGGGCATGGTGATCTGGGAATGGGATGGGGACTCGGAATCAGATTCGGAGTGGGCCTGGAACTGGGGCTGGCACTGGGAGGCGGACAATGACAATGATACTGATACCGAGCCGATCGATCGACGCTTCCCCTTGGCAGCCCCACTGATTTATGGCAATGCAAACGGCAGACAGATCAGCCAGTCTGCGGAGTAAGAGATCAAAGCGAATCACACAGTCTGCAGAGCTTTATGCCCTGGTAATTTTATATGCTTGTGCTCAGCACTGATCATCGATCACCGATCACCGATCGACCACACTGGGGTATTTCCAGTCCATAAAAAACCGACTTGTTGTTGTTTACCCACTTAGGAACCGAGATGATTCTATCTGCCTACCAGTTTCCACACCGCCCGCCTTCCGCATCGCTTTGGTTTTGCCCAAAAAACAATCTTTGTTTACCAACAGCCAAGTGACGAACTGTTCACACCTCTGATGAGCCCCCACAACAAGTTCTTTGAGTGACTACCAATAATAATACTTTAATTTGGCATCACATTGTTCTATTGACAAACTTTCCACCGTTGAATACTACTTTCAAGCGAGAGGAATCCCCTTTCGAACTTGAAAACATTCTAAACAAATAATAGGGAGTATAAATTTGGATTAATTGAAGTTAAGCAGACCGGCACGAGATGTCGGCGTGAACCTGTTTGTAGACTTACTTATTTCGTCATCGAACTTGGGAATATTTTTGAAAATGCACAAAGGGAAACCGCAAGAGTTGCTCGGGGATTCTTGGCCGATGTTTGTATTTAGTCATCTGCGTAGAACAGGTTCCAAATTTAGGCATCGTATTTTGTTTAGATGGTTCTTGAATCTCATTAATACCCAGACGATAAATGCTAGAATCTACGTCCGAGGTCGAGTATAAAAGCTCCATTTGGGGGCCGGCTTGGATCAGTTAGCCCAGAAATATCATTGTCATTGGAAGTTCTCGCATCGAAAGTGAAAATGCGTTCTGCGATTTTGTTTGGCCTGATTGTGTGCCTGGCTTTTAGCCTGGCTTTGTGCCTGGAGGAGCCTGAAAACCAATCCAACGATCTTTCGGCCGTGGAAAGGGATATTGGCCGGGCTGTGGAGTCCCAGGTGCGAGCCAAGCGTCAGTTGGGCTTCGGAGGTCCCTTTGGAGGATTTGGGCCTCTCGGAGGATTTGGAGGACCCATTGGGTTCGGTGGTCCCTTCGGAGGCTATGGTGGCTACGGAGGATACGGCGGATACGGATACGGAGGCTATGGATACGGCGGCTACGGCGGCTACGGAGGATTTGGCCACCGACGTCACCTTGGTTTCTTTGGCTAAACCTACTCCCCAACTTAAGCCACCAATAAACGAAGACTGAAGTATTAGATGGCGTGTGTATTTTTCCTGGTGCTGGGGATCTGCAGTGTCCCAAAATTATCTCGCAGCTTGACCTCTCCCAGAGGAGTGTGTGTGACCCAAGGCGACGACGTGTTCGAAGCCGGCAACCTGGGAGCTGAGAGCTGGGGGCTGGGGGCTGGGGAATATTTTAAAAATAAATAACCGAAAATCTCCACTTATTTATTAGTTCGTCGGCGGGGTCTTGCTCCTGAGCCAAGCTAATTATAAGTCCAGGAGGGTGTATTTGTTTATGTTCCACGGGCTGTCACGATCTGTTTGCCTTCTTTTAGAGCACTTTGCAGATCGCTCTCCTCCTCCAGATTACGCCGCTTGTGTGGGAGTTTCGGGGGCCTTGCGGCAATTATCACGTACGATTGTCATAATTATCATCTGGAGTTTATTAGCTGGACCTCTGGGCCAATCTCTGTCTGTCTGGCAGGGTGTCTTTGTTCTGCAAGGCAGGAGATGTGTGTAAATATTTGAGCGACTCGAAACGAGCTGACATTCTCTGGTGACTTTCTGCAAAGTTGCAAGTCTGCAGCCATTAATCAAGTCAGCAATTAGGCATTTAGCGGCAGGCTAATCAAATTTGCAGCATATGCGTTAAGTATCCCATAGCGTTTTATTGGCTCACCGCAATGATGAACTAATCCCCCTCTAATCAACATGAAAGCCAGGGAAATTTTCCTCGGCTCGTCTGTGCATATTAATTTGCGGGGAAAGCCACCAATAGATTCCCATCGAGGGCTCGAAGGTTCGAGGGGTTCGCGCAAACAAAACGCCCAACTTGTGTGACTTACCCCAAAAACACAGAAACACAGAACGCCCTCTATGGAGGCGAGGTGGCGGGGGTCTGGTGGTGCTGTCATTGTCTAATTGTCAATAGACATCGGCTTCTATCAATATCATAAAAGCTAATAACTCTCGGTTGGCTGGACGAGCCGGCGACTGACAGCAGACCTGGGCCAACCCCTCGCTCTAATCCCACCGGATATGCTCAATCAAAGCTCGAAGTGGGCGGAGGAGGGCCTGGAGTGGGTGGCCAACCTCAACCTGTCTGCTGGGGGTTGCTCGCTGGCTGGAAATCATCGCATTTCATTCATCACTTTTCGCCTTTTCAGCGCGACCAACCCTCCACGGCTCCGACTCCGAGCAGGACTTGGACATGCTTCCCTTTCCCCTTTCTGTGGGCTGCCTTGTTTTGATATTAAAATTGCGTAATTATAATTAACCACATGTGTGTGAGTTGGCTTGTGTGACGGGGGAAGCGGTTTAGCATGTCCTTTGACTGCTTCCGCCGTCGGTTAAAGTTACTTCCTCCCGTTAGTGTCACGTGTGTAACTGGGTAAGCGATCCGGGGGAAGTGCCCACCTCTGCCCCAGGGGCATAATCCATAACTTAGCCGACTGTCAGGCAATTGATACAACTTCCTGGGCGAGTCAACTCGTAATTAAAAAAGGAATATTTCCATTTTAATTAGAACGCACACCTTTTGGGGGAGGGAGATTGGGGATATCAAATTGTAAGGTCAAAACTTGATTAAGAAAAGGGTGTTAAATTAGCTAATCTATAAACGTTATACTATAAGAATATATTAACTTTGTAGCTGTGGTAGGTAGGCTTTAGTATCTTCTGTTTGTATATATTTTAAGTTCAGCTGTATGGTTACCCCATTAGTCATAGTACTTTGCCTATATTTAATTTAAATATCATTATTTCCTACGCCCAGTATAAAAGCCCTTTGAAGATCTCGCTGTCTATCAGTCAAAACGAGAGTTCCTACCCATCACAAGTTCTCGTGTTTGTGGTTAAAATGCGCTTGCCAGTTCTATTTGGGCTAATATCGTTTCTGGCCTTAAACCTAGCCTCGGGAATGTTATTTGGCAATCCTGTGCAGCTTCCAGGGAGAATTCGACGAGGACCCTCGCTCGGCTTTACCGTAGGGGTTCCCTTATACATAAGTCGTCCCGCTTTCTATGGTCGTGCCTACTACTCCAGGCCTCCACTAGCTTTCCAAGGCTACTTTTGATTCGGATCCTGCGGCCGGACCTTTGCTGCCAATAAATGACCACTAAACATTGCAGGCTTGTTTGATATTTTGGAATCCAGCTTGGGAAATAACTACCATCCACTTTGACTTTTACTTTTCTCAAACTACACACATTTATCAAGTGATTCGGCCCAGAAATTCCCTAATTGTAATTAAGCATGGGAAAGCAGCGCAGTGGAACTTGGGAAACCGAGCAATGTGGCCAATAAAACTACCATGCGTCTAGGGTTTCCACCGCGGAGCTCGGCTGAGGAGATGGACCTACGAGTAGGAGTAGGAGCTCGAGTCCAGGGCACCGACATTCCAGATACCAGATACCAGAAAACAAAAAAAAGAAACGGAGACAGGCCGAGCCGCAGATGAGAATGGACTTGCGCTGGGGGATTACAAACGTGTTGCCATTAGTTAACTTCAGCTTTGATTGATTTCAATTAATCTTGGACGCGTGTAATTAATCATTGAACACTTTAATATGGTTAACAACTCTTGACCAAGCAACGGTTAAAAAGGTTCAACGAGCAACTGAAGGAACCCGGGCCCCAGACATTTGGCTCTGGCAACTGACAAAGTGACTGACCACAAGAAAAATCCGTTGGATGCAGCGGGGCTTTGGGGGGGTCTGCGGTTGCCGGGGCAGCCGCCGCCAAGAAAAATGGCCAAGTTTGGAAAATGCGTTGGAGTAATAGTCGGTAACGAACTCATGTGGATGGATTTCCATAGCCCAGTCCCGGAGGCAAGTCTTGGGATTCGGCCACAGCCTCCACTCAGCCCCCGACTAATTGTGCTTGGATTTCGCGCCACTTTGGAGAGCTTTGTGGTCGTGGCAACGTGGAAAGCGGCCCGCGATTGATGGCTATCAATGCCCATGACTTATGGCCAGAGTCTCACACGAATCCGACCAGCAGACCTGGCAAATCCATCCATCTATGTGGCACATTTGACTGCAGCTCTCCTTGATTATCTTGGCTTTTCCTGGCTATTGATTTTCCCAGGCCGTGCAAATAGCCCGGGGCATCGAGGAAGTCTGCCAAGCGGGCAGGAGATCCGTGTAAGGTGTCATTAGCTGTGCTCCAATCGCCTTCTCTAAACTGAGCTATCATAAGAGCTGTGCCCCCACGTTTAGGGCACTGGCCACAAAGGAAACCATCCATCGGAAACCAATTGAACGAATTTCACACATGGGCGCTAATGAATTTAATGAAGTCATTTTTCTTTAACCGATTTACAAAACTACTTACAACTGGCGGGGCCAGAACAAGCGAGTTCATAATTTTGCATCATTAATCATCGCCCTAACAAAGAGATCCCATTCCGGAGTCCAGAGCGCTCCGAGATTGACAGCCGGCAAAAGGGGGAAAGTAATTTGGGCAGCCAGCTTAGATCGCAGTTCGCTGGATTTGCCGCTGGGAAATTAAAAAACAATTGTTAATTATTAAATTTTAAATTTTACACTTGGCCACAAACGATGCCCACACCATCAGGGGCTATTCTGGGAGCTGCTCCGCCGCCGGAGGACGGGGCCAATCATTGTGGCTCTGGTCGACACCTCGCTGATGAGATCATTCATCACCGCCGTAACCTGAGTGAAATGAGTTGCCATTGTTGCGGCCTGCAGTTCCGACAGCAGAGATTTGGGACCCAAAGGAGGGCCTCCCCTTTTGGCATGGGTTCAGTTTTCAGTTTGACTGCTCAATTATCACCTTGATGGGTCCGCAGGGGCAGCGGATCGTGGGGACCCGCATGGAGGCCCGAGAAAGTGGTGGGCTGGGGATTCGGTGGTTAAATGGATGCTGCGATGAAACTGGATGCCACTTCCGTATTGCTGCCAGCCAGAGCAGCACAACGCTTAAGGGTCTTTAAACATACCCAGCTCACCTCACTAAGATACTAAGTTCTTCAGCAACGTACTTAGTAGTTAGTTTTCTAAACAGTAAAGAAGTTCTGAGTTACTTTTTACCCCAAAACATGTTAGCAATATTTTACAAATAAATATACATCTTTAAAAATGTAAGAATTAACATAAATGTTAATGTTTCTTCCCATAATCCCTGAACACCCTTTGTGCGCGACTGACCTAAGCCAAAATTGCGTTTTTCTTTCGGCCGACCAGGAAAACAGGGAAATGCGATCACGACCGCAAGCGATGCGCTTCATTAAAATCGAATTATTGTCCGGCCTGAAGGAGTCCTGCCACAGGACCCACAGCTGATCTGGCCAACGTCCCCGGGATGGCTGACCACTGCCCGATTCCCACGATGCAGCCGCGGCTATAAATCCCCGAAAGTCTTGGGTCGTATGCAAAAACGCAAGACGCCCGAGATGGAATTAAAATGGAAATGCGTATAAAATCGACCCAAAATCAACCCCGAAAACTCTGCCGAATCTTGGGCGAAAAAGCCAGGTAATCGGAGTGGACAAGCGGAACCCTTTTGGCGCTGCCATAATGTGCTGTAAAATTTCAAGAAAATCGAGCAGAAAATTCGTAGGGACGCGGGACAGTGTCCAGGGATACTTCGGGGGTTGATATCGCCACTGCAGCGATCCGAGATTGTCACCGCTGTCTTGGGCAAAGGTTAAGACCAACGCGCTGGACACTCGAACTCGAGTTCAAGCGGCTACCTGGGATGCTGGGCGACTGGGCGGCTGGGCATCTGGTCCAGTGATCCCGCATTGTTAACGCCGCCGCCTCTGACCTTTGGCTGTCTCACGCAATTAGGCAAACTTGCCGGGGTCACAGATATGTACATATTCCATTTGAATATTTTGCATTAATCTTTTGCATACAGTTGGCCGCTTTTCTTGGGTTGTTCCGTTGGCCGGGGCCGCCTCCCTTCGTCGGATTTGAATAAGTGCTAATGATTTGTGACATGTTTCGGTGCGGCAGCCAAAGGCTTTTATGGCGAATGTTTAATTCATGGCTCCACCTGGGGACGGAGGCACATAAACAAGGCGGAGCGCACATTATAGTAGCTCGTACTAAAAAACCCAAAAGGGGGAGGTCCGCATGTAATTACATACACACACACACAGAGAGCAATGGATACGGCTGCGGATACATCGACAGGGCTGACATATGTGAGCAGTGGCTGACCTTTGACATGCGCTCTCGAAATACATTTCGAGTGGAGCCCAAGCACATGGGCCCGCCGCCCCATCCGAAAGTACACCTACTTTGGTGGCTAAGTACATACACACTCGTGTGTGTGTGGCCAAAAGAACCCTCAACGGCTTTGTGGCTCGCATGTCAAAGGGGATTCCAGGGAAACGGAAGCCAAATGCAATTCCAAATGGACAAGCGCAAGACCAAATAATTGGAGCTATTTTTAATTGATTCTGTGGAATACATAGGCCGAAGCACGCCAGAAATATGATTGAGAAATAAATAAATACTGGGAGGTAGATTTTATATGGTTTTATATTAAATTGATAGGATAAGATAGGACTGAAAAGGAATTTAGATCAGCTTAGTTTCTAAGAATGTTCGTAAAGATATTATGTATCTGATAGGTATCCTACTACACTTTTAAAGGTTAATATATAATCTACTTGAAATCTAGATGTAGCAATTATTTATCAACAGATAAAGCGCTTGATTGTGAAATGGATCCATCAAAGAGTGGCGAAACCTCATCAGCCCGTTGACAAAGTTGTTCAAAAAGATAGATTTCCCTGCCGTTGGTTGCAAATTCTACATCTGTGCACGCGACTCCGAGCAACAGAATACATTTCAGCATTTTCCAGCCACGACCAGCTCCAGTTTCACAATGAATCATCGGGCTAAAAACAACAGCCAGCAGAGGGAACTTTTCCTGCAGACCCACTGAAAGGATGGCATAGATGGCACAGGGTGTCTGGGGGTGGGGCGATAGGATCGGCAGAGTGGGCGGGATGGGCGCGTGTTCGTCAGTTTAACCAGCGTGACATGGCCCGGTCCATTGCGGTCCTGGTCTCTGGCATTTTAGCACTTACTCATAAAGTCCTTGCCAGCAACGGAAGACAAAGGCGAAAAAAGGCAAAAAACGCCAGACAGAAGAGGAATTACTAAAAATTTATCAATGTAAAAGTTGGTTGGCTAGAGAGCAGGAAACAAGCAACAATGTAAATTATATGCCAGTTGGTTTTGCCATTTTTGAGGGGGTGCAGACTGCGAGTGGCTGCACCACAGCTTTTCCTTTGTCCGGGAATGGGAGCAGATCCATGTAGGGGCGAAAATATATACCCCCAATGTGCATATGCTCAAGAGCCAGCCAAAGTCCTTGGAACATGCGGAGCATCCACATGTGGCAAGCCAGGCTGCAAGGCACAATGGTGCACATAACTCTTGAGGAAGTTATGTATTTGCGTTTAAAAAATATGGAAAGTGTATCTGTGTAAGCTTATAAAAAATGATCATTTTAAGCATTGCTGCATAGAAATATTATAGAATAGTTTATTATAAACATTTTGTAATAAATTGTTTCAAAATGTAAGATTTGATAAGAGTTTAAACATATAATTGTTAAAGCTGCATTATACACAGGTTTTTCTTCAAAATGAATGAAGTTATTTTTTTACCTATTATAATTTATACCTTATAATTTATATTATTTTTCGTTGTTATATCTATTAATTTAGTAATTTTTTTCAAAATATTTTCATTTCACCAATTTTATTAATATTTAAAGTATTTTATTTAAGATTCTGTGATGCCTAGATATATAAGAAGCTAGTTCCTTTGTTAGTTTTAATCCTGATTTGTTTTAAAGGCATAAGACGACCTTATGCAGTCCCCACTCAAATGGATTAGATGGCTATGTCATGGTGGATATTTTATATTTGCTCTGCAAACGCTGAGTATATTCAAATCTGGCCAACAGTGGCCCAGCACCCGGCTCCTTCCGCCCAGCTGGGCGCCCATTTCCACCGCCCACCCCCCGAGGACCACCCCCTTTCAATGAACTGCCCAAAGCAGGAGAAGAGCACAAAAAATGGCCAAGAAGGGCTGGTGAGAGGTGGGAGGGGAAGGGAGCAGTGGGGCCTGTGTGGCAGCGAGTGCAAAAAGGCGCTCAAATGGGGTTGTCAGTATTTAACCCACAGGGGTTGGAGGTGCCGGCTGACTGCGCGAACTCCACCGCAGCGCCCGCCGCCCCCGCAGCCCGGGGGTGGTGGGTCACAGTGGGTGGAGGACTCCTAGCAGAGGTTAGGTTCAGCAGGATGTTCGGGGGATCGGGAGATCAGCGCCACGGAGACCCCTCACATAAGTCACATGGCCAGAAGAGAGCCGCTGCCAATTGAATTAGACCCCGAACGGGGCTGCCAGAGAGAGACATCTAGCGGAGCTGATAAAGAGCCGACCGCCGAGCGCTTTTTGTTCCTTTTCAGCCGCCTCTGTGGGGCCGAAAAAAAATCGAAAACGAGCGAAATTCCGATACAGTTAATGATAAGGCATGGAGCCGACAGAGACGGAGCTGCGCCAGAGCGAGACACCTCTATGTGCCGCACAGCGGAGGCGTGGCCACGGAAACTTGACGAAACTCGGCCAGACTGAGTGGAAACGAGTCCAATTGGAGGTGGCTCTCCTCTCCGACTCGAGTGCCCCGTTGGGGTGGCATATCGTTCATCATCCAATTGTACGTTTGCACTTCGCTCTGGCCTTCCCATGGCCTTCCCACCCCTCCTGAAAGCGCCGACCGGATCCCGAGATCCCGACGCCAGAGGGCGCCAGACTCCGTGGCCCGGCACGCCCCGCTCCCCCGGCGGGGGGGCCACAGGGGCGGGGGAGTGCAAAGTGCGGTGGCCACAATTTGGCCCTTTGGACCGACTTTGGACCTGCAACTCTTGGCTCTGCGGCGACACTTTTCCAATATTTTCCATTTCCCTTTTCCCAGCTCTTCACTAGAAACATTGAAAAATGAAGTGGCGACAGTGGGTTGCATGGCAGCCGGCGATTCTGCCGAGCTCTCCACTTAGTTGAGTGCCAATGGGCGGCGGTTGAATGCTAATTCCGAATGAAGCCAAGATACAACAGCGGGCAAATGGACATATCAGGTTGCGCGAGGTGTCCTCGTTGCGAATGAATTCAATTATCGTTATGATTTCATGTTTTGGCACTTCCCCAGACACGTAAACAAAGTCGCTGCCGAGGAGCCTGATCCAATTAGCCCAGGGAAATTATGATAATTATGTTACGACAGTCAGTGGGCTTCAGTTGGCCAGGGCGGCTAAGGTTTATTCGGGGGCAGTCCGCGCACATTGAGCGTTAATAATACGATGGGGTCGGTAGCGTTACATAAATCGGTATCCCAGAGGCCCCTCCAGTAATGCAAATTTATAAGTAATTATTTGGAACTCATAAGCACCCGAGTAAATCCCATTTAACGACATCAAGTTTCAATTAAGCAAGTCTAATGGCTATTATAGAGTTTCTTATGGCGATAACAAGAAGCTATAAAGGTGGGATTAGTTATTCTTGTTTAGTAATTTGAAAAAATGTAATAAAACAAATTATAGTTCCACTTCGAAAACTGGTATAACTATTACTAATATCAACTTGAGACTCTATAAAAATGAATTTATACTAAAAATCCTTTGTAGTGCCCTCTATAACCCGCGCCATTCTACCCATCTATCACCTATCTTGCTAGCCCGCCCGCTCATATCTTCTTCCTTTGACCAGCAGCCAATGGAGAAGAAGCTTTAAAGCAAACAGTTACCCGCGAACGGGCATTATGGCCGCCAAACTCTTCCCCCAGATAAGAAAGCGCACTTTAAGCCCTCGCAAATTGGTGGAAAGCAAAGTAGAACGCACTTTAAGGCGGCCAGCCAACCAGAGAGGAACCCGGCCAAGATAAACGGCGGCCAAAACTCTTTCGGGGTGGAGACTCATTTTAAACAAATTGCCAAAAAGTTCGGAGCCCGAAAAAAGACCGGCGATAAGCAATCTTAACGGTAAAAGTATCTAACAGATGCGCCCAGCGGCGGGCTAATAAGAGCAAACGGGTTCTAGTTGGGCGAGAGCTGGGAGTGGGCTTCGTTGAGTGCAAAGCGCTCAGAGAGAGCGAGGGAGGGAGAGCCAGAGAGAGCAGGAGCAGCGGCGCTGGTGGTGGTGGTGGTGGTGGTGGTTTCCCCCTAGTGGTGGTGGCAAACCAGCCAAACGCGTCGAAGGTCTTGCCCCACCAGCGCGAGCGAGCGAGAGCGGCGATTCCACTCAAGCGCCCGGCATACGGAGTACCGCATGGGAGTGAGGCGTGCCGCAGCACTGCCCGATTGAGCGCAGTATGGGGAGCGGAGAGAGATTTGTGTGATGTGTCGTTAGGTCGAAACGGTCGAGTCGAGTCGGGTCGGGTCGTGTACCTTTTGCCACGAATGTTGTGCCAGTCAGGCTCTAAAAGGCCTTACGAGAACAGCTGAGATTTCGCTGCTCCGCATGACGCAAAGATACTGAAGTTGAAAACTGAAATTATCCAAGTCTTTAAGATACCATATCTCGTGTGTGCGCCGAGCGGGGAAATTCGTAGCAAAGAAAAAAAAGAAAATACAAAATAAAACCCAGTGTTTTGTTAGTGATTTCCGCAGCTGAAATGCTAATGGCATGTGCAGCCTGAAAAATAAATCATAATCTTAAATAACCCAAGAGAAGAGCGAAAGCTGACAAATAGTTTTGGCCGAGAACGAGATACAAGGATAAGAGCGGCAGACTCTGACCCAGGCAAAAGTGTGAACCGTGCCCCGTGCGTACAAAGTGTATTCCAGCAATTATCCCACGTGTTCCGACCCGGCCGCCAAAATTATTACGCACAACTCGCTGAGCGTGTACGGCGGCGGCGTCATGTGCGCCTCCCCGTCCACGGCTCCCGGCTTCTTCAACCCGCGCCCCCAGTCCGGCGCGGAGCTGTCGGCCTTCGACCTCGGCCTGTCCCGCTCGATGGGCCTGGGCGTGGGCGTGCCGCCCCACAGTGCCTGGCACGAGCCGCCGACCTCGCTGGGCGGCCACCTGCACGCGGCCTCGGCGGGCCCGGGCGCCGCCAGCGGCAGCGTGGCCACGGGCGGCGGCGGCACCACCCCCAGCAGCGTGGCCAGCCAGCAGTCGGCGGTGATCAAGCAGGACCTGTCCTGCCCCAGCCTGAATCAGGCCGGCTCCGGCGGCGGCCACCATCCCGGCATCAAGGAGGACCTCTCCAGCCTGCCCAGCGCCAACGGAGGCTCCGCCGGTGGCCACCACTCTAGCGGCGGCTCGGGCTCCGGCTCGGGCGTCAACGCCGGCCACGGCTCCGACATGCTGCCCCTGATCAAGGGCCATGGCCAGGACATGCTGACCAGCATCAAGGGCCAGCCCACCGGCTGCGGCAGCACCACGCCCAGCTCCCAGGCCAACAGCTCCCACTCGCAGAGCAGCAACAGCGGGTCGCAGATCGACAGCAAGCAGAACATCGAGTGCGTCGTCTGCGGCGACAAGAGCTCCGGCAAGCACTACGGACAGTTTACCTGCGAAGGTGAGTACACTGGGAGAAATGGGATCAAGTCGGGGGTACACTCAAGGGGAACCTTTATAAGTGGGTGCTATTTAAGAAGCACTTCTGGGATAGCATTTTTTTAAGTCTAGTCAGGCTCTCATGTTATTCAAATTTGTGTAGAATTTTTTAAAGGAAAACAAGTTTTTATTAAATAGTTAAGGAAAACATTTTTAAAAATTCTAGAAAAGCTTTACCATATAAAAATGGAAAGGAAATTTTAGTTTCGAGCGTGTTAGATAGCGTAACAGCTGAGAAGAAAAGAGATCTTAGTATAGTCGAAGACCGGGTTCAAGTACCGCCACTGCCCCAGGATTTTTTTTCATACTTTGACAGCTACCAAAAATGACACTTAAATATATTCCCTCCCAAATGTCAAATGCCAATGCACAGATTTGGCATCTTCTTGCGCAGCATCACACCACAACAGTTCCGAGTGCTGAGTAGCGGTCTTACCTCCAAGGTGCAATTGGGGGTCAATTGATTTCGTACTCGGACTCGAACTGGGGATGACCAAACAGAAATGGCCAACTCAGCGTAATAGAAAGCGAGCACAAAAGCGTGCCTGCCAGCCGCTGATTTTTGACAGTTTCGGTGAATTATGGCAGTTTGATGAGTTGGCAATAAACCCCCGGCCAGGTGTGGGTGTGTGCTGGAATGGGAGTCGGACTGGGAACTCTTCCCAGGGCCCATGCAAATCTTGGCGGATGCACCTGGAACGGCGACGAACCCCTGTGCCAGCCGAGGCTAGTTAGTTGATCGGGCCCCAAATCGTGTAAAGATGTTTTTACGAGCAAAAAATACATTTATGATCGAAACGATAGTTTTGTTACTGGGCCCCGGCCAGATTTATGTTTGCACAATGGCTCACTGTATTTTTGCGTGTAAGCAAAGTTTAACCGCCAAAGCGGCGATAAAGTATATTACAAACGTTCCCAGAAACGCAGATACATTTGCATCTCTGGTCAGCACTCCGTTACACCAGAAGACCCCGCACGAGAGCACTCGAAAGATACGCATACATAGCGATCCGGGCACGCACTCGCTCTTATCGTCAGATAAAAATTATTATCTAAATAAAATACGGTCCGTGCTTTGTCCTAAGCCAAACAATTGTTGTGCAAACATGCAAATTGTGCGGCGGCCGCTAAATGAAGCGCCCACCTTCTTATTGTCTCGACGGGATGGTTTCTCCAGGGGAGCCTCACCTGGAGTTCCGGAGGCGGGGGGCAAGCGGACGGGCAACTGCATTCAGAGATAGAGGGAGATAGGCTCTGGCATTTAGTGCAGCTTGAAGTTGAACTTGTCATACTCGTATCTCTTCAAATGTTCTGGCACTGGAGCACCGCGACTATGACTGCGCAGGCACAGTGGGCCTGTATCTGCGGCCAGATGCTCCTCAGAGATTCCCAGGTACTTGGCACCGCGACGGCTCCCACTGTTCGTTCGCGGGCGCTGCTATTATTATTAATCACCGAGCATTTTGTACGCATGCGCAACCCACAACAGCAACAATCAGAAGATATGCGGCTCTGTGACCGCCTCGCTGCATTCTGAAGGTGTTTCCCCAATTCCCCCTAGATGGTATGTAGTGCATGGGTACGGGTATCTCGCCGGTGTGTGTTGCCTGTTGGCCTGATGATGTTGCCACGATAGCAATCTATTTTGTTCTATGCAATCGCCAGACGAAGCTGTGGCCGCGGCCTCGAGTTTGGCTTCACTCAAACGCTGGCGAAATAAAACGTAGGAAAAATCATAATAAAGCGCACAGAGCCCATATCATTGCCGGCGTTTTCAGTGCTCTTTTCCTCCTCTTGCTCATTTCGCTGAACCCCAGAACGGTCGGGTCCTTTCAGCTGATTCACTTCGAGGTGCAGATACTTTTTGTGTGGCTCTTAGAAAAGAAAGATACTTCGCGGCAACTCGTTTGGCTTTCGGTTTTGGGCTGTCTGAGCTCCGAACTCGCGTGTGTGTGTGCTCACTTGTCCCTCTGTCTCGAGGTCCCTTCCGTCCTTCAGTCCGTCCGCGAGTCCACATGTCTATCCGCATGTCCAGTTTCCAGGTTTCCAGGAGGGCACACGGCCTGCTCCGGCTATGTGAACCTATGCCAAGAAGACACCCCGCCAGCCATCGTAGCTGCAAGATTAATTGTAGCTTATGCGTGTTGTCTGCGCCCCGATCCCCTTTCCCTTCCGCCGAATAGGCACCCCTGCCCAGGTCCTCCCATTGTGGTGGCAACTTGTTTGATTTCGCGCCCAGCTGTTGGTGAAATTGGGAGGACGAGCGAGCCAAAGTCTTGCACTCATCAGCAAGCTCGGTAGTAACCTTTAGCCGACTCGAAAAGTCACGGTTTAGTGGCGGCTGAAAAATGTGCGCTGATAAAGCTGCCTCGATAATATTAATGATGAGTGCCGGGCTCTAGTGTGGCAAGACCTTTGCCTCCCCCTCCCCAGCATGGCCTATTAATTTGGCTATTTGTCATGGCTATTAGTGGCCAAAAAGCTGAGATTTCTGGTATCTGTTTGCGCTGCTGCACCATCAATCAGCCGAGCTTGCCACATTTTCCAAGAACCCCATTGAATTTCCAATTTTGACAGGAAAACTATCTCAGCACCCATGTCAAGAGTGAATTAGCATAACTTAAGAGCATGCGCGCACATGACAATGCCAAATAAATTTTGCGAAAAATTACCGCCACTACTAAGTAGTTACCTGGCATGCAATTAATTAAAACAAACATCAGCTAAGCAGAGCAGGACCGAATCGAGTGGGAAGCCGTGGTCCGCAGAGGTGGGGTGGCCATAAAGAGCTGTAGGAAACTGCCATCCCAACTAATTGTTAAGCGCCAGCCGAGCCCATTAGCTGCCACAAATAATGTGTGTGAAGTGCAGCCGCCGGCTGCGGATTGTCAACTCCGGGCAGCATAAGTAATCCCGGCTCGAGTTGCTCCATTTGCGGGTACATTTTCCGCGAACGAGCTTACATCAAGCTCATTTAAATAGATTCCCACGTTGGGCAATTAAGGCCCAGAACCCCCAGAAATCCGCAGCTCAGGCTCCCAAATCCCAGGCTTCTTTCAGTTCCGAAAAGTCCGAAATTTTCGATGTTGCTTGGTCAGTATGTGTATCTTGTATCTTTGTATCTTTTCTGCGGAGGGAGAAGCGCATTTCCTCTGCCTTCTTCCTTTGTGCAGAATTGTATTCCACATGTGTGGCTTTTTAATTAACTTCATTATGATGTGGGCAAATAAGTGGGGGGATAACTGGAGATTAAGAAGGGAAAAATTAAGAAAAGATTTCTAAAATATATATAATATTTTTGGAAAAATACCTACTTTTTATAGGGTAACAACCAATAATATCTATATTTATTTCGCATTAATTTGCTTTGTGAATACATTTTCCTTTTCACTTTGCACCTCTGACAATCTGTTGGCTGGCGCTCTTCTGAAATTCTCGTTCGCCGTGGAAATCCATTCCACTTTGAGCATTTAACAAAAGCCAAACATAAATCAATTTGCTGTCTGTGATACGACCTGCCCCTCCCCCTCCCCCGCCGGCCCGCGCAGACCAAAGTAAAGGCAACAAAGTAAATACGAATGCAGAAAATTAACAACGCCCACCGAGCATTGCAATTTATGACGCTGCAGTTTTGGCCACATATATATACATTTTTTTTGGGGGGCAGTGGGCGTGGCAATATCGCCCGCAGCAGCGGATTTCTTATTTATTAATTAGCAAGAGGCGAAATAAATTCGAGGCTTGTATTAAAAATTTGCATTTAGCGGTACGAGAATCACTTTTTACCCCCGGGGGCCCGAGTCAATTTCTTGCCCATAACATATATCAAATAAATCGCCTTTTGATAAACATTTATAACTTCCGTGCGACTTGCAGTCTGCGCTCTCATGATTTACAACTCGGTAGCTCCTGCTGCCCCATACGAGATGCGAAGGGGGAAAATAACTTATGGCCCCGATATTTATTTTGACAAATTTTTATGTTTGCTCTGGCAAATATCCCCGGACATTTATCGGGTTAACGACGCTGTCACAATGTAATCATACTCATAGGCCAGCCTGGGCATTGCCCAACGGTTGTGTCAACAGTAATGAGCCCAGAGCTGAACCCTTCATTAAAGGCAGCCAAGGGAAAATCACCAAAAACAAAAGTTAATTGTACAGATATTGCCGAGACAGCAGAAACAAACAACTGCAACTGCAACTGCGAGCTGCAAACTGCAGGCAGGCAGACATTGTAATCATTAAAAGCTGGCTTGTACTACAAATCGTTGTACTTAGAAGAAATGTTCGAGCCAATAAAGCAGCTAGCTAGCTCCCGTCCCGGAGACCAGTCTGCCGATCCCGAACCCAGTTCCAAGCGCAGCTCTCTCGAAATGAGGCGCAAAAAATTCATCCTGACACGATGCGATTTCGAAAAAGGCCCCCGAAATAAAAGAGAGTCTGGGGCAGGGAAATCGTGAACTACCGACTTGATCCGCTTTATAATGTAACGGTTTAATTAATTATGTTAAGCCCGGCATCTCGAACATTGGGCTTTGGGCCAAAGAGCTTTGTGGTTGCTGTCTGCTGGCTGACTGGCTTTCTGGCTTGCTGGCTTTCTGGCTTCCCTGATTTTCTGTTGCCACTTCATGCGCAATTTTCGTTTTCAACCGAGTTCGGCTAATCGATCAGGCCCAGCGAAATGCTGCCGGCACGTTTTCTGTGCATCTTCGAGGGCCCCGAACAGGGCAACTTGCACTTGCAACCTGGCCAGCTAGAACTCCGGTCTACACTCCTACCTCTGGCCACAAAGGTCTGGGCCTGGCCCAGAAGTACCCGTGGCTTGTACATGACCTGGGCTTAAAGAGCCCGACTGGCCGCATATTTTCGCATAGCATCAGTTAGATCAAAGCCAAATCGCTTATCTAAGGCGGCATTCTCTTTGCGCGATTTTCCCCAGGGCAACGTGACACATGCAAGATGCAAATGAAAAGCCAGTTGAGAGTGCTCTGACTGCGGACCTAGGCAGGGGCTGAAACAATTGCGAAAGTTCTGGGTTCTGGAAGAGCTTCCCAGATTGGCATTTGATTTACAGTTGACCCATATTGGGCCATAAAGTCTGGCGGGCCCCCAGTGGGATATCGAGGCATCCACCTGTTCCGTTCCAGGTTTTTATTTTGTGATTTTTTCTCTCCTCTACCTGGTTTGTTCGCCCGAGGCCCCGTTCATAATCAGTGCATTTTGTAGATACCCCGAGTGCCAGAGCTTCGTGTCTGTCGGCGGGGGCTGTAATTATGTTTCGGTTGTACTCCAGATATTTTGTCTGGACTGGCGCTGCCGTTTGTGCTAATTACTTTGACTAGCTGGCTGCTCCGTGTAAGCTTAACATTTAATTATTGCACCTTAATGATGGCCCTCCCCCGCCGCCCTCTGCGCTGTATGTGCATTAGTAATTAGAAAATGAGCCAAAGTTAAGGCGACTTTGACTTTGCATCGCTCCGTTCCTTGGCTCTGCCAGGCACTCCGAGTTCTCCGTTCCGCTTCCTCTGGGCCAAGCGATCATTGACCGCGGCTGGAAAATGGAAAATGCGAAAAATGGGGAAAAATGGGGAAAAGTGGAGGCCAAGAGCGCGTCCGAGACCGCGGCAATTGATTGGGCCATCTGCCACCCGAGAGAGTGCATGTGCCAAAAGATACAGATACTCTCGCCAGAAGAGACCAACTAATTTAACGCTTTAAATTGCCCAGCCAAGCGGCAAGGGGATCTCGTGCGCTGCAGATAGCTGCCTCTTTCAGGAAGTTCAATTAATAAAACGCTTAGCTTAGCCCAGCTAAGAACTCGGTTCTCGGAACTTGGAGCCCCCCTCTGACATCTAACTCGTAACTGTATTGAACGCTTTATGGCGCGTAGCACACGCGAGGCTGGGCTTCCTCTGCAATTAGGTGAAGCGGTAATTGAAACTACCGCAAAGCCAGAACTTAAGTTGGCCCCAACTCCGACTAAGCCAAAAAGCCAACCGTTTAAGCCGAAGCCGCAAAAGCGGCCAGGACTCTAGGGCTTCGCGCGCACTTCCCACACTCGTATCTCAGCGCTAGAGCGATCCACCCTTTTTCGGTTATTGATATAACACGATATCCACTCCGCCCCGTCGCAGATTTTGTTTACGGTATCCGTATCTGCACTCCCCATGCACTCGTACTCTTGCTCGTACTCGTACTCGTACTCGTATCTTCATCAATAACGACGCGCATCTTTCGCATCGCGCAGTCCAGCGGGGATCGTTCCGCCCGCTCCGGAGTTAAGATACCCAGATACTCGGGATGGAGCCGCAGCTCCAGATAGAGTTGCGATAGGCGCATATGGGCAGTTTGCCTCTGTTGCAAGTTCTTTTATTTACCTCTGCTTTTCTGGCTTGCTGGCTTTCTGGCCAACTGGATGGCCAACTCGACGGATGAAAGCCGGGAGAGCGGGGGGCCAAAAGGCAACGGTACGTTTTGGCAGAAATCGTGACTTGGTACAATATCGTTATTCGTAGATCATATGGTGTAAAAGCCGGCAGTGTGTGAGTGGGTATTTCTAGATGTGTTCGTAGTTGTCTCTCGGGTTGGTCTCTGCCAACGAGTTGAGAGTGAGGAATAGCAAATGCCCTTTGGTACAGGAAATAAAACCAGACCTTAGGATTGCTCAATCACCGATGTCTTATCAATATTATATCAGATAGTATGTGCTATACCAAAACTTAACTAAAAACCCTCAGGCTTATTGAATTTACCCCAATCTATTATAGTCCCTATTGCTTTTAGTGCATTAAGCCAGCGACTTGCAATCAATTTCAATTTGCGGGCCACGTTTTGTTTCCATTTCGGTGGGACGCTGAAGCCACACGATCGCATTGGCAAAAAGCATTGAAAGATCTTTTATAGCCTGTGATCGCATGCTATATAGAGTCGGGGGTGGGGTTGGCATGGCCCAGCATAGGATGGGATAGGATCGAGTCTGCATAAACGCTCAGCGCTTACATATTTTGTTTGATGATGATTTTACAGCTTAAAACGAATTTTATGAGCATATGCCATTGTTTTGAGTTATTGTGAGAAATCTTTTGGGTCTGCCTCGAAAAAGGGGAACAGACAATGCCTCCTCCCTAGGTACATTTACCAGCAGAGCCCCCACCA
Source organism: Drosophila biarmipes (assembly GCF_025231255.1). Lineage (NCBI taxonomy): Eukaryota > Metazoa > Arthropoda > Insecta > Diptera > Drosophilidae > Drosophila > Drosophila biarmipes. The sequence goes on along the minus strand of NC_066616.1, from coordinate 17,706,729 downwards.
TGCGAGTCTCTTTATGCGGAAAACGCTGATGCAGAGCCAAGTGATACACATGTTTAGATACGCGTCGGCGACATTAACTTGCCGTGTCGCTGGCTTGTCCTACAACAACACCCAACTGTGGCCCAAAGCACTTAGCCAAAGGCTGAAGTTGTGGCCAAAACCGAAGCCCAACGAGCCCTGGCTGATCTGGCCGTCTGGCTTAACAGTAAATCGTGGCATTCGAGCCGAACTTGAACTTGCTGCCAGTTTTCTACTTTTATTTTCCCCCTCTTTTTTTTGGCAGGGATGGCTTGGCAGCCAAGATACACTTTGTTAATTGAAAGCCATTAAAGGTAATTTTATGGGAGGCGTTAAGCCATGAAACGTGTAACATGACCATTGACATGGGCATCGGGAAAAGGCGACTTGGCTGCGGTCTGGTGGCGCGGAGTTTGTCGGGGAACTGCTAGTACAAGTGCTAACAGTGCTGGGGTGCCAGGGAATTTGTAGAGCTCTTTTTTCAAATATCTAATCCCCGATTCCATTTCTCCTCTTTGCAGGCTGCAAATCCTTCTTCAAGCGCTCGGTGCGACGCAATCTCACCTACTCATGCCGCGGCAGCAGAAACTGCCCCATAGATCAGCATCATCGCAACCAATGTCAATATTGCCGATTGAAGAAGTGCCTCAAGATGGGCATGCGACGCGAAGGTAAGACACTCATGATTCTATACTAGAGCCTTTTTGAAACAGAAAAACAAGTGTGTTATTCGGAGCACAGAAGAAACTCAGGCGAACGGTGCTGCTGATGTGTGCTGTGTGGGTCAATTAAAAGTCAAACCCAGAGGCAAACAGAATAAATTAAATCAACGGCAGAAGAACGGAAGTAGAGCATCGCGATGACTAAATGTCACATGCTGGGAATTTCGAACAGCGTCGAGCAATTGGGTTCGGTTCGGTGCGGATCAGTTGAGTTATTTGGGTGCCAGGAACTATGTATGCCAGATCAGGCCCAGCGTTGGCACCCATGCTCGCCTTCTTCAAATGCACATTTCACGTGCAGTATAGTTAGCCAGAGGCAATTAGGCCCCCCGAGTGACCCCCAAGATCAGATGCAAACTTGTCCAATCGCCAGTGCTTCATAATTACAATGAAGCCGCGGCGCATACACTGAGCGAAACGCCGTGCGATTGATCAGCTAATCAAATGCAGCCCAATGTGTGTAGCTAATTTGTAAGCACGGCCAAGCCAAATATTTGGCATACTTGGGTGAGACCCGTTTTCCTGCCATGATTGACTGATTGACTGGGTGGCTGAGTGACTGGGAGACCAACTGACAGATTGTCGGCCCGCCAATGGCCAGTTACACTTGTCAGCATTAACAATTAGCGTCTGTCGCAGGGAGTCGCAGATACAAAGATAGAGACTGACTGCAGTTAGCGGACGCTAAGCTGTTATTATTTGCACTAATATTGACAGGTTTTTCGCAAAATGCTAATAGCCAGCAGCAATAGTTGAGGCAACAAAAACAAAAACAAAAGGCAACGGCAACGGCTACAGATGTCTGTACGGCGAACAGTGTACACATCGATTTGGGTTAAGAACGAAAACGTTAATTTATGGCGACTATGGGCAATTAAAATGCAGCTACAGCCTCCTCTCAATGCACTTGTAATTAAATGAATATAAACATTTATTTAGTCGCCGACGGATTGTGAAAAAAGCATTTCAAATTTACCTAAGTCGAGACAAGTTTTTGGCTAATGACACAGTCGGAGCCCCGGCGTACGCGAACTACCTGTTGAGCCCATTAAGTCTGATATTTCCTCACCCTGTACTTGCCCCAGAACTCGTTAAACGCAAAAGAGTTCAACACCTTTTGCCACATTCTGGAGTTGGGTTTTTTTTTTTTGTAATTTTTTAATATTATTATTTGAGTTGAGTCACATTTCTTTAGTGACAAGTTCTGCGTAAAACTAGTCCCTCGCTATCAGAGCCGAGAAATCGTGAGAAAATCACAATTCTGCAAGGCGGTTTCCTTCGGTTTTACCCTCTTTATGGTACTTAGCTGCGAAGCGGGACAAAGGTTGTGCCGGGAACGACCCTGGGTCAAGAAATTGTACGGGTTTGGCGCACAAAAAGCCTCACAAAACCTGAAAAAACAACATGAAATCAGTGCTCCGGGTCGCTCTAATTAAATTGCAGTGTCAATTGGTCAAGGGAAGTGGACTGGCATGGGATGGGATGGGCGGCTCAGGAACTGGTAGCTAAAGTTCTGCTTTTCCTGCGCAATAACTAGTTTTTTAGGGGTGGCAAAATTATGTAAAATACTTCGGAATTTACTATAAATTTTTAAAGGGATTTCGAGGAGAACCGGTTGGTTGTTCGACCTCTTGCTCGTGAACTTTGACCAGCGAAATTCCACTGCTTGCAATCAACACCTGCATTCGCTCGCTTTCGGGGCTTGGTCGAACGCATTTCTGGGCAGACAATGGCCGGGGTTAGTTCGAGATACTTGGCTGGTTAGGAAAGTGGGTCAGCAAAGGTTTCTCCACCAACACCTCCGCGGCCAGATGGAAACTCCACACCTTCTCGGCCAGACAAGCACACATCCTATCCCGGGATAGGCACACCTAGAGCTCAGAGTCGCAATCTGGCCAACGCAATCGGAGCCTTGGGCCTCTAAAACAAAGTAATGGCAAAAATGCACAAGGCATTACTATTATTATTATTGATCGAAGCTCGATGGTGGTGCAGCTGGAAGTGGAACTGGAACTGGATTCGGATGCCAAGATCTCTACCTGGTTGGAACAGGCTGAAGGAAAAAACGTAACGTCTCTCGGATTCTCGGAGCAGGCGAAAGCGAAAGTCCGCACAATGGACGTGTCCCGAAAATCCCTTCTGTCCCGGGCTCCGAAGGTGTTTGTTTATTGCCTTTGCCGGAGCAATTAAGCCGGGGGTTGCACCACCCGAACCAGTTGACCACTGTCCAGCTGGGAGGATGTCCAGGAGCGAGCGGGACGGGGACACCTATTTACACAATACATTTGCGTAATTATAATATCCGCTATAGGGTGGGACATAGGATAGAGGATACCGCCGTAGGACCTCTGTGCGCCGAATGCACTTGGTGATCTATGTCGGCAAACCGGTTCGCTGGACAGTGTCCAGCGCCTTATTTATGCGCCTGGGAAAATATTGCCTGACCGCAAGAACGGCGAAGAAGCTAAAAGCTGCTGGCCGCAAAACCCAAACGGAGAATCTGCCTAAGCCTGTGGTTTTCATTCTCTTGCCTCGAGATCAGGCTGAGATTACAGCAGCCAAGAAAGCAACATGAAGGGCTTGCAGTTCGGAATGGGTTTATGTTTTTTTTCCTTTATTCAAGATTATGCTGGCCCCGACTTGCCCTTTCGGCTGATTGCTTAATGAATGAATCTCCGCCAGCACGTGCTCAAGTTTTAAGTTCCCGCTCACATGTCACATGTAGCTGCCAACACTCGGGAGCGTGTCGAAGTGGCCTCGACTTAACTTGCAGCAGATATTAAGTGTCCATAGCCACGGATACCGCCGCAGTCATGTCCCTGTCCGAATCCGCACGTCAATGTCTGGCGAAATGTCGTTTCCGGCCAGAGTTCAAGAGGCCTTTCACTTTCCATTTAGCCGCTCGGTTGTTAAGCATTTACATTGTTAATTATAATGTTTATATATAGCCCCACTGGTTGCGCAAAGTAAAACCTGTCCATTATTTTCTTTTCGTACTTGCCTAAAATCTGCTGAGACTCTCCCCACATCTGCTGTATCTGCGAGATACACTATTTGTGTGTGTGTGTGTATCCGAAGGATGCGTTGAAAGTATTTAGTTGAAATTTGCATATCTAAGCAGTCGAGACAACACAGCAAAAGGGGTTGAAAGGCTTTATGGGGTGGCCGGAAAGTATCTTATGACGATGTCTTGGCCCGCAACAAAGGGCGGTTATTCTGCCCGGAGATCGAGGTGGCCAGATACTCAGATACTTTCAGATATATCCAGATAGCGGGCATTGTGAGCTGTGGCAGCTTTGCCAACAGCGCTGAATGCCCCGCATTGTGAGGAGTGTGATGTGGCGGTCAAAATAGGACCAACAAAAGCGGGAATCCTTTGAGCAGGGTGTCTGTACCTCTTTTCGGAGGATGGGTTTCGTACTATACTTTAAAATAAGTTCCTTTGCTTTCCGAAACATCCATTATTTGTTTTACAGTAATCCCCAGTGCTATGCAACCGATCTAATCCCAATACCCTTCTCTTCTCCTTCCAGCTGTCCAGCGTGGCCGCGTTCCACCCACTCAGCCCGGCCTGGCCGGCATGCATGGCCAGTACCAGATCGCCAACGGGGATCCCATGGGCATCGCCGGCTTCAACGGGCACTCGTACCTCAGTTCCTACATCTCGCTGCTGCTGCGGGCGGAACCGTATCCCACCTCGCGATATGGCCAGTGCATGCAGCCCAACAACATCATGGGCATCGACAACATCTGCGAGCTGGCCGCTCGACTGCTCTTCTCGGCGGTCGAGTGGGCCAAGAACATACCCTTCTTCCCGGAACTCCAGGTGACCGACCAGGTGGCCCTGCTCCGGCTCGTCTGGTCGGAGCTGTTCGTCCTGAACGCCAGCCAGTGCTCCATGCCGCTCCACGTGGCCCCTCTGCTGGCCGCCGCCGGACTGCACGCCTCCCCGATGGCCGCCGACCGGGTGGTGGCCTTCATGGACCACATCCGCATCTTCCAGGAGCAGGTGGAGAAGCTGAAGGCGCTGCATGTCGACTCCGCGGAGTACTCCTGCCTCAAGGCCATCGTGCTGTTCACCACCGGTAAGTTGCTGGACATCCTGTACAAGGATGTGCCGGCGCTGCTCACCAAGGTCTCGGCCCTGCTCGGCAAGGGCTCCATGGCGTCCAATGACGATGTCTTGGCCGTGGTGCGTGAGCATCTGGACGAACTGAACCGCCTGGAGCTGGAGTCTCAGGCGCCGCAGCAGGCTCCGCTCCACCTGGCCGCCTTCATGAAGAGCGTTGCCGGCGTCGAGGCTGCAGTGCAGCAGGTGGAGCAGGCTCAGGCTCCCACCTCCTCTGCCTCCGCCTCCGCTTCCGCCTCTGCTCCTCTGGTTCCCTCCGCCGGCAGTGCCTTCAGCAGCTGCCAGGCCAAGTCCGGTGGCTCGGAGATGGATCTGCTGGCCAGTTTGTATGCCCAGGCCCAGGCCACGCCCCCTAGCAGCGGCGGCGGCGGCGACGCCTCTGGGCACAACAACAGCAGCGGGCTGGGCGCCTCGCTTCCTACTCAATCGCAAAGCGGTTCGTCCTCCCGCAACCTAACCGCCTCGCCGCTGAGTACTTCGCTGGCAACCGCTCCCGCTTCCGGTTCCGCTCCTGCTCCCGCTCCCGCTCCCGTTCCCACCTCTTCGGCAAGCCACCCTACGGTGACCTCCAGCTCCAGCTCCACCGCCACCTCCACCTCCTCCTCCCTGAGTGGTGGAGCCTATCAGACGCCCTCGGCTGCGGCGGCGGCGGCAGCCATGTTCCACTACCAAACGCCGCCGCGCGCCGCCTTCGGCTCGGCCTTCGATATGTTCCACCACAGCACCCCCTTCGGAGTGGGGGTGGGCCACGCCCATGCCCATGCCCACGCCCTCGCCCACTCGAGTGGGAGTGGCAGCGCGTCCTTCGGCAGTCCCAGCTACAGGTATTCTCCGTATAGCCTGGCCGGTAGTAGATGGCAGTTGTAGGATCTCACAGAAGTCGAACCCCCGTACTGTAAATTTACTTGTATAGCGTACTCCATAGTGCTAGGAAAACCACCCCTAAAAAGCCTCTGTATGTATTGTACTTACTTTAGTGCCTAGAAACTAGCTCTACCTATTTATTGCCTTACACTAAGTATAATTTATTCTAGCCGTAATTTCACATAGACTAGCCTAGTGAACTTTGCCAAAAAATTTGATAAAACAAAGAATCGATGAGGGAGGAGTCAAAAAAGAAACTTAAGAATATATATAAAGCTGTTGCTGTTAAACAAAAATCTAATCCTGGCCTGTGTTTTTACTCGTTATTGCTTACTAATGCTTTACACCGCTTGTTGACTAATTTTTAGTTTATTATTTATTTGTTTATTTTGGCTTACTAACTCATACCATACTAACCTGAACTAACCCTGCCTCTTAGCCAAGAGCTACTAGATGGTTAAACTTTGCAGATTGCATTTGTTTCCAAGTGAGATCCTACTAGCATTTGTTTGAAACAAATTAAAGCTATTTGATTATATTGGATCTGTTGTTGATCAAAAGAAATAAGTATACAAGTCTTTGAAATTATATAAACTTGATATTGTGTAGTATATTTCTTTGAAAATATTTAACATTTTGTATAGCACAATGATCAATTTGTTTTCATTTCTTAGAGAAAATGAAAATAGTGTAATCATTGTTATTAATCATTGAAAAGTAAGATTTGTAAGCTATGATGGAATAGTTTCATTTCAATAAGCTTAAATGAAATGAAATCCACTTCATCATTCTGCTATATTCCATATTAACATCTAAAAATTAAAAGGTTGTAGAAACTGCTTGACCCAGAAGGTCTGAGCTTTGGGTCAAGTGGTTTCAAATCATTTCACACAAATAGAACTTTTGAATTGCAACTAAACTGGAAAACAGACTGCAATCGATTGCCTTAGATTCTTAAAATGATGAACCCGTTCTGATTAAGTAATTAAGGCGCACTTCTAACACAAGGTATTGGAATCCATTTATTTTTTTAGCTCATGGGAAAGCTTTTAATTTTGTTGAATTCGTTCCTTTATAATTTCAGCAAATTTAACAGTTTTCCGTTTCACGAAACCTCCATTTATTTAACACTAATCTTTTCACCTTTTTATTTCATTTCTTAACAAAAGCTATTCACACAAAAACAAACAAAATTTAATCTCATCCGCACGTGGCAACAAAACCCTGGACTTTGGGATCACACAAAAACACACTGAAACACATGCACACGTATAAATAACACCAGCCTGTATGCGAATATTTAAATATTTTTAAAGCCTTATACCATATACACACTTATTTTTAGACAATTAGGTTCCACGCGAAATAAATCACTGATGTTTTGTATGCAAATAGAGTGAACCGAGGTTTTCTTTGACTCTAGCCTAAGCTAAGTTCGCCATTAAGTGTAAGTTAGCGATGATAAGTTTGGCTAGGGTGGGGGTTATGTAGGGGTTAGGGTAGAGGAAAGCTGAATTTTTGATTTAGTGCCCCCCCTTTTCTCGTGTCGTGTCAACCAGCTGTCCAAATTCACGTCGCAATTGTTTTTCCACCGACCTGAACTGAGCCCGGCCCAGAGATATCCCAACCCCACTCCTCTCTTTGTGGCGACGTTTATTGACGTCGAGATACCACATTATGAACATTAATACAACACTCGTTTATGTCGCTTACTTACAAGCCCGACTCCGGCGGACCAGTGGACCAAGTCCAGGCCCCGCTTAAACTTGCAAAGAAAATAATTTTACCATTTCCAAAACGCCGTGTGTGTCGCTTGGCCTGGTTGCACTGGGGAAAAAGAGTTTGATTTGATATATTTTTGAAGTTCAATTAGTATTTTGAAGCACCAAGAGCTTTGTTTGACCTTGTTATATAAAATAGTTGGCTGTAAATTGTGTGATTTAAAATAATTTGTTTCACTCATTTATAAAGTTATTGTACAAATATTTTGTACAATAATAATTTTCACTTGCCATCTTATATATTCTCAGGATCTATTCAAAAAAGGTAGCTTTAGTTAGCTAGTTAATTCCAATTGCAAGATATTAGGGACATCAATGCTTTAGGTTTACCCGGTTTCTCCCCGTGTAGGCCAAGATCGGCTTAGCCCCACTCTGAGGGGGCGTGTGTGGCGCGGAGTTCGTGGTCTCGCTGGCTGAGACCCTGGCCCGACTGGCAAGCTGCAATTGCATTTGAATTGGCTGCATGAGTCCATAAACTGCAGCCGATCAATCGCTGAGCATTCGCCGTCCTCCGATCCCCAAGCCGCAATCCACAAATACCCATGGTCTGCAGCTCCGAAGATTGTGGGAGACGAGACACGATCGCGGTAGTAAAATACCGGGTATAGACTTACTAGATCTTCTGCGGCGCATTGACGACATGTCTGCTCCTCTGGCTGGCAGTGCCCGGTGCCCAGAGCCCATGCTGCCTGGCTGAGAGCTGCCCCGCCGCGGTGCATCTTCGCCCCTCTGATTGCTGTCGTTTGCTGCAGTTGTTAGGAGTTGTAGCTTTCATGTCTTGGCCACACTTTTTGACCAACATTCTGTGTGTGTTTTTCGCTTGGCTCGGAGCGCAGTCTCAAATCGTTTTGTGGCGCTCATTGATCGCCTGCGCTACTTTTCCCCTGAAAATTGCCAGGCGACGTGCCTCGAGGCCTGGGACTTGGGACTTGAGACCTGAGACCTGAGACCTGAGACTCTGGCAATTAACAGTAACTTTTGGGCCGGGGCAGACGTCGTTGATTAGAATCATTAAGGGCGCGTTTCGATATTAGGTCTAGCTCCGTCTGCCGTCCTTTATGGGCTAAAGCCAGGAGAGAGAGCGCCTGTGTTTGCCCAAGATTCAGATGCAGTCGATAGAGCGGAACTCCTTGGTCGGCACAGTTGACCCCACACGACCCCATCCGATCCTTATTAAAACTAAATAAAGTTATAACTGTTTCTGGCGGTCGCCGCACGAACTTGGCGGCCAGAACTGGAGCCATAAAGAACACAAATCTAATAAAATATAATGCAGCAATTCATAATTTTGTTAAACAGTTTTGTGGCCCCCGACTCCTGCCCCTGCTCTACTCCTTTTTCGATATGTCTGCTCGGCCGGTTGGGCAACCAGCAACTACTTTACGGTCATTATGCATTTAAAACACGCGGTCACGATCTCTCCCTCGCTGAGTTAGTAACTGCGACGACCCGAAAACTGAAAACTTTAAAATCCAAAAAAAAAAAACACCGAAAACCAAATACAAATCGAAGCCAGGCTCGTCGTAGGGTACTGCATAACTACAAGCCGAAAACAGTTAACAAAGCCAAAAATCAAAGCCCAGAGACGAGGCTAACCCCTCGAGAAAGCTCCCAACTCCGGCCAGTGCATTTCTCCAGCCCGACCTGGAAGCGGAATGTCTTTCACTTTGAGCTTGGCATGCAACTCCTCCAACCCAGCTCCTCCTCGTCATCGCGGCTGCATTTCAATGAAGCCAAAATGTTGTGCCCGGCCTGGCACAGTTTCTTCCTCGTCGGAGCTTATGATTTCCCATTGCCCACTCGGATCTCCCAGATCGTCCGAGCTAATGGAAAGTCAATTGACAATTATGGCCATGGCCAATGAAGTGATTCGCTGAGCCTGCGCCGGACTGACCATGTCTAATTTGTATCGGCGCAGCTTCACGATTATTACCATTACCTCTGGCTCGTTGCGGGCCGTTGTTTATGAAACCGAATGGTTAATAATGGCTAATTGAATTTCTGCTGCCTCTGGCGACAAATCATTTAGCCTGATTTACGCGCAATTGCCCACGAAATTTATATGATAACTGAGGGGCTCAACGTTTATCCAATCGTCAAACAGATCTTGGCCGGGCAACAAGCCATGGTTTTGGCTTTCAGCTGACACTCGTCTTTTATGGCCAGCTCGGGTTTAAAGTTGCGTGCTGGCCCACAGATTCGCAGAGCCATTAACGACATGCATTTGCGGAGCCAGTCGGATATTTGAGCTGCGATCATGATGATATCGGTGGGCAAATGGCAAATGGTCCAATCATTAGCTCGGCTGCGAAATCATACATCAGCTGCAGGTCGCCTTGCGCAACAGAGTCCTATATCTTGTGTGTGTGCAGTGACTAATTAAGCAAACAAAATTTCATATGCAATTTCGAAACGCCATTCTCAACGGCCACAGGCCTTTAAAATGCTTTGAAGCTATGCAAATTTACAAGTGCTGATGGCTAATTTGAATTTCAAACAGTCGGACACAAAAACTATATATACACAAATATATATATATATATATGAGTATAAAAAATAGAAGAACCGCTGGCCGTTTTGTTGATGTTTTAACAGCGGCAATTGATAAGCAAACTTTTGGTGCCTGGCAATTAACACTCGACGGCACACGCTGCGTATGCGCAATCTACGTAGCATTGCTGTAATTGTAATTAAATGCCACGGCTAGATGGCCCAGTGCCGTATCTTTTGGTTTTCGCGGGGCCAGGGCGTTGGCTTGCCGCTTAATTTTCCCCAATTTAATTAACCCAAGTGTTGTAGCCGCTGTTGTTCGCTTGTTTAGTGGCTCGCTTCTCAGTAGAGCGACTTCAATTGAACATAAATCAAATAGACATGACGTAATCTTGCAGTTTCGTCATCGATCCGCTGGCTAGTTGTTGTTGTCGTTGCCGTTGTTGTCTTGTGTTCAGTGTGCTTGGACTCAAACTCGACACAAAACCCAATTGAACTGAGCCGCTGTGGGCGTGGCAGCGGCTCATGTTCGGTTATTGGTTTGACGTGACAGGCTCTCGAGAGTTGGAAGTTTTCTGCCGGCGCCAGGTGAACTGCCCCCCGAAAAGAGTATCGTCCATGTACTGCATTTGCATCCATAACTGTGAGTCTGCCGGGAACTGATTTTCCTTTTGTCTGCCCATCTTCCAGATGCCTGCGGCCTGTCCGATGTGACGCACATTGAATCCCTGCAAGAGAAGTCGCAGTGCGCCCTCGAGGAGTACTGCCGGACGCAGTATCCCAACCAGCCCACGAGATTCGGCAAGCTGCTGCTCAGGCTGCCATCGCTGCGAACTGTCTCCTCACAAGTAAGTTTATCTCAGGGATAATTGTGGGAAAATGGGATTGAACATAAGATGACCAGAAGTTAGGAGGTCACATTGTTAAGGGTAATCAAATTGCTCAAAAAATAATAGAACTTTAAAAACTTTCCAGTTTTAAATCCATATAGATTCTATAAATACTTTGTTCAGAATATAATAAAATATATTTTATTTAATGTTGGATTTTTACTTTTACTTGTTGAAAACCCGCCCACAAAATGTATATTTTTTAACAAAACATCTACTATTTGTTTAAATTAAAGAAAAACAAACAAAGAATTATAGTATTATTTATAATTTGTGACTATTATTTTGGTCTCCAAATATCATACCTACATTGATTATCACATAAGAGTAAAGAAATAAAAACTTAACTTAAAAGTAATTTTGTTTTAGAAATATTTTGTTAATGTATACAAGTTTGATAATTTTTTTAGTTTATTATCCTTAATTGAGGTAAACACCCCAAACTTTAAATGCATCCCCTAATTTAAATGGTTTTTCCTTTCTTCCTTATTTATTCCCTACCAGGTCATTGAGCAATTGTTTTTTGTGCGTCTAGTCGGAAAAACGCCAATTGAAACGCTGATACGCGACATGCTGCTGAGCGGCAACAGTTTCTCCTGGCCCTATCTGCCTTCGATGTGACACACGATGTGGCGCCAATTGACAACAACTTGATCATCGGCCGCAGCTGTGGCGGCTGCAACGCTCAACATCAATCCCGGCGGGGGAGTAGGCGGCGGGGGCGGGGCGGGCGGAGTTGGCGGTGTCTCCGGCTGTGGCAGCCACAACGTGGTTGCTGCCAGTCATGACCAGCTCGCCAATGTTGCTGTCATGCAGCCAACATACGGCGGTGGCAGCAGCGGTAGCATCGGCGGTTGCCACAACGGTAACAACGGCAGTGGCAGCAGCAGCGGCGGTGGCGGCGGTGGCGGCGGCGGCGGCAACATTTGCAATCAGCAGATCAACAACTACAGCAATAACAACGGTGGCAATCATATGAGTGCAGCCAGTTTCTTCGGCGGGAGCAACAGCAGCAGCAACATCACCAACAACACCAGCAATAGCAACAGCAATACCGATTATATGGCCACGCCGACTACCGCTTATGCGACACCAGCGACAGCAGCAACATCCACAGTGAACACCACGACGATGCTGTCTAATTACTGCGATGCCGCGACCATGATGATGGCCGCCGCCGCAGTCAATGCAAATCAATGCCTGCAGCAACACCACCAGCGCATGTTGCTGGCGGGCAGCAGCAGCAGCAACAGCAATAGCAATAGCAACAGCAATGGCACAGCAGCAATGCCCTCCTCGTCCTCGGCTGGCTCACTGTCATCTGCCTCGTCGACGCCAACAGCAACTGCAACAGCAACAGCAACCGCAACTGCAACAGCCCCGCAGCAACATCAGCAGCAGCAGCAACAGCAACAATCGCCGCCAAATTTAATCGATATCAGCGAAGTTCCTCTCATTGTGGATGTCAAGTAGTGTAATTATTTATGCATCTAGAAATGGGGCAATAAACCAACCTTGTAGATACCCGCCCCCGCCCCAAACAAAAAAAAAACTAAAACCCAAAAAAAATATGTTCAATGAAAAAATGTAAAAAAAAGAGGGAGAGCCGCGTAGCTTAATTGAATCATTTTCCACTTCTAGCTTTCTGTTGTAACTCTGTACATAATTCCCAGAAAAATCCAAATTTTTCTCTCGGCCGCCCCAGCTGTGTGCAACAAATCTCAGCTGACATATCCCAGAGAACTTCAAAAGTTAAACCCAAAAAAAATATATATAGATGTGTATAATATTTAAAAGGCACTGAGTTCTACTTAATTTTTAAACCACGAAAATGAACGAAAATTGAGAAAGAAGAGAGACAACTCCTTAACCCTTGCAAAAGACAAAACATAAAGATAGTTAAAATATTTATATATGTAATGTAGCATACGTATATATACATATATGAATATTTATATAAGTGAAACTCTACTCCCAGTGGTTTGCAGAAATATACCAAAAATTTTAAGCTATGTTTACTTGATGTGTGGCAATTTTTTATGTGTGCTTTAGCAATTTTATGTTTACTTTAAGTAAAACTTAAAATTAAATTCGATTCTCAACTAGTTTTCCTCCCTGGGGTGCATCTCAAAGATGCCCCTGGGCGAAGAGCCCACTTTGTTGGAATATGAATGCAAAATTTAGCGAATTTTTTATTTAGTAACCATTACGAGTAAAAACACAAAATGTTCAGTGCAAGTTTCAGTTCTTAAACGATTTTTTCGTAAGCTTAAGCATTATCTTATTTATGTGTATAGAGTATGAAAGTTTTCTATATTTTGTAATAATAAAATTTGCGTTTATAATGAACCCTTTTGTTGTGTTTGATTTTTCAGTTCGGTATCGTTTTCCTTGGGTGAGAGAGCTATTTCGAAGCAACTGCAGCCAAACTGTAAATAAAATAGATTTCCCTTGTTGGTAAAAATATGCGTGTTAAATAATCATTACCAGCAAACCACAAACGAATCGAGTAACGTATGTAAATACAAATTAAGTCCAAATAAACAGCAAAACAATTCGATTGCTTATTGAATCCATCACGTAAACGCGTGTAAATACAGTTTTAAGAGTGATTCCAATGTTTTTAATAAAGTAATCCTACTGATAACGAGCAATGAATGCAGTTGTAATTAAAAAGCAAGTGTCGGCCAGAGTGTGAGTAATCGGGAGTGTTTGAATATGTGTCCTTATCACCGATTGTAGACCCATCACCGCAGCCTGACACCAGTATCAGCAGCACACGAAATGATAACTGCGTTCAATGAAATGCATTTAAGTATTTAAGTAGCCTACGAATGTTTGTTTTCAGTTTTTTGAATACTCAAACGGTGTATATGTTGAATAAAACTTCATTTATTACAAAAAAAAAACAAGCAAATAAATAGTTTTTACTAAAATACAAAGATTTTATATATCGTACATGGTTCGCAATAGTGTTTTCTGATATCACAATAGCTTTCAGTAATTACAGCAGGGCCCTCAGCTATACATGTGCCTCTAATTCCCCCTGAAATTCCGATCCGAAGGCATTTACACACCCCGAAGTGATCTTTAACCCACAAGCACTCATCTGATGACCGCTGAACTAGCGAAACTTTCATAACTTTCCGGGACAACTTCCTCAAAGGCGGGCATATGTATATCTGGGCATTAAGCGCTACGTGATGCAACCAAATACCATGTGTTGCCTGGATAAATGCCCCAGTCATGCCGCACCGAGGCACCCACCTCTCGATGAGCAAACCGCACTCGCGGAGGGGCAATTACCCGAACTGCTCTGAAATTGCCAATAATGAGACATGCAACTTGTGCGCTTAGCCCCTGTAATGGATTGCCGTGGATTGGTATCAATTGCGGGTCAATTCCTCCGGAGCTGGGGGAATTTCACGCGCCGACAAGATAATCGCCGGGATTCCCTAGTTCGCCCCGGGCAAAACCCAGGCCCCCATCGCAGGGATCGTGCATCGCAGACAGCGTGTAGCCAAACCAACGCGAAGTCAAATCAAGTCAAAGCCAGACTCAGGCCCAGGGACCCAGGCAATGGCCAAATTGCCCCGGCCAAATGACAAATTAGATATCGAAAATAACAATTTGATCGACAGCCGATCGCCACTGCTCCGCAGCGAGAGGGAAAAATTACCAAACCCAAATTGGCCCAAGATCCGAAATAAGGAAGGCACTTTGCGGTCGCAGTTTGGGGCTTGAGCTGGAGCTGGAGCTGCAGTTGGAGCGTAGCCAAAGGAGTTGATGGAGGTGTTGATTTGATTACTTTTATGTAAGCCCAGTCCCAGTTGCCGTTGGAGTGGCAGTACCAGTCGAAAACCGAAGTCATCGCCATTGCCATCGAATATATTTCACTCTACCCCCCCGCAGGAATCGTGATCGGGGCAATTTCAGATGGATGGACTCGGATTTGGGCTTCAATTGAAGCCGCCTCGCCGTACGATCCTCCGAGGTTGTGGAGCTCGAGGAGCCCGGCATCTAAATGTGAAAAATGATTTGACTTTAATGGCCGCCACTGAGTGATCAGCGGGCTGCGATCCGATCATCAACCGCCGATCATCCCCAGCCTTGGACGAGGTGTTAAGATTTTGTGACCAATTGGCCAAGAAGGTAACGGTTGCTTCCAGTGCCCAGCACTGCGTCCCCTGACACTCCTCCTCCTCCACACTCAGCACTTATTTGCTCTCGAGTACTTGGCTCTAGGCACATGATTGATCCACTGCAGTTGCATTTGCATTCGCACTCGGCTTGTTGTGGCTCTGGCTTTCAGTCTTGTCTTGCGGTGGTGGAACGTGGGAATTTGGCTTGAAGAATCGCAATTTTCCGCGCGAGGAGGTGTGTCCGTGAACTATATTTCGTACCACAAAATTGTTGTCTTTAGGATGCCGTAAATGAGCTATGCAAAATTATGCGGAAAATTGTGGCAAACAGCCATTAAATTATTTAGGCAAGCCATTAAAAAATTGAGAATAATTTAATACGTCTTAACGGCTGTAAAATTGGCTTGCGCAAGCTTTTAATATTCGCTTAAATGCTATAGAATGGGCAAAGACTAATCTAAGCATAAAGTCTTTTTTATATCTCTAAGCCTAAGTGATCGAATATGATGCCACTATTTGAAATTAATAAATGGCTAAAAGGTCAACAGACATTTCAACAGTGAAATCCAAATTCTGTACAGTTTATATAAATGATAAAATGATCTTAAGTCTATTTTAATTAGGAAGTAATTTCAAAAATAAAATACAATTTTATCTTACATTATTATTATATTTTCCATATATTGCAGACTGAATCCTACATTCCTTGCCCCTATATTATGTTCAGCTATAACTCCATTCCTCCCCACCATTCACATGCGAAACACGTCCCGTGAAAAGAAAGAATAATTATATAAGCCTGCTGCCGGAGAATGCCCATATACGAGTTGGCCCTGGTCCATGGTCCACGGGTCCTCGATCCGCTGGACATACAAAGCCGTCACAAAGACCCTAAGATATTAGCGGGCATTTTTCAATCCTTTGACGATGGTCAAAATAAAATATTATTTCGCGCGTTAATACGCAAAAATAAGCGGCCAGTTGGGTGGCACGAAATGCCAAGGCCCGGCGAAGCGGGTGGCTGGGACCTCTGCCCGCACCCTCGGATCTCCTTTGCCCATCCGAAGATTGCAGAAAAACCGGACTTGACTTCGGTTTGGGCCAGGAAGGTGTTGTTGGCTGAGAAATTATGATGGGAGACTGAGGCTGCGCCGAGTCTGGTCAATTGCAATGCGAATTTGTGACTCGTTACGAGTCGCGTGGCGGTCTTTGGGGTCAGGAGAGCGGGCCAGTGGGGGGAGGCACTGCGCCATGGGTGGTCCTCGGTCGCCCCTCAAGATGCAAAACACTTTTGACAATTTGTACTTGTTGGCCCGGCTGCCGTGCGTTATAAATTATCAAATAGAAATAGCTTTCGATTCTCCCTCTGCCATATTTTTTTCCCACCTCGCCATTTCGCGAGTGCCTGACAGTGAGGCTAAATTATTTGGCATGCGGTGTGAAATATGTGTAATTGGAAAACAAATTCCAATTGCCTAATTTATGACTTGTGCGAAATGGCCAGAAATTTACGATCTCCCCCCTAAGGAGTCGGGGGGTCAAACAATGTCCTGAATGGTTGGGGTTACGATTCATTTGTTACCTTTACTAATTAAATTATGACAAAAGGGAGACTGCGAGAGGGTTGCTCTCGTCCCGGGCCACATGTCCAAAAATGTTCCGGCGTATTCAATTTCATTTTATGTAAATGCTCGTAAATGTGACAAAAAGGCTGGGATCTCCAGCACACACACACTTCGGTGACAGATAGGCTGAAAGTTCCATTTCAAAACACGCAGCCAAATTGAAAGGTTCGTTGGGGACTGGACTGTGCTAATGAAATTGGACACCAACATCGCCCAGGAGATACGCCAGATACGGCTGAGATACAGATACGCCAACCCGAAATTATGCAAATCACGGACAGAGAGAGACACGGCGACTGCATATGCAAAATGTTTAACC
The DNA here is from genome assembly GCF_025231255.1 of Drosophila biarmipes. NCBI lineage: Eukaryota > Metazoa > Arthropoda > Insecta > Diptera > Drosophilidae > Drosophila > Drosophila biarmipes. Next base: position 17,689,749 of record NC_066616.1, on the reverse strand, counting down.
CTTAATTGGCCCATAAGGCGGGCCGACTGTCTCTCACTTAGATATTGCTGACATCGATAGCCATCGCCGTATCCCAGAAACTGCGACAACGAGCCGCAGTTGAGGTAACTTTTTCAATTACCCCAGAACCGACACAACCACGCTCTGTGGTCTCTCTGATCTGGATCTGTATCTGAATCCGAGTACGAAGCCAAATCTGACGCCGAGTCCAGATTCGACTCGCCCCCAATCCCCTTGGGCTGGCTCTGTTTTGGCGTTGGCGTGAATTATCTGCGCAAACAGCCAGTGACAGGCGTTGAATTGCCACAGTGCCTCTATCCGAGCGGTGTGTCCAGTGGCACTTTGTCGCATAATATGTTAATCAGCCACATGTCAGCCGGCGGGTGGTTTCTGGCCAGCCATGTGGGTGGCACTTCGGGTGGAATGCGCGTGTGTGAGCCCCACCTCTGGCTTAATTAGGGGTTCAGGGGGAAGAGGGTCAGTCTGGAAATCAGAACGCTTTGGTTGTTTTCCCCGCTCTTATAAAATTATATTTTCGGTCAATTGCTAAAATATATATACATCCCATACAACCGCATTTCTCAGGTGGTAAGAAATATTTTTTATTTATTTTGCAATTTTTATAAGTATAGTATAATATTTTTTATTTTCATCATTATCATCATTATTCCTACTGTAGTATTTTACAGAATTAAATACAAAATTCAGTTTGTTATGAAACAATTTTAGGATTTTTTTCCAATTTATTTTGAATAAGGCCAAGGGCCCAGAACTCCCCTTCAATGCAAATTTATCAGGGGAAACCTTTCGCACGAGATTCGCGGCCAGTAAAGCCATATTTATGATCAATCTGTCGCAGCCACATACAGTTATTCTTGACCCGTTCTTGCCTGCTCCATTTAACACACACACACACACACTCCGACAATGTTTTGGCCATAAATTGGCATTTAAATTAATTCACCTTGAATTATGTTCTTTGTGCGATAAAAGGGAAACACTCGGCCAGAGCCTGCACAGCCCCCCACAGCGTAATTTTCAATCAAAATCGCACATCCGCGAAATTATCATGAACTCAGCAGAGCAGTCCGAGCTGCGGACCCACAGCCATTCGACTCCACATATCCCTGGATCGGGTGAGGAGATTATCAAATTGATTCCAATTAACACTTGCCACCGCTGCAGGGACTTCGAGGCAATGGGCATGGGGCCCAGGACATTGGACATTGGGCCACGGCCGCCGGCGGCTGCATTCATTTCTTCCCGTCTGCTGTGTGTATGCAAACGTTATAAATATTTCACTCTTTGTGCCGGGTTTACGGTTAGCAGCCACAACACCCCGAAAGGGAGCCCAGCCTTATAGCCCTGTGGCCAGACTCCTTTCTCCCCGGCCAACGTGGCACGCACATAACTTAAGCGCACTTTGTCGTAATTCGTAATTCGAATTGACAAACGTTTCGTGGCCCGGTCGCCTTTTACCTGGTGGCTAACTTTTGGCTCGTCGAAATGATAAATATTCCATAATTTCGCCTGGCATTCAATTTCGATTCGGGTGACACATAAATTACGAATTAACGCTTTAAGCCCAAACAAGCGGGGATCAAGCTTCGGGGGAGAGACTTAAGGGTCTGGGATTTTCGCTGATCACTTCCTAGAGCTTGGGAAATTGGAAAATGGCAGCCTAGGGGGAAATGACAAGTAAAATAAATTTACAATCGACCAGGAGGCTTGAAATATATTAGATAAATGGCTAAAGCAGCAACCAACATTATTTCCTGGTATAATATTTTTAGCTTTAGTGATAGTACCATCTCAAAAATTAATGCCAGGTGATAACTGACATTTTAAGCACCATCATAACATTCTTAATTATCTGCAACACCTGTAAATCAATCCACTTGAGCACCCTCATATCACCATGACCAACTTTTCCCCCGCTTTTCAAAGAAACACACGCAGAAGTCTCTCTCACGTTCTAAGCTGCCAACTGACAAGCGGGGCAGCTTAATTAAGTTGAAAATTCATGGAGTTCTTTATCAAGAGAAATTCATTAGCCAGAGTCTAAAACACTATACAAAGTATTGCTGAAGCGCAAAAAAACACAAAATAATTTCCTGAGAAAAGGATTTCCTCTCAGCAACCTAAAAAAAGGAAGGGGAGGCTGGAGCTCAGACCTAGACAGAAAGTTCAAAAGGAGGAAAGGACCTGCAATGAGGCATACGAAAAGCCGAAAGATGCGCTGCGCACAAAAGATGATTAATAATCTGCGAGACAGACCCTGAGTCCCAAGAACTCCCCCCACTGGCCGCGGAAAAATCCTGGCCAGGAGTGGGAAAAGACAAATGTCTTGGCTGCGTGGTCTCTTTCACAGTTAATTTAAGTTTCCAGGCGAAACGGATGCAGGACCTGGCTGGAAAAAGAATTCTGCTGATTTTGTCAACTGCTTGTCGCTGATAAAATTATTAGCTCTCCTTTTGTTTCAGCCCCCGTGACAAAAAGCGGATGCGGGCGGGAGGAAACATTTTTTACCACCCAAAATTTTTGTATTAAAATGCTAATTTTTTGTTAATTTTGTTGTTTTTGTTTTAATCAGCGGGAAGCCACAGAGCCGTTTTCCACCTCCACAGCGGTTGCACTTGGTTGGTGATGAATGTTGAACCCCGGCGTATGTCAGGAACCAGGAATCAGGGGTCGGTTCCGTGGCAGACCAAAGCGCAAATTGTTTTTTCTAAATGCTTTTCTAATTTTCTTTCTGCTGGTTCATAATTTTTAATTTCCCTCAGTAATAGAGCTGGTAATGGGAATATTTTGTGCTGGAAAAAAGTCTATACCGATCATTAGAGCATACCAAAATGCCAGGCATCCATAAATAAATAAAATAAATATCAAAGTTTATTCGCTGCACAGTTTGTTTAGGGCTCAGGCCATTAGTTAATCTCTTAGTTAAGTGCTTGTGAGCCAAATTTTGATGTGCTGCTGTTCTTTCCGCTCGCCTATCTGGAAGTCATCTGAAGACACCGCGTTGGGTTCACAGACGCGAGCGGGAGACATAAACAATTAAACTCATTTGACGATTAATTACGCGCCGCTTCCAAATCGCGTGTGCTGCCACCACAGCCTGCAGCCCGCGGCAAAATTGTTCTATCAAAACAGAGCAGCTAGAGCCAGAGCCAGAGCCCTGCGGCAAGAACAGCACCCACAGCACAAGCCCGAAGTACAAATTCATTTGCTGCTAAAGACACATGAGGAACTTGCATGTCGTGTCATAATCTTGATGAATGCATAATTGCATGCCATACTCCCAAGCACTCCTCTTCCGATCTTCCCATCTTCCCATCCACCGATCAGATCTGCCGTTCTGAGTTCGAAATGGGTTTAAGTGTCAACCAGCATAAGAGCAGACCCGAAAAAGGTCCCAATTTCTAAATATTTTCCTGTATTTCAAAAGACAAATGGTAGAGAAATCTAAACATATTCGTTACACTCAGAGAAAAAATTTACTCTGTAAAGGAAATTCTAAGAAAAAGTGAATATAGAAAATAATTGACATTTTTATAAAATGAAAGTACTTAGATTGATTCGGAAAACTTCCTTTTTACTCATGCCAAGCAAACATTGTACATTTTTTTTAATAAAAATAACTTTCTCCCAGACTTATATATTTTTTCTGAGTACATCCATGCATCATGCAATACATGAATTATGCGGCAATTAATTAATGAGGAATATCGAAACCGACCCGAACTAACCCAATCCCATTCAACCACTGGCAGCCACCACCATCATGTTGACTCTACTCATTCATAGTACATTTCTAGGGAGAGCCACATATTGGTGACCTAAATTATTCAATTCATTTTTATTTATTTTTAATTTTTTGATTTGTTGCAATAATTCCCCACCCCACTCGACGCCATCGAGCTGCAGAGAGCAAAGGGGTCTGCTTGTTTGTGTAACTATTTATTCTAATTTGACCCGCTTATTGAGAGGCCCGCCCTTCTGCGGCCCACTCACCCCGTTGGCCATTAATTGATGCAGCCGCTTAAATGATGAATCACTTTTTCATTAAAATTTGACTTTGAGTGTGACCCCCATGTTGGCTGGCGTTGACTTTTATGTGGTTAATAGTTAGCCCTCCCATTGACAGATATTCCGCAATTGCCGCTCGTGGAAATCTAGCCAAGTGCCTCTTTGTTGTCCATTTCTTTGTCTGCATTTGCAAGTACAATGAACCAGAATCGGTGGCTTCTTCAAACATCAAACTCGTGCCTGAACAAGTTGACCCATAAAGCACAGCATAAAACCGATAAAAAGAAAAAGTGCACGGTGGAAGAAAGAAGTGCTGAGAGCCAGAAAGCGCTGGCAGATAGAACACCTGCACATGAGACAAATCGTGAATGTGGGTGACAATGTAAATTGTACTTAAGCTGGGGCGAAGGCCACCAATTGGCAGTTGAACTCTTAGTTCTTTAATAATAGCAAGCATAGAGAGTGGTCTTAAAATGAGTCTTTCGTTTGCAACTCTCCTGTTGGTCTTTCTGGTGACGGTTTTCGTCGCCGGTCCTGCTTTGGCTCAGACGGCAGGAGTCGCTGACTTCCCAGACTTTGAGGATAACTCTGATACTGAAGGGTTGGCTTCCACTGCATCCAAAGGAATAACTGATGCTACCATAATCACAGCCACCCCAATTCCAATCGGTTCATCTTCATCTATTTCCACCACTAGAAGTTCTACATCAAGTGATTCCAGTACTACTAGTACTTCTACACCAACTCCTTCGACCGCAGGTTCTCCAGCTACCATTCAGACTTCGACGACTACTCAAACTATAAAAGACTCCACCACACCTTCTCCAGCATCAACTGACTCTTCTACATCTTCTCCAACCTCCACGGATTCCACCATAGACTCTTCAAGTACCTCCCGGATTTCCACAACTACTTCAGTATCAACTGATTCTACCACGGCATCTTCAGCAACAGCATCCAGCACAGAAGATTCTACAACAAAATCTACAACTTCTGTTCCCACCACAGCATCTCACCAATCTTCTACGCCTACTACAAGCACATCAACTGAGTCCAGCACAGTTTCTTCAACAATAGGTGAATCCACCACTAAGGAATCAACAACAACTTTATCATCTCAGCCTTCTACAACCACATCTACTACGTCTTCTTCAGCTGCAGCGAGTGATTCAACAACAGATAAATCTACAACTTCTGTTTCTATCACAGAATCTACAACCGTTACTGATTCTTCAACAATTGAATCCACCACAAAGCTAGCTACTACAACTGTTTCCACCACCGCTGTGCCCAGCACAACTGTTCCCACCACAACTGTCCCCACCACAACCGCTACTCAACTAACAGAAGAGGAAATCATTTTGACCCTACTGGCTGAAAATTCTGCAGCTCAAACTGTGTCCAATACATTGCTCAATACCATCAGCACATTTATTTGGAATATAGACGAAGAACTGGACAGCCATTCCGAGGCCGTTGACCTAGTTGAAGACACCGAAAAGCTCCTTCAAAACAAAACACAAGAACTTTTATCTTGGGAAGCCGAGTTTCTTCAAGGTGTAGTCACTTCTATTCAAAAGATTGACTCATTTGCCAACCGATCGATCGATACCGTGGCCCAATTGCTTAGTTTGCAAAAGCAGAACCTGGATCGAGTGAAGAATCTTGGAGTTAAACTTAATATCACCGGGGCACAAATCCTGCGTACCTCTAAAGGATTGGACAACAAGCTCAGCTTTGTCAAGGATTTACTTCTGCGCACTATCGAGCCTAAAGTAAACAGCTTAAAGGAGTCCTTTGCCAATCTAAACGTATCCCAAATCAATGCTCAGGTTGAACTGAAGAGTGTTCCTGCGGTCAGAAATTTAACCGAGACTTCAATTATTAAGTTGTCTTCCCTGAATAACCAGGTAGCTGTACTTAACCGGACTCAAGGGAACAGTTTTGACTCCCTAAAAGCTGCAATTAAGGACTGGGCTCCCACCAATCTCAACGCGGTGAGCGATCTAATTCATGCCATAAGTATTTCCCAAAAGCGCACTGATTTGGCATTCGCTATTTGTGGCTCCTCTAAGTATGATCTTAAAGTCTATACCGCTCATTTCGAGAACTATAACTCTCAGTACCTCAGCAGCGGCTCAGAAGACTCTATCTATAGAGGAATATCTGGAAATCAGGAGATTTCGAGTAATGAAGATGACACTCTACCAGAGTCATCGTGGAGTATTGTGGCTGCAGAGTAAGTATGCTTCAGCTACCTAAAATGGAAAACGCATTATAGGAACTGATTGGGACCCAACTTCATAAATAAATGTAATGTAACTTTAAATACTTACACCAACACTATAATGTATCTGTGTACCATGCTCTAGAAATAGTAACCCAAAGAATGGGAGCAATGTATCAATTTCACCCAACCTACCGTTCAAATAAAAAACAGTTTAAAGTGCAATGCTCGAAAAATGCTTTTGAGCACAAATTGTGCATGGCAAATATGCGGACTATTTTGGCTGGCTATCAATTTACAGACAAGAGGACACCGTGAAGCCGCCGAGCGAAACTGATACCATGGATACGGCGAGATGTCGGGGACCCCAGAGCCCAGAACGAATCCCAGACCAAGCCGAGAACTACAAATGTCTCTCGGAGGTGGATGGCTGGGAGGATGGCGCGAAACAAAAGTCAAAACAAGCACTACATGAATGAACCTTTTAACATACTTGTAGTTACTAATTCCAGGTGACAGGCGACACAATGAGTCGAAGTGGATTTTTCATTTGTGGCCATTGTTGGGCCCTCACGGGTATCGGGATTCGGGATTCGGGTGATTCGGGGTTTGGGATAAGGAGCAGCCCATAAACAGAGGACACAACAAAGTTGTTACAACAACAGCAGCATCGGCTGCAAAAGTGACCAAAATCAGAGGCTACCAAAGTAGTAACAGATGCTCGATGCGAAGGTGTTGCCATTGGCCTCTGAGGACCCGCAATCGGGAGTCCCGCATATCTTTGGCTTCGAGAGCATCTCTCTGGGCACACGACATATCCATATCCTTTTCCCTTTTTGTGCTGCTGACTGTCTCCTCTTTTTTCTCCTCTTTTTTTGGCACAAGCCGGGCAATAAATTATCAGATACAAAATCGAGTCCGAGCCAAAGTCAAAACAAAGGCATAAACACTCGACGGACAGAGACAGAGATGGCAACAAAGCACGCACTCGACCAATTGACGACACAAAAGACCAAAACAAAAACCAGCCTCGGAATCAGAATTGGAATCAGAATCGAAGTAGGAATCGAGCCCAGGACCCAGTGCCAGAATCAGAAGCAAAACAAAACAAATCGAGAGGCTGCCCAGAATGCAGGATGAACAGAAGAATGCCCGAAAAGCATGGACATGAACACTGACAACATGCTGCGACACGGAATGGCTCGGAGAAGCCCTACATCCATGGGTATGTGGTCTACACCGGGAGAAAAACTTACAAACTTCTAGGTAATAGTATAGTAATAGGCTTTGCAATGCAATCCAGCTACTGGTAGATAGTAAATTACTAGAAAATCATATAAAATATAAAATTACAATATTAAAAATACTTGATAAATAATAAAAATCAAATTCCTATAAAATAATAATCAAATTACAAAAAATTGTTAAAAACTCTTTCTTATGTTTTTCGAAAGACTTTTAGTTACAAATATTTGAAATACATATTGCTACCTTCTCAGCATGGGTAAAGATTTTGTTAGATAAGGTATAATTGTGTAACTGTACCTTAAAAACAAATTAATTTTATTAAAATTCAAAGAAATATTTTTCCTAAGTGCAGAGTTCGTGTCTGCCCTTGGTTATCGGAAGCAGCGGCAGCAGACGCACAAATGACAACTTCGAGGGCAAAGTCAATGAGCGCCTTCCTGCTCCCTGTTATCGCCTGCTGGCCAACTCCCGTCCCCGGCCACCTACCTTCCCTGGGCTACTCCTGCTGACCAGAGGACAAAAGGATCCCGGCGTGTTGCAAATCAAAACATGGAAACAACGACAGCAAACAAAACTCTGAACATGCGTTGAAATGCTAAGAAATATTTTCACTCAGCCAGCTGAAACATGCAAACAGCTAAAGTTGTTCAACTGAGTTTATGGAGTTGCTTGTGGTTGCTGGAGGAGTTTTAAAGGGGGTAGGGAATGAGTTAGTGAATATTGAGAATTTCCATTAGCAAAAGGAAAATCTTCAAGACTTATAACTACGTAAATACTTCTCCTTTCCCGTTTCTCTTAGCCGATAACCCCCTTCAAGATTTCACATCGTTACCACTTAATTAAACCCAATTAATCTACAATATAAATTATTAAATTTCATAAAGCAACAAAAGTTAAATAACTTGCCCACAGACTGACGGGCGATTTCGACACCCAAAACCCAAGTAACCAGAAACAGAGAGCCGCAAAAAACGGCAACCACATCGCGGAGGCAGAAGACCAAGACGATGGAGATGATGATTATGAAGCAGAAGAGAGTGGCCCAGAGCCGGGGATATGCTGTATGGGGGGATACCTGGAGGTGGAGGGTCCAGAGGGCCACAGGATTGGTATCAGAATCGGGCCTCGGCAGCTCCATGCTGTGCGCGATTCATGTTTGGTGATTAAAGTAAAGTTCGTAAATTTACAGTTTTCATCAAAGGGGCGACTGTTAGTGGACTGGACTCGGCTTTTCACAGTGCTCTGCTCTGCGAGCAGCCTCAGAGTTCGACCAGAGTTCAGCCCAGGTGACTGTGACGGTGACTCTGTCGATGACTTCGATCCCCAGCTCCAACTCCTAATCCAGCCATGCACTGAAAACTTAGTTCTCTGAATTAAAGTGAAATAAAAAATAGTTTAATCTCAAACTCATAGAAGGAACCCACATAAAAATCGAGAAACAGTAACTCAAGTTATGGAAAAGTTAAAATTTTTGGTTCCCCTTACGGAAAAAATCGAACATGAAAATGAAAACTCTAATGCAGCATGTTAGAAAATTCAACCACAAACTCATAGACGTAACCACATCAAAATCGGACTACAATAACTAAAGTTATGGAATCTAGAAGTGCAGATTTTGGGTTCCTATACTGGACTCTATTGGAAATAAGTAAAAATCGAACATGAAAATGGGTCAAAATTTGGATCCTCACTTTAAGCATATATTTTAATGTACAATTGTAGAGAATACAAATACAAATTCAAAGAGGTATCCCATTTGAAAATCGGAATACAATAACTAAAGTTATGGAATCTAGAAGTGCAGATTTTGTTCCCATACTAGACACCATTGGAAATACGTGAAAATCGAACATGAAAATGGGTCAAAATTTTGAATCTCGCTTTAGTGATATAATGTAATGTAGAGTGTTAGAGAATTCAGCCACAAATTTAAAGAGATATCCCACTTGTAAATCGGGATACATTCACTCAAGTTATGGAATCTAGAAGTGCAGTTTTGGGTTCCCATTTTGAAAGCCTTTGCAATTACGAAAAAATCGAACATGGGTTTCCCACAATTGTTTTCCAGTGCACACACATATTCGGCGAGGCAGACTCCTTTGGCTTTTCCTAAACTGATTTCCAGCAATAAGCATTAGTTGAAAATTGCAATTGTTTTTGTAAAGGGTAGGGAGGGGCGATCCAGGGGGCCGAGGGGCGAAAAGAGGAGGCCACACCGCGGGGGAGTGCCAGTCCCAGTGCCAAAGTTAAAGCCAAGTGCCTGTGCCAACGATTGCACGATTCCCTGGCCCACGGAGGGATCGGATCCCGAGGAGGTGGTGGCAGAGGCACATCATCAACGTCCCCAGCCACGTCGTCAGTGCAGCAGAAAAGCTGCAAAAAAATCCAATTGTATTTAACGAATTTTTCGTGGCTCTGGTTGTTGTGGTTGTTGCTGGCTTTCTGGAGTCCGTAACGGAGGGCCGTGAATCATATGGACACCATTAAATGGAAAGGTACGAGCAATGGCAATCGCCAACACGCGTCAATTGTGCGCGCTGTGTGAGACCAAAGGAAAATTCTGAAAAGCTGGAGCCGAAGAACCCAGAAAATCTGCGCAGCGATATCGACCAAAAGTTCGATTGAATATGAACACGTGTCGTGACACGAATCCATAAGATACTATTTTTCAGGGTACTGGAAATGAAATTATTTAATAAAATATTATTTATAAAATACTGTATATCGTTCAAGTAATTTTGTTTATAACTAAATCATCCATGATATCTCTAATCAGTTATAGTTGCTTATTTCATGTATAAATTTAGGTGTGTTATTAATATTTTAAATTTGATAATGTTTGGCCTTTGACCTTTTCATTGTCTGCACTTTAAGATATACAATGTTCTTGGCTGATATAAGAATATCGCACGCGATCATCACTAACTTTGATTGCAGCCAGAAGAGCACTCGGACTGGGGATCTCTGTTAGCTGGAAATGGGATTCTGGGATTGCGCGACGTGAAAATGACCCTCGGTAGATTGGCGATGTGCGGTGTCAGGGCTTATCAAAAGCTCGGACTCGCAACCATTAATAAGACCTAATAACAACATAAATGCCAATATCTTTTTAACAAATTTGCCCGACTGCTCACAGCAGATTTCGATAAGTGAACTAAATAACCAGATTAAAGCAGATCGTAATAAATGTAATTTGAATTTGCCGCACTGGCCACTCTGCACCGAGGGGCTTCATGGCTGGCATACCTGTACATATCGGGCTGGGGAGCAGCATTACTTAATTGCATGGCCGGGGATATCACCAGGCAATCGATCGTCACGGATTACCAACGGAGGAGCAACGGGCAATAGAGCCGGCTTAAATTATGCGTTCGCTGGGCTCTGTGGTTCTGGCCCAAAGGGATGCTTACAACGCGGACAGGTGTTGATTGCTACCCTCCCCAGCACCCAGCCTCCTTTGCATTTTGCCGCTGGTTAATGCCATCGGGCCATGGCCGACGTATCCCAGAGATGCGAGATCCGAGATCCGAGATGATGATGATGGTCAGCCGAACGTGCTGCAAATTATTGCATTTGCAACGTGTGCACCGTGAGTTTGGACCAGAAGTTTTGAGGACTGGCTTAGCCCCATTTAAAAGTGGCCGCATTTATTACTTCATTTAGTCGCTGGCCACCGATTCCGGGTTCAATTAATGTCTACTTTGTTTGGCTAACAAATTGAACAACATGGCTTTATTTTATTTGCTCTCGGTGGCAGCCTGTCGTTGATTATTGCCTTTTGCCGGCTGCTGAACGACTGCCTTTCTGGCCGAAGACAATCAGCCGGGCTGCAGTGCAATTTGCCAGGGGAAAAAATAAATTTGAGTTCAGTTGCCGGGTCAAGCCACTGCCGGCTACTGAATTTAACCGAAAATCGCAAATACCCCCATTCGAGGGCAAACCAAACAAAAATCTTTTACTTCGCTATCTGCATCTGCGGCTACGTAGCCTAGCCAGCAAACAGAAATTGTTTTGATAACAATCTCGAGGCAAAAATGCTCTAGAGTCAAACAATAACGTGCCAAAAGTTTGCTACTGAATTTTAAATATTAATATCTCAGCCAGATACTTGGCGACACAGCCCCGCCCCCATTGACTTTACTTTAGGTTGGGTTTTTGGTTTTCTTCTCTTTTTTTCGGTTTTGAGGGCGCGCACGTTTTGGTTGTAGCGGAAAAGTTTTACTTTGAACATGAAAAATATCTTGTTTAGATTTTATTTTGCAGATAGACGACAAGTAGACTTAATTATCATTTTTCGCGAATACATAAATACATTAGCTCGGGTTCGAGCTTATTGAGGGCGGCTCGCTGTCGCTATTGCTGTTCATTTTGGCCAACTTTCGCCGGTGGGAAATGGCAACTATACTGTGCCACCGAATCTTATACTTAAGCTTAGACAGTGACTGCACACACAATCATTTCCCAGCAAATCTATGCGCATCTCTATGCAAATGTGTGTTTTGTAGCCGAGCCGAATTAAGAATAGCAGAATACTTAGTGCGAGGCCTAGACCCAAACCCAAACTCGAACCCAAAAGAAAACCCAAAGCCAGGCCAACATATTTTCCATGTCGATGCCATCGATTGCGTTATGCAAAATATATGCAAATGCCATAAATACAGGCAGTGGTGGCTTCTTCGCCTTCTGCGCCGAGCAGTTTTCTTTTCTTTCTCGGACGGCAGTATTCGGTTTTTCGGTTTTCCCGCTTTCAGCTTTCTGCTTTTCCAGCGAAACATCGTTCGGGGCTTTGAAGAGTCGCGACTTCAACTGGCGATTTGAGAGATTTGTGAAATTTATCGGGCCAGTTGGGAGTGGGAGTGGGTGCGATGGAGGCCTGGCCATCCAGAGGTGTTGAGATCCCCGGGTTCGCTATAGGTGGGTGTCTGTTTGTTTGCCCGTCTGCATTCTCGGAACGGTAGTCAAAGCTCTGGCGGGAATAATCGAAGGCTTTGACTTTGACAACATTTGAATATCGTTTTGTTGCCTAAATTGAAAATCTGCAAAATCACGAAGTTGAACCCATCTGTCAGGCACTTGGTAATTGAGCCCGCTCAGGAAAAAAAAAAAACGGTGAAAAGTTTCGCATAATGAGCTGGCCTTCTGCTGCTTTTCGTGGCATCTACGATGAATTATGAAAGTGCGATTCTGAAAATGTGTACGGCCAGCACTCGAATCAAACCATAAATCTTACGCAAATAGCACTCAAAAAGCAATAAGACTATTTCAACGCCATTGTGTGCTAAACAGATTTCAGAAAGGCGATACAAATGCAAGACAATGCGTTTGGTTTGTTTTGAGCCCCGGCCCCCGAATTAGCCTCCGATTTTGGGTAGCTATGGCTACTTTTGCTACCAATATGCCAATGGCAATACCATTTCCATGACAATACCAGGTCCGGAGCCTGGGCTAATCTATGGGCCAAGATCGCAGGCTGTTGGCCGTAAGATGCTGCAAGATGTTCCGTTTTGTCCAGTTTTTGCCGAATCAATTTGTTAGAGAAACAAAGGACAAAGGGCCGGAGGTTCTGGGAGTAAGAAACTGAAAGGCGTGTGACATTAGCAGATATGAGGGTGGATTCTGTTCGGTTTCTTAATGTTCCTCAATGTCCCCTGGCCAAATGGACAGCCAACTGAGCGGATAATCGGATTGTCCAGGCTGGCGTTGGCCGGTCGAAACGTAATTTGTGGGTTTTTAGGCCAATCCAGCTGCCAAGAGAGTTACGAGTATGCAAAAACTGCGGCGACAACTTCTTCTCGTGCCGAGATACAAGTAACTCGGGGCAGATACAAGCAGCGGGTGGCTTATCGCATATCGTTTATCGCTTATCGCCATAATTCCCACTCAACACTCTGGAAAGTTCAAGGAATTCCAAGGATGAGGAAGCACTTTTGAGTCTCTCGGGGACAACGTTGTCGTCGAGGCAAAAGTGTCACACAGCCAACATGCAACGTCATCGTTGTCGCGAGCCATTCGAGATGCATCTCATGGATCGCAGGCATCGAAGGCACCGAAGGCATCTCGACATCGGCAGCTGACCCAACATGCAAAGGAGATAATCACGAGTCGAAACAGCCGGCAACGGCAACTGTGCCACACTTATCTGATCTGCAGCATCAATAAGTCGTATAGATGACCAACATGCTGAGGTTGGTCAAGAAACACAAACCGAAAACCTCTAGGTAGCAGCTCAAAGTGATAAGCAAAGGCCTCTCTTCTCCGGTTCCCTGCAACTTGGGCAAGTATCTCGTATCTGTCTTACAGCAATTCAACTTTGTGCATTTGCAAGTGCCACCATCAATTAAAACTAATAGAACAATTAATGAACACAACAAACACAAACCGCAAAGTGCAACCGCAAAGCGAGAACTTAGAAGGAGACAACAAAAAGATGTCGAAGATGAATATTACAATTTTTAAGGAAGGAGAATTTTAAATGCACTATAATATTTGATAAAAATAATTTCAACAATTCTGATATCTTAACAAAAGATAAAAATTCCAAGAATGGCAGACAGCATTTTTAAAAGTGCTTAAAGAATGTTTTCTCAATTAAATATTATTTAACATTTCATTTCTACATTTCATTTCTACATTACATTATATTACTTTTTTTAAAGGTGATTAAGCCGACAATTTAGTTTTGAAATTTGTATTATATTAATTTTTGAAAAGTAAAGGGCATTACTGGCGCATGCGGAACCCAGTTTCAAACATAGCTAAATAAAAGAGTTTTGTTCTGCGTCTTCGTCGTCAGCATAATGATCTCCGTGATCATTATTGTCTTTGGCAATTAAGCCAGATGAATAAATAAGTGAATGAATGAATGGGTGAATGCATGATGGGCTGCCAGGCTGCCAGTTCATAATTTCTCAACTCTAATTCCCAAGAAATTAGAAAAGGGTGCGGGTGGGTGTGTGTGCGCCGCACCGCCCACCGCAGAAGATGAGGAAGATCGCGGAGGCGAGATTGAACTGGGGGCGTGGTCCGACCGGCCACGCCCACCTCCGTGGCAGGCGAAGTGCACAAACAGTTAAATGCGATCGTCTGCCCCGCGTAATTGCAGTCAAAGAAACATGCAATTTAACTCGACTCGGGAAACAATTGAATCTATGAATTATGAAATATTTTAAGTCAAGCAAAATGCCACAGTCAAGTGGGGCAGCCACCACCCACTCCCCCTTTTTTCCGTCTGCGGCTAATTAACTAAGTGCCACGCACCTTGAAGACTCAGCTGAAGAGCTGAGAGCAAAAACCCATTTTTGGCTTCATGCATTTTTAATTCCCCTAATAGCTTTTGGCTTCTGTGTAGCTCCAGAGCCGGCCAGACATTGATGGACCAGCAGGCAAAAAGCGGCGAAAATTAAAACACCAAAAATGCCGTCCTCTGCCTCAGCTGCTGGCCAGATGCAGATTAACGCCCGGCCCCACAAAACGTGGCCCAAAAAAGTTGTCCGAAAAAGTTGTCCTCACCTGGTCGCATCTGCGGGTGAACTAAGCCAACTAAGCGCAATGTGTCCTCCATCAAAATTAATTACCAAAGGAGCTGGAGGCAGCCGAGCAGCAAGGCCAATTGTCAGTTGTGTTGTGCCGAGCTCAAAAGTTAAAAGGGGGCGCAGGGGCTTTGGCCACCCCTAATATCGCCACCCACTACCCCGCCCCTCGGGCTCATCAGTCAACACTTGCACAACAGTCTAAAATGATAAATTGCCATCCCCCTGGTCAAAATCACTTGGCTTTTAGAGAAATTTCTGGCTGCGTCAGCAAAGTGTTGCATACTTTCGGGCGCCGCTTGATTACAGACAATGTGGTTTGATACGTGCCGCATCCTTGTAAGACTTGAGTGGATTGAGCTAAAAGAATAAAGAAAAATACTAAAAAATATAGAATCCAATTAAATCATGATTTCTAACTTTCTAACAAAATGCTTACTTACTTTATAGAACCTATTCTTTTAATAAAAGTTGAACCATTTTTTATTTTGTTATTTATTTGTTATTTTTGAAGTTAATTGAAATGTTATAACGCTACCACTTTTGGAATGCAAGTATCCTGTTTTATAAATTCGCATCGAGTCAAACAATACAAGGACAATGCGACTGCAACTCGTCAATCACGAAAGAAGCATTCTTCGGTGACTGGAGATTATGTGTGATTTATTGGCTTACACCCAATGCATGTGCCCCTCTGCCCACAAGTTAAGGCCAAATTAATTAACAACAAGGCAGCCGCTTTGTCCTTTGCCGCGACGAAGCACTTTGTTGGTTTTTAATTAAGGAGTTGAATGAAAATCAAAATTAAAGTGATTTGTGCCAAAGATAAATGCGTACGGAAAAATGCCAGTGCCTTAATTATAAACAAATAAGAGGGCAATGAAGCCGCAGCTAGCGTAAACAAATAATTAAGAGCAGACAAAGTTCTGGAGTCACTGGAGGGTCGAATTTTATTCAAAAACATTTGTGTCAATATTTACCCCCGACACAAGGATGTCAACCGATAGTCTAAGCTGGCGCTTCCTTGACGAGTCCTTGAGCATATCGCGGCACTCTGCTTTACAGTGTTTACCCAAACCGCAAAGCTTTTCTCATGGAGTTGGTGGTAAGGGAACCCGCCCGACGTCCTGTCAGCGATAATGTCACACATGATTGCTCCTGGGTGCCCTCCGTCTGTGTGAGTTTCTAATTAAAAATGTAAAACATTTACTTTTGTCAACGGTTCGACGGTATCTAAACTGAATACACATTTGTGGGTGACATTTCCAGTTTGGCTTTTGCTCTTTAGGGGGTTAACAAGGTCTGATTTTTAAATTAAACAGGCTTAAAATGAATGCATAAAAAATAAAATAAATCCTTTCCAATGCCTCCTGTGAGGATTGAACTCACGACCCCTGGTTTACAAGACCAGTGCTCTGCCACTGAGCTAAAGAGGCTCACATGAACTACCTGGAAAACATCCAAAATATTAGTTACCATATCAGTGTGCATTTCCTGACATCTTTTCATCTTATCACAGCATACTTCATGGTCTGATGTTTAGATAAAATCTATTCGCACCTTATCAAGTTTTGTATTGGAAAATGTTTAGATACTTCTGTGTGTTTAATCATCTAAGTGCAGTTCGATTCTATAAATTATGGGTAAAACTAGTACTATCGTACTGATTGCAGGAACAATATAGATAGCGTGATTTTTAATATTCAACATCAATACATTATTTGTCAAACATTTAATAACGATTTATAAAAAAAATGTCACGCCTTCTTTTAGTATCTCACTCAAAAATTCTTCTCTCTATTTAACCATAAACTCCAATTTAAAGCGCTGAAAAAATGGTTAGGCAACCAAAACAGGTTTTGCCTCACTTAATCCTTCCAGACGAATGCGTTGAAATTATTTATTATGACGCAAAACTTTTTTCCGGCCGCAGAGCAGCGCGTTCGCTTTATCTCCTGTCCAAAAGAGCCAAGGGGTCTCGACTGGCATCCGCCAAAAACGATACTCCACAGGCCCAACCGCCCACTCGAGGGGAAATCAAAAAACAAAACAGGAACTTTTCCCAGTTAAGCCTCGATAAAGACTTTAAAAGGTGGGCAGCACCAAGGGCAGGACAATTTGGGTAATCTGAATGCTCAGCTAGCGCAACTTCAAAGGACACAAAATCTGCTGATGTGGCTAAATCGAATAACATGGACAATTTTACAGGATAATTCCTTAAAGAGAATGAAAAATGAGGATTACTTTTTAATCGAAAGAAGGTCAGCTGCAGGCTTTTATTTAAATTTAATTGAAAGAGTATAGGGATGGACTTAAGGTGAGTCTATGGATTTCATTTGGCAACCCTTTTTGAAAAGATACTATTGCCACCACTGGAAGCTATCAACTTTGACTTGACATTTCATTTCTGAGAGGGAAAAATATTCGGAGTGCTCTATTGCAAAGATTTAAAACTACTAAGCAATGCCCTTGGACCAAGTGATCATCTCGTACAGGCGCAGCCGCAACTTCATCAATGTCCTGCTGCTCAGATCGATGAACCTGTTCCAGCCTGTCCTGGGGGAAAGCCCCAGCGAGAAGCTAATAGTCAGTGCCAATGGGATCTGCTGGAGAGAGCAGAACCTGGAGTACCGCATCCTGGTGAATGACTTCTTTGACATTGCCACCAGGAACGAAGATGGCGAGGTGCCCTTTAACCTGGTGGAGAAGGAAGGCAACAACCTGGCCTTTGGCCTCGCTCTCCGCCGGATCCCGCACCGGGCTCTGGACGAGCGCACCGTTAGCGTGGACAAGGGTGAGCTGCTCCTGCGCATTAACCCATTTACGCGGTGCTCCCTTCACTGCGGCAACTGTGCGAACAAGGTCGTTGGCGAGAGGCAGTACCTCCAGATCCGGGAGATTCCCATGACCACCATGATGCCGCAGAACTACTTCTGCGCCCGCAACAAACTACCAGTGTATCCCACGGAGGAGGAGCTCTTCTACGGACTCAACTACCTGGTGGTCTCCACCGACCTTCTGGGCATCGGGGTCACCACCACCGAGGGTCATCGTTGCATTCAGTGCTCCCGTTGCCAGCAGCCCGTGGGCGAATATCTGGGCCGAGATGTGGCCGCGCAGCTCTTCGCGGATGCCCTGCGCCTGGTGACCACAGAGTCTCCGTTCGAGTTCAAGGAGATCTTTGGCCACATCACACCCACCCAAATGATGATCCGCTTGCTGCACGACGCCTACCCTATAAGTATGGAGAAGACGCGCCTGCTCCTCAAGACCGTGCGTCCGGATGGTCAGTTGCAGTACCTGTACTTGCAGGTGGACACCAAACAGCTGCACATCCTGCGCTCCGAGCTGGACACTTCCGACCTGGAGATGAACTCCACTGCTCAATTGCCCATGGAGGACGACACCAGCAGCGAGAGTGACCTCGACATGGTATTGAGCGACACTAGCAGTAGCAGTATTAATCCGCAAACGGGCGATGACTTAATGGATCGCAGTGATCCACTTCCAAAGCCAGAAGCTGCCGAGCCCCAAAAATCTGTGAAATACTTGAACTTACGTGGCTTTGGTGGCTTCCGCCTGAAATATCTATTCTCGGCATCTGATGAGGAGCTGAACGAGAGCGACAATGTCACCAGCTCTTGGTGCGACCAGGGAAGCCGCATGATCCGCATCTCATACTCTATGATGGTGGACCTGATGACCGAGTTCAATGCCCACGAGCGTGTGGCGGCCGCCCTGGAGATGAACTCGCCACCCACCAAGTCCCGTCAGCCCCGTCTGACTTACGTGATCTTTGAGCCCGACGAGGAGTTCTATGCCAGGCAGGAGCAATTTGCAAAAATCGACCAATAGGTAGCACTTTTTATTGAAATTTAAATCGCTTAATAAAGCTAGATATCTTTACCAACTATTTTAATACTATTTATATTTATCTCTGTTTTCATTTATTTACTTAAATATTAATTGTATCCTTAAACTTTTAAAACATCTTAAACTAAAAAAATATATTTTAATTGCATTCAAACCTTGGTAACCCCATTATCTGCATTAAGAAATATAATTGCTATTATCCCGTCGCATACCCCATAAAATGTTCCCCAAATTTACATTAACCCTTCCCCTTCAGGGTGTTTTCCTTAGCATTTTTACAAGTTTCTTAACTCTCTCAAGCAGAGATTCACGGCATATTTTCTTAATTGTCTTATTGTTGGTAATTAGTACAGATTTAATTGCGGAAACCCTTATAAATTTTCCAGACAACCGATGCGGTTTATGGTTTAACTCCCCCCGAAGAAGGGAAGGACTGACCACATCATTAATCGTTGGCTGGTTAACGAAAAACAATTTGTCCAAATAACAATTAGGGCCAGGCGAACAACAAGTAAAGCACCCTCAGGAAAGGACACTCCAACGCCCACCCGGCAGGAGGGGAATCAGAAATTGGGAATCAGGATCGGGATCAGGGGAATCGTTAACAGCCTTTGACGGCTGACAGTTGGCTAATGAAAATCCGAGGGAGTGAAAGTGTCCAAGGATGTGGCGCAACTTGATTAATGATTGCGCAGATTTCTAAAATTTTTTCTCTTTTCCAGTTTAAATTTCTCTTTAATTCGGGACTGTTGGGCCCTGCAAAATCCATTCATTATGCATTCATTCGCTGTCCATTATCCTGCATGCACTTTGTTGCATTGTTCAAAGTGGGTTTCAGCTGCTTTCCCTGCTTTTTTGGCTGGCACAACAATGAGTTTCAGTTTTGGATACGAAATAATCCGTTGGCAGGTGGATAGAAGTGCCTAATGGTCTGTGCCTCATTGTTGCGCAGGCTTTTGTGGTTCTGGATCTATTACAGAGAACCATCCTCCCTAGGAACTTTTCTAAATTAAGAAAGTGCAGAGAGGTTATCGCATTTCTCGTTTAAGGCGCCACATACAGCAATTGCCAATAATTAACATAATGAAACCATAAATTGCGCTAGTTGAAGAAAGTCCAATGACACTGGGGAGAAATGCCACTAGAGAAAGCATGCGAAATTAATATTAACGCAACGCCCCATAAATTAATTTTGAAATGCACTTGATGCCCGGGCCTCTAACAGATCTCCCGGCTAAGAGATATATTTAGCCCTCCAGAGGGCGAGTGAAAGTAAGTGTCCCCCTAGAAAGCCTGTCCATATGGCTGGACCTGGTCGCCCTTTCACTCGCTCCACTTGTTAATTACCAAGATGTATGCGTGTCGCGCACCACAGACCAATTAACCCCCATTATGGTCAGCTGAGGGACGGCTCTTGACACCCCACACTCGTCCTGCGGTCCGGGGGTCAAGTTCTGGTCCAAATAGAGGGGGCCGGCAATTAAGATTTCCAAGAGCAACCAGCACACATCCGTGGCGAGACGCAAAACAAACTCATTCCGGAGGGGCCAAATTGCTTTATGATGTTGCAGATTATGATAATGAACGATGCCATCTGGACTTGCACTTGGTACATTGACCAGGGCTATGTTGACACTTTAAGTGATTTAATGTTATTGTTCTTCCCATCGCCCAAGCACCCCATAAGGAGAGCAGCAACATGCGAGATATTGCTATATTAAATGTAATGAGAAGTCTAGAACCAATAGTAAAAGTAAACCAGTAGCCATTTTGAAACTATTAACTCTTCCAATCGAAAGCTTTTAATAAAATTGAATTTCTGTTATCATTTTTGGACATCGATTTATATACGTGGCTATACATTTTTGTCAGTTTATTGACACAATTGCCAACTCCAGGCCACCCCTCCCAACTCCCACCTTTCACCAGATTTTCCACCTCCCCCAGCGAACTGCGAGTGTGAACCGGCATTGAAATGTTTTTGATTGGAAAAAATTTAATTTCCTATACGCTTCACTCTGCTTATCGCGGCTGCATTGTGCTTCAAATTCGATAGAGTAAAAAATGTTGCCAATTTTTTCGCCACACTGCTGGCAGCAGGATTTTAAATTTAAATCAAGTGTTGGCCCAGCGGATATCTAAACAGTTTTCTCCCGCCGCATATGTTGTACACAAAACCCCAAACCACAATTAATCAAGGCAAAGGCTCTTGACAGCAGAAAATTCATTGACACTTTTTTTCTAGTCTTGTGCTAAAAAGTTTCACATTGGCAGTGGAAGCTTCAATTACAATTTTTCGATTTGTTGTGCGAAAAAGAGGATTCCCATTGCCAATGAACGTTCATTAAACGCTCTCCTCACAGCCAAACCGAGCTATCTTTTCCTCTATTTTGGTTGGCATTCAACACACTCGTTCGCCGGCAGTCCTTTGTCCCTGGAACAATGGCGGAACCGCAGAGCGAGCCGGCGCAGAAGAGTGAAATTCATTTTTTCCATTAAATCGAGTCGTTGATTGTGCATGAAGTGAGGAGGCGCAAATGTCAGGGCTCTTCGGTTAGATGGGGGCGCTACGATACTCGGATAGGTTGCCGCTGTCGAGGAATACGGCGCCACCTTCACCCCGGTGAGTCGCATCGACATCCGAGTCCCACGAGAGCTGGTTGGGAAGAGTTCCAGGAAGTTGAATACTCTTACTTGGGTGGTATTTTCATACAAGTAGGAAACATAAAACCAAGGACTATGAATATGTCTGAAGAACCCATTTAAATTAAATGTAAAATGACAAGTTTCTATTTTCATTTTGTAAATAAAAAATATTTTTTTTATATATTTAAAAAATTTTGCTAAGTACCTATACCATTTTTCGAATGAAATACATTACATTGAAAGCATTAATACATTATCATAAAAGTGATTAAAAAAGTATTAAATAAAAATACCTTTCTTACTATTTTTTCACTAGTTTTTAAACTTCTGATCTATAAATATGTTCTGAAAAATATCACAGTTTTATCTAAGTAAAAAAAAATCTTTTAATATTTTTAAAAATACTTCTAAGAGTATTTTCCATTCGAGTTCCTTTAAAGTTTGTGGTCCATTTCGAAAAACTTTTCGCTCGAAATTCGATACACTTGCAAATGGCTTTTTGACAAACAATGACATGGACCGACTCACCTACAATTGCGGAGACATTTCTCCGCTTTCTTTTTTCTTTCTCTCAACTCTCCTTTGTGGCTCCCCCCGACGAGGAACGCATTTGCAAATGAATTGCTTATTGACAGTTTGATGAAACGATTCCCTGGCTGCCAATTGTCGATTTTTCAGGCTTTTGTTATTCTTTAATTAAACGATTTGCCCGGCGGAGAAAAAACAAAATGCACAACTGAAAGGGATTAATTTTGTCAGGAATGAGCTTAGCCAGATGACCAAAAAAATACTCTTTAAAACTGCATTGATTGTAGCATACTTTTAGTACCTATCGCTTCAAATACTTATTAATATTCATTATTCATCTGGCCATTAAGAGGCAGTTTCGAGTTTTTAGCTCTCCAAAAAGTCAGTTCCGGCTGATTGCGTTTTGCAGGACCCTCGACAAGCCAGGCGACATTTCCCGTATCATTGCCATGCCACTAATTGAAGTCGCCTCCAGCAATTAACAACTTGCCCGGCTGCTCATGTATGCAAAATCCATTAAATCACTTAAAAGCAGGAGAGCAGCACATTCGAAAGCACTTGCAGGGCGAATGACACATAATATGACTACAAAACAGTTGCCGCGGAGATGTGCAGGAGTCGGGAAATTCGCAGGACACGCACTCGAGAGCTGGGCCCGCCCCTTCCGATGTCGATGATAATGTAACAACACTCAACCTCTTGGCGAAGGCAAAAAAATGGGTTTTTCAAACAGCAAAAGGGTTGGTCCAGGCCCTAAGGGAGCGGGGGTGGGGCAAATGAAATTGTCACAGGCACAAATTTAATTACATCAGCTGGGGAGAGGCATCAGATGTGTGTTCCACAGCTTAAAGCTGCCCATAAATTCAGGTGACTCCCCAGAGCTCGTCGAAATACTCCCCCTTACATGACTGCTCATCAACTGTCAAAATTGAAATTCCAAAAAATGTCACAAAATTTGACATGTACCGAAAAGAACTCCCGATAATTCACATACGTATGCGAGTTGAAATATGTCAAGCATGAAGAGCTGATAAGCTAGAAATAGGTTTCGGTTGGGTTAGATGAGGAAGTTCTAAAAAATCACCAAATTCATGTGGCATACTTTTGGGCCGCACAACCGCACATGGAAATATAACACCCCCAAATTTGTAATTTACAAATAACAAATACACCTGCTTCCCAGCCAGCAGCCCATTTTCAATTAGCCTAAAACCCAGCCACTAAAAGTGATGAAAAAATGAACTGTTTAATGCCTTTTATCCCACTCATAATTCGCATAATGACAGAACATCTACCCATTTCCCCCCTGGCAGTCCGGCAATTTGGCCAGCCGACTTTGGTGAAGAGCAAACAGCAGACGCAGCTGACCACTCCCGGATGCACTTCAACTTTCCACCCTGTTGCGTACAATCAATGGCCAGGACCCGGACGGATTCGGCTGCGGATGGGATGGTTGCGGAGATGGATCTCCCTCGACCATGTTGACGCCACACGACCGTCGCATCGTCGCGTCGTCGCGTTCGGATTGTTGCAAAAGTGCGAAACCGCAAATGTTAAACGCAACACACAAGTCAATTCCGCAACCCACCCAAAAAGCCAGCGAAACCCACCGAACCCACGGTGACAACCGCAACCAGGCCACAAAGCTCTTCAATTTGCTTGCCATCTATTATGGTAGCTCATTGTGGGATTACCGCAGAGCCCGAGCCCACACCCAGACCCCGTAAACCCACCCCCACCCTGTGTGGAAGCCCGGAACTCGGAGGCCGCACCACCAACGCGCTGCGCCTGGCCGGCGAGGAATTGCTAATAAAAAGGGTGGAAAATCCACTTTGCCATGGCATTTGATTTTGATTTTTTTCGACTCATGGGACAGACGACTTTTGACGGAAAGGGAACTGGCAGATAAAGTTGAATGGTACAGGACCTGATGACTTATGATGTCAACGGATAAGTAGGAACAACTTGGTACTCAAAAATAACAACTTTGTTTTAGCTATTAAAGTTATTATTTAAAATATAACCAAAAGAAGTATACTTAACATATTTTTTTATAGGACAAAGATAGTATTTGTAGTATGATAGTATTTCAGAATCGTTACTTTACTTTCATATTCTAAGAGTTATTTAAATCACATTTCATTGCCATAATATAGGTTATCATTTGACAACTATAAAGAGTATTTAAGTAATAATAATCACAATGCCCATAATAACTTCAAACAAAGAGCACCACAAAGGCCGCCTAATTACTTGAGCCACATCCGCAGTCAAAGTCAAAGTGAATAGCCGAAGCTTCTTCAATTGACCAATAAAACCGTCAAAAGCTAATACCATCTGCACAATGTGAACACTCACCGAGACGCTGATGATTATGAGAGACGGATTTCGGCTTTCGGAGGGGAAAAGCAGGAATAGGCGAACAAAGGAACGGCCTCCAGCTGGGCAACTTTTGTGCAGGTCTTACAGGATTACACTCGATTACAGGATACATTACAAGTTCGACGGGTGGCCGGGCAGCGGCTCGCCCGCTGGGAATGATCAATCAAGTCGCCGGGAAAACGACGAATTTTCATGCCATTCCGCCTGACTGAGCACGGTCAGTTTCCAGTTCCATTACAATCACAGGGAAGCCCGATGTTAATTATGAAATTGCGCTTCGGCTCTCCGCATCACCGGACTCTGGTTAGCTGGGTAAACAAATAATTCTGCAGCTATATCAAAGAATGTTTTGCATGGCGGACAGAGCGATTTCGACAGTTCTGCGCCTAATGAAAACCGGAAATCCACTTGCTTCCCATCATCTGGACCTCTCTCCCCTGGCCAAGAATCATTGCGTACTATTACATTTGTAGGGGGCGAGCCCGTCTGGAGATCTGTTTACTTTAGTACTTGCCATCCATTTTTTGTGTTCCTTTTTAGGCGATTAATTAATGCAATTAATCTGCTGGCTGAACGAGAGACTCGGTACTCCTTTGCCTTGATGGAGTTGTTTGGGGGCGCACTTGTGTTCCCCGTTCGGGGAATGAGTGTAAATAAATGGTTAAGATTAAGTTGAGATTATTGCTAATCAAGGAATTCATTAAGCCCATGAGCAGAGACATAAAGATACAAGGAAATATCCCCGTCCATGTGTATTAATACTAATGTATATCTTTAAGATACATTCATTTTTTTTTATTATTTCAAGGTTTTTGCAGAACATTTTGCATGATTTGTTCAATAATATACACACGTAAGGAAACTTAAATTTGAACCATATTGCTACATATTTTTGGGATTTGGAAAAACATTTTAGTTTTTTATAAAATATAATAAAATATTTAACTAAGCTTAAGTAGGGAATGCATTACCTTCAACCTTATGAATTTTTCCTATGCGACTTACGCAAGCTAAAGCGCGATACGACACTTTGTGGCACCAAGCTATCCTCCTTATCTTTATCATCCTTGCGTATCTTGGACATCATCTTAAAGTAATTGGCGATGATCAGGTCGACCCTTGGTCCCGAAGAGGTGCTCGCCAGTTCCTTTTCACAGCGCGAAACTACATTCGTGAGCAGACCCCCAGACCGATAGAACTTAATATTTTTTTCTCGTTTGACCCACTTGCAGATTTCTTGGTGGGTGTGTGGTTCAAAAAATCCACTGAGCCTGTAGAAGGACTCATAGGTCTCGCTCATCTTCCGCATCTCAAGCTCGCCGATCTTGGGGATATCCAGGTGAGGTCGCCTGATGATGTGGTATGGATCGTACTTCTCCGAAAAATTCCAGAAACGAACAGCCGACCAGTCGAGGGTCAGCAGAGTGTTGTAGAGCTCCTTCGGATGTCCTAGAATACCATGGGATATATCAACCAGGCAGAGCTGTGATCCCGGAGTAATGTACTCCAGTTCCATGGTGGCGATGCGCAGATCGGAGCCCCTGTACTTGCGCTCTCCTATCCACAGGATGGGCAGATCCTCCTTCGGCACCAGTTTCAGCTCCTGGATCAGTGGAGATTCCTGAATTCTATAATTCGTGTTCTTCTTGTTTCTCCCGTAAAGAAGACTTTTTTCCGCCTCCGTGAATGTAAGGTACTCAGGACGTGCCGAAACGAAGTACTCCGATCGGAAAAGGCGATTCATCTCCATTTCAATGATATAATAAGCCCTACGATGCATGCAGATCCAGACCATTTGGATGGCCACGGCCAAGAACTGTTCGTGGAAGTACTTGTCGTGGATCGTGGCTGAAATGTTGGAAATGGGCTTCATGTGATAGAACTTGGCCATGTTGCCCTCGCCTCCGATGATCAGGCAGTAATTCCTGGCCACAAGCATACGATATTGGCTTAGGTAAACGGAAAAAGTTCGCTTCACCTCATTGGTCTCCTCGCTCTGGATTTGACCCAGCGACCCTGACAGTTCATCGCGCCGAATCAGGACGAACTCAACCAACCGCAAATAGTACTCAAAGTATATGATCAACGCGTGGATCACGTAGAGCACCTCCTGCTCGTGCATGAACTCCACGAATCTGTAGGATAGAAACTCCTTGGGCATCAGGTAGAGCACCAAGTTCCTAATGTCTGAGATCACTATGACATCACTGTTGTTGCTCTTCTGACGCACGTACTCCTGCCGGAAGATGAGCTCCTCCTCCTGGTCCATGGTGCGCAGGAACTTGTAGCCGTTGGTGGTGATGTACCGCTCCCGGGCATTCTCCAGATCGTTATGAGCCTGGAAGTGGAGGCAGTCCTTCTCCGTATCCCACGACCACTTGCCGCTGTAGTACTTTGGGGCGTAGTTATCTATATGGACGCGTTTCATTGTGAGGGGGACTTAGAAAGCAGTATAAATGTATCCAAGTTTTTAGGCAAAAGTTGTAAAAAGTCGGTATGGATGTGACGACTGTATTTTATGTTGTGCCCTATGAGTCAAGTACTTCCAGAGCATCTCATCTGACATGAATTCAAGTGATAAGGCGACTCAATATTCAGTAACTTAAAAGTTCTAACTATAAAATCGTTAGAAATATTCTCCAAGAAAACTTTAAGATTTCATGAATCCTCAAGCGAGACAGTTTAATGGTTTTTTTTAATGACTATCCTATGATATAAACATAAACCAGCTAGAGAGCCAAAATGGCCCCGTCGTATTCATGACACTCGGCGATTGGAACTTGAACAAATTACCATATTAATTGCTACTAATTAAAAATTCATTAAAACACTGCACTGTGGCCACGGAAGAGAGCAAAAGCCAGGCCAGACCGGAGCCAAATCGGGCAATTTATTATGCTTTGTCATCTCGGTCGACGGCAGCCCGTGTGCGCAAATGATAATAATAAACATTTTCATTTTTGAAATTTCCGCACTTTTATCGCAGCGGAATCAATGAGTTCGAGTTCATAATGGCCCGACTCCCCGCTCACCCTCCAGCCCATATCTGTGTGTACTTTCAATTAGAAGCCAACTCCGGGCCATAACTTACCAACTAAAATATGCAAAAACATTGTTCCCCTGCTGAAAGTTTCAATCGCATCGATGTGAAGTCCTGTGGCTCTGTGGGGCTGTAATTATGAGCTCAACGAGTCAGGAGCCCCACTCTCAATGCAACATCCCTTCCCCCCCACAGAATCACCTGTAACATCTGTGCTACTGCCGGGTCGGTGTCTATTCAAGCCATAAATTCCGGCCGTGTGGCACATTAATTAATTTGGTTTTGTTCGCCATTTCAGAAGGGATTATTTACCGCTGTCGTGGGCTTGTATGTAGGGATTTAAAGGATCTTTTTTTGCTTCCCTAAGTGAGTTGTCACATATGATGAGTTAGGAAAATTAAATAAAAATCTTATTTCTTCTGAAAATAAATTATATTTCCGATTATGTATAAAAATGTAGTACTATAAAATCTAGAAAAAAACCTTTACTTATTTAAAATTTACTATAGATCAAACCCCCTTTTCATAGTATTTCTCTAAGAGACTTTTGATCTTTCGGTAGCATTTTCTTATGTCATTATATCTCCCCTTCGTAGCAGCTGCACGACTGCCAACTTTGTGACATTATAAAATCTAATGAACAGAAATTAATTTACAATAACAATAACTCAACTAACGCGAAACACCGGGGAAGAGTTGCCCCATAGAAGGGCCCACACCCGGGGGAACGGTTTTGTTTTACGATGGCAGCAGTCGCTGCCTCGGCTTAGCTCTCTTTGAAAGAGTTTCCGCTTACAATTTGCATAAAATTCGTTGGCAAAGTCCGCACAGATGATGGCGTTAATAAGCGGGAGTCCAATTTTAGTGGGTGGATTGGGAAATGGGAAATGCGGTGGGCATGTTACCTGTTGCCCGGGCCTTCGATCCGCTGCTGCGGCTGGGTAAATGGATCGCCCTGTGAAACCCGGTAATTGTGTGTAATTAAATCCAACTCTGTAAAACAAATGACAACACTTTGTAGGCAGACAGCTGGAGAAGGAGCCCTGGAGTGGGTGGTGGCCTGTGGGGTTGGTCTGCGGTTGCTTTGAGGTTGCCAGGACACAACCCTTCACCCTCGGCTCGCTTTTTGGCAGCGTCTTGTCTTAATTATGTAGCGTGAATAATTTTTGCTCTTTGTGCGGTTTCTGTTCACGAGTCATTGATATTATTTAAATTTCGTGTTCCAAGGGAGACACTTTCGGTTTAATTAGTGAACATTTTATTTGTGCCTAGGGTGTGGGATAATGCCATTAATATTGCTAGAATGCCAAAGGAAGTCTTTTGATTTTAACTCTTTCTGTAGGATATATTTATTAAGGTTCTATTCAATTACTTTGGCGCCACATTACATTAGCAGTTGGGACAACAGCAGCAACCGCATAACTACAAACATTTTTCACCCATATTGTGTGACCATTTCAGGTTTCTTTTTTCCAGATTCTGCTCTCTAACTTTTTTATTTGCTTTTGTGGCAGCATTTGTCTGTCCTCGGATTTTGTTGGTTTGCCGGATTGTTGGCTCCATTCAAAGAATGCTTCTGACTATAATTTGCGGTGCCAGCGAAATGCATTTTGAAGTGCCAACAGAAAGTGGTTGGGCGGAAAAGTTTAGATTTTTACACAGCTTTACTATTGGCCTGGTCGCGGATTGTTGGCAGTCTGGAACTGAAACCACCAAATCCAGCTAAACCAAATGTTGCTGCTGAAGTTGCAACCGATGTTGCTGTTGCAGCTGTCGTTGTTGGTGTTTGCGTGGGTGTCGCAACTGATTGCGTACAATTCGAAAGTTGCAAAATTTGCATTTAATTTGATTGAGCTTGCTGCAAAGTGTTTACAAGTCACAGAAGGTGCTAATGAGTGAACAACAAAGTGGCGAGAAGTGGTGGGCGTTAAGCAAAGTTGGTGTCCCAATGGCTTGTAGAGCTGTTTGGATTCAAATACTATAAGTAACAAGTTCAAATCTACTGTAATAATAAAACCATCAAGAAATATGTTCACTTTTTGCTATCACTATAACCCTTTTTAGCTCAAAAAACTGTTTCAGAAACGATTACGTTATCTCCTGGCCACAGCGACCTGGTCGAGTGTCGTAATTAACCTTGCCGCAATGTGTGGAAGCGAGGAAAATGGGGCGAACGGGTTGCGACTAATCCTGAAATATTATTTCTGGCAGTAGTAAAGATGCTTAATGGTTTACTTTCAATTTACGGCCAACAGCTCGGCAAACGAACAATTAAAAGGGCTCTTAGGCCTTCCCCTTCCCACCCGCAAAACGCTCCCGGAAATGTTTCCGAATCATTTGCATATGAATTTTCAACCTTTACGCCTCCAGTTGAGCATTCAAATTACTGTTATTATTATTTTCACTCATATGGGGAGTGCTAAAAAGGGCGGTGGGCATTAAAAAGCCAGCCACGACCTTTGGCTGGGAGCACTTCCGTTCTCGGATTTTAATTCTATTAAAGGGCCGACCAGGCCCCTTATCGTGGCTACACACCCATCTAGTCATATGGCACCCCAAGGTCCCTGCTGGGGCGCCAAAAAGGTTAAAATTATAATTTGCGGCTTCTGCTTTATTACCCGCTACCCGCCATCCGCCACACACACATTGTACGCTTTCGGGCCAAACAAAGTTCGGCATTTTTGGCAAGCCGCGACCACAATGTTGACACGCTTAATTTCTTGGCCACATTCATGGCACTTGTTTACATCGTTCTAAGCGAAGCCCAAACCCATCCGGCGAATGGCTGCAAAGACAAAGGGATTTTTAATGGCTTTTTTGGCGCTCTGCCTTATCAGCGGCGGATATCCTTGGAAGGTTGCGGCTTGCCACTGAACAAATAAAGGTTACTTGCCACTAAACAACTCGCATGCTGCTCCTGGCTCACTGTTTATTTTGCTCGTGTTTGCCCCACGAAAGTGTAAAGTTTTCCCAGTTGTTCGAGGATAAAGCGTGAGATAAGCTTGGCTCGGTTTGAATTATTTCGTTGGTTTTCCTGTCCGCCAGGAAAGTCTGCAGTTTTCCCGGTGGTTAGGGGTCGTGGATAAAGGTGAGGTAGGGTTACCTGGCTCAACTTCTTTAAACTGCTGCAGACACACCAAGCATATATTAATTATCTTTTCATATCAGCTTTCTTACATTTTTTAATTTATATGTACTCCTTGGGAAATGGCTGTTATCCCTTGTAAGTTTTCCATCTACAGAACTGCTCTGCCCCATCACACCCAAGAATAACAAATTGTCAGCACATAAGATGGCATTTAATCTTCAACAAATTGCCGAGACACTTGTACAGACAGCTTAAATAAATAGTACGCCTTCGTCAGTCGACTGGAGGTGGTGGCCAACCCCCCTTTCCAGTTGCTTCAGAGGGCAATCTGTCAGAGCGGTAAGAAACTGAAATACGCATCGTGTTATGCTGGAAATCTTTGCTAAATCGTTTTTTATTCTGCCTCCTCCAGCGATGGCTGGCGAATTTGCATTTTAACTCAATAAATTCACTTTGCATGCTGCAGAGCACGAATTCAACGGTGTTGTGCCCTATAAATCTGTTAGAGTCTAACGACTACAAGCTTCTCACTGGGGGAATCCATTGGCGGAGCACAGCCCGCGGCAGCTCAGTCATTTCCCAGCTACTGATTTCCTGGCTTATGGGATTACAGCAAGTGTGAGTGGATAAATAACTCACACCCAGCGATCCACCTCGAGTCTTCCATGGGATATCTTGGCTTACCTTTTGTCGCCGCCTCGCTGGAGATCTGGTTTGGGGGCGATATTTGCGTTATTTACGATTATTTACAATTTCACAATTTACATGTGCCTGCTTTTTGAGACTGCCTGTGCCCCTCCCTGCCACGCCCCCGGTGTCGTACAAGGAAGAACATCCTGCGCCTTGTATCTTGATGTGTTGATTCTGCCCGGCCTGCCCTTCTCCACTCTTATTTATATCACAATTACTGGGTTTTAACTTGGGGATTTGCCATGTTGTTTAGTGGCGGGCAAACTGTTTACCCAAAGGTTGGACGGGGGTTCAGGAATGTATCTTAGATGTTTGAGCTGTGGATTATGCAATAGATAGATTGGAAATAATAAATATTCCAATTGTAAGCCCTTAATTGCTTTACTTTCAACACTATTGAACACAGTTTTATAACATTGCTCTAACTTATTTTGAAAAGCTTTCAAAAAACATCTTTGAGGGCTTTCAAAATATTTTAGTCCCGTGGATTGTGGATAAGGTAAAATAAAGTTAGTTTAAAGTTAGTAAATGTTTTCCCCGATTTATTTTACATCATATCCCAACAACATTTTATACAATCTCTGTGATTGCATTTAAAAGAAACTCTTCGATCTGTTTATGGATCGGCTTAATTCGCACATTTGGCCGGCCCTCTGCGGTCCGCTCCAATTGTATTTATTGCACAATAAGCCGAGAGCAATTATATAAAGCACACACAACACATTGTCCCAAATCGGAGGACCCCATGCCAGGCGCAACCACCTCGGCCGCACCGCGTCCAGGAATACCCACTCAGTGCGGCGGTGCGGCTCCAGCACATTTACACTTTCTGCAGCCTGGTTAAATTTATGCACTGCTGCGATATTTGGCCGGCGGCATTTTGATTATTGAACCGAACCCGAGTCGCAGACCGAGTCCACTGCAAGCTGCAGAGAAACTTCTGTGCGGATTGCGGATTGTGCAACCACCAGAGTTTGCAACTAATTGAATTATTAGCGGGTTAGCAGGCTGGGATACTGGGATGCCGGGCTGTCTGAATCCCTGGCTCGTTCCCTGGAATTATTGTTGTTGCGGTGGTTGACAAGGATCAGTGCCGACGCCTTATTTGTGTTCTTGCTCATTGCACCGGACCCCGAATCCCTGCCCTGCTCTGTCCTGCCCTGCCCGCCCATTGACCTGTCTCTGCCGAAAAACCCAAGGCCCTTGGGCAGTGGGTGGCCCAGCCTGGGCAACCTCTAACAAGCGGGTGTTGTGATTCAGATGCGGTCTCAGATTGGCTTCGGCTGGATGTCTGGGCTCTGGTTCTCCACTGGGAGTGACTCCGGAACGCCCTGCCCCGAGGCACTCGGCCCACTCTTTCCACTCGGCGACATGTGCACACGTATTGTTCTTGTAAATCATTGATTAATTCCTACGTTTGCATATGATTAGGAAAACTTGTCGAGGGGATAGCCGGAAAAGATTTTCCATTTGCATTTTGACTTTTGAGGCTGCGGTGGTGGTGGTGGTTGGTCTGCACATGAACCGGCGGTTAAGGTCACAACTGGCAATTAGTTTTATGGAGGGTGAAGCGACCTCACAGCAATTTGCGGATAACCACAGGTTAACAGCGGAATAGAAAAGGGAATAGAAATTATGTTATAATCACAGTGATTGTACAATGCGATATCATAATTCTTACTTAAAAGGTGCGCACTTTAAAGATTTCACCATATTCCAACTCCCGAGGCAAACTTTATGAGTTGACCGTGACATAAAGCAACCCTTCGGTTATCAACAACCAAGTTCGTGTTCAGATCAGAGTCACACTTTCCTGACACCGAGGGTTCTGATTTCCCTCTCATCAGGCGAATGTCACGCGTGTCAGACTGCCAGCAATGACCAGATATGTCCATACTTTCCCATACACCATGTTCAATATCCATGTGACACACTCACTCCTGGCAGACAGGAAACTTTTCAATGGAAACTTGGTATCTGAGTGGGCAAAGTTTGCTTACTTTGTGCCAACTTTCGACCACGAGCACAATGCAGAATGCACTGAATTTTCATAAACTTTGACACTTTGGCTTCTCGAGCCTCAAACTTGGGCACTGGCAAGCACATCTAACAATGTGGGTAAGGTGTGTGTACTCATAAAACACCCAGAGGACCAAAACTGGAGCAGGCGAAGGAAAATATCCTGCGCTTCCGCACAATTAGTTTGCTCCCTGGCAAGTCGACACAACCCATTCCCCGGCTTTTCCGATGGCAATTTGCAAGGTGCTAAGCGCAGCCCGGGAACAACAACAAATCACTTAGCCCTAATGGCTTATGCTGAAAGCGGGAAGGGCGCTGCATTTAACCAAAAAACCTCAAGCAGTTAAGCGTCACAGAAGGAGCTGTCAAATGGTTGTCTTTTCTCGACAGCCAGCCGTTGAGATACTGTGTAATTGGAGAACGAAGTCTGAAATACCCTACAGACTGCTGGGATATGTATATATATCCAGATTCATAATGTACTTCCTTTTTGATCAAAAATATAAATATTATCTTCACATAACCTTTGATGAAAGATTTATTTAGTAAAAATGTTGGTTGAAATATTACCATGTTCCTTCCATCAAAGATAAGTCTTTGTTTTATAAGTCTTATAAGAATGTCCAGCAGCCAGTTCTGAAAAAGAGAATCCCTGAAACTGGAGCGTTGCACGATGCTGCCACAGACTGAACTCGACTGACAGCCCCAGTACCTTCCACCCCCTCCCCAAAACCCTTCACATAATGAGCGACCCAATTAGGCAAAGTGAGTGTCGGTGAGAGAGATGCATATGAACCAGGGAACAATTGAACAATGTGCAGCCAGCAATTAACCAGCAAACCTGCCACACCAAGCAGGCATCATAAAAGGCCATATAAAGATGATACCAAGACGAGGCAAGGGAAATCGACTTCCTTATGCGGAGCAAGAAAGCGTGAAAAGCAGCGCTTAACTGCTTTATTGATATCATAAACGTTTATTTACTCAGGAAAAGGGGGAAATGGCTTTTGAAGTGAGTTGAGAAAAAATTGGAACTGAATTTTCCACCCAAAAAAGTCAGTAATTTGTTCGAAACAATAAAAGAAATGGCCAAAGAATGGAATGACATACCTTGCTGAACTCGTAACAAAATTTGCAATCGATTGGCACTCACACCTAAAAAATTTTATTTCTTCCCAATTTTTGCAAAAAAGTCAAAATTTGCTAAAATTTGAAGTTTTTAGAATTATCTGGCCAAAACAGTGCGCCTTATATGTGTCAGAACATTTATGACCAAGTTACACCAAAAAAAGTCACAGAAAAAAATCGGTTTTTGCCAAAAAACCAAGGTTTTCATTTTCTGCACAAAAATAATCAGTATTTTGGGCGAAACAATGAAAATAATAGTCCAATTTCGTAATGCCATACCTTGCTGAGCTCGTAATAAAATTTCCTATCAGTTGGCATTCACACCTAAAAAATTTTATTTTTGACCCATTTTCGCAAAAAAAGACGATGCTACCCCTTGCAAAAAAAGTAAAAATTTTCGAAAACTTGAAGTTTTTCGAATTAGTCAGAAAATGACTGCCATCAATTATCTAGCTTGTTAGCGGACGAAAACAGTGTGTCTTATAGTTGTCGGACCATTTTTAACCAAGTTACACCAAAAAAGGTCACAGAAAAAAATAGGTTTTTGCCAAAAAAACAAGGTCCTCAATTTTACCTAAAAATAATCAGTATTTTGGGCGAAACAATGAAAATAATGTTCCAATTATGGAATTCCATAACTTGTTGAACTCGTAACAAAATTTCCATTTTATTGGCACTCACAGTTAAAAAATTGTATTTTTTGGCCAAAAAAAACGCAATGCTACCCCTTGTAAAAAAAGTCAAAAATTTTGAATTTTTTTAGTTTTTAAAATCAGCCAGAATAAAGTTCCCATAAACTATATAGGTTGTTAGCTGTCCAAATCAGTGCGTAGTTTTTGTGTCGGACCAATTTTGACCAAGTTACACAAAAAATGGTAAACTATTATTTATTACCAGTTTTTCCAAAAAAAAGACGATGCTACTCCTTGTAACGAAAATCAAGGTCAAAATTTGTAGTCTAAAGAATCAGTTACAACGTTCGATTTCCTAGCTTATAACCTATTCAAAACAGTTCGTCTTCTAGGTTTCCTCCCATTTTTAGCCAATTTACACCCACGCTTTCCTCCCCTTTAGTAACTTATTCCAGATGCTTCCCACACTCTTGTCAATCCATTTAGTGAAATCAAACCTAGTTTCTTCTCCCTCGTCACCGCAACATGTGCTTGCAATTTAGCCTCCGCCGATCAATTGCACATAGGTTGTCCGGTTGTCTGGCTGCCATTTGTTTATTAGATTTGTCAATGCAACAGTTTTTTCTCCTTTTTTCATTCCGGGCAATTGTGGGAGGACGTAAAAATCATTGGAATTGCAAATGGATGGCCATTGGAGAGCGAAAAAATGGCAAAAACTTTTGTGGACGACAAATGCGCCCTCGAACTGGCCAGCGCTGTCACATGCAGGCGATGCGTATAAATTAGGGCCGCCATCGAGAGGCCATTGTGCGGCATCTTAAATGTCAAATGTGACACCCCAGCATACACGGCTCGCCCCAGCTTTTTGGCCTTTGTCCAGTGCACCTGAGGAGGCTGTGGCACTCGGGACATTTGACTCAAACTGCCGGCGAAAACAATAAATTTCCCTTTTTGCAGGCCAGCAAAAAGGAGGACTTGTACATGGAACTACTCATTGTGAGGACAACGAGGGGCGGTGACCACAGGGCGGGGGACAGCAAAAATGATGACCACTGGACGCACGGGTGAGCATTCACATTCCCATTCGGCCATTCTATTGCATAAAAAACAGCGTTACGGCCAAGGAACAAGTTGCTGGCTAATAAAAAGGAGGAGGAAGGACAGGAAAGGGAAACCCAGGGACAAACCTGTTTCAAATGCATCGGAGGGGATGCCAAAAATGCGACCGGGGGGAGGTCACCATTATGCCCAGGTTGAGGGTGTTTAAGCGGAAAAGGTAAGTGCCATTGATGTGGCCACTGCCAGGGCTTTTAGTCAATATCCCAGGCACTTGGCCATTTTTCTTCATTTTTTAGCACCACGAACATATGGGTAAGTTACCCGGAAGTTAAGCTGTTGTTTATGTGTCATAATAAATCATGTTCAATGCACACGAAACAATTCCAACTAAGTGGGTAATGGGAAGGACTAAAGTAGACTTTGTTGCCTTGCTCTTAAAATGGCAGTATCGAGTAGTTCCTATAAAGGTGCTGATTAAATGAAGTGGACAGAGAGAGTTCTTTATAAAGTAATATGAAATAAGAAGAAATATATTTTATAAATTCTGTAAGATTTCGGATATTTGAATATAAACTAAAAACTTTGAAGTTGTATTAAAATAACCTCAACAAGTAACATGGGGCCTTCATCCACCACCGTGAGAGCAGAGCTCCCCAAATCTTGCTAAAGAATTGGTTAATGTATTCAGATAAACGCACCCACAAGTCCCAGGTGACTTTTTTTAAACGCTTCTAAATGCAAATAAAAGAAGTCACTTAAAAAATTATTCAGCCCACACTTGACGGGGAGGCGACAGGGGACAACCTCCGGAATGGCATGGAAAAGTAAATGTGTTAATGTTCGCCCCGAAACGCTTTTCGAATTCATGTCAGTTTCGGTTTCATGAGGTAACGAAATTCACAAATTCGCAGCGGGTGATTGTGCGGAGGGGCACGCGTGTCACTTACAGAGATTCACTGGGAATGGATGTGGCAATGGGAATGGGAGCCCCCGGGGGAAAGATTGAGGAAGGGAAGACAGTCTATCCACCGCAAATGACATCTACGTGGTCTGGGCCCAAAAAAAATGGGTAACAACCTTTCACCAGAACATTTCTTTATATATCTGCAGTTGTAAATACTGCAATTAAAACAAATATTGCTTGAAACTCATTTAAGCGTGGACAGCTGTTCTGTAACTTCAGGTTTACCTAGCCGGCTCCAAGTTCAAGGTTTTATAAACAATTTTTATGTCATATAAATACTTCGATCGAATCAAAAAACAGTTCAGTTTCGACTGTGAATATGTCAACGCGTCGTCATTTCGGGATTGTCCTACTCTTATGTAGCATGAGTTTGGGCTACAACTACAGGCTCGTAGAAAACCCCGTAAATTTTAAGACTTGTCCAGCGCGAAATAAGGAAATACCATTCGAGGAGCCACGTTTGAATAGTCAGCCACGAACCTTTTATAACGTCCACGATATCCCCAGCAGACATCTCATCAACTCCAATGAAAACGAAGTAAAATCTGAAAACTGGTTCTTGAGGATTTTCAACATAAAAACCTTAAGCCGTGAGATCCCAGGAAACGACGAGAATCAGCATGCGGATGGATTTGCAAAGCTCCTTCTTGATTTCTTTAAGCCAAGCCCTATGATGGTGGATCCTTTACAGCAACATAAAAACCAACCAAAAATCCTTTTCATATTAAAGAAAAATCCCCTACCAGAAGAACACCACATAGTAAAAAGGGATCCCATACCATACAATTTCATGTGATCAACCCAAAGCTTCATAAATTGTTATTTCAGATTTTTCATTAGCATTTCTCAGCATACGTTACCGCACCCACGTCATATCCATCTCACATAGTTATTAAGATCTATTACCCCTAATTAGGAAAACTTTGTAAGAACACATGTTCCCAGAGACGTGGCAATAAATTAAATCATTTTCCACTGTATCGTTGGGTTTAAACTCCGAGGCACATTGAGGAGATTTCCAGCCATAAATTATTTCCCCATATGAAAAACCTTTCTTATGCCACTTGATTGCGGTTTGAAAGAACCCCCATTCCATCCGCACTCCCACCATAAAAAATTATATTATATGCATGACCCCAAATTAATCTAGCGAAACCTCTTCCATTCTGCTACAAGCTTCAACCCCTGTTCAAAAGGACATCAAAGCCGGTGAAGTATGACAAACGAAGTTATTTGAATATGACCGTAAATGTCATATGAGGACAAATTAAATTTGGCTTACGGAGCTGGCCAGGAGCTTAAAAAAAAAAAAAAAACATTCCATTTTATGGCTGTAAGCTTTTATGTCAACGTCAGCAATGTTTTTGCTGTTGTTAAAAATAAGTACTATTAAAATTCAGAGTATAAACATAAAAAATACCTTATAATGGTAAATTATTCATCCTTAATTTTAGAATATTCTACGGATTTTAATGGTGAAAATATATATGTATTATTTTTTCTAAGCTATCTTCAGCTTCAAAACTCTACCTAATAAATGTAGTTGCCAAATTTTTGCATTCAGCTAACATCAACACGTTGAATTCTGCAGCTTGCCAACTTCTTTGCAATATGTTGTCGCCAGAAGTGAATTGAAATTATGCAAAAATAACAAGAGAGAAAAAATGGAGAACAAAAGTAAGAAATAGAAACAGAATTTAATTTGCATTGCGAAATGTTGGCTCAGGCGGTGTCCAATTCAGATCCAGACACTTTTCCACAGCCAGAAATAAACTCATTCGCATGCAGTTGGCGTTTCGCAAAGTGGATATTGATATTTTGTCCTTAAATTTTGTTATTTATGTGGTGAGTGGGGTGTGAGGGCGGGAAATGCTGGGGCAACCCCTCTCTCGGAAAACTAAAATAAACGAAACAGAAGTTTAGAATTTGCGGCGGACAAAGTAGCAAAATTTCCGTCAAGTTGTGCAAATTTAACGCGACATTGTCTGGGCCGCAGGACCCTCCCCCTGTTTCCTTTTTTTCTTAGTTCATTGGGGGTGTGTGTCCTTTGCCCATTGACATTCAAGTCATGTGTCAGAGCAGAGGCCGATGCTTAACTCTGACAGACCAAGCCCCGAAAAGTTCGCCCATAAATTGTGGCAAAAAACCAAAATGTTTCAACACATTGAGAGGAAAACCTTGTTCGACACAGGCACTTGAGATTTTCAATTGCCTGCAAATTTATTTTAAGAGTGCGTGAAATTTATGATTGACAAATTGAATTTCAAAATTGAGCAACATTTTTGAATAATATTGTTTCCGATTGGGGTTATGGAAGGGCAGGGAATATTGAATAATATTTGCTTGGCTACTCTTTAAGAACTATCTTTACCCCGGCAAAAAATGAAGCCATAAAAATGATAAATGATCCTTCAATCGTTCTGCCTCATCATAACGCACGGAAGTTGGCAATTCGTCATGGCCACGAATTGTTTGACCAGTAAACTAGCCTGCAGGACATTCTGCCAAGCCGCCTCTTAAAGACCAGACAACCAAGTTTCTTTTTCTATATTGTTTCGGCATAAAAAATCACTAAACACTCCATAAACAAAACCATTAAGTGTGCCCCCATTAGTGGAGGGAATTTCTGGATCAAAATCAAACACATAACACAGTTTTTTTATCATTTTTATGGCCGCCTTGAGTATGTGGGCGTAATGATATAAATCTTCATGTTTATAAATCAGAACTGTGGAATCTGTGCCCCCAGGGACCTTCGCGGAAATTTTGGGGGGCAACGATTTTAGGAAACTATGTGCTAGGTAATTTATACTTTTATTTAATCCTAGAGATACATTAAATTTCATTATTTAATACCCAGGAAAGTACTATCAAACCATGCTTTAAAAAAACCTTGACCCTGAATTGCCGGCCATATTTTTCTATTTCCTTAAAAAATGCCTTACAAAGCAAATCAAATCTGCATTGTTCGGGATTTTTTTCTAATATGCAAATAATTTGCTGGCCAAATAGCAACCAACTGTGACCCGGCAGATGACAATGACACTGCCAACGCCCTCGAACGGAACCCAGAAGGAATGCGAGTCGCCGGGCTCCGTAAAAAGTCAAGTCGAGAACAATGCCATCCGAGGCCTACTTGCACTTGTGAGGAAGTTCCGCCTCATTTTATGAATATCTGTATATCCCCTTTTCGGCCACATTTGCGGGAGACACGCGGCTGACAGCTGTGGTCGCCGTGGTCCTGGTAAATAGTCCTCCTCCTCACTCACATCCTCCTCCTAGTCCTGTTTCTGGTCCGGATGCCACGGAGTGGTGGCTCTTGCCCCGGCTCAAACTTTGACTCCTCTGATGCGTGGCCATTGTGCGCATTTGACGTTTGGTTTATTAATCAGTTTGGCCCGGGGCCCTGGACCGACCGAAGTCACAATTTTCCACAAATGAATAATTTTTGTACAACAGAAAATATGAAGCAGAAGCCAAAAAGGCAAACCCACACAGAAAATGTGTCACACAAGGGGACTTGCTTTTATATACTTTTTCTTTGCTGGGTAATATTGTTTTTAGAAGAGCTTTGCAAGCCTATGTTCAAGAAGTCGGATAAAGAAGTAAAGTAATTATAAGTCTTTCATATTTTGTAAATGTTTATATAAACAATATAATGCTTTTTGAATTTTTCTAGCTTTTACAAAATACGTTGCTTCGGATTATAAGTAAAATCTTCTTTTTAACAGCCAACTTCTGGATTAGAAATGATTGTCTTGTATTAATTATTTTTATTTATAAGCTAAATTTAATTTATGAATTGTTCTGAAATATTTTTTCAATGATTTCGGAAAACCTGTAACCTTACATATAATCAGACGAATACTTAGAACTATTCTTATAACTTTATTCCTAATAACTTTATTAAATCTTTCGATAAGAGTGCTTGTTGGCTCGGTATTTCCCCAATTGTTTTCACATTTTTTGTGCAAGGCGGGTTTCGCATTTTAATTTCCACCGAGCGAAAGCGAAAGTCAAACAAATGTCAGTCGCGTGTTAATCAAGTGTAAATAAATGGCGCAAAGATTAGAGAGCACCGCCAAGGCAGCAACTGGCAGCACAACAATAACAATGAAACATTGTGAAAAGCCCAGCAAACAAATAAAAAATAAAAGGAGGAATTCCCGAAAAAATTGGGGGTGTGATGCAGACAAATAAAAAAGGTGGAAAAAAGTGGAAAAAACATTTAATGGTTTTTTAAATGTTTTTTAAATGTGCGTGAAAAATCTGTCACTCTGCGGCGAAGAACTTTAGTACACTTAAAGTTTTCCTTGAGTGCCCCCGCCAACCGGCGATGCAAATTAGCCGCCAAAGTTGTTATCATCGAAGCCCGAGCCCAAATCCCGAAGCCATTGGGCAGGACCCAAGCAACGCCTACGCCCAAGTGAGTCCTTGGACCCCGGAGCCAGACAAATCCTGGCCTGCGTGTCCGCATTTGGGGTGTCCTGAAGTGGCGTTGATGATACTATTATCTTAAATCGCGATGGGAAAGGCGCTGAGGCTGTCAGCGGACGCGGCCACTTCAATTGTCCTTTTTCGGCAAGGCATTTACAATTGATAGATAGAGGCGAAAAAATCGTTTTATTGGCTTTAAGGTCCTTTTTGTCGCCTCAGCGACATGAATAAAGGCAAAGGAGCAGCAACAAGGACATAAACCGCAAATAACTTGAACGCTCTGCGGCCAGAGGGTTTCCCTTTGTTATTGCATTTCCCCGTGATTTGTGTTTTCTCGGGGCGGCGGAAGAGTTTGAATTTTACATTTTTTCCGCCGCCTTCAGAGCACAGTGAAGCAAAGCGTTTTTGAAAGTGTTAATATATTATGGTATACATTATTTTGTACCATTCAGTTTAAAAATAAGTAAACAGTCTCTTAGAATATTTAATAAATACAAATAAATTTGTTGAATTCTTCTCAACTTTTGTATGCCTCACCAATAAAACATTTCAAATATATTAACATCTATGAGCGGAAATGAAAACTTTTGGTGAGTCACCAATAAGTTATCAATAGTACGAAATATGCGAGTAAATCCGGCTCAATTTTTTGTGCGTCACAAGTAACCAGTACTTTAAATATGTAATAACGAAAAATACAGATAATAAAATTCGTGGTACACCAATTCAAGAATTTTTAAAGATTTTGTAAACTATTTTATGCGTCACAAATTATTTCAAATTTGTGATATTTCATCTTGATTTTCTCAGGAAAATAAAATACGCGGAACCACGGCACTTGTGAGCCTGCCCAGCTAAAGGGGTGCAAATGCTGCAATTTGTAACATTATTTGTTTTTCTTTTCGGGCCACCCCCGCCAATAGCTCAGCGCCAAAAGGACACTGCTCGAAGACACAATGCTATCTAATCTTATTCGAAATTATTTCTGCGTTAAACCTGCATCTCAGCACTTTGCCATTCGACAATGGCCGGGCAATTGTTGTCCTCAACAAGGAGACGAAACTTTAAACTTCCGCCGGGCAAGCTGTGCGGGACCCTTCGCCTTGGAGGGCAGTCTTAATGATATTTACAGGAAGTGGCAGAATCGCATCAATCATTTGTCAGCCATAAAAATTCGTCACACACGAGTATTAAATTATACAACGCAAAAAGCCTGGCATATCTTTGCTGAAAAAACCGAAAAAATTCTTAATGGTGGCGTGCAATGAAATGACCTTGTAAGTTATGAGGCCTACGGGGGGCCGGACTTAACAGTGGGTCCGGAAAAATCTGTAAAATCCTGCGGAAAGTGAGCCCAAGGTTTAACGATGCACGGTCGCTCCTGCGGGCCATCGAATGGGATTGCGATCCTGCCATGTGTGCGTCCTCGTCCTGCGGATGCCAGCCAGCGACTCACTCGCCTGGTGTGCCCAC
Source organism: Drosophila biarmipes (assembly GCF_025231255.1). NCBI lineage: Eukaryota > Metazoa > Arthropoda > Insecta > Diptera > Drosophilidae > Drosophila > Drosophila biarmipes. The sequence goes on along the minus strand of NC_066616.1, from coordinate 17,646,757 downwards.
TCACATGTGAACATTTATTGGAAAACATTATTATTTATGGCTTTTTGAATGACATCGCTTGAACTTTTCAAGCAATAAAGTAACGTGCAATAATATTTCCTTATAGCGGAAATTGCAAGCGCACAATTTTTCTATAAAAAAGGAAAAAAAGAGAATTTTGAGTTTTGATTTATGAAGATATTCATTAGTTCAGTTGATCGAAATTGAGTTAAATAAATAAGATTTACAACCAGGGGAATTAATATAAATGGCGTTGTCTTGTTTTAGATATATTGTAAAACTAAGTTAAATGTAAGTATGTAAGATTTTATGAGAAAACCAACATCATACAGCTTAGGAACCCTTATCTCAGGATCTTAAAACTACGAAAATCCCACCAAACAAATAAATTGCGATGGAATCTAAAATGAAAATCTTAAGCAACTTTATTTCGGGCAATTGATGCGCCGGAAACCCAATAGTTAAAGGGTTCGGATTAGGGGTTCAAGTCCTTGGTCATTTGGAGCATCTAAGGGATGCGAGGCCGTTTAAGATTTGATCAAATAACGACAAGCAAAAGGATTATTTTAAGTAATTGCTAGACATTGTTTAGTGGGATGCTAGAGCAGAGAGAATCCCACGGTATGGGTTATTTTATGTGCAAATTCGGTTCGACTTTAAAGTGAAATATGGCCAGAGCTGAGACCATTTGTTTTTATTTACTTAACCAATGCGATTACATAGGCGACTTCGGCTTATTTACTGCCATGTCGTGTGTCGGCATGTCGGTGTGTATGTACTATCTGCGGGTATATCTCCGAGTTATATATGTTAGATGCGGGCTCCAGGCGCATGACCCATTCCTGAACTCGTGCAAAGCTTTTTGCTGGCGACGGCGCCACGAACCTCTGCCTTCTCGCTCTAAGCCACATGATGCCATCCCTGTCGGCTGTGTGTGTAGGGCGCCCGTGGAGTCAAAGTGTAGATAGCAAGCTGCCATAGGACGAGGCAACAAGGATGTTGAATACATATAAAAATGTCTAAGGTGGAGCAGAAGCCATGACTGCGGCCATGACAGCGATAATGTATACGGCAGTGGGCAGGGATCCTCCGGCTTCCACCTCCACATCCACATCCACATCCTGTAGGTGGGTCCTGGCGCAGTTGTAGGGTTGCCGGGACTCACCCACCTTCTGTGCACCCCCTGCCATCGGTCCCGCTGTTTGAGTTTGGCTCCTGGTTCACTTTGTGGGTATTAAGTTCCTTTTAAGGCTAAAGACAAACGTCTCCATCTCTTTCACTTGTATCCTGGTTGCACTTTTTGTGCGCCAGTACGGGCGAAGGTGAGGCAAAGTCTTAAAAGTTGCACAAAGGGGATTAGGAAGGTTCCCACATAATTAATCATTACTACACTAAGATTTCGGAGGGGAAGCTATTCAAAAATAGTTGAACACCTCTACGGATTTTCATACAACTTTCTACAACACCTATTCCAAGCACTGCTCAATATTCATCCAAATAAAATCGAGGAACAGGCAGTCGAGTCACTTTTTATGACGCACTTAGTTAAACGATATGGACCGGAGAAAGGCCCTGGACAGCAGGGGTAAAGAGCCCGTGGAAAGTGGTCTGCCGAGACAACCCCAAGGAATTTGATGCAGCTGCCAAGCTGACAGCCCTTCCTTATCCGACCGTCGTTGAGGGAATTTGTTTTGCTCCCGGACGCTGGTTTTTTACCGAGCTGATGGGCCAAGCGGGAGACTTTTGTTTTATCGCTGCCAATACATCAGCCATCAATATGATTAACTCACACGGAATGTGCCAGAGTGCCGAAAATCAAATTAAATTGCCCTGATGTAAGTGTTAGTGACATACTCGGACAGCGTCCGCTCGCTTGATTTATGCATTGCAAATCGATGGTTTGTGTTTGTCCTCTGAGAAAAGGGATCAGTGTCAATAGTGTAGAGGCGGTAAAAACATAATTTATATTCACATCTCCGAGATATGCACTAAAATGGGGAGCATAAGGCTCAAGGAGGCTGTCACTACTGGTTCCTCCGCTGCTCACACTTGTCCTCAATAAACCGAATTATGGAATCGATGGCCGAGCGTGAAGTCCCCTCGTGCTGGGGGTGTCCAGCAGACACCTTCCGGATGCTGTGACTTAAGTGGGAGATGGGAGTGTCCAAGGGTAACTGGCTGGCCACCCAATCGCAGCTTACTTCGCATAGGTAGTCCCTGTTCTTCGCCTGGGGACTTCCCATATTCGCATCGGTGAAGGCAATAGCAAAAACGCGTTCTCTAAAGAAAGCCGAAAAGCGATCCACCTAATGGTAAAATATTAAAATGACATTGAAATTTGTGTTTCGTTTGGTTACCATACCAGATCTAAGATGAGGCGGGATCCATAGCTGTGGGCCACAAGTGCCACACTCTCCGGATCCGAAGGCATTACAATATTTTCCCAAACATATTTCGAGTGTTCGAGGAACCTTTCCTCGACGTTTTTCGCATTTGTGGCATTTCTATTTTCAATGCAGAATCGCGTACAATCATTGGCATTGGTAACGAGCAAATCGTATCCGAGCTGCTGAGCCCTACGAACATAAGAAATCTGGGAGCCATGGTCCAGCGAGTTGTAGATAATTAAACTAAAAGCGAATGAGAAATATAACCGATCAAGTTTTTTTTTTTAAATTTAATGAACATAATTTAACTAATAGTTGGCTGTCCTAAGGGAAACATTAAATGCTTGAGTGTTCCCCCAAGACCCGATAAACAAATATCTGATAGCCTATATTCCAGTTACAGTAAATTAATTTTTTATTTAACAAACACTTTTATCATCCCGAAGGATAATATAAGTTGGAAAATTTATCATTTAAACAAAAGTGGTTAAAAAATTGACCTTAAAAATGTAAAATAGTTTAGAAATCTTTTTGGGAATATACAAACCTTCTCTGCGACTGTCCTTCACTAACAAGGCCACAACCCTGAGTGAGGACTAGCAACTTCTTGGACTTTTGCAGCCTTGATGGTTGCGAGAAGATAATCGTCGAGCGTTCTGAAGCCTCGTCGAAGGGAATGCGGGTGCGGCTAAGACCGCTTTTCTCCAACAGATCGTAGGCGATTTCCGGGATTTGCTGACCAAAAATTAAAAAAAAATATTATGAAATCTATATTTGTTAAAAATAATAAGACAAGATGTATATTCAATTCCGGTACATACTTTGATCACATTCCGGTAGTGCCTATAGTTTTCGGCCGTGAAGTCATAAGAGTAGGCCTCCTGGACGGTCTCTGTCGCTGGATCAATTTTGCGCAGGACTCCTTCTGCAGAAGAATACAGTCATCATCATAGCACTTTTACTAGGAGTTCACTAACCTTCATCGAAGGCGTACCCGAATTTCTTCAGCTGGAGTCGAGCCTGCTGGGAGTTTCTAGCCGGTGACGGTGAGTCTGACATCGCAGATTTTCTAGAAGGGGCAGACATAGGTATTGGAAACCTTAACCACATTTTAATCGGCGGACTTCTCCTTCAGCGGACACTAAGAGAATAAGAATGCGGCTGCAGAGGGCTGTTATTTATACAGAATTGTTGCTCGCGAATTGTTTTAATTTGATAACCGCGCCACCATAAAGCTTATATCGATATCACAACTATTTAGAAAATTAAGAACCGATTAATATTCCGTTCACACTATAAGAGCATCAGCCTCATAGAGTTAAATTGAACTGTTCCTTAATTACTTAAAAAAATGTAACTTAAAAACCCCAACTTTACTATATACTATATTATATATATAATACAATTTTTTTACTAAATAATCTTTGTTGCTTCTAATAGTTTAGGAATACAAATATCAATCACAATATGCTCCATTACATTCTATGGCTTAAGAATTGCCTGCGTCTTTCCATCTAGTGTGATTGGCTTTCATGATTCCTACATTCATACCGTCCATAGTTTCCTGGATCCATTTCGAGTACTCGCTGACACGAGTGAAAGCATACGGCTGCAGAGGTGTGCAGGCTTTTCTTCCATAGGAAAGCAGGCCCACAAGCCTTTCGTTTGCCACATCCATCAGGGGGGCTCCCGAGTCTCCCTGAAACTCAAATTGTTACTCTAGGTTGAATAAACTATATAAGCTATATCCTTAAATGATTATCATCTGTACGTATTTTACGTTGTGAGATTTAATTAGCTTACAAAATTATAACATTTCTAGTAAGATATTTGTGGGAATGAACCTTAAGTAAAGTAGTATTTAGGGGAAATTTAAAAAAATTAAATTTTAGTTATGTTTTGCCAATATGATGACACAAAGAAATCCTTTTTGTTAATAATTCTTATAAACCTTAATTTCCTCTTCGCAACTTGAACTACTTTGAGAAGAACGAATTGTTGTAAATTTTTGATTATCATTTTCATTCATTTATAAAATACAACATGGATATACTTACGTCACAGGCGCCTTTAGGTCCTCTTAAGTGCATGGCACAGATGTCCGTTTTGGTAAGGAACACGAATCGGTACTTATGCTTACATAACCAGTTTTGCATTGTCAGGTAGGGCGTCTCCTGGAGCTTTTTAATCCTGCCGATTGTTGCCCTTCCCCAGCCAAGCATGGTAACCCTCTCGTCAACATCCTTTCGCGGTTTGACTTTGAACTGAATACTTCGGAATCGTTTGTTATCCAGCGTAAACTTTGGATAGACCCTTGCCACGGCAATATCGTGGCCGCCGAGCATCCTAAACCGGGGATGCCACTCCACTTGGACGATAAAGAACCGGGTTTGATTTCGACTGCCGAGAAAATCGTCTCCACCGGCCACATACTTGGGCGCCGGTTTGTGGTTCGGCAGTGTCTTAAGGCAGTGTGCCGCAGTGAGCAGGAATCCATCAGAAATGATCACGCCCACACAGAGGTGCTTGTAGTATCCTTTGACGTTAGTGCCGATGGAGACGACATAGGGATAGCGGGAGCGGTTAGGAATCGACTGTGCCTTCATCAAAGCTTTGGTCGTCGGTGGCGCACTATTGGTAACATGGAAAACCGTCTCCTGGCAGGCTGACAGAGCGATGAACAAAGATGCCAGGCAATAAGATCTCCAAAGAGACATGACTCCGACCAAGTCCCGGTTTGAATACCATGGCTAAGTCTAGTTTTCTAGTACAGTTTTTCTACTAATAAACCGTGAAATTGTAATTTTCTTACTTAGTTACAAATAGTTGCGGTTTTACTCGAACTAAAAATTGTAATATATTCTCCAACTTAACAAGAATGGTTAACATTTCGGAACAGAGGCAAATTCTGTAACTTAATAAAAAGTAATTTAAAAACTATTTAGCATTTCCTTCGAAAACTCTACATATCTTTCATTTTAATTCGCAAAAATTTACTTTAACACTTCGTAATCGTATTAAATGATTAAATTACTGGTTGACGACAGAGTCTTTAAGGCTCTGCTTCATATTTGCCACATGGTTGAGCTTGGCAAGGCGCTTCATTGTCTCCAGCTCCTTGATGAATGTGGCAAGCGCCTCTTTGGTAGTGGAGATGTCCCCATCTTTTAAGTCCTCCAGGGTGTCCTCCTTTTCAAGTTCTAAGGGGAATAAATATGTAATACTTCTTAAATATCAGTAAGCTTTAAAGTACTTGCCATCCATTTCTGCCTCTATGTCATCAAGTCGATTAAGGACCAACGATTGCTGCACCTTTACATGCTCGATCAGGCGATACTGGCACTCCTCTGGATCGATGGCGGCCTCTGGTTGCGGAACGTTGGGGAGTTCAGGGTGCTCGGCCTTCGGACGCTTCACTGGCGTCACGGCAGAGGCGTCCACATTGTCCTCGTCCCACTTCTTAGCCCACAGATAAAGCTTTGGGTGACAGCGATTGCGTGCGATATTGATCTTCACAAGCAGCGAGTGCATAGATCGCTTGGCATCGAGCAAATTGCCGGTCAGCGTGTGCGAGCGCTTCAAGATCTCGAATTGCTTAGTGGCTTGTGGGTTTCCGGTGTGGTACGCCGCCACTGGCAGCTTGCCTTCGAACAGCCAATCCTGGTCGTGCTTAAACTTCATTGACTCCCTTCCCCTTTGTGGATTGCGACAAATGTAGCACACATACTTTTCCGGCACATCAGACTCCTTTACAATGCCGTTGCAGGCGCCATGCTGCCAGCACAGACATAACTCGCACTGGATCATCAGGCCGTCCTCTTCTCCGTACTCGCAAATGCAATTGATGATCTCCTCCTGCCGCATTCGCACAATTCGTATCAGTTCACCGTTCTCCTTGATGTACTGCGGTGCCTTGTGTACGGTGTCAGCTGGTGGTGGCGCCAGAGCTGCATTAATGTCCGCCTGGTCATTAGATGAGGGCGTCGATACCGAGTCTGCCGTGGCTGGCGAGTCAATGGAGCTAATCGGAGTTGCAGCGGCACCAAGGCGACGTTTCTTCGAATCAATGCGTGCATCGGGAGTCGGGGTGTTGAAGGATTGCCGCGTCTCCTCAGCGTCGGGTTCGTTCAAAGTCTGACCCGCCGGGCTGTCTGTCAAATTGCCGCGACGCTGAGAGCGCTGACGGTTGCTCTTCCGCGAGCCAGAAGGGCGCTTGGTGGGCGAAAAGCGGGCACGCTTGCTGGAGCGGGTCAAGGCCGGGTTTATCGAGGCGGCAGCTCCAGCATCCAAAGAAATATCTTCCTGAACAATGCCACCCTCAGCAGATGGCGTCAACGTTCCTGGTGGCTCCATCTTGGGAGATAACAGGGTCTTAGTAGGCGATACTCCGGTCGGGGTTCCCGGCGTTCCAGGAGATGTACCAGAAGTTGAGACCGTTTGGCGCTTAAAAGAACGCGATTGCTGCAGATCCTGCTGGTGTAACTTGGCGAAGAATTGCTGGTTCGATATTTGATTCTTGGGCACCGTCTCGCCCTGCTCGATGGATGATGGGTGAGTGCGCTTGACTGCCAGCTCTTGCATTTTTGGGCAGTGGCTCACGTATCTGCAAAGTCAATGTATGTTTAATCTCTCAATTCACTTGCATGTGCGCTACTTACTCGGCGAATTCCTTGTGGTAATGCCTCATGTGAATTAGCAGAAAGTCTTCTTTGCGATAGGTCTTACCGCAATCTTCGCGCGGGCAAACATACAGATTATCCTGGATTTGCACTTTTAGGCCGCCAATAAGAGCTGAGGAACATAATAATATTGGTTAACAAGAATTGTTTAAAAGTTATTGTTTGCTTACCAAAACCATTCTCAACCAGGGGTGGATCTCCTGGTAATTGTTGGGCAGCACCTCCCTCGATGGCTTCCAGGAGTTCTGGGGTTGTCTTGGCCTTAGCCTCATCGGAAAGCTGAGCCTGTGGAGACATTAGCTCTGCTGGCGGCATTAGCGAGGCCACCGGCGCTTCCATGTACTGGCTTTCTTTCACCGGCATCGGAGTCGAAGGTAACGAGGGTTGCGTTGTGTTACTCTGGTCCAGCGTGGAGTCCATAGACACATCCATGGGTCTGGGCTTCGGCGGTGGCTGCGGATTGTAGTCGTGGGTGTAGACATAGGCGTTGATGTCCTTGGCCCGGCGCCGATGGATGCTAAAGTCGTAGACATCCGGATTGTATACCAGGTCCTGTGACTCGAGGAAAAGCTTCAAGTCTGACTTGGAGCGGAACCGCTTGCCGCTGGGCGAGACCAGAATAACATCCCACTTGCCGAGCACGTTGGAGCGCTGGTACATGTGCTTAATCCAGCCAGGGGGCAGGCGCCAGTCCTGCACAATAACCGTGGGTTTCTGGTGCTCGCCCACAATTAGAAAGCCCTCGGTCCCAATCGGCTGGTCATTTACCCAGTGGCAAGTCCACTCTCCGTCGTGCGGTATCTCTGGGAGACCTAGGGAAGCTGTTAAGCATAGAAAGCAGAAAAATAATTCGCCTCCTGGTTAAAAGAACAGATGAAACGAACCTATGTCCAAACTGGCCATATCCAACAGGGGCCAATCCCTGCGCTGTGGAGTGCTCTTGCTTTTCTTGTTGCCTGACGATCCGCCGGCCCCGCTCACGCTTCCCGTGCTAGCTCTCTTTGGCGCCAAAGGCGCAGCAGCAACTGGGGTTCCCACAGGAGTGGGTGTTTTGGGCGCTACTTCAACTGTTGCCTGAACAGCAGGCAGCTGCTTGGGCATCTTGTTCATGTGTACGGCGCGCACGTTCTTGATGTAGCCATCGTCGAAGAGCACCTCATAGGTGTCGTTGCCCAGCAGCTTGCGTATGGTGCCCGGAAACTTGCGCGGTCCCGACCAGCGGGCCATACACTTCTCATCCAACTCAAAGACGGGCAGCACTCGGTTGCTGAGGCGCTGCCTCAGCCGCTCCGACTTGATGGCCATCCACTCCTGAAAGCTGCCGCTCGTCGAGGGCGACACCTTCAGCTTATGGTTGCGCTCGAAGCGCACTAGCAGCGTCTGCTCCGTCTCGTTGACTTCCACGATGCGGGCGGGCAACCAGTTGCCCTCCACACTGAGGGCCTCCAAGCGGGCGCCGATGGTCAGGTTGTGTGGGTTGCTGTACTTGGGTGGAGTGCCGGGAAGTGGCGAATTGGAATTGGAGGCGGAGCCAGCAGGCGGGATAGTGGCCTCAACGGCTGAGGAGGGACCAGGTGCCGCTGGGACTTCCTCGGCAGCTGCCTTGGCGGTATCTTCACCGACCTCTTTAGGTGGCGCCTTGGCCTCCTCCTCCGCCTTCTCTGCTTTTGCCTCCTCGGTGGCCTTGCGTTCAGCAGTTTCCGCCAGGATTTGCGCCACTATTTGGTCCACCGTGGCCTTAATCACATCCTCATTGGCCGACGATTGGGCAGTTCCCGGGGCCCCAGTTGCGCCCTCCACGCTGGCGTGCTGCAGCGCACGGTGATCCGCCTCGATCTCCGCCGAGTCCATCTTGCCCCACGGAAAGACGGTGGGAAAGACGCGCGGCTTGAGCAGATACTTGCCATTGCGAATGGTGTTGAAGTCCAGGCGGCGAAAGTGGCGCGAGCAGACCAGGACGCTCTTGGTGATCTGGCGCTCTAGGCTGATGCGGGAGTTCTTGATCCAAATGGCCCGGATGATGGGGTCCAGGGGGAAGGAGTGGTAGGTCACGCCGTGGTGCTCCAGCAGACGCGACGTCGACGGACAATTGGCAACGCAGCAGCGGCGGCCCATGGTTCTATTCGCCCTTCGTCGCTAGGGTCAACTTAACTCTATTGGGATTTCAGTGGGTTTCAGAAAACGCACACTGTGCTTGTGACGAAAAAACAAAAAACCGACGCGAAATTGTCGAACACGTCTTCTTCTTCGATTGCAAGAGGCGATATTAACTAAAGCTATCGATAGCTGTTAGAGTGACCGCAAAAGGATTTCCAAAACACCCTCGTTATATTTAGAGATGTGAAACGTGTATAAAAATAATAACATATCGATATTTTTATTTTAAATCCATTTTGATAACGCTTATTTGAAATAATTTCTTATTCCCTGGAAATGTATCTATCAATATAATTAATGTCCTCTGAGAAAACATGTCAGGGTTAGATGTGTGCACGAGATATTTATTAGAAATGGGGTGTACAAAAATTCTTTCACAACTTGACGGAGGCTGTCACTTCTTATTCGTCCTCTGCTCATACTTTTCCTCAATAAACTTAAATACAGGATCAATAGCCGAGTGCGAAGTCCACTCGTGTTTGGTGTGTCCAGCAGAAACCTTCCGGATGCTTTTCTTAGACTCGGAGACGGGAGTGTCCAGGGGTGAGCTGCTGGCCACCCAGTCACAGCTCACTTCGCATAGGTAGTCCCTGTTCTTCGCCTGGGGACTTCCCATAGCCGCATCGGTAAAGGCAATCGCAAAAACAGACTCCTTAAAGAAATCCGAAAAGCGCTCCACCTAATAAAGTACAACATTAATATGATGTTAAAATTAAGCTGTCATTTTGTTTTCTAACCAGATCCAAAGTAAGACATCCGCCGTAGCTGTGGGCCACAATTGCCACGCTCTCCGGATTCGAGGGCAACACAATATTTTTCCAAACATATTTCATGTGTTCAACGGACGTTTCCACGCCCTTGATGGGATTCTTCTTTCCGTTGTAGAATCGCGTACAATCATTAGCGTTGGTAATCAGCAGATCATAGCCGAGCTTCTGGGCCTTTCGCACATAGGGAAGCTGCGAGCCATGGTCCAGCGAGTTGTTGATGATTAAACTGAAATCCAATCAAAAATAAAGCTGATAAATCAACGGACGTTTCCACGCCCTTGATGGGACGTATGTAGATGTAGACCCTAAGTATTTATAAATTATGATGGGCCATTCCCTTCAGCTTCGTTTCCTTAATGGCTTGCTGTCCTAAGGGAACGTTAAATGTTGTAGTTTTCCCTAGGACCTAATAAACAAAAACCTGATAACATTAGTTACATTAAATGTATGTTGCATTACAATATATTCTTCAGTTGACTGTTTATAAATATTTTGAACTCTTTTAAAATGAAAGTGGTCTGTAGATTTGTTACTACAAGATACGTACCTTCTGGCCCATTGTCCTGCATTAACAAGTCCGCTGCCATGTATGAGGACTAGCAGCTTTTTGGACTGCAACAGCTTCGATGGTTGGGAAAATACAAACGTGGAGCGCTGTGGATCCTTGTCGAAGGGGATGTAGGTGCGGCAAAGACCGTTTTTCTCCAGCAGTTCATAGACAATTTCCGGGATTTGCTGACCAAAAATAAAAAAATTAATATTAAGTGTATTTAAATAATAATTGCTATTAAAAATAGACTAATTTAAAGAATTCCGGTACATACGTTGGCCAAATTCTGGTAGTGCCTCTCGTTTTCGGCGGGGTCGTCGCTGACGTTGTAGGAATAGGGCTCCTCGCCGGGCTCGCCTGTCGCGGGATCGATTTTGCGTAGGACTCCCTCTACAAAGGAATACCGGAAAGGTCATCGTCATATCACTATTATTTGGAGTTTACTCACCTTTATTAAAGGCGTACCCAAATTTCTTCAGCTGGATGAGAGCCTGTTCGGAATTCCTTGCCCGTGGCGGTGAGTCCGACATTGCAAAGACTCTAGATGAGGAAGATTTAATTTTTATACACTGAAACCACATTTTAGCCGGGTGGTTTGTCTCTATTCGACACTTACGGAATAAGAATGCGGCTGCAAAAGGCTCTTATTTATATATTTCTCGCGTATTGTTTTGGTTTGTGGTGATAAAGGGCGTCCAGGGATGGAATACTACTGCCGCGCTAAAAAGCTTACATCGATATCACGATTACAAATATCGATGGAAATGGTAAGCCGATTAATACTTTATTCACACTATTGGTGCCTTAGCATCAAGGAGTGTAATATAACTGCTGTTCACGACATTGTTCGTATTTATTTATTGACGAATATTACCTTTAATGCTGACTTAAAGGCTTTGTATTGGGTGGTGTCATGCGGGTCAATGAATTATTATACAAAGATTTTGCAGAGGTGTTTGGTATTTTTGCCTATCGTTGACGGTCCATCACTAAGGAAATAAATGTGAAATAAAGGTGTGACCATAAAAGGGTGGGCAAATTATACTAAATATTTTAGATATACTACATTTGAATACCAAAAAATGTGGTGTTATCGATAGTTGCAAATCGTATATCGTGAAGGCTGCCACCCCGCCCAACTTATTTGAAATTACTAGTTGAATTTAAATATTTTATATGCACTTTATTTTGCTCAACTTGAGGTCTTTTGATGTATACCAAAATCTGTCTCCAGTTGTAAACATTCTTTTAATTCATAGCTAATATCCCATCCCTTTCTACTAATTTAAATATTGCAAATATTTGGTTCACTTTTGAAATTAATTGATGCGTTTATGCATCTCAGCGAAGTGAGCGTCCCATAAATTTCCCCAGCTCGGCGAAAAAAGGATTACGTGCCGGTACACCGATGTTCCCAAGGCCAGCGAAAACCTATTTGAAATGCAATTAATGTACGACTATGGGCTTACATGTCACCACGTTCGCCAAAAGGCAGACACCTTGCAAAAAGCTAACCAAAATCCGAGTACGAAAATGCTTCTGGAATTATGTGTTTCAACACTTATTTCCCAAGTTTAAGGGGGAGTGCGTGTTGCTGAGCTAAACATTTGTAGTTTGTAATTATAATTTTGCACCTGGTCATTAGCATGCAAGAAGCAACATAAATTGTTGACTAAGTGGCGCCTGCTGCTTGGTCATCCGCCAAAAAAAATATAAAATTAAACTTGGAGTCTTGGCCTTCAAGTTTAAATATGCTGCCTATGTGGATTATAGATTTCATTTTTCTGATGGGGTTAATACTCATTTTAAAGGAACTGAAGTATATTTTTTATATATTCTACAAAAACTTAAAACACCACTACATTCATTTCCAACAATGACCGAAAAGAGTTTGAATCATGCCTTATGCAAAATATATTGTAACAGAAAATATTAGGATCTTACGACACTTGACTATTAGATACTTCCTGGTATTTTAGTAAACATCCTATGAACAAGGTCTGTGGGTCAAAATGTTCACCTAGATCTTGAGAGTGTTTGCGAAATGAACACGGAGTCAATATCAAATAGTGCTGACTTTGATCCAGCGGAATGCCAATATTTGAAATCAAATCACGGCTGGAGCATAAAGCAAACTTTAATTATAAAATGTTTTTACTGTCATATGCAGCTGACATAAATATTAAACAACCTGAACAATTGTCGTTGCCAGGCCGAATAAGTTCGATTTTAATTTTGGGCAGTCCAAAACTGACATTGAGAGGGGCCACTCGAAGGGAAATCCAAATGAGTAAACACGGCTAAATGTCCGTTTGCATAACTATTAGTGAACAAATTTGCATAAATTATCGGCACTTGATGAAATTGGGACGACTGCACCTGAACCCACTCTCTTGCTGTGCAAATAATTAAACAATATGTAACTTGTGCAAAAATATTTCCGAAAAGGAAAAACAACGCGACAACAAAACTTTGGGCCCCACCGACGGCGGCACTTTCTCCTTTATTATTTACCCAACTCATCGACAAATTGGCCAGGCCCATTCCCCAGTCTCATCTCGGCCCCAGTACCATAAGTAAGCCCATGCCCCTTCCCGATCCCGTCTGGGATCCCATTGCGTAAATATGTGGGCATGCGATGCGGTAATTTTCGAATAGGCCTCGCCACTCTTGACAGTTGCGGGCCCAGTTCCCGGTTCCTTATCACATAAATATTACCCAAAAAATTATGGTTAAATTATGATGATAACATTTTTCATGTAACGCTGCCAGCTCACACAAATTAAATAAATTATGCTTGCCCAAAAGATGACTTAAATAAATACGTGCTGACCATGTAAACGGATTGCCTAATGTTTTATAATTTTTATTGGTCTTTGTTGTTAAACATTGCACGTTGCTAACTATAAATTTCAAATTTCATATCTGGTATTTCTCAATGTAAAACATTCGGAGTTTCCCACACATTTTGAAGGTGTAGAAGTGTGAATTGCTTGACACCAAGTTATTTTCAAAAGAATACTATTTAAACAATCATCTTCTTAGATCAATCAATTGGTTATGTTATATATAAGCTGGAAGCAATGTCTCTTAAAAATTTGCAAAAAAAAAAGTGAAATTCCTCGAAAATAGGCGCGGCTTGCTCTCAGCATAATCGGCGTATCCACGAGATACATGTGTCAGGTAATGAGCGGCACCTGCCTTCGTGTAACTTTTGCCGCTTAACCGATTGCCATAAAGTGCGATTTAACGGCGGCGAAAAGCAAAACCTTTATTTTTCCAACCGATTTTTTGGGTTTTGTAGGGTCGACATGCTTGGCTGCACGTGAGGTGGAGATGTGAAAAAAATAAGAAAAGAGGAGACAAAACTTATCGAGGCGATCATGTTGAAATGCGTGAATTGGGTATGGGCTGTCGGGTTTCTGGGGTTTACGGGGTTTTCGGGCTTACTCTTCACTTTCAACTGGTGAAATTTTCGTACTCATCGCGGCTGACCTTGATCTGGGTCCCAAGCTGTGCGCCGTGCGGAGAAAATAATGCAGATGGGCTCGCATCATTTCTTATGCTTATGCAATAACAAGTGTGTTTGGGCATACCTTCTGGCTATTTATGGCTGCATTGCGTAATGTTTGGATACGACACCCATGTAAACTGGTAAGTGCTATAACATAACTGCCAAAGTAAAAAACGTATTCATAGAACTATTATTGCTTTTCAATTATATGCGCCCCTTGCCAAATTCAATCGACATAAATTGTGGGTCAACATTTCAGCTCAGCTCGGATTACGCAATGAACGAAACGACAAAAGCACTGGCAAATACATATTTCTGAAACAAAGCAAACAATAGCACAAAATGCATTTATTTATGCAAAGAGACAGGAGACGCACCACAAAAAAGGGAAAAAGCGAAATTTCCGTGCCAAAAAAGATTTTGGCTCAAGTCGTGGCGTGTTTGTGTAGCTAATTAGATGGGAGTTAGGCCAATCCATTCAACGACCATTCAAAGCAAAGTGGTGCAAAATGATGCGCAAGCTAAAGAGCCACCACCCATCACCCACCGAACGCCCCTTTGAGGCACCACTTTGGCCACTTAACATTCAAGATTGCATGTAAGCAGGCGCAGTCGAAGAGTCCATTTTCCACTTGCCCTACAAAATACCTCTCGAAGCTCCTCTTTAATATATAAGGCTAATCTTAGAGAGATACCCTAAATTATCATCGTTTATATCATTATTTTCAACAGATTTTAAGTAAGAATTTCCTCAAACTTTGGTTCCACATAGCCCAAAGAAAATACTCAGTTTAGAAAAAATTTTATTAATTAAGAAACATTTTTATCAAATTATTTATAAAATAATATAAATAATTCTCTTTCTTATCTTCAAAGCTTAAGTAGTTTTTAAAATATACATATTCAAGAATCAAATTATTACAAAACTCTTTAGAGTTTTTAAGAAAAGGGTATAATTCGTCTTGGAAAAGGTAGCTTCCTTGTTTGACTTATCATTTCTGAACGTTGTAACGCAAAGCATAAGAAAAGGTCAAAAACAAGGTATACTAAATTCAAAGAAAATATATTAAATATTAAAAACAAATGGTTTACTTACCCAAAAACAAGGCCACGCATCGGATAAACCTTTTTCGAGTGTAGAACTGACAACCATCCAGAAAGCAGAGCCATCACTCAGTCTCTCATTGGGGCCTGTCTCTCTCGTCGTATTGAGTGGATCGACGGGGCTCTCGGCTGGTATATAAGGCGGGGTTCCCCAATGTTTTTGACATTCCAGTTGATCAGTGCCAGCCGATCGGTCGGTAGAGAGAAGCGCGTCGCGAGCCCGAACAAGAAAATCGAAAACGCATACGGCAGTGCCAGTGCATAGACTGTGGAAAAAAAACCAAAATGAAAGCTTTCATTATCGCCGGAGTGTGTGTGTTGAGCGTGCTGAGCCTGGGATCCGCTCAGTTCCAGAACGGACGCCTGGAGCCGCCAAACCCGCAGCTCTGTGCCCAGCGCATCATCCACGAGAGGACTCCCGACGGCAAGGGGTGAGTCGGCAGGACGTGGGCTCCAGAAAGTCGGTATCTCTATAAGGTTTGTTCCCTTTTTTCGCCCCGCAGATACTTCTTCTCGTGGCGCGACCCTCAGCTGAAGGGCGTGGAGGAGGACTGGCTGACCGCCAGGAACTATTGCCGCAGGCGCTGCATGGACTCCGTTTCCCTGGAGACCAGTCTGGAGAATGAGTGGATCAAGCAGTTCGTTGTGCGCGAGAATGTAAGTACAAACTTCCATAACAACTAGAATTTGAATACATAAATTAGATAACTCTTCAAAAATAAAAACAAAACTTTTTGTTTTGACCAGAATCTAGTTCGCAAACCAAAAGACTTAAGCGACGAACTGAAAAGTAATTCAATCTGTGCAAAAAGAAATCTTCATAGCTCAACTTTCACAATTGTTTACACCGCTTACCTACAATCTTTTCACAGCAATATCAAGTCAATAAATCGATTGACCCCACCCCAAAATTGATAGATCTTGTGTAAGCCCCAAATAGTTAAATTGGCCCCGCCTTCACTGCACCTGTTTGATAAGCACCTAAGCTGCGATAGATCAAACAAATGATCCATATTACACAGAAATTTGCAACTCATTGACCATTTATAAATGTCTTTTTCAGCGAAAGGTATCGGAAACATAGACGTAAATTAAACCCCAAAGACAGTCAAAAAAGCTTGCCAATAATTTATTGTATCTGCATTTATCGGCTTTATCTTTTCCCTATTTTTTCACCTGTTCGGCATGTCATTATGTCACCTTTTTAATTTGTTTGGCGAGTTAAATAACGTCCGTTTAGCCGCGTGTGAACTGTTTAGCGCCTTTTATTTGGCAGCTTGGACAACGCCGGACAAAAAACTGACCTTAATTTTGAGGATGCTGCGGCACTCACAAAATTAATGGCGAAATCTCTGACATTAACATCGCTCCACAAAGTTCAATGTGAAATTACACATAAAAACGGAGTTAAGAGGCAAAATACGAATCATAAATACACAAAACAAAAACTTTCCAGTGGTTGCATCTGTAATTTCGCACACGAATGGAGTCGACCGCTGTTACGCAACACTCTCGAGATGGACAAGTGTCAAGTTTAGAGTTGTGGTCAGGCAGGCCCAACTCATCTCATCTGCCGTCTTCCGACTCATTGCTCACCTTTCGCATCGTCTCTGCTTTTTTGCGGCATGAGAAAGCAGTGGTGGCCAAATTGAAATCGAAAGTTCATGTGTGCGCTGGGAAAGCCGGGCCGGAAAAGCCACCCAACGAAATTACTTAACAAATTAGCAAACTTCGAACACGCAATGAGATTTAATTGCGATTTATTTTGCGTATAATCCAAGGGGAAATCGAATGCAAGCCAACGACTTGCGGTACAAGTAGATAGATGGATAGGTGGTTTTGTTTTGAATTACTGATGATAACCTATATTTGGTAAAGACATTTTAGTCTCTATTATTTCCTTCAGCTATGACCCATTTTTGTACTTCTTTCTTTCCTTTTTTTTCCAAATCCACTGCCGACTTCCTTATCAACCGGCTAAGTTCACTTTTACCTGGCTTTAGCGGACAGGTGCACAAACACAATTCATTTGGGCTTCCGCCATGGGGCAAATGCATTCATTGTCCGAGTTTTTCAACAATTACAAAGCCCCACAGCTCCCCCGAATGAAACTACAAAACCGAAATCAATGTCCATAAATTTGTTTCAACTCTACGCTCATTGGAGTTTTCTAAAAGGGCAGAGGGCCCGACCGAGTCGTCTGAGGCTTTGTGTGCCCCCTTTACAAAGCAATTTTTATGGCCCATCGGGTGAAAGTGACTGATGAGCGCTTAGCTGCGGCTGCGCGGCCCTGGCTTTTGCTTCTGCTCACCTGAAATGCTGACAGTATCGGGTGCGCCAGCTCGAAAAGGGCGCGGACTTGGAACGGAATGGGAATCGGTTCGCTTTCAGCGATAATAATAGTTGTTTGGGCGTGACAGGCCCATAAGAGTTACTGGCCGGAATTTCTACCGCTTTTTCGTTGCCAACGCTGCATTTTCTTGCGTAGGCGCTGCTGATTGGGGAAATGTATGGCTTGTTAAGTATCTGAGCAGGGCAATGAACTGCGGAAAACCCATTGTTGTGTACTAAGTAGACCGACATGTTAATAGTACAGCTTAGAGCGCTTTACCTCTCAACTTAATATGCCAAACTGTCACGGAAGTATACTTAAATTTAAAAAAAAATAGGGTTCTTAAAAACTGTCGAAGGTCTCTAGTATTTTGCCTTGGTTGAAATATATTTTTCGATATTTCGAGTACTTGCCATTCGCTCATTTATTGAGTTGACTCCTTCTTTAATATCGATCATTGATAATTTTTTAGGTGAAATACATCTGGACCAGCGGCCGCATTTGCGACTTCAAGGGCTGCGAGCGCCCCGACCTGCAGCCCACGAACGTAAACGGCTGGTTCTGGACCGCCACCCTGCAGAAGCTGGCGCCTACCACCGAGCGCTCCCAGGGCGACTGGTCTCCCACCGGCGGAATCGGCCTTCCCCAGCCTGATGACCGCGAGTACAAGCAGAACGGCGCCAAGGAAAACTGCCTCGCCCTCCTGAATCAGTTCTACAACGATGGTGTCAACTGGCACGACGTGGCCTGCCACCACAAGAAGAGCTTCGTCTGCGAGGAGAACGACGCCCTGCTGAAGTACGTGCGCTACACGAACCCAAATCTGCGCATCTAAGTGGCTCAGGATGGGGCGAAGTATGAGGACGAGGACGAGGGCGGTCGGAGGAACCAGCGACTGTCCAACTAAAACCAAAAATGATATTCTCCAAAACGGCAGCGGTGAACGATGATCGATGTCTACTATCCACTCTCCGATTGTCTTTAAAACAGTTTTCTGGCCAAATTGTTGCATGACATCTGATTCTATCCCTGGTAACAACCTTCCAATTCTCTTTGCTCTGTTCTGTCCATCAACTAGTTTAATTTTTAATTTTGTATTAATTTATGATTTTCTTTAATTATAATAAAACATTCGAAACGATTTTTAAAAGAGGATTGAGTGCTAATTCGTGGTGGGGAAAAATGTGTTGAGTGCTACTTTATTCTTGTAGATTTTTTTAGAAGATTTCTTCGATAAGCTCGAAGAACTAAATTGTGATTTTAAAAATACAAATTGAAGGTGAAAATGACGGCCTAAATCCATTTTCTAGTCCGCATGTTGAACAAAAAGTAGGGTGTAAACTCTTTTAAAAAAGCTTAAATCATTATAAAATGATATACTAAAATCACAGGAAAGAACCGGCATACAAGTCTTATACCGATGATACATTGTAAAATGGCGGATGTAAACCGAATAAAACCAAGTGCCTACTTGTATGCTGCGAACTTTTGAGCACCCTTACATATGCTATTATAACTTGATTGGACACTGGGCTGCGTATATATTCATATGCACAATCAGCAAATTAACACATTCAAACAATTTTGACGGGCGACCACAAAAAATAAATTTTAAATTAACATAAAAGGTATACTTCCGTGGAAAATTACAAGATTTCAGCTAGTTGGACGAGGTCCACCAGGGAGTGTATAGGTTTATCATTACTTGTTACTTCGCTGGATCCCACTAGACGCCCCTGCAATGCACCTCGCTCCCTGTACGCTCGACACTTTTCCAGCACTTGCTCAAACTCCGCCTCGGCAAAGTCTTGCGGGGAAACGCCCCTTTGCCTGCTTGCATTGCACTCCTCCCACTGAGCCCGCTGTGGATTGATGAATATTCCTGGCTCGTCATCGGCCGCGTTGATGGTGGCTACTGCTGCACCGGCTCCCTCTATCATGGCCAAGACCAGGCAGCCCACAAGAGCGCTATTGGCCATGGCTCGAAGTCCACTGCGGGCTGCCAATATTGCGCCCGTGGCTGCTCCACTGGCAATCGAATTCCAGGCATCCTCTCTTTGGCGGTAGGAGACCAGGACGCAGTCCACTGTGCTGAAGGTGGCTCCCCAAATGGCAAAACTGCCGGCAATGGCTGGCGTCCGCATCTTGACCGAATCGAAGCCGCCGTAAAGGCCGCGCTGCAATCCTGAAGGTGAGTTGCGAAATCCCTTGAGGAACTCGAACAGCGACCCTCCGATGGTGCCCATCATGAAAGCGCATCCGCAATCTTCCACAATCCGAATGGGACACGGCTGGCGGTTGTACTCCATGATGACAACCCTTGGCTTCTACGTGCTAGTGGCTTCTAATCGAAAATGTGTTTTTGAAATGTATTTTGGAGTACACATAATAAGGTTTGACAAAATAGTTTTAAGCATACTATGCTTGTATGAATGTAATTTAGATTACTCAATTTATTTATGTTTAAATGTTTTTTTACGCGTTAACATTCAATTTTCCTACCATTAATTTTATTGGTTCTCCCAAAATATTTCAAAGTTAACACATTAGCTTTAAGGCGAAAAAAAGATATATTTCTTTGACATTTTTTGGTGTGAAGTGGTCAAAAATGGTCAGAGATCTATAAGACGCTCTGTTTTGAACAGCTAGCAATTCTAAATACTTAAAATTTTTCAAATCTTTTTTTTTGCAAAAATTGGTCAAAAATAAAATTTTTTAGGTGTAAATGCCAATTGATAGGAAATTGTATTATGAATTCGGGAAGATAACGCATTCCATATTTGGAAAATTATTTTTGTTGTTTTGCCCAAAATAGTGATTATTTTTGGGTAGAAAATGAATTCCTTGGTTTTTGGCAAAAAACGATTTTTATCTGTGACCTTTTTTCGAGTAACTTGGTCAAAAATGGTCCGACACCTATAAGACGCACTGTTTTGGCCAGCTAACAAGTTGTATTGCAGTCATTTTCTAGCTAATTTTAAAAACTTCAAATTTTCACAAATTTTGACTTTTTTAGCAAGGGGTAGCATCGTCTTTTTTTGCGAAAATGGATCAAAAATAAAATTTTTTAGGTGTAGATGCCAATTGATAGGAAATTTTATTACGAATTCGGGAAGGTATCGCATTCCATATTTGGACCATTATTTTTATTGTTTCGCACAAAATAGTGATTACTTTTGGGTAAAAAATGAATTCCTTGGTTTTTGGAAAAAAACGATTTTTTTTTAGGTGTGAATGTCATTTGATTGAGAATTTTACTACGAGTTTAACAAGGTATGACATTCCATTTTTGGGCAATTACTTTAATTGTTTCGCGCAAATTACTGAATTTTTTTTAATCTAGATAATAAATAATAAAGTTAGATAATTGATTATATGCTTAAAAAGGGTTTTTAAAATTTTACTTCTAAAATTAAAGTGAATAAAAATCGCATGAAGTACTTGAGGCTGAGATAAGTAAGCGATAAACCATTTCCGTTTTTTGCTGCCACCAAAAGGAAGTACCGAATTTATTACACATTTTAAGAGCCACTGTCCCACGTTTATTTGCCCTTTTCCTGCCATTCACCCTCTCAGGAAACTTCAATTGGTTTATCCGGTTAATTAATATTTTGAAATCAATTGTTGTCGACAGGAGCGGCAACAAGGCTGTGTCTTCAAAAGGGGCTGCGGTTGCCTGGGCCAAACGCCTTTTCCGACAGCCTCTGAGCTCCTTACGACCCCCGCACACTTTTTCCCACCATTATCCTGCGGCCCCGTCAATCGATTCAGTATCCCATGGCCATTAGAAGGAGCCGGCTCGACTACAAAATTGAGCCCACATAAGCTGAAAGGAAATCGCCTTGTTGCCACTGCCAGTGCCTTCGGCTTTGGCTCTGGCTGTGGCTCAAACAACCTGAAAGGTCCAATCAACAGGTGTTCCACTCGGTGCGAGCTGGTGTTTAGTGTTTGTGTTTGTGTTTGTGTTCGAGAGCCTGTGGTTCAACAACCGGGTCGATTCCACGGCAAGAAGTCAGTCCAGGACCTCCTCGGAGGGTGTGCCTGTGTGTGTGTGTCGAGCCAAATGGCGAGAAATAAAACTGGAATAATTCAATAGGAGGCGTGGCTGGCCCACCCAGCCCGGTCGACTGGCCAGAAGGGGGAGTTTGCTATGGGGAAAAGGCAGCTTCATTGCTTGCGTAATGAATGTCCTTAGCAGGCAGGGCACGTTTCATGTTTTTTCGTTCATGTTTGCCCGGCCAAGAAGCTCCTGGAATCCCCCATCCTGGGCGCCAATTTGGAGCCAGGCGGAAGGACCAGAATGCTGGCCATTAAAGCTACTCCCCCACCACCACTCATTTCACTTAAGTTCATTTGGCAATTTAACACTTCCCGGGCACGCATCACAGCCCCGGCGTCTTAATTTGCGCCGTTTTTTCCCTGCTTATGCACATAATAAATGCAAAAAACAAATAAATTTCTGGCAAAGTGGAAATGCCGAAAATATTTGCATGCAAATTCTTGACCTCGTCCGCAGAAAAAAGGAGCTGCGTCAACCGCAATTTGAGTGAATTTAATTGAAACCCCTTGGCCCGCTCATGCATATTTATTAAGTGCAGGGTGGGTGGGATTTTCTGGGGGCCTAAGCAACAGTTGCCGCACATTGCGCATACGCCGCGTGTGCCAAGGAGTAAGTTTCTGGCGCAGCACCAGGCAGCTCCAACTCAATTTCCACAGCGATTATGCTAATGCCGAAGGAAAGGCAGCGACTGAAGCAGGAAAATTCAGGTGGGTTAACAAAGGTGAGCGCGACCCTGCCCTCGCCCTTCGGTATTGCCAATAAAAGACAGCAGGAATTTCGCAGCTGCGGCAGAGGAGGACTGCCCTTCGTTTGCTTATCGCGCTGACTTCTTGCTTCCGGTCTTATTTCTTGCCTCTGGACAGGACAACGCTGCCCGTCTGCCTATCTGCCTGTCTGCCGTATAACAAATAGCTAAATGCCCTGTTCGTCCCGGCTCGTCAACAAATTGTTGCTCCGCCGCTGCGTGAGTTTCCCTCGGTTTTCGCGCTCTCGCTCGCATTGCGCATACGCCGTGTGTGCGTGAATTGGCCCGAAAGGGCCCACTGTGCCTGGGCGCTTGCCGCCTGCGGAAAGTGTGCTATGCGATGTATAACAGCGGGCAGCAACAGCTGCTGGACGCACAGTTCGTCGACAGTCCTCGTCTGGTTGGGTCCTTGGGTGGAAAACGCGGCAAAAGCGCAAAAAGCAGCAGCAGGAGTGGCAGCAAAAGCAAAAGCAGAAGCAGCAGCAGCGGCAGCAGCACAACCGGAAAAGCAACAGAGCAGTGGCGCAGGCAGTTCCTCCTTCCGAAGTTTCGTGGCTTAATTCCCGGATACTCCCGGTGACCAATTCGCGAGTTCTCGATTCGAGTGCGGTCCAAGTCAAAGGCAGAACTTCGCGAGAGCCCCAACACAGCTAGCCGGATTAATCCTAGCATTGGGATTTGCGCACCGCCCAGCGGCATAAAATGATAAGTAAGTGCACTGGGAGAAAAGGAAGGCTAAAGTTTTTACCAAGTACAAGTAGTCGAAAGAAGCTAGTAAATATTTTAATAACTGAATCAATAATAAACTAAAACATCTGACTTTTAACCAAAAATATTTCTAAAAAACGGAAGAATTAGTTAACAAACTATAAACCAGTACTTTTTCAGTACCAAATATTTTAGGTCCATAATGAAGGGTAATTTTGTAAAAGTTTAAAATTAGATAATAATATTACAAAGTGATTTTCGTTTGAAATATATACCTCCCCTTTTTTTATCTTTTCTGTGAAGTTTGGCCAGGCAACAGCCCCATTTGAATGCCGTTTTTCTGCAACTATCTGTTCCGCTTAATGGCCACAGAAATTGTAAATGCACAGACAAACAGCAAACCGATTTGAACCAAGTGTCGGGCTAATAAATGTGCTTTGCAAAGCCCCTGCCTCATGCATTTTCCCCGGTTTTTCCCCCGTTTTTCCGACCGGCGTCCTGGCCTGCCACTTGCCCGCTGGCCCACTTCACATGTTGCGGCTGTTGCACGAGCGTCTGTTTAACGCCACTTAATGTCCTTTCTATTTACTTTCTACCGCGGCACTGTATGTTTGCGAGTGTTGATGACTGCACAAAGCACACACAGTGGGTGAAAAAAGTACGCACACACACACGGCAACACTTCTGTGTACTTGCCACTCAACAGTTTCGTGCGAGGAAAAGAGAAAAACGCTTTTACTGCGGCGTGGAAAAACGAGAAAAGTTTTCTTTGCCTAGAAAAACTCTAAACAAAAGTTGAGTCGACGAGCAGCAGCAACAGCTACGGCAACAAACATCGCGATACAACATTAATTTACGTGCTAAAAGCGGCCTTGAAAACTTGCCTCCGTGCGGTAATTGTGCTTGAAAATGAGGATCGCGCCGGGGGAGTGGTGCGAGTCGCCCGGGAAACTGTTCGGGAAACTGTCCGGGAATCGTCCTTGTCCCGGTGATTTCCCATTGAAGACAAAAATCTGCGTTGTACGTAGAAGGCAAAAAGTAAATTGGAAAACTTCATTAGGACCAGTCGAAGCGAACGCCTCAGTTTTCACTTTTTCTGCTTACTAATTAGCAGTGGAAGCCACCCGCTGTTTACCATCTCCGTGGAGCGATAAAGATTTCACAATTACAACATTTCCTCGTTTCACGGAGATTTACGAGATTTTCGTCTAAGCGAATGATGAGTAAATCAACTCGGCATGCGTCAGCTTAGCCGAAATGTACTAGCAGAAAAGTCTGTCTAGCAAGAAAGTAATGCAAATCTCTGCAGCTCGAGGGGTGGATTTCGGTGAAAAATCAGACTTGTGAAATATATTTGTATATTTGTGCTCCAAAAAAAAATGAAAGAGGGCTTCGCTGGGTGTAAGTCAACATGAAATGCCAGGGGTTAACAATGTGCACTGAGAAAAGGGTTATAAATTATATTGTGCAATTAGTTTTACATATATATTCCTAAAATTTTTAAATAATCATGATTAACAGAAAACAAAATGAAAATAATTTTATTTGTATATTTATATTGTATTATTATGTTAAATAAACTATTTACAATAGCAAATGTTCGGGTTGGAATACAAACTATTTATTTAAAAACAAAAAAAGACCATCCTACCTTTCCATTTAATTTTTTTATTTTAATTTAAGCTACAAATTTGTACATTTAAGACCTAAACCACTTTTCTAATAATTGATTTGAGTAAATTAAATTCCCATCTGCTAGGTAAATTTCATTTATTGCGGTTAGCTCATCGGTAGTGGACATCAAATTAAATCAGTTGACGGTTGTGGTTACAATTTAAAGGCCTGGTCTTCTGGAAATAAATGAGATTGAGAAATGATTACATGCGGTTGGTTTCAGTGGTTTGTGGAAATGCAGCCGGTCTTTTCCCAGTGTAGTTAAGCGTTCAATGATCTCGGTTAAAAAAGGGGCCATAAAATGTTGTCAGGATGCGGGAAAAATGCGGGAATGGGGGCTGAAGCGCACACATTTTCCGGACGGAGTTAATGAAACAATGCAGCGGTTGCTTTAAGACACTTTCCACACCCCCACCCCTCAGTTTTCCACCCCCTCCATCAGCTGTGGAGCTAAGCTCATGTGAGTGTGTGTGGGGAAATTTTACGAGAGACGCTTTTCTTTCCGCTTTTCGCCAGATCCTTTGTCGGGCTTTCCCTTGCTTTCGCCTCACTTCTGCCTTTATTTTCCTGTGCTGCTCATTTGGATTCACATTTCGATGTTGTTTTTCCTGTTTTTGTTGTTGACTGCCAGCAAACACCGCCCGCCGCCCGCCGCCCATTACCACGCCCATTGAAATCGTCGGTCGCCTGAATTCGTCGAGATTTACGCATATATTTTTGTATGGAGTTACCCACTCGACAGCGCCTTTCACCGCTCTCCCCCCATTTTCCGGGTGCGGGTAAAAGTCCAAAAACTCAATTGCGGCTTTTTATGTGTAATTCGCATTTTTGTTCGCCTCTCCGCCGTCGGTTCCATTGTCGTGGTGCTCGTCGGATATTATTTTTTAATTTAACTTTTATATTCGGGGCTTTCGGCAGATCCACCCGCCTGTTTACTTTTATGGGCCAGTGTCTTTTGATTCTATAATTTGCTTGATTCTTGCTTTTTGTCGTTTTATTAAAATTAATTTAAATGCGACAATCAGCGTGAGTTCCAAGTCCCGAGCTCGGAGTCCTGGACACTCGCCGAAAGGCAAACAAAAGTCCGCAGAGCCCCCGGAATGGCAACAATGTGCCCAACGACATCAGCGGCTTATGTTAATGAGCACTTACAAGCTGTAATGACGGTGAGCGGAGTGGGGGAGGGAGTGGGACCAGGGACTGTGAAAATGGACAGGAAAAGCGGAAAGCGAAACACAAAAAATGGCCGCGAGTTTCCAAATTATGCAGCAGCCAGAGAATGGCAACGAGCTCTGTATGTTTAATTAACACTTTAAACCTTCATTTTCGTTCATTATTTCCATTTCCAGGGGAAAACAAAAACACCGGTAGGGAAAACCAGCTGGAAAAATCAAGGAGAACTTGCTAAAAGCACAATATTATGTACAAATTAATTCATGTTATTAAAAAATTTAAAATGGTATTTTCATTCTCTATTTAAAAAGCCATTTTCCAAATATTAAGATTGAATAAAACTATTTAAATTTCCTATTATACTTTTATTTTATAATACTAATGAACTTATAAGGTTAAACCTATTTTGAGTAATTTATACTAATCAGGAAACCACCTAAATCTGATATAAACTTTTCATATTTTGATTAAACTTAACCCACAATCCAAGACATTTTCCTTGATAAATAATACCCCAATTCGGATGGGTGACAGGTTGCCAAAGGGGAAGTGAGGTGCAACTGATGAGGTGGCAATCGAACCACTTCTCCCGGCGGCTCCGCTCATCGAATTTCAAGCCCCAGCTGCGATGGGAATCCACAAGTTGAATACGTTGGCAGCCATATTTGTCATTTTGTAAAGGCGAGCACAAGTATCGGGCCCCCGCTTATAGGGAGGACACCCATCTGTGTATCGATGGGTTGTCTACAATACGTATCATTCAAGTTGTCCTTATTAGACTTGTAGCCGTGGCTGCGGCAGACACATCGCTCAATTTTTGTTATCCTTTCTTCGCTTATTGGCAGCGGTTGCAATATTTCAACAGGCAAATGCCACGCCCCTTGGCCCGCGCCGCCCCATGGCACACATACACACACATTGGTTGCTCCCTTAACGCGTCGCATCGCTTCGCTCGCTTGTTGATGGCACTTTGTCATGTGTTCGACAAAGAAAATTGAAAATAAAAATCGTTTCTCTCAGCCCCACCCCACTCCCCCCACCCGGTGGGTGGTCCATGATGGGAAAGTCTAAGGAAAACCAAAGGACACGCACACACTTACGCGCTCAGACGACCATGTGTAAATAGTCTTCAAAAGCGGCTAAAGGCTCCTTTTCGAGATGCTTCCTCGACGGATAAAGCACTCAGCTCGATTTTCCCTCACAATGAGGGAAAGCGAAATAGCAGAGTATGGAAAATACCGGGAAATACATTGGTTCGTGGGCAGGAATTACTTAATAAATACTTTGCATAATAAATAGTTTCATTTGGGTAAAATAAGTATACTTACATCGCATCAACTCAGAGATGTAGCGAATCAATTAAAAAACCGTGGGCATAAATACTTGTATGTAAATATTTTATTATTTATGGGTATATTTCAATCATGACAATCACATAGCCTGTCGAAATCATCATTATTGCTAAATTAAACAGCATTATATATTATGTTCATTTTAGTCTGTTGAATTTTCCTTTAACGATAAATGTATGCTTATTTGTATGCATTTATTTTGTAACTGGTAAGCTGTTGAATTTTTTATTCATAACACATTTTACATTTTAGCAGCAGGAAAGGTTATCAATCCAAGGAATGCAGGTTATTAAAAGGTTTGCACTACGTATGTGCACCGTAAAATATCAACATTCCAATATTTATTTGTTTAGCTTAGGAAAAATGTTCATTTTTGCTAGAAGCTTTTGCAGGGCATATTTTTCTTTGGAAATATTCCGTTTCCATTTCCGCCAAGCCATTTTTTTAATTCCATTTCTTTATTCAATTTGGCTTGCTTTCGCAGAGTTCTTTTCTTTATTCACAGTCCTAATCAAATTGAAAGCGCTGTAAGCCATCGGTTTAGGGGGGATTCTTTGCATTGCAGCGGTTTACTTACATCAATTCCATATCTCCTATACGTCGACATTTTCAAGCGAAAGTTGCCACTAGTGTCTATACACACACTCCCAGTCGCACTCACACTCGCACTCACACCCGCACTCAAACTCGCATTCACACTCACTCACCGATAAAGTGACACGGATGCTGGCAGTTGATACTTTTTGCCACTCCCTCTATCCATTTTCAGCCCCCCCAAAAGGACTTTGAAAGCAACTGCAGATAGCATCCATTTCCCACGGCTTGTCTTTAATGGCGAATTTTCCGAATAACTCAGCTTTTCACATAGCCGCAGATTCGCTGGCCACACTCAAAATGGTTAACTGCACTCGCACACCCACCCCTCACACACACACACAGTGAAAGTGAACATTGCAATTCGTTTTTCCCCGCACCATTTTCATTGTTCTTCGCGTTTTTTCCTCTGGTCCTTTTCGAAATGAAAATTTTTCATAGCATACATTGGTGGGCAATTCCCGGTTTTGCAACGCTTGCCATTTGTTCGCCTTAATTTCTTTTTTCTGTGATTTTCGGTGACATTTTGTTATCCTTGGAGAGCTCTATTGCCCACTTTATATGCCGCTTTTCAGGCTGGGTTTTCATAGGTTTTTTTTCCTTCTGGGTACAAGCCTGATTTATAACCGGCAAATAGAAATTGTAATTGGTTCTCGTTTGCCACTCGGGCGGGGGCTAATTACACGCTTTGCCACCGAAAGTGGATTTACGTTGTGGTGCACTCAACTCCTTTCCTGCAATTTTGCACCACCCACCCGGTACCCGCCCCCAGAAGTGAGTCGATTTTTGCCTGTCGACCATAATGCAATGAGAACGATAACGAGGCGATGTGTGTGGCCAAGGGGCGGTGCAAGAAAAATGTGTACTGCAAATTAAGTCCATTGTGCGAGGGGTTCTCTTTTGCTCTGAAAGATAATAGTCTTAACTACTTTTAGAAAAATATATGTTAGTAAAATACATGAAACCTAAAATTTTATAAATTAAATAACAAAGTGCTTGAAATTGGTTAAAAATATGTATATAATTCCTTGAATAAAATATTTATCTAAAATAAGTATTATTTATATATTAATAATTTATATAAATAAGAATTCGTTAATTTTGTTTAAAATATGGATATAATTGGTTATAAATATAAGTAATACTAATCCATAAATTGTTTTTAAAATGTTCAGAAAAGCATCAAACTAATTTGTAGACATTAAAATAAATTTTAAAATCCCACAAAATATATAACTGGCTATTCTTTTCCAGTTTTATAAGCCCAGATAATCCCTAAATTTATTTTACCCCCTGTGCCTGCGTCCGGGTTTTGGGATATGCGGCGTGTGCGGCACACAGTTTAGACATTTAACGCAAAAGCAATTAGGAATACAGCCACAAAATCTCGCATACCCCCTCGCAGTGCCAATGCCAACTGCCATGTTCATGTCAAAGCTGACTCCGGTCACACATGCAATTAATAGGAGTGCGTTTTGGCCCAAAGTGTGTGCCTGGTGTGTGTGTGCTGGCCAACTGTTGACTGACCCTATCGGCCGAACGCTTGACTTGGGCACTGCCAAAAAAAGGGGGGGAAAAAATCTGAGGAACCAACTGCGCTGCTCAGTGAAAAGTCACGTACCGACTGTTGAAAACACATCGTAAAACGTAAAACTTTGCTCCGCTCGCTTCGCTTAAAATGCACATAAAATGCTGCTGGGGAAAAGGGTTGTCAGTTGTTAGAGCTCCCCCGACCCGCCCGGTGAAATCCGGAATTTCCCTGCGTTGTGTGCGTATGACGTGCAAATTTTCCAAAGCTGTTTTCCCAGGGACAACTCGGAAGTGGAAGTGAAGAGTACAGGGCCAAGGCAGGGCGAAAAAAGCTAGGGACCAACGCATTATATTTTATGTTTGAGGAGGGCGACTCAGCAACTGGGGCAGGTATGCTAAAATTGCTGTGCAGTGATAATGAAGTTAATGCACGGAGGGTTCGAGCGCGGCAATGGCCGCCGAACAGCAGCGAAAGTGTGGGTCCTGCCAACTGAGCCAGAAACCCAGGGCCCGAGACAGGTATTATGTAGATACATATGTATGTTCTTACGATTCGGCGAGTAATTAACTCGCACGCGCAGGATAAAGCATACATGTGTATGTTGTCCGGGTCCTTAGCCCTCTGAATAATTCACGCTCCTCCTGAATGTGTAAATCGAGCGTGCAATTTGATTTGACTTCTGACCTGGCAGGTAAACGACTTTAAACTGCTCAAATAAGGTCGCAGGCAGCGGGGTTGGCGCACATAAAACGCAACGAGAAAAATCTGGATTTAACATTTACATACTTTCGGGGGAATGTGATTTTGTCAGCTCTCACGAGTGGTTCCCTATCTCACTTTTGCAGACAATTTTCATTAAATTGGAAACATTTTTTGAGAGACGTCTGCCTTTGTTTTCAAGTTTCCCAGGTTACCTTTGTCGCTTGATAGACTGCAAATGAAAGTAGAAAGGAAAAAAGTAAAGGTATCATCCGTCTTTAATATAACCATATTAAAGAGGAAGGAAAAGATACCTACTATTCTTCGAACTAAATCTTAACATTTATCTTTGACATATTTCCGAACATCATTAATTTAAGGTTTCCTTATTTTAAGTAAATAAATTTTAGTAGTTATCGCTTGCCCATAATTTTAACCCCTTTAATCTAAGACCATCATGTCAATTATGTCATGCAAATTATTCTAGCAATTTAAACGATGTCCTGGTAAATAATCGCCTTAATTTATTCAGTTCATGTCCTTGGGCACAGCACTCAAACCCAAGTCATTTTGTTCGCCATTATTGTTGCAACTTTGGCTGCATTCGCAGTTTTCGAGCTCTCCTTGAGTGTCTGCATTGCAAAACACAGTTTGTAAATTCAATTAACTTGTTTGCCCAGCAGGTGATGTATTTGGGTGACGGCTTGTTAATCTATTGCGCAATCAACTTCTGCAAATGAAAGCTGATATTTTAACGCTGCGCTTATTCGAGGCCTTAAATGGGTTGCCATGGGTAACTCCCCCGGCCCGACTTTTCACCACTTTTCCGCCCACAACTGGTTGTTTGCATTGCCATGCCAGCGGCATTATTTAATTTGATTAAGCCCGACACTAAGCCAACACCGTGGAGCTGCCAGTTCGGCGAGTTTGCATAACTTTGCCAGGTTACACTTGTATGCGGCGAATGAAAAAAGGCGGGAAAAGCATCTCACAGCTGACCCTCATATGCAAATGGGCAATAAAAGTATTGCTCTTCATTTCATTAAGTTTTAATTAGACTCACAGCATTTGCCAGTCCATATCCTGGGGATATTTTTTGCTGGCGCCACCGCTCTTGCAGCAGGATAAATGTGTGTATAGCATAATATATTTACGGGGCCAAAGGGGGGCTTGTTTGTGTTTGCATATGCGGCTTACACAAGCAGCCAGCAGACTGGCTGGCCAGGACCAGGAGCCATCCGCAGATGCAGTTGTCAGTGGCCGCAGGTGCGCAAAAAACGCAGGTTTTTCACCCGGGGAAAACCCTGCGTCGAAGGGTGGACATTGCGTGTCGAAACAGACGCTTATCAGCACAATGCCAGCTGCCCACCGTCCACGTTGCACCGCTCACGGTGCTCCGAGCTCGGACACTCGTTCAATCAAGCGGCCCTTTGTGGGGCTCCAGAATGATACCGTCAATCGAGGGGGGAGAAAAAATAGCGCCGCTTGGGGCTAAATGTCGCTCCCCATTTTCCATTTACCCCCTTTCACATCTAACCACATGTTGGCACTTTCGCTCAGTGTGCTGGCATCGTTTTTGCCCTCGTCTTGCTTTAATGTCTCTGCTATGTTGGCGGGGGCGAGCAGGCGGAGGTCCTGCGACTGGAGTTATCCTCTGCCGGCTTGCAATCGATTTTGGGCCAAACGAGAGATCCTCCGACAGCGGTGACAACGGCAACAGCATCTGCACTTGGCGAAAAGGGTTAATATATTGAGAAATTTAGTAATCATACAGCGTAATAAAACATTTTTAAAATTCGTTTTTTTTGTCAGTAACACTTTTCAGAAACATTTGTATAAGCTTATCTTATCTATAAAAATATCAGATTTACCGAGAGTGAATGTTTTCACGCCACCTAGCCTACAGCGCCACCTACCTACCAACTAACTCAATTGAATCTTTATTTAAAGATTTTTATTTGGTTATAACTTTCAAATGGATGGTCAAATTCGACTAATTTTTGGCATGTACATGGGTGTTAGTAATACGCATTTAAAATAATTATAATATTACCTTTTGCATATTAACCAATATAAAAATCTATTTTACTATTTTTTACCACCTTACAAATTATGTCGTTTATAGATTTAAGAGCCTTTCTTCGCTCAGTGATCTCTCCCATAACCCAAGTTCTTTGTAGTGGCAGTGACGTAGCCCAAATGAAATAAGAAGTTCCGGAAATACTTCAGACAAGATGCGAACTTTCCTCGAGCATAATTCGAGCATTGCCGTGCTTGGCTGCATTTCGTGGGGCCCCCTTTTCGCGCACGCCCATGCCCAGACGACGTCGTCGGCAGTGTCTGCTTAAGGTTTAGACCGAAAGCCAGGCCCAAGTCCCTCGAATGGCCCCTTCCGGCGGGGGCACGCGACTAATGGAACAGTCGAAAACGGTTGCCAGATTACCGAGCGATTCCGGGTCAAGCTCCTGGCTTAGGCAATGCAACTATTTGTTTAGCCCGCAGTTAAGTTTCGCCATTTCCACTCCCACTGCCATTTCCATTTCCATTCCGATTGCGATTTCACCAGAATTGGCACAGACGGCGCGCTCTGACTTGCATTTGATTGAGTTCGTGTTATTATTGATTTGATTCCGCTATCGCCAATTGGCAGTTCCGCTGCCAGTCTATACATCATCATCATCATTATCATCGCTTGGCAGCTCGCTGAACACGGCTGATAGTTCGCTTAGAGTCCAATAAATTTTGAACAGGTGTTTGAACATGCCAGGCAGCCAGGCAGCCAGGTTCAGCCTCCGCCCTCCCGGTCGCATAAATCAAAATGGGTTTTTAAACAACGCGACTGGTCGGGGATTAGAAGGCCTTTCCTTCCCATCCGGAGGATGTGTCTCATGTGTTTTTGTCGAGCTGCCACCGCAAATATTTTTGAAGCGCTGTGGCAAGGACGAGGACATCCATTCTGATGAGGATGGCGATGGCGATGATGACGGCGACGATGATGATGGAGGCGTGGCGTGGCATAAAACTTGTTGAATTATTCGGTGCTGGGACATGGACGTGGCTTTCGAAATTCCTTGGCTGCCTCTCAGTCGAAAAGGGAATTTTTTATTATTATTGCAAATTAAAAAAGTTTACATTGGCTTAACTATGCGAGGGCGCCGAGACCAGCTCAACTATGTAAAAGCCAAGTTTTAGCCGAGAATTACTGGAGTCCTGGGATGGAGAAACGATTTCCAAAGAATTTCCAACAATTTCTGCCGCAGGCGCAACAAAAAACCGGCTGTTCCGAAAAACCCATCATAGGCACCGTGTCTCACCTGACTTCCCCTGAGTTCAGTTGGCCCAAAAACCCTCTGGTAACCTGCCACCCAATCCCCTTCCCCTGTCGCCACTCAACGAAGCGTATTAGCAAATTAAATTCCATTTTCGCAGGTGGGCGTCTGCTTGTGATTATGAGCTGAGGACTTGCAGCCATCAAATTTAATGCACAGGCAACTAACCTGGCCTCCGTGGTGTCAGTGTGAGGGTGTGGTCTGTGGTCAGCCAGGCGTACAGTGCGCTCCATGAGTGGCAGCCCCAGCCCAGCCCTGCCCCGCCCTGCACATTAAACAGCGCTTTAAAGCTGAATGCTGGCACAGGTCCGAGTTTTGTTTATTTATTTCTGCCAACTCATCAGGAAAATCGCACAGCCCAATTGTAGAACTTCCTAAACGAGATTAAAACGGCTTTAAAATTATGTGTCGGAATATACATTTCCTGCTTAATTAAAAGTTAAAAAACGAATAATGTTATCGTGAACTGATAACGGCATTGTTTTTTGCTTTTATCGCCAGCTTTTGTTTTTTCCCAATGGAATGGTATGTGCTTATACAAAATAAGCGCGATACGAGTGTGCTGATAGCAAGAAACATCTGCGGTAAAAATATTTAAACAAAAATAAGAAGAATCAGCACATATAATTTTAAATCTAAAAATGTTCATAACACTTTATGATGGTTTAAACAAACAATAATAATAATATGGATGAATGATATACATCATTTTAATAAACATGACTATTTCCATCCTAAACATTTGTTAAACCGGCTTTAAAATTAAACGAAGAAAAGGTTCCCAGCCTTATTTATTTATTTCTGCCAACTCATTAGAAAAATTGACATGGCCCAGACGCAAAAGGAAAAATGCCGAATGGCAGAAATAAAGGAAAAGCACGCGCCGGCAGCCCGAAAGGAAACTCAGATTTTCCGGGCCGTCCTTCGCTTATTGATGGGGCGACTCGGGGAATTGATTAAAAGGCATTGTCAGGGATGTGGGCTTAAGCCACGTCGCTGCACAATACACACACGTACCACACCATACCATATAGCCGGGTGTGTATGCATATAGTGTGTGCAGCGGGGCTTTGATCTATCCACGAGCGAACAAAGAGGAGCAGGGCCGGGCCAGGAACTTGACTAACAATTTGACGCCTTAATCCGTCCCTCCAGCAGCCGAGGTCCGGGCGGCGGGGCAGGAACTCAAACAGCTCCTTGTCTACGCTTCAGTTGGCCAGGCGCAAGCTGAGATTCATTCGAACTGGCATGGATATCCCTCGGCACGTGTGTGCGACTGTATCTGTGTGCCGACTGCCTTTTTGCGGCCTTCTCTGGTGTCGTATTATGGTAATTCGCATCGAGGCCGATTACACGCAACATGTGGAAGAAGAAGCTCTCCGTTGAAAGCCGATACAGTGCAGCTCTTTTTTCTTGGTTTCTTTTAAGCTGAGTAAATAGGGAAGGTTATGGCAAATTAAATAATACCAAACCTCAATAAACCAGGGTCCGAAAATCGTATTTACTTTGGAGTTTTGTTTTTGAAAAGGTTCCTAAAGTTAGGCAACAGTAAATTCCTTCAGAAAAGAGACAGCTCTTAATTACTGCATACTTTTAGACACCTTTAAAAGTGATTTTGCTAAAATTCATCAACAAATTTAAGATATTTTAAAGAGCTTTACTGGATATTATATTAAGAGTACATTTTTTTAACGCTTAACATTAAAATCCCAGTTTTAAACGAGTTCTGACCCGGAAGGAAAGCACAGACTGCCAAAAAGCAGTTCCATTTAAAAGCGGGAAATGAGCCAGCGAATGACAGCAATTGTGGCCCGAGGATCTGCTTTGTGTGCGCGTGGACAAACATTGCCATGGAACCGCCCGCTGGTGCTGACCAGGAAGAGGACTCCTTCCCGAGGAATCCCATTAAATTAAATTGCATTCCGCTCGGCTCGGATCGCATCGGATGGGGTGGCCTTTGAGCGAGCATCTGCCTTATTTGCGTGTGCTGATTTGCCACCTGGGACTTGGAGCTTGAGTACTGCGGGCTGTCGGGCTGGCCATAATTTAATAGTGCAACGCACCAATGCAGCTGCAATTTCATTTGCATTCGCAGGGCCCACATGAACCGTCGCTGACTGGATTTGATGCTCTTTCTCCTCAGCCGGTTAATCAATTGGTTTTACCTTCGCCAACTTGGCACAACCTGTTGAACTGTCGCCAGGCAACTGACGATGTGCTGGCTCCATCTAATTCAATATGCATTGATTCTATTGCCGATGTTTGATCTCATTGCACAGATTCTGCTTCGTTGATTTATCACGCTTGTGTTGTGAGGGCAAAGAAAAATGCTCTTCAGCGAGTAAAAATCAGTTTCCAACTCGATAAACAAATTTATATTTATTTGCATTCCCCAATGCAGGGCCCTAATTGGTTTTTCTTGTAGAAGAAAGAAGAAAACGACTCCTTCATGCCTTCGCCTCATTAAATTTTCAATTGTTGCCGCGACTTAATCAATTTTGATTGGCCAGCACCCACTAATCCTTAAGCACTTACGACCCAAACATAGATATTAATGGTTTTTCTCTGTGAATCTTAATGCCGCACCATTAGAGGCGATTACTATGCGGTTGTTGTTGCTGTTCATGGGGATGGGCGGCGCCCAATGGCGAGTGTGTGGTCAGTTCTTGTGGCCTGGCATTTTACAGGAAATCAATGGACCGCCCAAGGGGGCGTAAAATTTTATTAGCGCAAAATGATTTCATGTGCCAAATATTTGGCAAAATTGACGCCGATGGTCGGCGATGGCCGGGCTGTCCCAAATGGCGTTGCTAATGGCAGACATTAACGGGGCGTATGCGCAATCTGCGTTGTCATGCAGGACACGCGTCGCCACTGGAGTTGGCTTTAAGTGCACTTTGCCCTCAATCCGGCCAGTGTGTGTGCAGTTAATGTCCGCTTATGGATGGGCTACAATGGCGATTACGCAGCCAAGTTTGACTCATCTTTTTTGTGCTGTCCCGGGACAATATAGAACAGCATTGATTTTTGTTAAATTCGGTATTGGTTTTCCTAAAATTAAACCTATTTAGTCCACTGGATTTTATATCTTTTTGAAATTATTTAAATTTTATGCGAAGTTTGATACACAGGCAAGTTTTTAACAAAATAAATTATCTGTGAATTGTACTTTGACCCCTAAATCAAATGTAAAAATCATTTTTTTATTAGGACTTAAAAAACTCTGTTTAATGTCATAAAGGTGTCTAAAAGTATGCAATAAATACATCAAATTGGCCTTTGTAAATGAATTGATAGATTGTTGCATACTTTTAGACACCTCAAAATGGCGTTTCAAAGTGATTTGAAACCTCTTATGAATGGGGTGGTTGTGCATACTATTTAAATTAATCACTTATTAATATCATTTACTTATCGTTACTTATAGGTATTTGGTACAACAGTGACCACCGCGATTGGGTACGCGTTGCCGGACGATAGTACCCATTGTACCCTGTCAAAGGGTTGAGACCATCATCACTGCGCAAATCATCCTCCGCCAGCAGCAGCAGCATCAACAACGCCTGTCCCCCGCCGCCGCCCACGCCGCACCAAGTAATCCCCGCCAGCAGCAGCACTCCGCCCCACACCCATCCGCAGTCGCATCCGCATCCATATCCGCACCATCCGCAGTACAAGGAGCACCAGCACAGGCGCAGCAGCACCTCCAGTCACACCAGCCACGCGGAAAACTCGAGCGGCTTGGCCACCAAGCCGGCCATCAATTTGCTCGGCAATCACCTCCAGGCCAACTACTTTGAGTTCCCGCCCACCGTTCCCGGCCAGGCGTTGTTGCACCACAGCGGTCGCACCGCAGTATCCACGCCCTCGCTGAACTTGCAGCACCATCCCAGCTCCACGTCAGCATCCGCATCCAAGTCCACAGTCGGTGGTCAGTACAGTTCGGCAGTTGCAAAGGCAGCTGCCTCCACAGCCTGCGCGCTCCTTGCCACGTGCCACGTGTCCAGAGATTCCGATCCCGATTCCCCCCGCCATCAGCAGCACCAGATACATCAGCACCAGCACCAAAACCCGGAGGACCAGCCGCCAACCGCAAACAAAATGGGTCGACGCGAGATAAAGCGCTCCAATACCAGTGGCTCCACCACCAGATCCTACGACAGCGGCAGCGGTGAGTAGTCCATGTGCCGCGAGAATTTCGTAATAACAAATATCTGGGAGGGGATTGAAAATGCCAGGGGATTGTTGCTGCAACACGGTATCCTAAGGATGCCGGAACCTTTATAATTTTGGTTGTGTTTAATGAAAAGGTATTTAAGGCTGATTTATAGAAACTACCAAATTGGAGAATATTTTATACTTGTTCTCAATTATTTGTTTTCGGATATAAAGTTTGTACTCAACAAATGATGTAAAATCATATAAGTTATTAACAATTCCGAAGGCCTTAATTCTCTTGTAAGCATATCCAAGTTACCAATTTAACATTCATACAAACCGTATAAAATACAGTGGTCACTGACATTGTAGAGGGTTTTTCTAGAATTACTTCGTGCCAGAGTTTACCATTTTAAGTGTTTTTGATTTTAATCCTTAAAATGGTGAACCCACCAAATCCAACTGTAGGGGATCTGCCACTAGAAAATACTTAGAGAACAACGGCCAACGCAGATCCATTCGGTTGAACACAAGGGGCAGTGGACGGAACACTGCGTAATCGCCTTACGTCCTGTGATTGGGTCCTGAATACCAAGGGAAATGGCATTAGGCTGGCAAATTAACTCAGCGGAGATTTGTTGTCAGGCTGTCGCTGTCCTGCTTAGGACTGTTTCCTGGGACCTCTCCTCGAAAGGTGTTGGGGTGAAGGAGTAGAGCTCGAAATGAAAAAGAAATAAATTAGGAAAGAACTTCAACCCGAACAATCAATCGATCGGAAATTACTTTCATGAATTGCTCGAAGTGGAAAAGGTAGTGGTATACCAATTATAATTAGTAGTTATTATTCAGAACTCTGAACATTTTATTTTCAATAAAGCTTTAAGTTATTTAAGTTGACAAAATTTAACTACAGAAAAAAATACAGTCAACATCACTTGCTTTAATTCAAAGCAAACAAGGAGCCAGAAGAAGAACTAATTAAATTTAATTGAGAGCTGAAAGGCTTTAATTGGATGTATAGACATACCCATACTCTTCCCGCTGATTACTTGCACTTGAATATTTCTGGCGTGAGCATGAAAGTAAACATATGTGGTTAGTTTGAAACAGAAGAATCTTTATTGATTAGGGTTAGCCCCACTGGCAGAGCCGACTAGAAATTATGGGTTTATTATAAGTACGTTCCGCTTGTAATCCGGGAAGCATGAGGGTGCAAATGGGGCTTTTGAAACGCGAGGCTCGTGTCACCGAGAGATTTGCAGTGCAGATGTGGACTTATTGGGACTAATCCTGCGCAGCCTACGAGCAGGTGGATATAATGGTCGAGATGTTCTCGTTGCAGCCGTGGTGGTGGAAGCACTCGTACTGGGATCCAATATTTCTCTGCGAGCAGCAGATCTTTGAGGCCCGCTGGCAGATGCTGTTCTCCTGGTAGCCAAAGTCCTGTGGGAAATGGAAACCATCTGCCGGGGATGCGGCATGTTTGAGTATGGTGGTTGTGGCTTTTGCGGTTAGCTAGCTCACCTGTCCTGGATGACGGACGTCGGGGGCGAGAGGCTGGGGCTGGGGCTGGTCGGGATTCGGGCTGGGCGAAGCCGGGGGGCGAGAAGCCGCCTAAGGGCACGAGATCGTCTGCAATTAAGAGGCGTCAGCATGTAAACCATGGCGCTAAAGTGCAAGTTAGTAGGTGCTGGATGGGCTATGGTGGTGTATGGATGTGTGCACTTTCACCAAATTGAGCGCCTCTGTTTGTTCACTCAATTAATAAACGGCAGCCTCGAGTTCGGGCCGTAATGAACAACAGCAGCTGGGGTCATTACACTGCGAGATGTTGTATGCAGCGTACGAAGTACAACTTAGGCACCAGGAAATGTATGTATAAATTATTAATACTGGTTTATATCCAGTATTATTTCCCATTAGTAAAGAAGGTTACACTGTGTTCTATGTGTACATGTGCCAATTATGCTGGAACAACGTAATTTTATCCCTCAATAAACCGCCGGAGCATTGCAGCTGCCATTGGCTTTGCAGGTGTAAATTGTGTCCTGCGACCCATGATAGACGGCCAATTAAAAGATAGACCATCGATGGCCAGTGGCCTCCTGGCAGTTGGTTAATTGATATGGCTGAAGGGATTGTGTAATTGCAATTGAATTGTGAGCGGATTACATGTCTGGACACTCGATTGGCAGCCAATTAAACAAACATATTCAAGTCGTATCGGTAGATTGGCGAATTTTAATTTGGTTTTTGGATGAAGTGAAATTCATGCGATAATTGACAGATGAGGCAATAATTAAAGTTGGTAACCAAACCGTGTGTTAGCTGGATAGTTTTGATTGTTCTGCTGTGTCCTTCACCGGGTTATCAAAGCTTAAATAAAGAGAACAAAAACATAAAAGCATGCAAAAGTCGGGGAACCAACTTTGAGATACCC
The DNA here is from genome assembly GCF_025231255.1 of Drosophila biarmipes. Taxonomy (NCBI): domain Eukaryota; kingdom Metazoa; phylum Arthropoda; class Insecta; order Diptera; family Drosophilidae; genus Drosophila; species Drosophila biarmipes. The sequence goes on along the minus strand of NC_066616.1, from coordinate 17,606,801 downwards.
GTTACTCACTGTTCTGTGTCTTTTTCAGTTTAAAAAGGTCTGGCAATGGTCCCCCTAAGCTAGTTTAAAGCTTTTCTTAGGCAATGTAAAAAAATATCTTTAAAAAATATATATATTCTAGCAACATACACCTACTAAACAAACCCCTTTACCATGCGAGTAACGAATATATTTAACCAAGCTTTTATCTGGCACTCTTTGATATCAAACTTCTGTGTTTAATGGCAGATTTATTAATGATAAAATTATGATTTGAGAAATTGTTGTGAATGCAAAACATAAATGATTTGGTTTTTCATCTCAAAGCGGAAAAAGATATATATGTATATTTACAAAAGTTAGAGCTTAATATATGTTCAAAATAAATTAGGTTTGCTTTCGAGACTTTGAGAAATTTTTATGGGAAGCAGAGCCGGAGGCAGCGCCTATTGGTAGGCATTCAGGACCTTGATAAGCGCACCTTGCTTCACGCTTTCACTGGCGCACGGATTGATGTCCCAGAAGGCTCCGTGGCAGCCGAACGCCTCGAAGCAGTTGTACCTGACCTTCTTGCTGTCGGCGGTGCAGCAGTTCACGATCGCCCACACGCACTGGCTGACCTTGGGCTCACTGGCGGCCGACGGGGCAGCCACCTCCTCTTGCGGCCTCTGGGAGGGGGCGCCAAATGTCGGGGGACGCGGAGCTGGCGGCTCTCGGGGAAGCGGGGTCGGAGCCCTTGTGGTCACTATTCACAAAGATGATAATACATATGTTAGGTCGGAATAAAGATAAAGCGATAGTCGGAGAGGCGGTTAGTTGGCAGAGCCCTAGGTTATTCACGATTCCAATGGCTTGTAAGGAATTTTGGTATCGTATATATTAATAAAACTAGAAAATCTGGGGTGGGAGCATAATTGTTTGTGGTCACTATACACAAAGCTGGTAACACTTAGATTAGGTCGGAAGAAAGAAAAAGCGATAATCAGAGCGGCGGTTAAATGCCAAAACCATAGGTTATTCACATCACATTTAGTAAAAACCCAAACACCAGGAGAGGAATAAAGTAAATTCGCTTTACATACGTATAGGTCGCCTGGTCGTAGTCGTGCTTATGTTATATATGGAGAAATTCGCTAGACTTTGATCTGAATTGTGTATCAAGTCAAATTCACCTCTATTCTCGACGACAACGGAAGTCTGATCTAAACGATTGGGAGGTCCCTTCAAATTGGGTTTTTTACCCTGCACCTGGTACCGTTTACTAGGATGAGAGGAAAGAAATTGATCATTCGATTCGTCTACGTTTATACGTGTAGGTCCATCTTACAAATAGATTAAAGCTGGCACGTTTTGTTTTTGGGGTGTCGAATAGTAATATTGGAGGACATATTCATTTGGATAAGTTGGTAAATAGGCCTGTCGTCGCTGGCGACTGTGGTACTTCTTGGGATGCTTCCCCGCGGCCTCTTTCTTGACGGGTTCCGCCAGCTCGGCGACTTCGATGGGGTTGACCAGAGGAGCCTTAAGGTCTTCCTCCAGCACGATCGGCTTGTCGGGCAGGATATCGAAAAGGATCTGGTCCCCGTCGTTCTCCTGCTGGGGCTCCTCACGATGGTGATGCGTTCGCTTGTGCTTCTTGTGGCGAACGGGACTGGACTCGTTCTTAGTGGGATCTACGCGAAAATGGAAATAAAAATAACAATTGGTACTCATTCGTTCTTAATATGAGTCACCTAAAAGTTAATAAATGGCTAGCAACAGTTGTTGAAAACATCGATTGCACTATCGATACTTTCGATGGTTGTAAAGGGCAGTGAAAATTAATAGAATTGGCCAAGATCGATAGTAATACTTCCGCAAACATTTTTTAGAATAATTTTTTGGTGTTTTGAAATTAACAAAAAACATTTATGGGTTTTCTTTAAGTAATTTAATTAATTTTCAATAGTATCGATACTATCGATGGGCTAATATTGACAGCCAAAACTATCGAAACTAAAACTTAATGCCTTGAATTAATATCTGTATCGACTTACCATAATCCTCACTGACGAAATCCTCCTTGTACATGATCACCGGGTGATCCTTCTGCATGACGCCATTCACGAACTTTACTTTATGGATCTGTCGGGGGAAAAATGATTGAGTGTGATACAGTGTCCGACTGCATTTCAAGCTCGAGCCGGGCACAAACCTCCACATTGTCGGCATCCGGCGGTATGATGGCCAAGTCGTCCTCCGACGAAGGACGACCGCTAGTCTGGGCCACCAGGGCGAGCAGCAGGACAAACAAGAGAGCCGGAAGTCTGCGGCTGGTGCTGCCAGTGGACAGCGCAGTTCGATTCATCTCCTTCGGTTGGCTGGCGGGTCTGCAATTGGCAGCCAGCAAAGATTGTGCATTAGTTCAACTTTGCTCTTGCAGTTCAATCTCAATTATGTACTTGACCCCCACCCATCCTACGCCACAAAAACAAAAAAATGTATAACAAATAGCAAATAAAACCCCCTCGAAACTCAAACTCAAAGTGAAACACACATCAGGCAGGACAACCGCCGATGGCAAAGTTTTGAAGTTGTAAATTTTGTTGCGGTTTTGTTTTGGCTTCTGGGATCGGGATCAGGATCTGGCCCCGGTTCGGTTTGCCCCGGCTTGGTTTTGGGGTTTGTTTTAAATTAGACATCAAGTTGAGTTCAATTTTTCTTGGCTTTTGTTGCCCGTTCTGCTCTGTGGCAAACTTTTGAATTACTTTCGTTGGCTTTCTGTTTTGCTTTTTATTCCCCACTCCCCATTCCGTATTCCTTATTTATTCTTATTTTTTCTGGTCCCTGGCACGTCGAAAGCTGCCAGCCATAGCCCAATGAGGTCGGGCTCGCTGAGCGTTTCCAAGCGGAAAAACTTGTTCGACACCGAAACACAATGGCTCAGCACTTTAGGATTTTAATATGCTCCAGCACACTGCTCCTGCTGCAGCTTAAACTAACCGACTGCTTAATCGGAACGAATTTCCCTGTCCAATGTTTCCGATTCTTTCCTTGCTCTCTGGCCGATGAAATCAGACTGAAGCGACTGCCCCGAACTGCTTTTCAATACGAATGATATGCATCCGGCAGAACAGATATTTTCCACGAACTTCAATGTCTCATTCCCTAGGAAAAGATAAGAATGTACCTTCTTGCCGGTAAACAAGATATCAGCAATATCACCTACATACGTCATTAATTAAATGACCGCACGATGACTAAGAATTCGTGAGGAGAAGTACCCGCATGGACAATTTCACAATGATTTTCTTGACAGCTATACTATATATAGAATTTCGTATCTTGAAAGCACTGAATCATTTGAAATTACTGTTAAAGCAGATGGCAATTGTTAGCATTATTCTGTGTTTCAAATCTTAAAGATTTATTATTTCCATTATTTTCTTATTGGTTTATTTAGCATTACGCTAACATTTCCCCCGAGCAGTGTTACTCGCCAATCTAATTTGACTTTATGTTATTGGTTTATGGCAGCACATTATTTATTAAACGGAAATTCCGTATAAAGCAGACATTTCCTCTGCACAATCTTTCTCGCTAACAAGACAAGCAATTAGATGAGAAAAAGCATTGCATTACCAGCCGGGGAGAAAATCTGAAACCGCAGGAAACGAGCTAACGGAAATAAGAGTGAACTGGGAAAAATGGGAGTGGAAAAAGCCGGGAACCCATAGACCATGTTAGATCATAAATCACATCTGAGCCCCCCATCAAAAGCCACATGGAAATGCGATTTTTATGCTGGCCATGTGTAATTGAAAATTCCTTCACTGACGATTTACCTAATTGAATTTGCACGTAATAATTACCAATCGATTTGCATATTTTGCTGCAACAATTTTGTGGTGATTGCCAAATTCTCATTTCGTTGCGGATCAGATGGGAAAATTCGGGCGGCCAGAGAAAATGCGAGTCAGCTAAAATAAATTTGGCAAAATGCATTTTCTCCTCCTTTCGGGCTGCAGCTGTTGCCCATAAAAGTATGCTAACGGATCCACGGATGCAACTATTTATATACTATATGGCGTGTTCGAAAAACCCACAAGCCCACTTGCATAAAAATCCACACAAGTAACCCTGCTCATTGGAGCTGAAAATATTGGGTCAGGACACGAGCTGCAACAACACAAGGACCTGGAGCGGCACACAAACTCGATTCCCAAATTGTGTGAATAGCCGTCGGAAATTGTAAGTTTGTTGGGCGAATATCCCTCGATTTGTTGCTACAACAACGACCCTTCCAGTGAGCCACAAGTGGCCGATGTATAAATGAGCATGGAAAACAAACTGCCAAAAAAGGGGAAAATAAAAACAGGATCCTATGCATCATGAATATGAATAAACTGGGGAAATAAAAGCATTTTCCCACTTGCTAACCTCACATGTAGCCCCTGTCCTCCGGCTTTTTCTTCTATGCCGCTTATAGAGTTCCCATTAAATATTCAATTTTAATATTTTCACAGACCCAGTGGAAAACGAAATCGGAGAAGTCCGCTCTTAATTGGTTTTCGGGGAGGATTCCATATTTAGTTAAGCCATTTTTTCTCCATTTCAGAATTTTAACAGTGACCGCAATTTTCGGGCAATTACTATCTGCCGAATGTGTGCGTTGGATTTTTGAAATCTTTTAACCCTGGGTAATCCAATTTCGGCCAGAAACTGCAAGTAATTTTAATTGGGTTTGCAGCAGGTACATTTTTTGCCCAGCTAACTGAGTAACTGTGTGAGCTGACAGCTCTGCTTAATTGGGTTTAGTTGATGTAATAAAGCGTGGGATGAACCATCGCAATTTAGGTGACCCAGGTATGCCAAGGCTCGTCCATTGGCCGTTTTAAATGTGACGCTTTTAATTTAGCCAAATGTGTTGGTGCATTATGCATAAAGCGATGACTGTCCACTGACAGTTTTAATAATTATATGCAAAGTCCTGGCAGTTCTCACCTCAGCGCACAGTTGACCGACCATCTGTGGCGCTTCACAGAGCCAAATTGAATTTTGAAGAGTGCCACGTTGCAAAAGAGAGCTGCCCCAAATTCAGGCACCCACGTCCACCCCAAGGGGCACATGCTCTACATCCTCTACATCCTCCACATCCTTTACATCCCCCACATGCTCCACACATGCAGCCGAACGTCGATTACCACTCATTAGAAAGTTATCGGCAGCGGAGCGAGTGCAATTTAGCCTATGGCCCATGGCCAGCTGGACTCCGGCTGAACCCGGGCGAACTGTGACCTGGGCCGGAACCAAAATCACTGGAAGCCGGAGCCGCTTACCCGTAAGAGCGGCCATTTGGTCGCAAACACTGGGGCCCCGAAAAGATGATGTGGGCAGCCAAGTGTAGCACAGGCCCGCCTCCCGCTGCAAACAACCTAGCCACCAAGGCCATTACACTAGCCAACATAAAAGCTTAACAGAGGAAAGATAAAGTTTATAAACATTTTTAAATAATTAAAATTTTTTACGTTTTTAAAAATGTATTAGAGTTACAAATAAAATTTGTAAAAGTATATTAGTATTTAAAATTAAGTTGGGGCTTGGAAATCAGTTTCGAAATTCATTCGGGGTGTCTAAAATATGAAGTAAAAAATATTTTGTTGCATACTCTTAGACACATTAAATAATAAAACTAAAAGTTTGACATCACACATATAAAACATTTTCTTAAAAAAAATATGATGAGACACGAATTTCTTTGAGATGCGTTTTAAAAAGCAAATTCTTCTTTTCAAAAAGACAATCAAAGTTTTACTGCCCAGTGTCACTGAAGCAACATGTTCTGTGGCCTCCTCCTGCGGTTACTTTGCCTTTCGAGCCAGTAAGCGAATGGCGGGCCAAGCCATAAAGTGGCACGGAAAATCGGATTTCATTAGTTTTTTATTCATACCGATACAGATAGGGCGATAGGTAAAAATACGGGCTGCGCAAACAGCCGGAAATGTTCGATCGGAGCGAGGGCTGCTAATTGATATGGAAATTCGACTGCTGGCCCCGGGCGAGCAAACTCATCAAAGTCGGAAAACTCATTGCAGATGCGATTAAAGGCAAACACAGTGGGGTAAACATGCAGCGAGGTAAGAAGACGCTTCAATCGGAGCTGCCGCCGTGCCATATTGAATCCACTGTTTGCTCATCTCTGACCTAAAAATACGCAATAAACTGCTTGGCTTTTTTCTTGGTAATGCTCATCATGACGGCGCTGCCGATGAACAGCGAAAAATTGTAAGTGAAATCCCCCGAAACCGAATGTGATTTTGAGAAGCTTTTCGTTTTCGCTTTAATGCTTATTTTGTGTGTGTACACCCAGTGTTTACGCTGGCCTTAATGGTATTTTCCTCGGAATATGGGGGGTCGAAATTCGTTCATAAATTGTTTATGCCCGAGCAACACGTGGTGCTGCCGTTAGATGTGGTTGCCTTTGTTCCCCCTAATTGGCTTAGCAACCTGACATGGCCGAAGACAGAGTTATCCTGGGCGTTTTCCGAGCTGCATTCAGGTGTCAAAGTGTCGCACGTCGGGGCCAGTCACGTAGTTGCAGGGGCAACAGAATGCAAATGCTGTCATGCACATGAAACCCCATCGCATCCTGAGCATACTGCATAATTCCGATGTTCCTGTCGATGCCGAATCAATGTGGGTCAGTCCTGCTGGCTGCGCTCGATAGGGTTGTAATTAAGCTGCTCGGCTGCCTGTTTTTTTGCACTTGCTGCACGACCACATGTCGTATGCGTAATGCGATTTGGCCGCTCAATGGTGCGTATACGTAACATGGCCCTGGCCTGCTGTCAGCCGCCTTTTTCGTTTCGGTGTTTCGCTCTTTTTGTTATTTAATGCACACACAAAACAAACGCCCTTCTTTCCCCGGCAGCTTTCTGCCCCATTGTTGCCGTTTTTACTGTGTGTGATTTTGATCTGACTGGAAGCTTTGCCCCGCAGCAGCCAACTTTTCTTATTATTGTTCAAAATGAAATTTATGCGGCACGCACACAGAGCAAAGTGGGGCATCATCATCATCCAGTGGGAAACAATGCAAGTGGAAAATGTTTTCTTCCATTCTTGTCAAGTTTTTGTTGCTCATTCCGCTTGAAATGGAGGCGGCTCAGTGCAATATATATTCCAACATCTATCCAACGGGGATGAGGCACAAAGCACAGTGATCAATTCCCCGGGAGAAATGTGCGGGGTCTCTTTACCTTTGGCCTGAATCAAGTGGGTTCCGGTGAGGGTGGGGGCTGGGGTTAAGGTATCAAAACTTGGTTATCATATGCCCCTTCAACATCCGTCAGGCCAGTCGGCCCTCAAAGGAGCGGCCAGTGCAGCATGTAGCCCAGCTGTCATTGGGCTTTGTAGCCGAGCGGTATGTTCTGCTCCTGGCTGGCAAACAGGGACAATAACGAGGCAAAACAAAAACAGACTGGCTGACACATTCATGGGAACTTGGCTTCATTCGGAATGCCCAACATCCGAGTTTTGCGATGTGACAGCAAACGCAAATTGCACAGCAGTGCGGGAAGTGGGGGAGGACGGGCGGTGGGACCTGGGAAACAATATCAACATGTTAAAAGCACAACAAGTGCCAGTCTGCCAAGGACCAGCTAGTTGCGGTCTGCCAGAGCCCCTGCGCCACTCCAGCCACTCGAAGCGCCGCCAAAGTTGATGGCACTTTGCGAGCAACCACTTGGCTACTTGGCTGCAGTTCTAATTGCAAAAGTTGCGCAAAGCCAAAGCCAGCGAAATTATATGCACTCAGCCAGCGGAATGCGAATGTCTTGGCCAAGTGGAAGTGGCTAAAACATAAATATCCCTTCCCCCCGGCGGAGTGGGGAATGGGGAGTGTCAGTGGCAGGCTGTCCTTATGAAATATAACTGAAAATAGATTATCAGCCAAGGTGTGCTCGTCGCCAGCCCCCGCTAAGCACGGCCAATTCGCCTAATTGTTATGTCAACGCCCGGCCCACGCGGCGTATGATAAATGCCCCTAAGTAAGCAGCTGTGCTTACAGCTACTTACGCAGGCAGATCCTTTGTCCTGGCGACAGCGCCCCGAGCAATTTGCCCCATCGGCTCAGCCGTCATCCGGCAAATCGCCGTTTTTATTCGGCGTGCTTTGCATTTGTTGCTCGGATTAAAGGAGATGTACTGCCCTATGAAGATTCTACGTTCTTGTTTAGTTAGTATGCTATCTGTCATATTGTGTAGGCTATGAATGGCAGATTATTGCAGATATTATGCTCTACTTTGGTGAGCCTAGCATTATTTTTCTCATTTAAAATTAATAATATCCTGTGAGTTGTGGCATACAATGTCTTTAAATGGTTATGGTTCTCAATATAAGTAGTATATAAAATATAAGCGTAAGAAATATAGTGAGCTTTAATAGGATGATGTTGTCGAGTAGTGAATATATAAATCCGAAATTGGGACATAATATATTAAAATCTTTGTTTAGGTTGCAAAAATATGTTTATTTGAATTTAAGCATTTTATTTATTTACCTAAAATTACTAAAAATTGTTAGAAAAATTCCTAACCATGTTATATACCTAAAATGAGACCGCCATCAAAACTTATTCCTGGCAAACTCCCTCTAAATCATTTTAGCCTTGCAAATATTTGTCGGATTTCTAAATTTTAAGCTGGAATTATGAGTTCTTTCTTTTCTCCGGGACTTATGTCCGGGGTCTAGCCTTTGTCTGGCCCCGGGCTAAACTAATAATGTCATTCGGCGAATGCCAGGATGTTGGCTAACTGTCGACCGAGCGGCAACGCACAATTGACAGCTAAATTGTCTGTCAATTTGTCTCGCCGGCTGAATGCGTTATCCTGTCCATTCCGAGTGAGTGAGAGCGTGGCCACGGCGCAGTGTTGTGATGTGGCCATTGTTTAGTTTGGCCGGGACTGACAGATTGCCATTATCATGGCCGCTGTTGCCGTTACCCACTGTTGGCCACGTCGGCTACTACTTATTGCTGATGCCGCACGCTTCCGCATTTGTGCGGCTGCCAAACTGCGGCTCCAATGGGACTCCCTCCAATATACACACTATACTATATGGCCCTACATATTTGTTTAGTCGCTTCAGTTCGTTCGTTATTCGGGCACATTTTTCGGGGCTGCTTTGAATGGCAAAGTTCAAACGGTGGCTCAGCCACCCAAGTAAAATGGATCCGCTGTCCTGGAGCCGCACTCATCCCATATTATACCATCCCATACCATCCCGATTCCATCTTCCTGTCTCCGGTTCTCGGGCCCCATGTGTGTGTGCCCGGCGAGTATTTCGCTTGGTTTGCCCCGCATTTGTTTGTGTACTTTGGCACACGTCTATTTGTGTTGCCTTTCGGGCCTACAATCCTGGCAAGGACAAGGACGACTACGACTGCGAGCCTGGATCCGAAGGATTTGCAGCCTCCTCGCGTGCGTGTGTGTGGGCCTCTTTGAGCTCTTGTGTTTGCCCAACTGCGGCGTTGGTGGCAGTTTCTTGAATAATGCAGAATAGTAGCATCAAATAACGGCACCAAAAGTGACTTAAAGTTTTAATGAAAATGCCGCCTTAGCCCGCAGCCCCCAAAAAGCATTCATACATTAAATATTAAGTGGCCTTATACAGCATTGCCCCGTAGTGCATATTAAATGTGGGGCATAAAAAAATACATCCATGCGCCAGCGGCTGCGCCATTAAACTTCTGCCTGGTGATTTTCAAATATTAATTCAATTCGACGCTTCAATTGAATTTAACAGCACAACAAATTGGCATTTTGTACTGAAACTTTAGCTGCCATTTGGGCCCTGGAATTTATGGGGCAAATCAAAGTCCCCAAACTTGACCGGAAATATCCTGGAATTGTGGCTGCTTATTGATTGGGCCATTGAGGGGGCGCTTGCTATCTGTGGTCCAATGTCGGACGACCACAAACTTTTCATTATGAGGTGTTCCGGCCATCTTGCGGTCTTGTCCCAATGACCAGGTAAAAATGCTGGCTTAAAATCCACTTAGCTGGGAGTTTCAAGGTGGATTAGGCGCAGGTGAAACTCACTTGTTTACTTCTCGAGTGAACAACATTGAGTAACTCTGAGTAAAAACATTTACTCAGCTTTAACATTTCCAATTTCCCCTATTCATTAGCTACAACATATCAATAAACAATGATGCCGTGCTCCATTTAAGGTGGCATTTGTCAAAACACCAAGGTGGTGACTAATGCGGATTATAGTCGGCTCGTGTCTTAAATTAACATACATTCATTATGGACCACACCTAGGGATTAGGTGTCCGCAGGCAAATGACGCATCCCCCCAGAGAACTGGGAAATGCAATTGGCCATTGTCACCCAACTTGGCCCGAAATGCACGGGCACGTTGCACGCTTTCAATAAATCTGGGGCGTGTCGACATTTTCGACTTCTCGATGATTGATTGGGCGTTGATGGGCGGTGAGGCGGGGGAGTGGGCGTGGCCGGGGGGCGTGGTCGAGGCACCCACAGACACGCGCTCACAAAGTGCGGCCAATTAGTCAAACAGAAAGCGTTCTCGCTGGGAAGCTAGTCCTTGCCAAAACCCGAACTAATTAAAACACGCTGAGCAAACTGGATGGTTTTCGGGATGAGGGATTGAGAATGGGTTGGGTGTTTTTGGGTTTTGGGTTTGGGGTTTCGGGTTTCGCTGGGGAGTGGTAATAAGCACGTGCCACCGGGATTAGCGAGGTCGAGACGTTTAGTTGGGGTTATTGATGGGCGGGGCGGCGTGCCACGCCCTTTGCATACAAATCCACGTCCGCCGGCGGAAGGTCAGCGGTAATCGAGTGTGACAAACAAGCCAAATATTTGCAGGCATTACGTTTGCCAAAAATCGGTAAATAAATTCAAACTCCCCCCGAGTGATTCATTCGCATTTCAGCTTAATTTAGTGTGATTAGCCACCAGGATTCCCAAATGCAGACAACGGCTAATGGCTTATGGTAATTGCGACGAGCTTGGCTGGCGAGTAAAATTTAGAGAGAATCTGGCAAAGCCATTGTTCCTGGATTTCACCTTCGCATGATCTCATGCTCGTGACATATTTGCGGCTCAAACCATGGAGCATGACCAAAATTCGTATGATCTTTTTCTTGAGCTTTAGAAACTCCGAACCCATTATTCATTTTAATAGCTGTACAATGTACATCCAATTGCGGATGCTCATTAGCCAGCGGATGTATAAATCGCAACCTAGATCTGACTTTGAAATGGCACATGCTACTTAATTGTAGTTAAGTCTATTAGTGGTTTTGCTTTGTGTAGAATGATATTATAATTAAACCATAATAAAGGTGTTTCTTAAATTGCACAAAAAAAAAAAATATGTGAGAATATATAAAAAGAGAATATATAATTTCCGTTTTGAAGGTGTTAGGGTATTAGCTCTGCGGTTGCTCGACTTAATCACGTACTGACGTAACTGGAGCTTTTAACTCAACACTCATTCAAAACCATTAATTTGTCGTTTTAATTATAGGAATTTGTTGCATTGCCTTATTCAAATTACACTCTGGCGAGAACGAGACTCCAGTTTTAATTGACGATTTTCAAAAGGTGCTTGAGAATGGTTTGTATCTTTTGATTGAAAACTGAAGGTCGTTGACAGGTAGTGTGATATTTAAAGCTAAAAAGAGATGAGAAGAATTAGCCTTTAAACGGTCTTTACAAATAATCGAACTGGTTTTAAATGCGATTGCGTCAGAGCCACAGTAACAACTGGTTGGCCAAAGCCATGCATCACAGCTTCGATAGTTATTACTATTTACTGCATGCAAATTAACCTTTTAATGAACTCTGAGTGCATAAAACTAGGAATTTCCTGGCTTCCGTATATCATGGAAATTATGATTTCACTAACCGCAACGCTGAGGCAGTGAGTAAGAGTGACAAACCACAACACTCGTGGGAAAGATGTGTGTAGTGTGTGATCACCCAACCTTAATAGGAGGCGCGTGCCTGTGGTTTTGGGCTTGGAGAAATCTAATCCCAGTCAGACTGCAGGGCAAGTTGTTGCTTTAGAATGAGTTACACACTCTGCCTGGGAAGATGAATATTTTCTTTATAAATACCGCAGGCGTTCTAGAAAGTGGCCACAATGAGCCATGGGCAAGTCATTCCAACTTAAGATTCACGACCAATGTTTTCAGAGTGAGTAATTGAGGTGGAAAACCAGGTATCTCGGAATTCCCTGAGTCTACGACCGATAAGGGTTTTACGACGTCACTAAACGATAATAAATACTACAAAAAACCAGTGTAAGGAACAGGCTGTGTGTGCCAACAGCAAAATGGCAAACTAAGAGCCGAAACGGAATCAACAATTAAGACCGAGGTAAATAGGGGCTCAAGTACAAACAAAAGCCCGGGATTCCCCTGCTCAAGAACGGTTGAACTTGAAATATTTGTGGACCAAAAGGGCACTCACACGCACACGGGGAGTCACTCGCACACTGACAGACACGTGCAGAGCTTTAATTATGTGCGAAGCGAAAAGTATCTTTCAGATACTTTCAGTATCTTTCAGCTCCAATGAAAACAATGGGCGGCAACGACACGTTTCGTTCGCTGTTGGCCAAATTATGTGATGTTTTGCCCCGCTCTTAGCCCCATTCTCATTCTCAAAGAAGCAGCCAAAGCCCAAAGACAAACAGCATACTCGGGCCGAAAAAAAAGCTTACATATGTCGAGGCATTATTTTTTTTGCCTTTGTGTTTTGTCAAATTAGCAAAAACTGGTTTACGCAGGTACTCTGCTGAGCTGGAAGCCCGAAGAGCGTCGACTGGGGAACTTTGGGGCCGAAAAGACAAACAAAAGCCGTTTTGCTCATTAGCCGCCTCCGCGCCGCTCGCAGTCAAACAAACTCTGCCCGTCGTTTTCGCTGATATCAGTGGGATGAGCGGGAAGGTCGAGAGAGTTGTTAACCCAACCCTAAGCCAACCGCCCATCAACCCATATTCCACTAAACACTGATGTATTGCGGTATGAACTGTCATCTGTGCAGTCGCCCATCAAGTGGAGCAGGCAGGCGGCTTATTTATGGAGGGTCCTCTGTCTGGCTGCCTGGCCAGTGGATATGGGTAAAGATGCCAGACAGATCCAGTTTTTGAACAACACTCTGTCTCAGGAGCCTGAGCTCCGCACTTTCACGGCCCGCGAAACGAGTTTAACTGGCTAAAAGGCGTTTTTCCCACTCTTACGGCTGTTCTGATCAATGACAATCGTGCTGAAAAATATAAATACTTATCCACAATTGTTGATTGCTTGGCATACTGCCTTGTTGGCTTTAATTGTATGCACTTCGTGGCGAAGCTGTTTGATAACAACTCACTCGCTGTTGACTCTAGATCGAGGCGTAGCTGGGTAAACAGTTCAATTATTATATAATTTTAGCAACACGTTTTGGGGCCCTAGTGCTTTACATATGATGCATTATTATTTTTATATTTGTTTAACAATTAATTAAGTTGTTTCAAAACGGTAAAATTTCAGTCTTTTAAATTTATTCAGAACAACCAACAAATTTTTAGAGCTTACTCATTTCATATTTAAAACTTTAAGTTTAATTTGAAAAGGAATTTAAACATTTTAAATAATTCCGATAGTACAATTCCAAAGCTTGAAAAATTATTTTAAAAAACTTTAAGTGTTTTGTTTTAATAAGGAATGCAAGCTTTTAAGAATGCCCTGCAATATAATTTGAGATAGATTAAATTGAAATTTTTTTAAAAATTATTTGAGGTTATTAAAGTTTAATTAACTAAGGAATTCGGGCATTTTGATTAGAATTTTTGTTTAATGAGTAGCTATATATTTTCTAGCAGAGTACTTTTCTCATTAAAAAAATGTCATGGGCTATTCCAAAAAGCACAACCATAATCTTTGCTGTTCTTAAAAACTGTTATCAGGAAATGTAAAAATATTTGTACTACTATAAGGCAAGCTACAGCCAGCTAAATTATCAAGAACAAAAAATTCTGTGAAATTCTAATTTTTATGCAAGCTGGGCAAAAATTTAGAGTAAATAATGAGGTACATACTTGAACAAAAAATCATACCCCAGGCAGGCGAGCAGAGGGATAAAAAACAAACATGGATTGGATTAATTGCGAATTTTATCTGGAATTTTGCTGCACTGGCAAGAAGCGCCAGCCGACGAGAAGGCCAACTGGTCGAGAGCCAAATGGGCCCAGCCAATAAACCAATTAGAAGCAGAGGAACATAGTGCCCATGCCTCAGCCCATAAATCCGACTGGGGAGATCGAACAAAAACATATGGCAGCGACCGACCTCGCGATCCCACGATCTCACGATCCCACTTTTCACTTGAAGATTCACTCGATATAACAGTTCGTAAAGAGCTTTATTCCTTCGGCTGATTTTAGCAATTGAACCGAATAATTTTCAGCTCAATTGGCGCTTTGCTTGTTCTCGATTCTTTTTGGCATGTTGTATGTATATCCACAGTTTACATATATATACTATATTTTGCTTAGGTCTTTGTTTGCTTTTCTCATTTGTTGTGCTCACGTTTGCTGAGTTTTTTGGCTTTTTATTTTACTTTTGAGTGGCTTTATGCTTTCCGCGGATCGGCCCACAGCAATGCTTACCGCGAGATATTTCACACAACTGATGGGCGATTCTCCGGCTGGCGGTATATGTATGAACCTCGCAGTATGGCACTCGGTAAAAAATAATAAAAAACCGAGAGCATTATGGCTCTCTTAGCTCTGTGCTCTCTTAATAAATAAACTCATTGTAATATCTGAAATAACATTGGCGGGCCGATCAAAGTTTGCCAATAGTACGTCATGATCATCGCAGGAGGCAAAGTCCACCAGCAATTAGAGTTTCCCAGACACCCACAATGCGCGTTCTTTGTTTATGATTCACAGCAGGAGACTGACAGTGCACTTTCTTTATAAGGGAATGTCCCTGACAGAATCCACAGCTGGTTGGTTTTCTAATTATGAATTAGCGCAGCTAAAAGCCCATGTTTATTTAGATGAAGCGCTCGACTGATGCGCAGTGTTTTAAGTCACCGCCAGGAAAAGCCCAGGAACGACCCACGGCTCAAATCGGGAACAGAAATATGTCACGTTTTCATGACATCACCGACGCAGAAACGGACTGACAATGCAAATGCTAATTGCATTTTCGCCATCTCAACGAAAAGGCCATTAAACAGCGCTCGATTCAGGCTGGAGTTTTCCCATTCGTTAAGGGTACGAAATTATTGGCGTCGTGAAAATGAACGGCCATCGAACAATAAAAACCAACAGGCAAATTAACCTACATACCGTGTTGTGTTTAAAGTAAAGGTTTTTGAAAAGAATTTATGATGCTATAAGGACTTTAAAAAGTTCAAAATGTGTCTTCGTTACTTGCAATGTTTTGTTAGTGACGGTGGGATCTAATAATTTTTAACGTAACTTTTTGAAAGAATTTTTAAATATCTTTAAGGACTTACTTCAGTTTAGTCCCATTTTAGTCAAAGCAACACCATTTTGAGAAATAATATAGTATTGCTAATTATATTTTATTTTTATAATGATTTTAAACTATTGAACTTATTTCAGTCAGAGAAAATTGAACTGCCAACTATAGAATCAACAGGTTTAAAATATTCCACCGTAGCCAAAGCACAAACATTTTGTTTGTAATTTATAATATCTAATCATTATACAAAAATTCTACCTTCTATAACTATAATTAAGAATATGTATTTTTTAAATATTTAATAATTGTAACATTTTATTCATAATATTTGATTCTGAATAAACCAGGCAGAAACATCATAAACTGATTTTACCCTTAAGTGCTATCTTTAGAGTAAAATAAAAACTGTTAATATTTTCAGAAATTAAAAAGAAATTAGATTAGAAAAAATGGAAAAAATTCCATCAAGAAGGGAGGTCTGGTTCTTTAAAAAGCGACGCAACCAAAGCGAACCCGAGACAGTCGTATTCCGATAGTGGCGGTGGTGCTGCGGGTAGCGCGCTGTTCCACAATCCTCAACGAATTTTGGTCGTGTGTTCGAGTCCCGGCGCGGTCGGTACGAAAAATAAAAATAAAACAGGCCCGTGCGATGCGATTCATCAAGGCATAATAGTTTGGCTTTCCCATAGTCGAATAATTTCCGCATGAATCGCAGATTAACAAGGGTTAATGCGCGTGTCTACTGACATTTCGAATAATGAATGACAGTGTTTCGTGCAATTTCCGTACAATTATAATTATTTTATCGTTTAATGTGCATTGTTTTTGGTTCTTTTCCGCCACAGCAACCACAAACTTTGTGGGCAAATTCACGCAGAGTGTGCGGCGAATCGTGCAGGATGTGAAGGACGAGGGGGCGCCCAGTGGCATGACGCGGGACGAGGTGATCGAGACCAACGAGCGGCTGCGATCCCTGCGACTGCGCCTGGAGGAGTCCTACGAAACCGCCAAGAAGGCCCTGATCAACCTCATGAACAAGTACGGCGACTCCAAGAGCCAGCGCAACATCTTCCAGCGCTACCCCATGCTCAAGCTGATGATAAAGGTGGGTGAAAATAATTCTGGGTACTTATCTTCTTAGGGTCGTGTTTTAATACATATATATGGTGGAATTTGTATTTTTTATCTGCACTGGGCACTGTATTGTAACTGAGAAAAATACGACTTCGTTGAGGCATGTTAATCTGTTGTTAATCCCGAATGTTTTTTATGTTTTTATCCGTTTATGAAGAAACGGACGCTCAGTTCCTCAGCCTAATTTTAGATAAAACAAGTATCGACTATCAGATACTCGTTACTCAGCTTTAAAAAGCAAAAGGGAAATCGAGATATGTAGGAAGCGAAGCGAAGACGCACCTGATCAGGAACATATATGTACTTAATGGGGTCGGAAACGCTTTCTTCCACCTGTTACATACTTTCCGACAAATCTAGTATACCCTTTAACCCTTTGAGTAAGGGGAGGTAGAAATTAGAGATATGCTAGCTAAATATAATACTGTAATGTATTTTTTGTGGCCTGCAGGAAGTCATCCGCCTGGAGACCCAGTACTGGACCCTGGTGGACATCCCGCGACAGGAGAAGCAGGAAACTGTGCCATCCTACGTGATGAGGGCATGCTCTATTATGGAGAAGACCCAGAAGTCCGGCGAGGGGGTAAAGACATCTGCCCGCTTGGCAGAGGAGGCGGCAGAGCGGCGGGAGCGGATGGAGAGACTAGAACGTGAGTGCATCATTAAATTTAAAATTGTTATTAAATAAATACATACATAACTTAGCACTCAAAAACAAATACTCAAGACCATACTAAGCTTTAGTCATATTAAGATTAGCAAAACATTAAAAAAATTTTGTTAAAATGAAATGTGTATGACTCCCCGCAGATATGACTACAGCCCAAATCGAGCATGAGAACACGCAGCTTATAAACGACTTGTACCGCTTGCTGAAGAAGTATCTGGGCTTGCGACACCTCATCCGAGTGCTGAAGGTGAGTGCGTCCGGCGCATGCTGTGCATTGTATCTGCCTAACCCCAACCCCAACCGCATCCGCAGGAGGAGTACGGCAGCTCGAAGATGTACCCGATATTCCCACGCTACACCATGCTGAAGGACATGATAAAGGGCATCATGCACGATCCGGACTACATGGAGGTGTGCCACGAGACGCTGGCCAACGCCAACTGAGCCGAGGGCACCGGAAATGGCAGGCGTCGCATGAGTGTCATTTAAGAGGGCCCAAAAACTAGTAGCAATACCAATACAAACAGCAGCACACACGAAGGGAGGCCCCGGGTCCCGTGACCCATGACCTCGACTCGTGTGTGCATGTATGCTGAATTCGCATGCGAATTTCTGAGTGATTCCAGGAGTGTTTTAGAAATTTCCGAACAGCTTCTCGCTCCGCCGCGGCCGGCGGATGGGAGTGTCCTTCACAAATCTCTTTCGGCCCTTCTTCTAGCCAACACTCAAAGGCAAGCCAAGACAAACTAATCAACTAACCAACTAACTAACTATACCCAGAGCCCAACCACCCACCTACCACCACCAACTGAACAAGGAACTATTTACACTACATTATCGGATACAAACACTTGGATACTCTTCGGCACTAAAGTGCCAGCAAACAAACTAAAAGGCATTTATTTTAATGAACTTTTGAGAGGAATACCATGTAAAACCTACAAGATACAAAATACAAGACACAAGATATTTACCTATAAAAATAAACTAGTGAACAAAGCGCTCAAGAACGATGAACCAGAATATCAAATGGAAATCAAACTTTGTGTAATTTGTATGTGCTACTTACAACAAACTGAGCCTAGTATTATATAAACCAAGGAATATATACATATAATGTGAAATAACCACACTAATCTACAGCAGTTGATAGGGAGCATTGAATGGAGATGGCCAATGACATTAAGATAACTCTCCGTGTTGGCCTGACTTTTGGATTTTCATTTCCTAAGTAAAGAACTGGTCGTTAGCCACTAGCAGAATATTGTAACAATTACCGAAGTGTATCAGATTATATTAACTAGACCCGCGCCTAGATGTATTACTTACCTAGTTAGACAATATAAGGGAAATATTCCCAATCGATGTGAGCCAGTCTCGACACCTTTTAAGGAAACACCAAAAGTCATATCCTGTAAACCCATTGTTGATTTCCAGTTTTGCCAGTATTACCCCTACTATTAGTAACAAGTAAATGCTTTATGTGTGTATCGAAACGTTCAGCTTTAAGTCCTCTTCGCAAACAAGCCGAAATGCAAATGTGTATTTCGTAAATTCAGTTGAGATGTGTGTGTTCATGGCTTTGTTGTTGTACATACCTGGTAGCTTTGTAATCCCCCGACTCAAGGACATAATGCAAACACTCGAATACAAAAGACCAAAGGAAAACCTAGACGAGCTTACAACTTTTTACGAGAGCTAGAAACCCGCAATTTTCATTTATGTTACTTTTCGATGGGAAATCTATTTATTTACTGCTCCAAAAGGTGGCAATTCGCAGGAGTTCTCGCCACAAAAGAGAGGAGAAACCCTTCCTTACTACTAACTATAACTCTACTGACACACCCACCGATACACAGAGCATACATATCTGAAAATGGGCAAATCAGAATCAGATTCGAAAAGCCGCAGCTATCAATGAAAGTGCAATTGAGTGCATGAATTAGTCGAACAATTGTTTGCCTGTCCATTATATGCTTCGCAGCCTCCGATTGCCGGTTAATTTACCCCTTTAAAGTACGCATTATTTAACCGCCCGCCTTCCCCAGCGAAAGTATAGCAACCCTATGACAAAGCTAGCCTTCAACAACCAAAAGCAAAAAAAGAGCTGCCTCGGCAGGAAAACATTTATAGTAAATAAATAAAAATAGATAATTGTTGGAAGAATAGCAAATTAATTATGCAAAATCCATACTCTAGAGCGAACTAACAAAATTTCATTTAGATGGTTAGGCCTAAGCGATGAGTTCCGTTGTTTGTGTAGTTAAATGTTGAGCATTAAATTTGAATTTGAAAATGTTGTCGCAATTTGCATATGACGAGGGGGTACAAATGATAAAAAAAAAACACCCGATATATAATATGAAAACAGATAACACACAACTATGCAATTATAGCTAAACTAATTAAAACTAAACTGCAATGATCAGGTATTAAAGTTATGAAGTTTAATCAAAATAAATTAACAAATGAGTGCGTGAGCGTGTGTGCGTGAATGAGGCCAGGACTAGCGCATTGCAATATAGGATACAGATACAGGATGAAACACTTGGGGAGGCAAACATAAATACTATAGTTATATATGGTAATGGTATTCGTATTATTATACAACTTATACACGATAAACAACAACATATACATACAGACCCACATGAGGAAACATGGGCAGTCCGTACTCCTACAAACCAACAACTTCGTACAATTTTACCTTTTCAACATCTCAGTGTCTAACAAAAAGCATTAAATGTATCTCCGCAAGGAAGTTACCAATATATTGGATGTATCAGTAAAAATATGTGTCAAGACACCCGATAATATGAGCAAATCGATAAATATACTGATATGCAAAAGGAAAATCCACAGTTGTTTTATTTATGCATTTTCATTCTCTATACTTAACCTAAAATAAATTGTAAATGTTTTAAATTTTCAAATAAAGATATCAGTTATAATTTTGCAGGTCTGGTAGCACCAACTAACTGTTAACAGCGCTTACTAACACGCCATCTATACAGTTAGATTTTAACAGTTCGAGTTTGCCGTATCCCCCAGGTGGAGTGTTAGCAAACTGTATATTTTAACAGCGCTGTTAATGGTGGATAAGGCGAACTCGAACCTGGCGAGGCGAATTGGAAAATAATTGGGCCATCTGGCAGCCCTTGGCGAGGAGTTTTGAATTATCCATCCCTAACGGATAACTGATAAACTCATTATTTAAAATGTATCCATAAAATATATTTGTAGCTTAATTTAATTAAATTTTAAAATGCTATTGAACTTGAACACTTTATTTTATAAAAGTTAAATTTCGGTTATAAGTTTTTCTTGTTGTAAAACTACTTCTTAGCATGGTTATGCTTGCCAGATGCCTCATCCTCTGAAGGATCCTCGGGCAACGAATCCACGGACATGGAAGAGCCCTTTGACTTGGAACTTGCATTAGATCGCGAAGAGTTCTTCGGATACTTGACCGCCTTGGTATTGCCCGAGCATTGTAAGATGAAGCGAATCTCGTCTATAAGCTCCGTCTTGAAGTTCACCTGCCCAAACGTTTGAAAAATTATTAAACTAACCTTCTATTGGCGGAATCGTAAAGATAACATGCAGGACATATCTATCATGAAGCATTCTAGAGTAAGGTGTTAGATTTCAGGATATTACAAATATTAAATATTAAAGACAACACAGTTGAATGGGTAGTAGATGTATTTTTGGCTCCGAGTTGTAGGTTTTTGGGGAGCTGATGAAACGAATCCGTTACTCAGATTAGGGCCACCTTTTCAGCGCCGTTTTTAGTCACGACACAGGTGAAAGTATTTATAGAGCACCTGCCGCGTTACCTTGTTCTCCCGCGCACTCAAGTAGACGCTGACCACGACGTTGACCAGGCCGTAAACGCTGCCGAAGCAGCTGCCCACGAACATGACCAGGTAGACGCCGCCCAGGTTGGCGAATCCCAGCGAGGAGGCATCCGAGTCGGCGGCTTCCTGTGGGGTTTCGAAGCATATGTGCCAGGCTAAATCTAAGTGCATGTTTTCGGGTGTTCACTGTACATATGTGTGTGTGCTGTATGGGCAGGCCATCTAATCGGATCGCAAGGCGGGGTGTTGGCGAAGCTGGAAAATATCCCGGCGGATACCTGGTTCTCATCGCTGCGCTCCTTGACGCCCAAAACCATCTCTAGCAGGGAGACAAAGATGCCGAAGAAGGAGCCCACTCCCATGACCAGGAAGACGCCGCCCAGGTTGCTAATCTCCAGGGCCACGGCGCCGGAGTCCTCGTCCGAGTCCTGCACACACCCACACATGCACCAGCTGCCAGAGATCGGGATCAACCAGGTCACTTACCGAACAGGCTCCCCCGCCGCGCTTCTCCTTCCACCACTTGGTCTTCATCTTGGTCAGCACACCCTGCTCCTGCATCTCGAGAACCGCCTGGCTGAGTGTGTCCCTGTACGGCCAGTCTGGAATGGAGCGTCTCTATAGGAAGTACTTGGTCATTATATCTCAATCGTTCTACTCTTTCGCATGGCTATGCCGTAGCCCTTCTCGTCCAGCAACGCGCCCACCTGGGTGAGAGTGCAGCGACGCTCTGTAATGTACTCGATGGTGGTGGACTCCATGAGGAAGGCATAGTTGGAGTTCTCCACGCGATCCACGCCCTCCTGATTGGTGTTGGTCATGTACTGGGGGTTGTCCCTCATGAATTCGTACATTCGCTGATAGGTGGGATAGTTGGACTCCTGAAATGTAAAATATAATAATATTACTCTGATCCTTTAGTGTTTAATCTTACTTTAAAAAAGTTAAAAGTGGCTCCTCCAATTTTGGCTCCATAGTTAACACCGCCCTTGTTCTTTGACAAATCATCGGCATCATTAATCGGGGTCACCAAGGACTCCACTGTGAGAAAAGCCGCCAGATTGGCCGTGTAGGAGGAGACCAGGATCAAAGTGAAGAACCACCAGGAAGCGGCCACAGCCCGAGTTGAGTAGGCCCTTAGATTTGAAAATATTAAAAATAATAAAAATCATAGATTTATATTCCTCACTTGGGAGCCAGCTCGGAGCCCTGCTGGAGAAGAGCTCCAATGGAGAACCACAGACAGTTGGCGAAACTGAACTGATTCTCCAGTTCCGTGGGCTCCTCGATGCAGGGATACGGATTATCCCACTCTGCCGGAGAAAGGCGTCCCAGCACAAACATACTGATGGATACACCCATGTAGGCCAGGCCCAGCCAGAGCCACACTTCCCCCGAAAAAGGCGACATGAAGGAGAAGAGCTTTGGAGGCTCCTTCATGGGCTTGCGGAATAGAATGCCAATTCCTAAAAAATTTAACAAAATATTAATCATAACTAAAATAAATAATGTTAATCCTATTTGGAAGACAATGCCTAACTTAATATGAAATAAAATGGAAAATATAATACTTATAATAGACAAATTTTATAAGATTTATTTGGGTAATTTACTTGTGATGATAATTATTAGCTCGCTTACCCAGGCTCATGAAGGGTATGGTGAAGTCCACGCCACTTTCCCGCTCCGATGTCATGGTCAGGTCCGTAATGCCCATGTCAGCACGCTAATTAAATATGAAAGATTATTGTACGGCCTTTTTACATGCACGAACGCATGCATTTATAAATAGAATTGTAAATGCACATGTAAATATTGCGCATACGCCCGATTGAGCGTGGTAATAGAGCAATCTTTGAATTATGCATTTTAATGTGCAAAGAGAAAATAGTAAACATAATGTATTATGTTAAGCTTTCCATAAAGTTAAAATATTTGCGTCATAAGGGAAATTCAGTTCAATATTGATTGAAATTTAATGCGTTGCTAATCTATTCCAAGAAATCGCAATTGAACAAAATGAAATGGTAATCGTTAATCACTTAAAATTACCAGGAATTGTTTGTTTTTAAATATGTTATGCATTATATATTAAGTTGAGATTTGGCGATTCCTATAAATTTCACTTCTCGTAAAGCACATTTTCAGTTATGGGGTTTTACTTTAGCAGTTTGCTAGCTGTGATCTTGGGCACAGTTTGTTCAGCCAGTGCTGACACAACCGACCCATGTTATGAAGCCCAAAGAAGGCACATACTCGAGGTCTATCATAATCCGACTGTAAATGACTTAACCAAGGAGAGAAATATTCCGGATCTGATTTCCTTTTATCTTCGTTACCCCAATGCTGTTCCTCTGTCCAATGAAGATAGGCAACAATTTGAGAGGTTCATCCACAACTACAGAGAGTTTCGGAATGTTTTGGTTGATGGAGTACCGCCACAGGGAGGAACCATTGGATCCATATTCGGAAATTTCATGGGCAGAGTTGGATCCCGATATATCATGTCTCTGTTCAATAAAAAGCAGGAAGGTCAAGGCAGCCCTGTCTCCAATTCAACTGTCTTAACATAAAGAATTCGAAACATATCTACATTATAGTTGAGTGAACTAAATAAATATAATATGTTTGTGGAATAGATTTATTTGAAAATTCGCCTTATTCCCAAGGGATAAAGCTAACTATAAACCCTATTAATTTGAGGCACTGTAAGCCACAGGCACTCGGAAAATAGTCTGCCGTTTATGGCAGCATTAACGAGAGCGTTAACGATGATGACAGCGATTATGGCCATTCAGTGTAAATCAATAACCCCACCGGACGAACAGGGGATCACCTAACTGATTTAAATGGCCGCAGAGCAGCGGATGTCGATTTATGGGCCCAACAGAACCGAACTCACACCGTCTATTATTTCCCTCAACATGCCATTCCACTCGCCCGTCTTGGGATCGATGCCGCCGTACTTGTTGTCCACCTGGAGGCGCCAGGTGTAGCTGAATCCCAGCTTCTTGGACAGCTCGTCGATGAGCTCGATGCCAAAGCCCTCGAACTGATCATTGCCCTCCAGCTTCTCGGAGGTCTCCTTCAGCATGCCGTAGGGTTCGCTCTGTGTTGTTTGGGTACAAAATATATAGTATATCAGGAAAGTCAAGGTCGGAGCTTGGCCCCTGGCGTTTGCCCTCCACTCACAATGGCCGTGATGACGACGAAGCTTTTGTTCACCAGCGAACGCATATCCGGCTCCAAGGAGTGCGCCGGGGCCGGGCGATTCTCCTGAAAGCCATCCCCGCCGCTCCATTGGCCAACTTTCTGCATCCCCGACACGGCCAGCTCGATGACTTCCAGCTCGAAGTCCGTGCGCAGACCCTCGTAGTCAAAGCGAATGGGACCCGTGAGGCCATTCAGCGTTAGCTGTGGGGCGAGACTCGTTGCATGAGTTATTCAGAACCAGCCAGTTATTCATGCACAGAAAAATCTTAGGCTCATAGAGGGGATGGTAAAATCATATCTTTAACAAATATTTAAAAATTTAAGCTATACACCTATAAATTTATAACAGATTTACCATAGGGTTAAGATTTAAAGACAATAAATTACATATATATGATAAGAGGGTATTATAAGTCTACCTATGCCTCTTAGAGGTAATCTGAATTTTTTATAAATATTTCCATATATACTTTTTATGATGCCCAATTCATTTCTACTTCATTATACTTCCTCCTGGTGCAGCGACTCACCGACTTCATGTAGTTGACGAGCGTGTAGCCCTTGTCCCAGGCGCTGTCATCGCCACAGCTGAGGGGCACGGGCCGGAAGTTCACATGCTTGTAGGTCTCGGCCAGCAGCTGGACGCCGTCGTAGACCAGGGCCATGCTGTTGGTCAGGGGGCAGGACACTGTGGGCGGGCGAGAGCCATAAGGGATAACGTCGTTTATCATTTCCGCCCATCCTCCGCCTCCGTCGAGGCCCCGGCAGTGCAATTCAATTATTTAAATTCACTCATGCGAATGGATTTCGGATTTGCATAAATTGTCTACATCCCAGGGCCACGACACTTTCAGGTGGGACTGTCATTATTTTCCCTGTCTTTTTTTTATGATTTACCGTTCTGGAAGGGCTCCTCGCTCTCGTACAGCGCCTTGGCCACCTCCTGCACCTGTTCGTTGTCCGGCGACACGAGGCGCAGGCCCGTGATGTTGGTGCCGGCGTGCTGATACGGCTCCAGGTCCATGGTGTGCCAGTCCAGGTTGCCGATGATGTAGCGGTAGTCGCTGGTCACCAGACCCACCTGCTGGGCCTGCTTGAACAGCTCCGGCAGAGTGGCCATCGAGCCGACGACCACGAAGGAGAAGTCATCCGCATTACGTATACGCCGCAGCACATTCCGGTAGTTCCCATTCAGGTCGAGTTCATAGCGCCGCACCGTGACCGTGGGTCCAGCGGTGCCGTACATCTGGAGCAGCTCCCGCACGGTGGCCAGATACTCACCCGTCTCGTAGATGATGGTGAAGCTCTCCCAGCCCAGGGCCACCACCATGTCCCGCAGGGCCTCGCCCAGGGTGGCCGGATGTGGGTGCAGATTGATGGTGGGCAGCTGGGCCTCGAAGTCCCAGCGCGTGTCCAGGAAGGGCAGCTCCTTGGCGTCGCATATGCTCATCGCGTGACGAGCGGCCAGGTTCGAGGTGGGCCCAAACACGGCCACCAGATTTTGCTGCAGAATAAGCTTTATTTAGGCATTTGTTTTACACAAAGGTTTACAGAGATTTTAAAGAACGATTTGGAAGATTACCAAATACTTTAGAATATATAATTATACTTTCCGATGTAAACTAATCCTTACTAACAAATAATTTTAAAAATTGTGCAGTTAAATGTCTAGGACCTTATATTCTAACCTTTTCATTTCAACATATTATTAAGAACTTTTAACTTAAATTGTTTAATAACCAGAGTACAGAATTAGGTATTTTTCCACAACAAAGTAATGTGCAGTAAAATAAAAATCTATTTTAAATACTGTCTTATTATAGTGTAATAGGTTAATAACCAAAGTAAAGTATTTTATCATACTGAATTGAGTGACATTCTTTTATAAAAAATGTATTCTTAAATTGTATAATTTAAGTTTCTTATGTTTGTAGTAATTTGTCAGAAAATATTAAGAAAAGAAATACAAGTTTTAGAGACCTAAATTTTATCCATTCTTTTTTAAGATTGCCTACATTTTAAATATCTCAACAAGAGCATTTTTATTTTTATATCAACTTTCCAAATCCTTTTTCACTGTGCTATTGATACAATTTACTGTCCCAACTCACCCTCAGCATTTTGCAGAGCTTCTTGGAGGTCTCGAAGGAGTTGCCCGGCTCAATGCTAACCGACACTCCGTGCAGCTGCAGGTCCTCGTTCTCCTCGTTGGCCTTGCTGATGGCCAAGTGGAAGATCTTCTCGAGATCCGGTTCGGTGTTCTCGTAGACGAGGCCTGCAACCAGAAGAATCCATTTCAGAGAGTGGCACGGCTCTTTCGCTCTTTGTTTTGCTCAGCGGGTTCTGTTTATATTTGTATTTCGCAAATTCGCCGCCGCCATCGGCAGACGGTGCGTATGCGGCACAAAAATACATGACACATTTGCATGCTGCGCTGCCAAATTCCTGCTTATGTAACCCGAAGAACAGTGCACTTCACTTACCCACGTTCGTCCTTTCCCCTTGGCATCCTGGCAAAAGCAATAGCAAGCTCGTTAGGATGAAGCCAAGTGAAAAACTGGCTGAAATCATTCTGCCGGATTGCATCTCCCGAAACGCTTTCACCGCGCAATGTAATCAGAAATTCATAAATATTTTCTCCGCCTGCCGCGGGGCTACGAATTCCGCAATTATTTCCAATTAATTGCGCGATTGTTCGCCGAACTAAATTTGCATATTTCTGCAGGCTGTACGTCGCGACCGGGTATGCGAGCTGAAATGGCTAAGAGCACGAAAATGCGGCCAAAAGCAATCTGCTGCAGATGCGGCATCAGCTGATAAATTCGCCCCGAGTATTTTTAACCTCTCGGAGGTTTTCATGAATGAAAGTGTTTTCGGCGGAGGCAAAAACTTTTCCTGAACTTTCCCTAATTGAATCTCACTTCAGCCCCATTGGGGGTGGGTCTCTGAGTCACTGGTTAGCCAGATTAATTAGATAAGCTTCACCTTTTTAGCGCCAATTTAACAGGGCAGCCTGAAATGTATCCGAAGGGAAAAGCCCTGACTGGAAAATAAATCCGCCGTGGCAACCAAACGTGCACAGCATACAATTCCTCCGGCTAATGGAACTGGACCCTCAATGCCAGATAGCCGGATGAATGGCAATGGGTGTGTAGGGTGGCAAGATACATAAATAAACAAGGCGAAATCGCAAATAGCCAAATGCAGTGGCCAAGAGAGATTGAAAACAGCTTCCCACCCGAAATTGTTGTGGCTCCACGGACGTGCAACAAGCACCGATAAGTGCTGGGAAAAAGGAACTTCGAGGAAAAAGAGGGTCTGTCGCAATGGTTGTAAACAAATTCATTGCATTTCACTTGGATAGTTGGGCGGTGGCGGAGTGGGTTGGCTGCCATCTGGAACTATTATGGCTTTGGCCAGGGACGTGCGACCCACTTGTGGATTTTTGAAGGCCCAGCTCGATTTATGGGCCAGGCTTTGAATAATCCATTTAGAGCATGCAAAGCAGGGGGGAGGCATCTCTTATTTTTAATAATGATGGTGGGGCTGAAATGTAAAAATTGCTACAAAAAGCAGCTCTGGCATACACACTGCCAGCCATGCCGGAAGGTTTTTGTGTTCCCCACTTTCGGGCATGTCCTTCACACACACACAATGCCGCCGAAGGACGAGGGCTGGGAGGACGAGGGGCGTGGTCGGGCGCGTTAGCCAGCAGCAAACTGTTGCTGTCAGCAGTGTATAAAATCAACGTGTACGTCAACAGCAGGCACCTGTCGTGACTGCCGCCCAGGATGCATTTATCCCCGAGCTGCGCATTTAAAATTAACGACCTTTAGTGCAGCCTGCCAAGCTGCTGCAAATCCCCGATCGCCCGACAACTGAAGCTAAAGCCACCACTTGAATTCGTCCTCTGAAGTCAAGCTGAAAACATGCAGCGGTTGCCAAGGGATTTTGATGGCAGATTGCAGATAAAAAGACTGTAAACCAGGTACGACCTAGTAAATCGCATTGATAAGGTCTTAAAGGGGATATTTTAACTCTAACTTTCTTTTATTATCTTTAATCCTTTAGGTAATATCCTTATTAGGTCTTAACGTTCTGAAAATCCTTTATGGAGGTTATGGTAAGGGTATTTCAGACGCTGCACTTTACACCTACACTCACTTCAGCTTGTATTTTGCCACCTGCGTGGTGTTAAATTGCCCAGCAGCCATGCGCTCGCATTTGCATTTACATAGCCGTGTGCCGCCGTCAATGTATCTTGAGGATACGCATGCATTCTCCACGCTGCATTCCACATTCTGGCACTCGCCGCGTGCCTGGCCGTGCATTTTAAGCTAGGCAAATCGCTGGCATTATGCACACGCACACCAGGACCCATATCCTGGGGCTCACTTAACCACACGGACACTGCTGCGTGCATTTGCATAAGTGCTCGGGCTGAGGACTCTAGTGGCAATTAGTGCAAGTCCCTTGCAAATCCTTCCCACACACGCGTCCAATCCAGGCCCCAACCTTGATTTAAGACTTTTTGGGGAAAAATTTCGAAAAATTAAAAAATTAAATATATAGTATTAAACCAGATTAGATAACCCTTAAGCTAACATTAATTTTCTACCCAACATTAATAAGTATCTGCAACTGCAATAGCTGATAATGGCAGTTGATTTACGTTTCCTTGACCTACATGATTATTGGCATTTTCCTAATACGATTATTGGCTTAAATCCCAATATTATAGGTGGTGGTGCGAAATATTTCGACTGTTGTTGACTGAAGCTTTGGCTGATTTGACTTCATTTGTTTTGCATTCTGGGGCATGCCAATTCTGTTTGCTCTGTCAATGCCAATGTGCCAGATTTATCCAGGGAAATCAAATGCACAATTTGCACTGGAAATCTGATTGGCGCAAAGCAAGCCTTGGAGTGCGAAGGTTTATTTTGGGAGCTCAAAATGGCTGCGACGAGGTCATAACAGTTCCGTGAGTGCGAGGCTTCAGAAGCACAATGCCTGAAAGGGCTTCCATTCAGGCCTTATCGCTTAGCTGGCCTACCCAACCCAACCCAACCCAACCCAACCCATTAGACCCATCTTGTCGCTCCGAGGAGCTGACAGTCCCCAAAGGTAAACAGGCAAACAAACCAGAAATAGCATGCAAACTGCTTTGGCTAAGTGAGGAGCGACAATTTGGCGCGTTGTCAAAACAAAGTGCTCCAGCCCAGCACACATACATAGATACAAACAGCACCTCACACAGATACAGAGTGGCAAGCGCGAGTGCTGGTGTGGGCGAAGGCGGCCGCCAGACAAAATCAATTTGAATCGCGCCAGTCAGCCAGACAAACAAGGAGCATTCACGGCATGGCCAGAAACGGAAGGGAACCACGGAACCCGCCAGGGAGTAGGGCCATCACCCACTCACACGAACAGGCGCTCACACGCACATGCAGAGCGACACTCACAGATACACACACACACAGCTGCAGCGCGTAATGGCGCGTAAAGTGTTGCGCCATCTTAATGCGTGCCAAAAACCGCAATTCATGGCCGCGAAAGCCTTGAATGGCAGGCCGAAGGGGCGGCGGTCTGATAAGGAGCAGCAGCATTAGCCGGATAGTGAGACGGGTATATGTACTGGCAGTGGGAGCGAGCGAGAGGCAGCGACCGCAGCAGCCGCAACCGGAAACGGAAATGAGCGGAGTAAGCAAGCGAATGGCGGCAAACCGAAGGGGTTCGGGCGGGTTGAACGCTCTAAAAGCCAGGCCCCAACCCAACACAAGCTTCCATTGCAATTAGCAGTAGGCTTGTGTATTGGTAGGTACAGAGAAAAAAAAACTACCCTACATTTATTGTTGCGTAGATTTATTAACAAGCTAAATATATACGTGTTTCTAAATGCTTCAATCAAGTTTACTAAAACCTAAAGTGATGTAAATCAAGGGTTTTATTGCTTTTTGAATGTAACATATTTTATGTTAAAATTATAAAATATATTGAAAGATTAATCTAATATATTTGAAAATATATATATGTAAAGTTTTATGAGTATTTTTATGAATAAGATTTATAAGAAACATCTGTGGGAGAAAGAAGACCCTGGAAATAAAGTTCCTTAATAATAAAATATACTAAGAAATAATTTTAATTTTCTTAAAGAATATACATATGTATACACTTTTTTTCCTTTTAAGCATAAAAGAAAGGGTTTGAGTTGGTAACTTCGTAATATTGTTGTTCCTTTTCCCAGCCTGTGTCTGTGTGTATCCCCAGCTCCTCTCGGCCGTGTCAAAGGGCTAACGCAGTGGGGTCTGGATGGGGGAGTAGGCCAGAGAGCTGCGTATTCGTTATTGCCGCTGTTGTTGATTCAATTGCAGCGAGTGGCACGCATGGGCCTGGCAAACAGGACACATCGTGAAATGTTAACAGCGAAGGGCGGCAGCCGCGGCAACGGCAACAGCAAACAGGTGAGCCTGCTACCAGGCAGTCTGGAATTGTGGAACTGTGGTACTGGGGTATTCTGGGGTGGCCCAAGCCGAGGGCAGAGTGGCCCATTTGGCACGAGGCCAAAACTGGCCAAGGCAGCCCAGGCAGCCCAGCCCAACCAGTTGCATTGCCTGCTGTGGCATGTTAATGTCAGTGTCACGGTGTCAAATTGTCAGCGCCTGTTGCCACTCGGCGCAGCCTTTCGCCCCCCGCATGCCACGAGCCCTGAAAAAATAAAATAAACCAGGATAGTTGGCATGCCGGGGCACAAAGTATGCGCGACGCCTTAAAGCATGCCATGTGCCATAATTTGCTGTGACACGGCTGGCGAACTTTGCCCCCCGGAAGCGGCAACCCACTTTACGCCAGCTGAATGCTAATGTTCCAAAATTTAAGCAGCATCACTGGCATTAAACAACCGTTTGGCCCAGAGTAATCCAGCATATTGGCCATTAAGCATACGCACTGCGGACCCTCGTCAAATTAATAACATGCGGGCGGCGACAGAAGGGCAACCCTTGGAGCGTCTACGCACTGCCAGAAGTAATCGTGCACATTTTGGAAATTTAACCACTTGTTAAACAATAATATCCAATATCATAACACGGCCAGCGAGTGCGCAGGCCAGCGAATCCGAGAGATGTGCGAGAGAGTTCCAGGAAAATCTCGCCTCTTCCCCAATGCATACACACAGATGTACACCAACGGGCGAGTGAAAAGCGTGTTGCCTTTGCTCTTGGCCTGGCCAGAGGTTCTCCTTTCAGTTCGACACGAGACCTGAACGAGTGCGGACGCGTTTGGCGCACAGCAGAAGGACAGAACAGCCCCTAGAAGAGCCCGTAAACAAACCCAGATAGTGTTGATAGCTCCGTGCTCGCGAGTGCTGGTCCGTATGTGCGTTTAGATCAGGTGGCTCTAGAACCGATCTGTGGTAGAACCCTATACAAAATGCCCGAAATCGTGGAGCTGAATGTGGGCGGCGTGAGCTACACGACCACGCTGGCCACTCTGCTGGCGGACAAGACCACGCTGCTGGCCGAGCTCTTCGGCGAGGGTCGCGATGCGCTGGCCAAGGACAGCAAGGGGCGCTACTTCCTGGACCGCGACGGCGTCCTCTTCCGCTACATCCTGGACTTCCTGCGCGACAAGGCGCTGCACCTGCCCGAGGGATTCCGCGAGCGCCAGCGGCTGTTGCGCGAGGCGGAGCACTTCAAGCTGACGGCCATGCTGGACTGCATCCGCGCGGAGCGGGATGCCCGGCCGCCGGGCTGCATCACCATCGGCTACCGGGGAAGCTTCCAGTTCGGCAAGGATGGCCTGGCCGATGTCAAGTTCCGGAAGCTGTCGCGCATCCTGGTCTGCGGTCGCGTGGCCCAGTGCCGCGAGGTCTTCGGGGACACGCTGAATGAGTCGCGGGATCCCGATCATGGCGGCACGGATCGGTACACCTCTAGGTTCTTCCTGAAGCACTGCTACATCGAGCAGGCCTTCGACAATCTGCACGATCATGGCTACCGCTTGGCCGGAAGCTGCGGATCCGGAACCGCCGGCTCGGCGGCGGAACCCAAGCCGGGCGTGGACACCGAGGAGAATCGCTGGAACCACTACAACGAGTTCGTCTTCATCCGGGATTAGGGCACCACTACTTGAGAGCACCCCACCCAGCAACTCAGCAACCCAGCTCTTTATCGTTATTTATCATTTGTGCGGGATTCGTTTGCCATGCCCATCAGTATTCCACGGATTAACCTTTATTAATGGCTGAGATACGGAGGCCGCACAGCATTCAATGGCTTGAGTTTCAACCCACCTCTTGATATACAAATGGGAACATTTCAAATGTACAACTGAACTAACAATCCACACTAAGGTCTAGAAAATTGTTGACACACATAGATAACTTAATGAGGGAGTGTGTATTTGGTTTTCTTTATTTACGTTTATCTATAAATCACGGTGGGCCCCCATTAAATTGGATATTACGAGCAGTTTTTTGATGAACGCAAACGAATTTGGATTTACTGGCAACTGACAACAAGTGAAAACATTTGGCAAGTGCAGATAACGAAATAGGAAAAACTATGCCAACATTTTATTAGCCCCAACTTTTGTTGATGCAGTGCAGTGTAAACAAGATGAGAGGAAGACATTAAACAGATCAGAGCCAATGAAATAAATTCGAGACGAGGCAAGGGCAACCGCGCCAGCTGGATAAACGTATTTGTGGCCAATCAATCACACCGAAATCACACTGAACAATTTGAAATACGGGTTACTCTTTGAAAAAACTAACGAAGTATTGTAGCAACAGATACCACAAGCAAACAACTCAAGCAAATGCTAAATCCAAAGTTTTATTAGTCTAATAAAAGTCGAAACTTGAAGTAAAGAATATACAAATAGCGAAATAGGATAATGGCAGGCAACATGTGGCCCCGAATATATGTTGACCGAAGCCGAAAAGCGGCCTGCAATCCATAAAACTCAGACACAAATCGATATTAGAGATATTACTATACAAATACAAAACCGCAAACCGAACAACGGCTGTCCTGAGATATGCCCCTTTGCAATAACTCTTGAATCGTTTCCGGTTCTACAAGATGGGGAAAACATGCTTTTTTGTAGGCCACATTCGGCTTGGAGCGATAAAACCTAGCGTCCTGGCGCAACAATTGGAAATGATTTAATAGTGCATTTTAGAAATAGCTGAGCCACCCATAAACTAACCCCCTTCATCTGCCAGAAAAGCAATCATCATTTAGGAAGCTAAATGAGAGAAGCTATACACGTTCGATTTTATGATTTATTAGTAAACTGTAATGAGAAATGCCAAAAAACCAAAACCAAATGGTCACAAGGACTTCCAGAATCGCGTTGGGAATACGACACCACATACGAAACTAAATTTGCTGAACTCTAGGAGCCCCTCTGTTATTATTGATTTTATCCATTTACGAGGCGAATCCATGAGAATGCTTTTCGCTGACATATCTCGCATCGCGTTTTCGACATTTCCGCAGGTTTGTTGCTGAAGGGGAATTTATGGAACGCAGTGCAGG
Source organism: Drosophila biarmipes (assembly GCF_025231255.1). Classification (NCBI taxonomy): domain Eukaryota; kingdom Metazoa; phylum Arthropoda; class Insecta; order Diptera; family Drosophilidae; genus Drosophila; species Drosophila biarmipes. Next base: position 17,572,910 of record NC_066616.1, on the reverse strand, counting down.
GCGGAAATTTGAAATGAAAATGCCGATGCGCAACATTGAAGCAAAACAGCCATGAAACATATACGAACAGATTGTATAGAACTATAAATTCTCGAAATCGTGCGTAATCATCGGCAATAACGTGGTAATATTCGTGGGAGAACTATTAGGCTCCATTATATACTGACTCCTGGCTCGACATGGGCTCACGGCTCTTACACAGATAATATGAATCGTTATACACATATATCTATATATATACCTAATTATGTATTAAAACAATTGTCGATATTGAAAGTATCTTATAAATGTTTAGAATTACATGTAATTGAATCCAAAATGGCAGAGGCAAGGCGACGGAAATCTATTGTATCATTAATTAAATTAAACTGAAACTAATTTAAACTAACTAAACGAAATGTAAAATGTATTTAGAGAAGCGCAAAGTAAAACTGCTAAAATAGCCTATCAAAGTGCGACTAAGCGAGCATATGTATGTAAAGAGGTGTAACTTGCGAAAAGCGAAACCAAACAATAAATTCAAGAAACCAAATTAGAATCAAATTGATGGGGGTGCAGGTGAACTTAGGATCCTACTTGGGGTGAATTGCTTATTTTCCTTTTCTGTTTATCCTTCGCTAATTAATAGGCCGTGGCCCGCGAAATTTGTGCTGCATTATTAAATTCAATGAATAAATTATGGCTTTTTCGCCAGCCAAATTCGCTGACATTGATAGCGGCATGTAAAATTTATGAGCTGCCGGCTCCCAACTCGCGACAGCTCATTAAAATTGACGGCTAAACAAATAAAAACAAAAATGCAAACACAATCATAAAGGAATCAAATATACATTGAGGATAAAACAAACAACCCGGTCGAGCCAACAAAAATAAGAGGACAAACAATGGCAAACAGAACTTTTGTGAAAACCAGGGAGGGAGTGGAGCAAACATCGGCCTCAAAAAGTTGGCTGGAACAAAAGTCTATATATAAATAGCTTAGGCGACCATTAAGGCGGCAGCAACAATTCCTCATTTGTTTAAATTCAAAGCAGGCAACAGTCGTTTCACTCGACTATAAGGTCCTGCCACATGGAAACAAAAAAGCACAAGAACGGGTGGGGTGGTTCCGAGAAATGCTGAAATTAAAAGGGAAAATGCTTTCTTGTTTTTTGCGATTTCCCCAGTTTTCTGCGGCTCAGCGTGTTGAAGTGTGTGCTCCAGAGCCCGAAAAGGTATACCAATGAAACGGAGGCCAAAGTTTTCGCCAATCGGAAATGCAGTGCCTAAAAGCAGACCCTGAACGCGGAGCCCTCGATGAGCTGGCGTGCCACCTGCATACTAAGCAACAGCCAGGACATCTTCTTGGGAGGGGGAACTGACTGCGTGGAGGTCCTGGGGAAGACGGTTATTGACTGTGCGAACTCAAGATGTACAGAATATGCAAATTGCGGGTCCAGAATGAGGTAAGATAGCAGCCAACTCGACGGTGAATTTTTGGTATCTGCTGTGCGCATATAAATTACAGAGCAAATACTTGGCCGCCCTAACACCACAGTGCACTGAGAAAAATGAAAGTAATTACGGAAAATGGGAAAGAATTTTAGAAAAGAAATCAACTACATTTTCTTTTGTTTCGTATAGTGTTTTCTAACCTAATATTAATCTTTTGTAACTACATTTTTTTGGCAACTTAAACATTTTTAATATTTTAAATATAATTGCCTCTTTTTTTCTGAATACATGCAGACAGCAACGCTTACTCATGCCCAAAAACAGCGTGGAAAAGGCGACGGATGTGTTGTCAATTTCTGAGCCTGGGAAATGAAATGATGCCTTTTTGTCTCTTACGCCAAATTACCTTGATTTGATTTTGCCATAGATGCCAAGATGCCCCGTTGATTAACATTTTGCCGGTGCTCAGCCGCTGGCAGCAACAAAAGCGCAGGCACCCTATCATTTTCAATTAGTCCCAGGGAAGGCGGTCCTGCCCCTCAGCAGCCATCCGTCCTCAGCTGGCGGCGATACAACAAAAGTGTCATCTGCCTGCTTTATTAATTCATAAATATAAATTTAGCATAGGTCGCGGCGTGATTACTTAAAGCTGTCCTCAATAAGGGATCCTGCTGGCTGACGAATATGCAAAGAGTTTCAAAAGTTTGAGCTTTTCGGGCTTAACTCGGTTCGTGTGCGATGGTTACCTTTACAGCCGAGCGAAAAGGAAAGTGTGGCTTACTTTAATGGGGCCCAATTTACACCTTAATTACCATAGCACAGGTTGAGTAAACGGGAGTGTTGTTCAGGGGTTACTCAGGTTAGAGGGCCAACAGAAAATTTTAACCAAGCATACATTTCTTGAAATAAATTAAGGGGGAAATTACAATTCCTGACCCCTCTAAGACCACAAAGCTTAACAGAAATACAAACAATCTTACTATAATAAATAATAAAATACGACAGACATACTGACCCATAAATTCATTTGGCAAAGAGCGGAGAGCTAATGTCATTAAGAGGATTATCAGACAGTTTTATGGGCAAAGATAAACTAACTTCGCAAGTTCCTAGTTATCGGTTCATAATTGGTAGCGACCATTAAATCAAGTTATTGATTTACGTTTATCTTGAGCGCCCAATGATATAGTGTGTCAATAATGGAACTCGGATGAAGATAAGTGTAATTAGGAAGAGCGAGCTTGTGGTGTATTGGCTGCCATGTTTGCAATTAGCTTAAATTTATTTTTATTTCCGCTTTTTATGTCCTGCCAAACATTCCCTCTAATATGGCAAGTAGGCTTCGTACATAAGTGTGAACCAGTAGATAATCATTGCACGTCCACATATGCTCGCCCGCCCAGCTTCCCACGCAGATACATGGCCATAATGACCGCATCATTCACCATACAGGCCCCGAAACCCTATTTACAAGCCGTACTGCCGTTAGTTTTAAAGGCCCACACGTGCGTGTGAACAGTGCAATGTGTTAGTACGCCAGGTCATAAAATAACACTTGGGGCCAAGAAGAGGAGCGTACATATCTATAGTCATGCCTTTCAGGCAAGTTACTAACCTGACGGCCAGATGAAAGGCCCCTAAAATCAAACAAACTGGACCCTTAGTATGCTAACATAAAGAGTAAATATATAAAAAACAGCATAAACTCATTAAGAACATAAAAATAAAAGTAAAAAAAGGGAAAAATTTCACGTACTGAGCTGCCTCCTGTGAGGGTTGAACTCACGGCCTTTGGTTTACGAGACCAACGCTCTACCACTGAGCTAAAGAGGCGATGCGGAGAGCGCCGCCCAATGGCCTATAGCTAACAACGCTGTGCTGGGAGCGGCCAATTGAGATAACAAAAGAGGGTTGTTAGAAATATCAGGCGAACAGATCGTGAGTTTGTTTCTTTTAATATTTAAAAGAGTGTTTCATTTAAATAATTGAGTGTCAGTACAGTAAACGCTAGAAAATGTGAAGCTATTAAGATAACTTGTTTTTGTAAATTATTTTTTTATATTGATTATATGAAATGTTGAGGGGCATGCAAAGCGAACGAAAAATATAAAATAAATTAAGAGATGAGGTCAGTATACTATAAAGAGTTTAACTCAAATTTTATAATATACTGACCTCACCTCTTAATTTATTTTATATTTTCAGAATCATTTTTATTGCTCAAAGTTAAAATCAAAAGAAGGTAATAATCCTAGAGAACTAAAGGCATTAAAAGTTTATTACTTATTCAGTTCACAATATATGTTGTCCCTTATTTAAAATATTAAAAAAAATTGAGTTTACTGATGTTGCCTCCTGTGAGGGTTGAACTCACGGCCTTTGGTTTACGAGACCAACGCTCTACCACTGAGCTAAAGAGGCGACGGGGAGATCGCCGCCAAATACGTTACAAAAAATAACGCTGTAAGCGGTTCAAAGACAGAGATAGCACGATGTTAGAATTTTAGGTGAACGATCATGAGTCATTTCCTTATTTTAATAAGATTAGTATTTTACGAAAATAAACGAATGGTTATACTAAATACAGTGATCGCACAACAAAGGATAAAACACTAGAAACAAAATATTTTGGTTTATTCTGTTCCGATTAGAATATTTCCCATTTGGTAGCGTTATCATAGCAAAGTAATTTCTCTCGTTTCTGTTTTTGTACTTGCCCAAACAATCAGTTTGAATTTCAAACAGCTCTGAAAGTATCAAGCCTTACTTAAAAAAAAGATTTTAGTTTAAATGCATGAAAAAAAAACTGATTTTTCCAAGTTGCCTCCTGTGAGGGTTGAACTCACGGCCTTTGGTTTACGAGACCAACGCTCTACCACTGAGCTAAAGAGGCCACGTTCTTGCGGCCGCCAAATGGCACATTCGAAAAGAACGTCGACTAAGAGAGAACACGAGAGAAAGTGACGAAGGAGCGCATGCGCAGTGAGAAATTTATTAATTTTGACATAGTTCTATAACTTAATTTTAAATATTTCAATAGAAACTTAAATCATAATAATAGGATGCTTAAAGCTAGAAATCAACAGCCAATTAATAATAATTAGTAAATTATCTTACGGTGCTATCTGCTTCGTGTTTTAAGATAAGATAGCCCAGTAATTAGCTGGTAACCTTTGAATTTCACCCGCCGAAGTAGTATCGTTTTCAGCAAACACGCAGAGAGGCTATTAACTAATAGACCACCTATTTTGTAATTGCAGTATGCATTAGACAGTTAATATGTGGCTATCCATCATGATGCCCGGGCACATGCTGTTTTTGTTTGCAATGTCTCCTGGTGTTGACCAAGGCTCACAGAAACATCACTCATTGTCAAAGGGACAAACACACATTCTGCATTATGTGAGTGCCACAAGGCGGAAATGCTTTGTGGCAGCTCCAAATGAAAGTATTTCCCTTCTTGCAGCCCCCGAACATAAATTCAAATTTCTCCCCTAGACCTCAGACTCCTTTTCCTGGACAAAACACAAGCCATTTGCTGTTGCCCGGCCTTGGCTTTGTTTCAACTTGAGCAGCCAATGACAAATTCACTTGTCACACAACACAATTGCGGTGAGTGATGGCGGCTTTTCCCAACCCTAGCTGGGTGGGATGGGGTGGCAGTGGCGACGCTATCCAACAGATGCCTGCGATATGTGAGTGACAATTCTATTAGTAACAAATTGAACAAGCCTAGCCAAAGCCAAATGTACACAGCAATGAATTTATATTAGTAATATTAAAGTGTAAGATTTTCGTATTAAAATAAATATCTTATGGCATTATTTATGGATTCCTGTTTAGAAGTGTTAAATATTATTACAAACATATTTAGAATAAAACCGTTATTTTTATATTGTAATACTTATAGTGATATTTTACCCAAGAAAATTTAATCCTGGATTATATTGACTGAGTATAACTTTTAATTTGTTACCATTGTACCTTTTGATACTAAATCAGTTTAATATTTTACATGACAAATAAAGATCTGAAATGGCATAAAAGTTAAACCCTTTTAAAGAGAATTTACTAAGTATTTTTCGAGGTGTAAAGTCAGAGCTTGGACAAGGTCAAAACAAGTGGCGGTGGGGCACGCAAACGAGCCATTAACACCCGCCATAACTAGGACCATAAACAAGGGGTCCTGAAACACAAGGTCGGGAAAAATAATACCGCGCGTATACAATGATAATATCGCGATACGGCACAGGTAATTTTCGACCTGGGACCAATATATCACAGAGTTGATAAGGGTAGTTACCTTTTTGCTTTAGTTGATAAGAACTATTAACTTTTGGTAAGTAACCGAAAGTCACAGTCTTTAGCCCGCATAAACATGGTATTTCGACCCTCCTTTGGGACCTCACTGGATGGGCCCGCTGCCATATGTGTAGGTACTATTTACTTGCGCCGGCTGAGTGATTTACGCAACAGCGTTGGCCAAATTAATTGCCACTAATCAAGTGATTTGAATTTTTCATGCACGCGCCTCGTAAAAGGGGTGCCCGGGCTCTTCTTCAAGGCAATTTATGGTGCTTTATAGCAGCACTAATTGCACGCAAGCGCGGGTCCTGATTAATTGCTGTCAAAACTGGAATTGGGAAGAGGACTTGGAGCAAGACACTGCCACATGTTTATTGATTTTCAAGCCGCACACACAAGGACCTTTGTGATAAATGAAGCTAAACGGCAGAATTTATAACCGAACTCACAGCCAGAAACAGCAGGCGAAAATTAAAGAAAATGGACCGAGAAGCACGCCCGAAAATCGCTGGGCCAAGAAGCTAATTTATTGCAAGCTGCCCAACGAGTTGTGACCTTTGGCATATGCCTCGAGAAATGACCCGCCGCCCCCAACTGCTCGGTGCTCAGCTGGCTGTGGCTTTGCATCTTCATTTGGGGTTTGATTTTTTGAGATCTGCCCAAACTGGGCAAATTCCTCAAGCGGCAAGACCCAGTCCTGATTAAAATATTTGCGGTTTGTGAGCAGCTACGATTGGTTAGGCAGGCTGTAAGGCGAAGGTCCTTGAGCTACAGAAGAATTTAGCCAAACTTAGGGCTCTCTCCATAGTTCTGCTTATTTACATTTTTTATTGACATTAATTATTCGCACTTCCAGATGCCTAAACTCGAAATTAAACGCCTTTCAGCAGCTAATACAATGCCCTGCTGGCACGTAATATATATTTATTTATGGCTGGCCGTAAATCCAATTGCTAAAATAATCAAAAGTCATCTGAAACAAATTAAACGCCCTTGCCGCAGGCCGTCTCTGTGGACAGAGATAGCAATATTGGCCGCCGCACTTAATGAGGCACGAAAAACAATTTGACAAAAGCTGCGTGGACTGGCCAAGGCAAATTACCATAAAGAATGCATGAAATTTGCCATTAATAGAGCAGATAGTAGGGGCCGTGGAGGCGTAATTAATTGAAGTGCAAATAAACAAGGCACGGAAGTGGGAATGAACGGAAGTGGACTTTGTTTTGGGACCTGCTTCTGGTTTTGCTTCTGGATCCTAGGTTTTTTCAGCCCCCCAAGTGCCCATCCAGTCGTGGAACAAAAAGTCGCCCGTCACTCAGTCAGCCAGTCAATCAGTCAGCACGGCTCACATACACATCCTGGCATTTGAATAATGAAATTACCTGGGATGCTTTCACTGGTTTTTGTGCTTTTTGTGCGACGGCATAAAAAGAACAAAGCGCCAAACAAGCAAGCCAACAACGAATGCCAATGGAACGGCAGGACATGGCCGGTGTATGATGGACGCGCCACAGGACCCACTAACTAACACCACAGCGCACCATGCCATGTCCCTCCTTTTGGCCATTGTGGCTTTGCTTTGAGCCAACGAACGGCAATGGCTTTGTGCCTGTGTCACTGGGTGGGTGGGTGAGTGGCTTGTGTGGGTGACCGGCACTTGTGACAATTTAGTTTTTCAATTTTCAATGTATAACCGAACAAAGGATGCTGTGCCAACTCGCCGGCTCAAGCTGCAAACTAATTTCCTTTGATCTCCATGCTCTCTATCTATCCTTCACAGAAAAAACTGGCAAAAATCGGTTTAAATGCCGAAAAGTTTCACTATAATTTCAAAAAAAATTCAAACAGATTTTTAAATGTATTTGTGTTTAATAAAAATTAGTACAAATACTGTCGTTGTTTCTTAAGGGTTTTAACTTAGTGGTTCCCTTTCAGAATCTTAAACTATGATCATACATTTTTTACACTCAATTTGTATAATAAAACAATAAGAAATATAATTTTTTTGCAAATATATATTTAATTGCATTTAATAAGAGGTGTAAAATACTGAGGCATGGCGGTAATTAACAGAGGTTCCCTTCAGTTAATGTTTCCACTTAGTCCGGTCCCTTACAATTCTCCTACCTAACTCTTAACTCTCAACTGAGAACTAAATTTCCTGGGAAGCTTTAATGGGTTTTCGTTGGAAAACGCATACATGCGTCGCAATGCGAGTGGAATGGCTACATCCCCCCATGATAATGATGACGGAGCTAAGGTCGGCGGAGGCCATCCTGCAGCAGTCGGAAAATGGCTTCGCATACTGGGGGCCAACATAAATATTGGCAATAATGTTGAGGACCGTGCCAGGTCATATCGCCCGGCATTGTTATAACTAACCCGAGCACAGAGCGCCAAGAACACAGACCCGCAGCCGCTGGCGATTCCTACTCCACGAGACGACTCTGCTGCCGTTCTAATAAATTCGATTAGTTTCTCCCTCTCGAGCACACACTCACGTATCGGACGTGAATTATTGATTCGTCCTTCGGCTCGCATAGCTTCATTAATAATTTCTCGATGGCATTTAAAAAAAAAGGAGAAGGGAGACTTTGCGACTGAAACAAGAGCCGCGGGCGGAAATTTAATGAAAAACCGAAGCGTAATCGACTTTGAGCCCCGGAAAAATGCCAATGACAGCAAAGCGTTTGTTCTTTGCCTCGAATCCGAGTGAAATTCAATCGGAATAAATGGCAAATGACAATGTGAAATACCTCAAAAAGCCAGTGGGTTCCTGCAAACGAGAAATAAAAGTAAATAACAGCCGAAATCGCAGACTTAAATGAACACACGGGCGAAACCGCAGGTCTAAATAAAATGGCTGCCGCGGGAAACGGAAGCGGAAATCAGCCGCATTTAAATTTGTCGAAAAGGAAAGAAGAGAAAAAGAAACATCGCAGTTGTGTTACCAGCGAGCAAATTAGCTTTTGGGGGCCCGAAAAAGAGGCGTGACCATGGTGGAGGGCGGGGCGGGGCTGCCTAACTGCCAATTGGCATGAGAATTCAGGAAAAATCAAAGCAAATTAAAGTGAGAAAACCAAAACGAAAGTCACGAAGCCGCATGGAAAAGCTTTCGCACAAAATGAAAATCCAGGAAGCCAGAAACACAAACACACACCACCGAAGCCAAGAAAAAAGAAAACAGGGGCTAAAAAAGGAGACCGCAATCTCCCGGTGCTCTACAATTTATAACGTAAAACACATAAATCACGAATTTGTCACAAGAAATGTTTCTCTGTTAGCCGCTTTAACGGTATTTTGGAGCTGGCAAATGAAAATAAATCACAGAGACTGAAGGCAGGCTTAAAAACAGCGAAAGGCGAATTATTAAGACCTTTAACGGGGCGTATGAGTAATGCTGAGCCCGGCGCTCCCTGGAAACTAAGGCTTCGTAATCCCCGGGCTTATCATGAGTAAACAGAGCATTCTAATGCTTGAAAGTGAAAGTTAATCAAACAGAGGCAAATCGCAAATCGCTTTAAGTATTAAGCATTAAGTAATCCCCTAACCCAACTATAAATGAATTTAATCTGTAATGCACTGATTGCAAGCACTTGTGTTTCCAGTAAATTGGATTTCAAACTTGAATTCCTAGATTATATATAAACAATATAAAATCAGTTGGAAACAATCTGGACCACCTGCATTCTACTTTGAATTGCTCCTGCCAAACTTTTCGTATTTCGTTAAATTTACCATGCTGCTCAGGTCGGTTGCGAAACGAACTTTCCGCCTGAAGGACGCCGGAGAAAGGCCGAGAAAGAGGTCTGATTGCTCTAAAAATATAAAAGAAGATGGGCAAGATAGAATGGGTAGGTTGTGTTTCCCTCCACAGATAAGTGCCTGCTGCACTTGCTCACAATGGAATACCTGACTTGTACTGAAGTATAGTATATCTTTCCCTTATTCCCTCGGAATGAAATCGCATTTGCAATTTTCCACACGTTGCATTTTCTTTTGCCAATGTGAAACTCAGCTTACAAATACTTGTCGCACTTGGTTTCGGTAGATGATAATGTAATTAAAATGCCATTTGCTACCGCAAACAATTGATATACATTCAATTATCGGCAAGTGTATTCGGTAATGGAATTTATGCTGCGTTCGAATTGAAATTCGATTATATCTCGCAAATATTTAATTAAATTCATTCGTTTCTGTCCGGATGAGAGTATAATGAAATTTTCCATCCGCAGTTATCAAATAAAAATGCCGGAAAGCACTGCCAACGGTCATGCTTACATATATTCAATCAGTTGACCGACCTCAAAAAGTGGCCACCGGTTAAATGAAGTATACGTCGCGTTGGCCCAGCACAACAATGTAAGCTGAAGCGAAAAATAAACAGAGAAAAGGCAACAATAAGCACTTTTAACTTTGATGTTTGATTTCGGAGCAATTTGCAAAGTCAAACAGACCCAAACAGCGCATTTCACTACCGATGGACAGCAGGAAAAGCAAAGGCAACAATGTTGTAGTGGTACACAATATATAATATGGCAGCTCCATTTATTGACTTTTTCCCCCGACCTCCGCTCGGGGAACTCGGGAAAGTTTCCTGTCGTATTCGCCATAAAGCGCAGGCTGCCAGCAGGTTGAAATTTATGAAATTTCAGGGACTCACGCAGACCAGACCAAGGACCAATAAATCATTTAATGTGATCCCCAGAACGGCGGGCTCGGAACAGGTGAAGGTTGGCCCCACCTGATGTTCATTTTAACGTGTTCCGGGCTGGCCCGAGAGGTAAGAAAAACAAGAGAGTGTGCTAAAGTCGATGGCCGCGAAAATTGCACACCCTTTACTCAGCTTAAGAGAGTGCGAGAGAGATGCATATATGCATGCAGACACGGGGCTGTTTCCGAGGTGGCTCACTTTAATTGCTTATAACTTTTTAATAAAAAGTCCAATTTGAAAAAATTGTGGCATGACAATTGGTGTTAATAATCAAAACAAAATCCAAGCTAAACTTATTCAAAATTTTAAAAAAGTGTCTAAATAATTGATATATACCTTATAAGGTTCACTCCTATTACAAGTCTAATATGCCCATTCACTCTTCAAGTAATGGGTATAAAAAGAACAGAAAATAAAGACCTGAAATTTCCGCTTGCCGGTGCACTGCATCGATGATGATGTTTATGGGCTTATCAAAGTGAAATATATACACATTTCTGCCTAAATTATTCAATTAACAGTTGGCGGAGGAGACCGACGCTCCATTTCCGAAGTCAATCAATAAGTGGGAGCATCTGCTTATCGAGGTGTAGCAGCCGGGGTCACCAAGGCGTGACCTTCAAACATCCTTTCACACATTTTCCCCCCACTGGGGGTTCGGTTCGGGGGAATTGTGTGCTATTTTTTAAATGCCCCGCATTAAGTATAAAAAATGTAATAGGTTTCCTTTATGGGTCGCACGCTTGGACGCCGCTCAGGTTTTCCCCACCAAGGACAAGGAAAAAAAAACGAAAAAGGGGTTGCTACAAATTTCAGCATTTTATGACAACCAAAGGCAGCATTCGAATCGATAAGCAGTTTAAAGCCTTTCAGATTTCAATTGTTTCGCTTCCCTTTATTGTCGCCATCGAAATTTTTTATGATAAGCAAATCCATTTCGGTGCCATCAAAAATGAATGAAATGGTTTAAGAGGGAATTTTCTTTGCAGGAGTTGGAGACGGAGGTCATAAATGGCCGGCGAGTCTGGAAGGCGAACTCAATTATTAGGCATGCAAATGCATCCTGTCCCAAAGCAGCCATAAAATGGCCAACTGAAGGCTGGAAACAAAACTTGGCTCTCCGCTCTCGTCCATTTGTTACAAACTTCATCTGCATATTTGGTTATTTTCATGACTTTTAAGTGCCCATAGACCGCCTCCAAGAGGGCCGGCTCAACTAATTTATTAATGCACAAATGCCGCTGCCAACTTTTGAATTTTAATTATTCTGCAGGCGGCTGAAACCGCGCAAGGCTGAAAGAGACAAGCCGAAGGTCAAAACAGGATGGCCGGAAGAAATGCAAAGCATTTCGCCTGGCAAAGTAACATTAAAAATCAAGATGGCAAAACTGATAAAGCTACTCAAACGAAGCTTAGATGCTCTCTAGGGCCTCTAATAAAATTTGGGAAAATATTTAAATATATATATAATATTTAAACATAATATATAATAAGGTACTTACTTCAAGAACTGAGCTGAATTAAACTGAATTCGCGAACCATTGTATAATTTTTCGCAATTTTTAAAAGCAATCTTTCAACGCAACAAAGTCAATTTCACTGCTTTAACTTCTCCAACAAGTTATTCGATTTTATCGTTCCATAAAAAACTCAAGGAATGCAAAGACATCGCACAAAAGGTATTTACTTCCAATTTTTCCTGAAAAATTCTCCTGCATTTGCGCCATTCAACATTATTCGCCATAAAATCGAGACATTAATCAGCGATGCCATTTGGGACTCCATTATGGCCCGCCAGCGAGACAAAATACCTTCAGAATCGAGCACGAGGCTGTTAAATATCCAGTGAAATCGTCTAATTAAAAGATATACCGCCGACTTGAGTCGCCGATCTGAAAAGAGGGGAAAATGGGCCGGCTCCCTGCTCCTAATCCTCGGCTACTTATAGCCCGGCTTGAACGTCTTTCGGTTCGCTTTGGCTGGTTTTTAGGGCTTTGTGCTCCCTCAACACGGTTTTATGGCCCAGGGCTCTTGAAATTAGCGCTTCCGACGTCCAAGGACGAGTCCAGCCGCCCACTGACCCACCGCCCACCTCCTGTCGGGCTGTCATATTGATTTTTCGCTTTTTTGGCCAAAACTCTGTGGGCAAGGACCTGGCATCATAATTGAGGCCGCAATCTCCGACGAGCTGCGCTAATTAATTTTTATTGGCTTTAAAGCAAATGCGAATATTTAGTCTTTAAGGAAATTAAATTCATTAGTATCTCTACCGACAAAGTAAAACTTTTGTTTAAATCCCAGTGATTTATTCTCTACTCACAGCCCAACATTCTCTTTCGCAGCCAGAGGTAAAATTGGATTTCGTTCATATCCTTTGCATTTTGGCAACGTGTCAAGGGCAAGTTAAATTTGTTGAATTTGTAGAGATTCACTCGACGGCCGAAAAGCAAAACGAGACCTTAAAACTTGGGGACAAGTTTTGCAGCAACTTTATAGTTAGATTAAAAGCATTTCCCGGCAAACTTCCTCCTCCGGCTGGTTGTATAGCATAGTATATCTCTGTAGGTGGATCCTGTATTTCTGTGGGTTCTCTGGTGTGTGTGGTAAACAGCCAGAAAGTCGAATTGGTTGCCAGACAGAATGGAAGTGGTGACTAGATGAAGCAAACCACTGCCGCCGGCAATAAAAATCTATTACACTTTGTGGGACACAACTTTGATTTTACGAACTGTCAAACTGCGCAGATAGACACTCGAGAACATACAGCTCATACATATTTATGTATCTGAATTCCGCCGGCGGTGGGGTGAAATAAAAACCGAGGCTTCAAAGTTGGCTGTCAAGCGCAAAACTTATGCAATGGTTTTATGACGCAGCGTCAAAGGATGCTCATCTCCTTGAAGCATGCCGTATATAATGTAATAAACATTAAGCACTCAGGTTGAAGGCTCCCCCGGAAACATCAAAGGCAAATAGTTCATGGGAAAATTTGGCATTTCAAAAACACTCCAGTTTGTATCTCTACATACATAATTCCTTAATGAGTGTAATAGTATTGGGCTTAAGTCATTTTGTTGTAGTTTTAGCTAAGCGGATTGGCGTAAGCATATGCAAATCCTGGCTCTGAGCTCGGCATACATTTACATGAGTCCACATGCAAATGCCAAGAGTCAGCTTTCCAATATGTACAACTGTTTGACGAGCTCTTCGAAAGCTGTTTTCATTTTTCCTGCTCTTATGAAGCACTCTATGTATGTGTGTAAACAGGCTTGGGACAGACAAATGCTTGCAAAATGAAAAATAAAAAGCCAAATTGGTGGAAAACATTAAAAATCGCTGGCAGTGAAAACTTTGACGTTGGGGGAATAATTTGTAGACCATTTTGCTGGGATCGCGGATGAAAAAGAAAAGTTTGTAATTTGTTCATCATGCCGGCAAAACTGAATTATCATTCAGCGCGGAGGTGCTGATGCCGGATTACCCTCATAATGGGTCGGTTCCCCTGGATTTCCCCTCGGCCAGGACTTAGGATCCTTGGCCATAGCCAACTTGTGTACGATTGCAGCACTGCCATCATGTGCAGAGAGCGGAAAATCACATGAAAAAGCCAAATTGAGCGCCCACTGGGGCCAACTTTGCTCCAGCGTTTACGTAAAATTTTGAGTTAATTAGTTTGATTTCATGCTTCAAGTGTCGAGCATCCACTACGGATTGCCAATTTCATTTGCCAACTCATTAAAACTTCTCCAAGTTCTCGGGCTCCCCAGTTGCGCCTGATGCCTCGGCAAATTGGAAACGCTTTCTGGCGACTTTTGCAAATGAATGTCAAAACAGGAAGTATTCAAAAGGCATATCTGACGCGCAGCCTTTGTCCTTCGGGGTCCATTTGCTGTACACATAAATTGACTGGCAAAGTCCCTTACTGGCTCGCACAAGTTATCAATTAGTTCCGCCAGGAATTAATAAACCATGAAATTTTAATTAAAAGGGGGAAGCATTGTTAAATTCGGCAGGTTTTTATGTAAAAAGCTATGCTTTCCCGATTATCATTTGGTAATAATAGTTCATTTTTAAAAAGAAGTATTTTTATGAACCGAATGAAAGATACATTTTAGATTATATAGATACATATATTTATCAGAAATTGGTTTATAAAGAAATAAGTAATGGTATTTTATCAAGATTATTTAGAAGCGTATAAGCTATTCATTTAAAATTACATATTAAGATCATATTTTAGAATGCATGAACTTCAAGGACATATTTTAATAAGATAGCAATATATGTTAATCCATATCTGATCATGACACTTGCAATTCGGTTTGCTCAACATGATGGGAAATTAAAAGCGATGGACAGTTGGAAAACCAGGTTTTCAACATTTAGCAAGGTGGGGAGATGTAGTTACATTTTCCAGCCCGCCCAGAGAAGCATGAAAAACTCAGCAACTGAATCAAGAGGAGAACTACATGACAGCAATGTAAATGCGATATGTAACATGTAATTTCATTGCGCCGACAATGACAATGGAGGACGGTGATGGCGATGATGAGGATGATGATGCTGCGGACAAGGATGCGAATAATTGTGGAATGCCATCCGACTGGCAGGCCCGTGTCAATGTCAATGCTCGGAGAACAGAGCCCAGAGAAAAGAGGACAGAGGACACACTGCGGAGTACACAGGGACAGACATGTGGCTCTGATTAGTGCGGTTCAGCGACAGCAACAATCAATATTAATGCATGTCAGCGCCCAGAAATGCGAATTGCGAAATGTGGGGATGTGCGAGTGAGTGAGCAAGGGCATGGTCGTAATTATGAGCCCATCAACGCAATAGTTGGCTCTTGGCTGTTAATAATTCTCGATTTCCCGATACTGACAGCCGGGCAGACAAAGTGTGAGAGCTGGGTGGATGGCGGATGCCTTGGGACACGCTGGACCCCATCTCCATTCCATCAGCAGCATCAATTGCCGCCTGGGAACAATTTGAGCGAAACTTGGCCAGGCATCCGAGGTCTCAGCGCCGGCTCCCTCGAGCTGACAATAAATATTTTCGCTTTGCCGACAGGCTGAAAATCAATACATACTTTTAGGACACAACACTCGCACACATTCTCGCAGATACACACAAAACTTCGGTATACATTTTCATTTTCGGCACTGCACGCACTGTGGAAAGCGAAAAACCCCCGGAAATGCACCCACTCAACCTCAAACAAGCACTATGCATAAATAAAATAAATTGCACTTACGTCACAAGGATACAGACAATGCTGGCCGCAAATCGCATTTCAAAACTCTGCCAGAGCATTTCCAGTGGTAAACTCCTCAAGGGGGGCAAATATGTTTTGGACATTCATTTCAATGGGTTAAACTGGAAGTTATTCAATGCGTATAATACACACAATAATTTTCTAAGAGAAATTCACTCTTTGTTCAATTGTTCATGGGGCGAAACAGCTTTTGGGCCAATAATAAAAACTATTCTCAGACACACAATATAATTATATATTTTCCCCATCCTAAAAGTTTCTTATAATGACATCTACAGGAAATATTTCCTTCCAAATAAAAACGAATTTATTGAACTTGTCTGGTCTTCCAAGGAAAAGCAACCAAGGCCGTCATAAATTGAGTAAATCACAAGCGAAAATTCCAAGAAAACTCTCCTCGCTTGAAGGACTCCTATTTTTCAGTTATTGAAAAAGAAACCATTTGGGGTGTAGAAAATCTCACCTAAGAGCTGTCCCAACTGTCAGTCTGCGGTCGGCCACCATTACCTTCCCACCCGACTTTTGGCCCCCAAAATACCCAACTCAATTTTCAATCCGATACGACAAAATTGTGAAAAAAATACCCAAAAAATAAAGTGGGAAGCCTGGGGGTCCTGGCATGGAATGGCGAACAAAGGGCAGAAGTAATTTCGCCAACACTAAATCTGTGGCATATTACATGGCACACGGGCCAAAGCTGCCAAGAGAAATCTGATCCACTTAGTTGCCAAGAGAAAGCAATAAATTCTTATGAAAACAGTTGAGGAGCGGCGACACGTCCCTGTGCAAAATGAATTGAACTTTTGGTCAACGTGGAAATTGCACTAACATTTGGGCCTACGACCGGCGAATGGACAGCTGAGCCCCCGAGTTCGGCCAAAAGCAAACAAGTTCCCGTGCCTTTTTCTATATTTATGAGTGGGACGCGGTAAACTTCACAGGGGGAAAACAGGAGGAGAGCAAAATCAAATAAGACCGTGCGATAGGCCCTGAATGAAAATAAAGTGCAGGGAAGTGAGTGTGTGTGAGGTCCCACAAGGACACTTGCCACCGCCGAGCCTATAAATTTTACCCCAAATTTTCGCCGGTTTCTGGAAAGCTTTAAGCCAGAAAACGGCGTAAATGCGAGAAACTAACACTGAGACAGGTTGAGGCTAGACAGATATACACATGGATAAAAAAGGAGACTAATCCGAAATTACACTTAGTGAGTTTTATTACACAATACAAAAATTACGAAAAATAATATTTATTCTCCCAATAAGAAGTAGTTTTAACATTTTTACCCTGATTAAAATCACACTCATATATTAAAAAAATATATACTTTCTTAAGTAAGTCCCTGCTAATAGATTTTACTTATAAATTTCAAAAGTTTTTTAAACCTTCTTTTTTAAATCCTCCATCTATTTTACTTTCCCAGGCCCAATTTAGCCAAAGCTGTATTTATAAGATAGTTAACGAGACCATCAACTAAGGCCTTTGAGGAACTCTTAACCAAGTTCTGGGCATCCTTCTTGACATGTTCCGGAATAGCCCCAGAAGCGGACTGTACCATTCCAAGGATTTCCCAAACTCCTCCTTGGGCTGGAACTCCATCTACGACGACCGTCTTCCTCTTGAAATCACGGACTTGGGTATTCAGCTGAGTTTCCCGAGCGACATCTGATCCCCTTTGCCCCTTGTATTTATTGTAAATACCTATGACTTCATAGGCAATTCGCACCTGCGTGTTAGCATCAGATGTTTGACGACTTAGGTTCTGGAGTTGCTGCAGCCTGTTGCGGTCTGTCTCTATCACTCCGGCATTTCCTTGGGCAGTTAGGCAAAATATCACAGCCAAAACAAAGCTGAAGTTTAAAGTGCTTTCAAAGTTCATCTTTACTTTCTATACTTTCGAGGCTCTGGAAAACTCATGCTGAATGCATGCAAGACCTCTCTTTTATACGTTGTAAAAGGTAAAACATAAACTGATAAAGCTGGGACTCACTGACATTTGATAACGATGCTTCTTTCTTTCTTTACATATGGCTCTAGATTATGTGATGGGGTCTTGGGCCAAGGACTTTCAGTGGAACTGATAAGTCTGAAATCGTCACTTTACGCAGTAATAGCAATCTGCGACTGATTCTTGGAAAATTGTTTTTCAGGCTTATCGGTTCAGTTTGCGGGTAAAAAAACTTCCGGTTGAATTTGTCCCTAACACTCTACATTTCTCCGTATTTCTTATGCCTATTAGGATGGTAACCAAAAACTAAACAGTGAGTTTGCGAGTGAGTTGTCTGAAAATCTACATTTAAATATTTGTTTTTAAAGAGGGTCGAAATTTTAGCCCATTTTCATTGGGACCCCAAACCTGAACTTCTAAATTTCATAACTTTGATAATTTTTTTTTTTGACCGATTTAGACGTGGTATACCTCTATGAGTTTGTGAGTGAATTGTCTAATAATTTACATTTAAATATTTGTTTTTAAAGAGGGTCGAAATTTTAGCCCATTTTCATGTCAGATTTTTCACTAATTCCAATGATTATCAATTGGACCCCAAACCTGAACTTCTAAATTTCATAACTTTGATAATTTTTGACCGATTTAGACGTGGCATACCTCTATGAGTTTGTGAGTAAATTGTCTAATAGTCTACATTTAAATATTTGTTTTTAAAGAGGGTCGAAATTTTAGCCCATTTTCATGTCCGAATTTTCACTAATTCCAATGATTATCAATTGGGCCCCAAACCTGAACTCCTAAATTTCATAACTTTGATAATTTTTGACCGATTTAGACGTGGGATACCTCTATGAGTTTGTGAGTGAATTGTCTAATAATCTACATTTAAATATTTGTTTTTAAAGAGGGTCGAAATTTTAGCCCATTTTCATGTCAGATTTTTCACTAATTCCAATGATTATCAATTGGACCCCAAACCTGAACTTCTAAATTTCATAACTTTGATAATTTTTGACCGATTTAGACGTGGGATACCTCTATGAGTTTGTGAGTGAATTGTCTAATAATCTACATTTAAATATTTGTTTTTAAAGAGGGTCGAAATTTTAGCCCATTTTCATGTCAGATTTTTCACTAATTCCAATGATTATCAATTGGACCCCAAACCTGAACTTCTAAATTTCATAACTTTGATAATTTTTGACCGATTTAGACGTGGCATACCTCTATGAGTTTGTGAGTAAATTGTCTAATAGTCCACATTTAAATATTTGTTTTTAAAGAGGGTCGAAATTTTAGCCCATTTTCATGTCCGAATTTTCACTAATTCCAATGATTATCAATTGGGACCCCAAAACTGAAATTCAAAATTTCATAACTTCGGTAATTGGAGACTCATTTGAACGTGGTATACCTCTATGAGTTTGTGAGTGAATTTTCTAAAAATCTACATTCAAATATTTGTTTTTCAAGAGGGTCAAAATTTTAGCCCATTTTCATGTCCGATTTTTCACTAAATCCAATGATTATCAATTAGGACCCCTAAACGGAACTTTTAAATTTCATAACTTTAGTAATTGGATAGCGATTTAGACGTGGGATACCTCTATGAGTTTGTGAGTGAATTGTCTAATAATCTACATTTAAATATTTGATTTTGAAGAGGTTCGAAATTTTAGCCCATTTTCATGTCCGATTTTTCACTAATTCCAATAATTATCAATTGGGACCCCAAAACTGAAATTCAAAATTTCATAACTTTGATAATTTGAGACCGATTTAGACGTGGTATTCCTCTATGAGTTTGTGAGTGAATTGTCTAGTGATCTACATTTAAATATTTGATTTTGAAGAGGTTCGAAATTTTAGCCCATTTTCATGTCCGATTTTTCACTAATTCCAAGATTATCAATTGGGACCCCAAACCTGAACTCCTAAATTTCATAACTTTGATAATTTTTGACCGATTTAGACGTGGGATACCTCTATGAGTTTATGAGTGAATTGTCTAATAATCTACGTTTATTATTTATTATTATTATTTATTTATTTTCATGTTCGATTTGTCCGGACTTCCAATCCCTTGAAATTTTACGTTTTTCTCAGTGCATACCCATTTCATGGCAAGGTCCTTTGTAGGCTGTAATTGAAATTCAGTGTTTGTGTCACGACACAAAACTTAAACAAAACAGGTCCTCGCCTGGCAAAAAGTCAGCGGCAGGCCGAGTAGGCAGCCCACCAGAAGGACATTAAATTAAGTCTGCAGCCAGGAAGATCAAAGTTTTCCAACCGCACTGTTGCGCTACCCGACTTTCCACGTGTGTTTGTGTGAATGTTTGCTTCACACGTGCTTAAGGAGCCTTTTGTTGCTGCAATAAAATGGCGAAAGGCAAAGCCAAAACAGTAAGTCGACATGCAAAAAGGATACACGTTGTAAAAAGCGCATAAACTTTGCCGAAAGTGACAAACAAAGAGGCCAACCTATGTACACTGAAAAAAGGGGGGAATTGGATGGTGTAGGGCCAAACAAAAGGCAGGCGAAATTGAAGCCGACTTGATGGGCTGTAAATGGCAAACTTTTCTTTTCGGTTTTCTTTTCCCCACACGTTTTTTTCCCCCGCACAGGTGCTAAAACTTTATCAGCATATGCGTGTGGCAAGGGAAACCACTCGAAAAGAGCGAAAGATAGGGCGATTTCAGGATACGAAGCGTGCCGAAGTATCTATCCATTGTACTCGGCAACGTTGTGCCTTATCTTTGCATTTGAATTAGACCTGTGCTCATAAACAAACGAAATTGAATTTTCCAAAAACAGTTTTGCTCGGGCGCGTGAAAACTGTTTTTGGTGCTTAGGCTGAGATGGAAATGGAAAATCTCCCTGCAAAGTTTATCCGTACGTATATTTAACGTAATCTAATGGGCTTTTTTGGAATAGAGAAATAAGAACAGAGACAGAAAAGAATTTTAGCCCAAAGAAAAAGGAATATATTACTTTAATTTTGAAACGATTAAGTATTTAAAAACTTTTTTAAGCGCAAACTGTATAAAGTCAAAAATAATATATGATTTTAAACTAAACTCTTTTATAATATTGAATATCTAAAGATGCCTTTAACATTAAATTTAAGTATTTTTAGTTTGTTCTACGACTAATGGCATTTAGCCAACAACTAAAAACTGTCGTTATATCTTTCAATTTTGCAGCAGCCCAGAAAGTTGGAAGCACTCTTAGAGGCCAAGCCTTTAAAGCCTCGCCAAAAGTTTCGCCAATGTTCTTGGCTTGCTGGCTGGGTGGAACATGTTTTTGGCAATGTAAATAGTAGAGGGTCATGGCAATGAGCTGGGGAATGCTGAGAGGATATCCCAGGCGCTCCTCGCAGGATGCGTATCCTGTTTTGGCAGTCGACATCGGAGCAGCTTGTGTGCCTGCAGGATATTTCATTTCGACGAGCACAGCTCAGTTCAGCTCAGCTCAGACCGACTTGGTTATGATTCGGTTCGGTTTGGGTTTGGGTTCGGGGTTTGTCTGGCTGTCTGCAGGGGCAAGCACTTGACAAGGCAAAAATGCTGATTTTATTTTGTGCGCCACATTGTCACATGATAATCGGGGCGATATAGGCGATAATGTAAGAGCCTACACGCAGCAACAAGAACATCGAAATGGGTCCAAGAGCCCTTGTAAGCAAGGGCTTAGTAAAAGGAGGAAAGAAAAAAGGTCAGCTTTTCCCTGCCCCCAGGCAGAATTCCCCACACAAGCATAATTAGGAGGAACTACCTGCTGGTGTTAGGGTCTTGAATCCTAAGTCTTCCCGGGAAAAACTGCGCTGCAGAGGTTTAAGGCTGCCTGGCAACACTCATTTGTGCCTCTCCCTTGCGCTGTGAACTCCATTTGCATGTTGTGTCGTCAAATCCTTGTGACCCACTTGCTTAGTTCGCCAAAAGTGGGTAACACTGAGTTAAATCCAAAGGCTGCTGAAAAACAGTAGGAAACCTTGTAACTTTCAATGTATATACAATCGATTTACAGATGATTAAATGCAGTCCATACTTGACAATTCAATTTTTGTTTAGGATTTAAAATGACTTATCGTATTTATACATCAATAGTTCTTTAAAATAATTTAATTCTTATAAATAAAATTTATATTCAAAAAAATTATATCATTGGTTTACACGTAATTACACTTAATACAATGGATTCTTATGTAGTAATATAAATCATCAGAATTGAAAGAGCAAACATTTTAAAATAAATGAAAACATTATAAGTCTATTAGGAAATGCCAGTATCGAAAGTCTGATATGGGAAAACAAAATGTAATCGAGAACAGGTGGTCACTGCAGTTGACACATCGATAAGCAGGTGTTAGCCTCGATGTGTTTAGCCGTTGTTATTCAATTTAATTTTGTCCTGCAAGCTCCGCATCCTGAGAGTGTTTATGTTGGTCTGTGTATGTTGGTTCTTGGGCGAACATTTAATTAAACAAATTGCCAGCAGCAGCACAACGAGTAGCAGCAGCGTTGACAAGTTCAGTAAACAGGAAGGACGAAGGGGCGCTGGTGGCTGAGACTGGGGGATGGGGAAAGGATCAACTTTAGGACACATTCAGAAGTCAAATGCCACAGCTGATGGCGTTGATGAGGCGAGCACACACTAGTGCCACACTAGACCCGCCCACACGGATGTCCTGTGGCAGCAGGACAAGGGGAACTCTATTCTGGAAGGACTCTGTCAGCCGCTTTCGACACTTGCATGGTAATTACTTTCCGCATGCCTTGTTTCGGCCAGACAATCAAAAACTTTGGCCAGGCGAAAACGAGTTTTTCTACAACACCGAAAAAAGCATTTCACACAGAAATAATAATTGCGAAAACTTTCCGGGAAAACATTCTCCGGCTGTCCAGTTGACCGGGTGTTGATTGAATTCCACACAAACTTCGTTGGCCAGATTGAATGAATAAAGTTGCCGGGATTCCATTCTTTCTAAATTTTTAACTGAGCAGTTTGTGTTCTCATTTGAGTGGTTATATTATTCAACACAGCGGGAAAAATGCTCAGCAGCAGAGATGAATATGCATTTTATGGAAATGAAGATGTTCGTTGATGTATGTGCATGCAAAATTCGCATGACGTTTGCAACTCTTTAAAGAAGAACGGAGGAGAACGACTATAAAGCCATAAATATTCCTTAAGCTTATTACTTTGGTCGCACAAATTTATTTAATAATAAAAACTTGTTATAAAGTTCCTTAAATCTGGCAGTGACATTTTTTTAAACACTTGTACAAAACGCCTTATGGGCTTTTGTCAGATGAAAACCACCTCCGAAATAGACTTGCAATACTAGCACCGAGCTCTTCGAAGAATCCTGTAGCCACACTTTTCACAACTGGGGTCAGGATCTTCGCAGCATACTTGCTTTTTCTTCCGCCCTGGATTGGCACTCCATCGACTAATATTTCCTCGGTGTGCGGTTTAATTAACCTGTCCAGTCTATCCCTGTCTTGGGGACTTAAGCTCGGAGACATGCGTCTATATATGTTGAGGAGCTCCTGGATCCTGTTGATTTTGGTATTGTCGTCGTATGAGGACTGCAAAATCTGGGTAACTCTAAGGCTATCAGCTCGGCGCTCTTGTTCACTATAAGCCAAGCACATTGGACCCATCAGAAGCAGGGCAAAACATCTAGGTTAAAGTTTAATTGAAAATAAAAATTTTAGCAAAAAAGGACATTATAGAGACTTACTTACATTGCAGAAATTGGGAAATTCATTTTTATTAAACTTTATTGAACGCTACTCTGAACCAAAGTGACAACATTACAGCCAAGAAGCTGATTATATAGTGACGGATGCAGTAGAAAAATGCTGATTAGGTAATCATTTATACATATATAATCAGTACGATTTCATTTAATAGAACGAGCTTTAAATATAAATGTGATAAGCGAAAGTAAGATTAATAAATGTAATTCCTTGCTGGTTCAGAATAAAACGATGACCCGGTGGAAAATCTTTGAAAGACCCTTACTTAAATGCGCTACATGGAAATTCCATGATGGAATCGCTTGCTTTTTAATCAAATGTTAAAGTCAGATTTATAAAAAAAATATATTTTTTAATTGTCCCCAAATAACATATTATTTGTGAATAATATTTGACATATTAAATTTTATTAAAATTCATAAGATTTGGTGCATTTTGCACCATTTAAACATTTTGGAATTACATTTTTGCATGCATAAAATATATAAAAGAGTGACGATCAGTATTATTGTGATTAACCAGTGAACCATTTGGCAAGGGTGGCGCCGAGCTCTTCAAAGAATCCAGTTGCCACGCCCTTTACAACTGGGGAAAGGACTTTTCCAGCGTATTTGGTCTTCCGTCCGCCTTGACTCGGAACTCCATCGATAAGTATTTCATCCGTATGCTCCTTAATGAGGTTTTCAATTCTTTCCCTTTCCTCAGGCGACAAGATCGGAGTTAAACGCCTAAAGATGTCGAGTAAGTCCTGAGTTCTATTGATCTTGGTATCGTCGTCCTGGGAGGTACGGAGAATTTCAGCGACTTTAAGACTGTCGGCTTCACGTTCCTCATCAGTATAGCCGAAGCACAAAGGACTTATCAGGAGCAGTGCAAAGCACCTAATTAAATGTTCAACAAATTATTAATATATGTTGTAACAATTAACAATTTTGTTATTACTTACATCAGAGACATTGAGAAATTCATTTTGTTATGACTGTTGGGAACGCTGGAGGAAACCGAACTGATAGTCCAGCATCTCAGAAGCTTAATTTATAGCCCAGCGTAGGGTGAAAATGAAAGGGAATACTGCTTAGCTGCTAAGTATAAAATTGCAAACTTGCAAAACAAAGTTAACAGGAATCGTCACTATTGAACAATCAACCAATCATTTGAGTACTTGTATTATACCTAAAAAAAACGAACTGATAAGGCTGAATTTACAAATGCATTTGCTTATAACCCGTAGGTTCCGATGAATTTCTATCATAATTTCCATTTAAATGGAAAATGATAAGCCAGTGAACAGATTAAACGTTTTCCGTTTAAATTTAGCCAACTTATTTCTTAATTAAAAAACAATATTTCTTATACTAAAAAAAAAAAACACTCGTTAATCAATAATGTTGTATGGCCATGAAGTCATGTAACTGGGGGATAATTTATTATCATTTAAGGCAATTCTGTATAAAGGTACTTTGTGGATTATGTCAGTTTTGAAAGTAAACATGTCTAAAATCAGATACCAACTTATTCCAATGGAAGAACAAACGTGCGGCGAAAATAAGCCTAAGAAATTCTTAACAAAATGCGCTTTCTTTTTCATGGGGCTCTTGGTCATGGCATTTTATAACATAAGGTCTTCGGATAATGAAAGTAAAAACAGAATGCTATGTTTTGTGAAAGTGACTGAAACAACAAAAAAATTAAGGTCTAGCCCATTCGAAAAAAAATATGAGAGCTCCACAGAGAAAATTTTAAACATTCAGGAGGGGAAAATTACATTGAAAATTGCTTTCAATGAAGAAGAAGAATCGAAAACTAACAACTCAAATGTATTAGATTCCGAATCTAAAGTGAAATACTTTGTAAACAGCCCTAATTGTCGAATGCCCCATCCGAATATCTTCGCCAATGATATCCTGAAGATCTACAAAAAGCAGCCTTATAAAGTGTGTGATAAAAGTCCCGACATGATCACAGTGAACTTCAACGAGACGGACAGCACCTACAGGCTGCACCAGAACGAGAACTGCACTTGCTGCTTCAGGCAGATTCTTCCATCAGGAGCTACAAAAAAGGCGGACAACAAGTTCAAGTAAGTTCCAAAGGGCATCCAGAACTGGGCACTCAATCAGGATATCCCGCCAGGATTGAAAATTGCATGAAATTCGCTCAGGACTTCTTAGTTCCGACTGACGTGGCTGCCATGATCACCTACTGTCGTCGTCCTCCCTATGATAAATTGTCGCAGAAGGATGCCTTTAGTTTTGTGCATCCTCGAGAAGATTCTCTCGAATACCCTGAAAGTTCTTCTGGAAGAAGGCCCAGCGTTTTGCTCTGGGGCATCGATTCCATGTCTCGAATGACCCTCGAGCTTACAATGCCCCAAATGTACGAGTATTTAAGGGCACAACACTGGTTTGAGCTTCAGGGCTACAATAAGGTATTTAAATGCATCAAATCTGACAAGCTTTTAACACTCTTTTTATAGATGGGCCGCAACACATTTCCAAACCTGCGAAGAAGCAGTGTCGACCTGATAAGCCAGGTGGTATCGACATTTGCCCTCTGATCTGGAAGGACTTCAAGGGCAAGGGCTACACAACAGCCTTCGCCGAGGACTGGTCCTTGCACGCCACATTCAACTGGAAAAAGGTGGGCTTCCTCAGACCCCCGACGGATGTCTATGGCAGACCCCTGATCCTTGCTGCCGAAAAGGTGATACAGAAGTCGCAGTACGAGGAAATTCCTTTCTGCTTGGGTCGCAGACCGGCTGCCGAGTACGTCTACGACCTGGGCGTCCAGTTCTCCAGGGTCAATCGGAACAGCAGTTTCTTTGGTTTGTTCTGGACCAACACCTTCAGCCACAACGACTTCTCCATGCCCTCCGCCATGGATGAGAAGATGGTGGAGTACATGCGAAAGTTGGAGAAACACGGCGTAATGGACAACACCATCATCATCTTCTTCAGCGACCATGGAACCAGAATCGGACCATTGAGGGAATTGGACATAGGTTATGTGGAGGAACGACTACCCTTCATATACATTCATGTACCTCTTTGGATTCGGGAGAAGTATCCAAAATTTGTGCACAACCTTCATTTGAACAGGAATCGTCTCACATCTCCATATGATATATATGCCACACTGAGGCACATCTTGGAGTTGAACACTCCGCTGGAGGATCTTCCTCGGCCCGAGGGCTGTCCCACATGCCACAGCGTTTTCCAGGAGGTGTCCTTGTCCAGGAACTGCTCCCAAGCGGGGATCCCGAGGTACTGGTGCGCTTGCATCCGGTTCACCGATGTATCCAGGACGAATCGCTTGGCCAAGACTATGGCCAATCAGCTAGTCGACGAAATCAATGAGTTTTTGATGAACTCGGGAGAAGCGCAAAGGTGTCACCAACTAAGACTAGATCGAATATCTTCTGTGCGTCGGGATGGGACCTCGAATTTCTATGAAGTCAAGATATATGTCCTGCCCCGAAACGCGTGCTTCGTGGCCGAGGTAGAATGGTATGCCAAGGATCTAAGTATAGCCATTTGGGTGCCCAGCATTAGTCGGGTAGATATTTATGCCAACTTGAAAGCCTGCACGAAGGTGAAGGAGGTCGAAAAGTTTTGCATCTGCTGAGTTGCAGATCTTAACAAAAAGATTTAACTATCTAATTTGCATTGTTTTTAAGTTAAGGTACCCATAAAAATAAAAGTAAATAAACGTTCCTTGAAGTGGTGAATGATATAATAACTATAATAAATATTCATTCATTCAGCTGCTTAAATAAGCAGATGGCTTAACTTTTAAATCAATAATTGTCAGAAAAGAGAATGGGATGTAGCATTTAATGGAATCTTCAAGTTCCCTGTTTTAAATATAAATTTAAACATAACAACGGGATGAGTTCCCAAGCTCTTAACCCACGCGGATAAAAAGTAAGCTAAATGAGGAGCGTCGGACTATTTATTTTAAGTACCGCCAGGGCTAATTGAAACATTTAAAGTCAAACAACTGCGCACAGATACGAACGGATGTGCTGGGAGTATCCCTTGACACTTCTGCCGGATCTGGTGGCAATCGCACTGATAATACATTTTTAATAGACTCTCAACCGTTGTCGGCACTTGCGAGCTGGAATTACGCAATCAGGAGGCAGGCGGACAAGGACGCGCAGCCAGATGTTTTGTGCAGGTACGACAATCGCGATGTGGCTACACAGAAGTGGCTGCTAGCCCGTTTAGAATTTCCACCGACTGTCGGCATGGTGGGCGGGTTTTTGAGAGGCGTTAAGTCGCCGGGAAGGCGATGCGGGGGCGTACAGCGAGTGCTAATTGCCTAAATCTATCCCACATGGCCCACACAAGCTGCCAATTTGTAGGCCGGCTCTTTAATTAGCCGGCTAACAGCCTGTCGCCTAATTAATGAAAGCGGCAACAGCGGCTGCCGTTTCAGAACCAGGCTCAGGTTCAAGTTCAGCCCTCGGAGTTTGTGTCAACAGTATTTGCATAATGCGGCCAAAAGGAAGAGGCATTGCATGTACTTAGGTGTCTGATTCAAGGATCCGCGGGTCGGCGCAGTGCAGTCCTTTGCATTTTTAATCAACAGCCCCTCCCGTGCTGTGGAAAACATCAGAAGCGCGTGGCATGAATAAATTAAGGCGATTTTCGGGCTACACGCATTTCTCCTCCACCAAGATTTATTACAAAACGAAACTCCCGCACTCCAAAGGGGAAAAAAAAGAAAGAAATCTCGAGAGCTGATGATGATGATGATTATGCCCCCCCTTTCGCCCTGCGATTTTCCGATTTCCCAATTTTCGTCTGCCGCCAAAGATTGTTGCATATCAAATGGCGCCTAAGTGCTGGGCGTGCGCCGCCAAACAAATCAAATCAGAATCGAAGCGCGGTGCTTTTCGGCTTTTTACGGCCCCGGCCCCTGCCACTCCATATATTTAAATTCAATTTTATATTAGCGGCACTCACTTTCGCCTTTATTACCAATGGAATGGCTTACAAAGTGGATTTGAGGGGGCGCCCATAAAAGCGGGCCAAAGCGAGAGTATAAGCCAGTAACGAGACGCCTTCGGGCTGAGGATTTGGAGGGGCTTGTTCCCGGGGGCTTCTTCAGCATCTCATCCATTCATTCAGCAAAGGCATCCAAGCAGCTGACATAGTATTAAGTAGCGTCCTTACAAATGTGTTGCATATGCCACTCCCTACTCCAGTGCGTCACTCGTCCTCGCCGTCAGACATGTGACATCATTGCCTGTCGAATGCTCTAAAAACACTAATAGAGTGTCCTTGGTGTGTACCAAAAAATAAAGTGCAGGGCAAATGCGAAAGTGCTCTTACTGAAAGCTGTTCGAGTGGCTTTTTGCGCGCTTTTTAATTGGCAATAGTCTGCTCAGGGCTTAAAAACAGGACCGCTGAAGTTAAAAAGCATTTTAATTACGTGGCATGGTAAAAAAAATATATATTAAATTTGAAGGGTTAAGTTTGATTAAAAGGATTTTATTAAAATTACTACAAACCTTTTTCGAATTCTAATTATACGGAGAAAAGAGCGTTTTTTATGCCAAGCCATGACAAAGTGCTCTTTATTATTTTTCTGGTTTTCCCGAAGTTCTAAGCAAAAAAAAATATAAATATGAAAGAACGAAAAAATGGCATACCAAACCAAATTCTTTGTGTAAAATATGGAGAATTCTATGTGAAACTACACATCAGTAAGTAAAGCCTGGAATTTGCATACATTATTTTATCCTTGGCAGAAAAAATGCATTGCATTCGCCTGACCAACGGCAACAGTTTTCCACTTCGCCATTTTCCCTTTGGTATTTCGCTTTCATCTCTCTTGTTGCTTGCTACTCCTTATAAACAGAGTGGAAAGAGAATGATGACTAACTGCCCCAAAAATGTATTTACATTCATGCACAATGCGAAAATATTTTCGAGGTTCCCTTGACCCTGGAATGCTATGGCTCCGGGCATAACCTTCACATGTGTGTATATCTTACTTTGCATTATTAAAATTATTTAGCCTAAGAGTCGGACATGACGGGCCAACCTTGTCAGCATTTCCATAAGCATTGGGATAATAAAACCAGCCCAAAGGCCAAATTGATGGGGGCCAGACGACTGACAGACAGACGGGGGAGTGAGAGCAAAGGCCAAAAGTCAGATGCCTCTTCGAATTTATCCATCTCGCTTAGTGTCTGCCAAAAAAAGGGAATCAAAGTGCAATCTCATGCTTAAGAAAGTACTGGATTAGAGGAGTCACGAGAGCAAAGACTGCCAGAAGCAGAAAGAAAAACTCTGGACACTGTATTACACCGCGATTCGAAATAATAAAGTGTTTTTAAGTATTCAATGTTTTATAATAATAAAATAATAACTAATAATAATTATGAAACCCAATAAAAAAGTTATTGCAAAGGACTTACAGACTGATACTAAAAGAATTAAAGCAGTTATAAATATAAAGCACAGGCAGTACTAAAAAAAATGTATGAAAATTAAGTGCTTAGATAAATGAAAGAATATTTATTTTCTGAATATAATTTACTTTTATAATTACATTTACCGACCTCTGGAAGTTCCCCTATACTCTTGCGCCCTGACTGATGCTACTAATATGCTGCATACTTTTGGGAGCACCTGCTTGAAAAGTGCTTTCGCCATTTAATTTGAAATAATTACCGCTGAAAGCTAAGAGCCAACTATGCTCCCATCATGTGCGAGTGTGCGGGTGTGCAATTTATAGGTGTGCGTACGTGGGAAAATTTGTTGGCCATGTGCGCGTTATGTTGAAATTAATGAGCCAGACCATTGCTCTACTTCGTTGCGAAGGAAGCCACGGAGCAGAGTGCTGGTGCGAGAGGAACGGCTGCTAGAGCAGAGCGAAAGGGCGACAGGCGGTGATGAAGTCGCACAGACAAAAGCGGAAACAAGCACAACCAGCAGCTTCCGGCCAATGTAAATAAGGCACTAACCGAAAACCCACTGGCAAAGATATGCATGATTACACACACAGGCAGCGACACACGGACACGAACACGGACACAACTGCAGATACAGGAAGAAAGGACATCACAGACATATGAGAGCACACTGAGAACAATTGTGGCATTATTTATCTATCACTTCAGGCTTGCGAGCATTTTAAATGTTGTCTATACTTCCAAATAATTGGAAAGACATATTCTTTCTGCATATCATAGCACACTTTTGAGCACCTAAATAAGATAATTTCTATAAAATTATTTTAATTGCAAATAATATCAAGGAGTACTTTTTATGGGGTAACTTTTAAAATGAACCGTTAATTGGAATATTTCCAAAAGTATTTTAATTGGTTATTTTATGTTTTTTAAAGTCACTAGTAGACGGGAATATTCTGTTTTCTATGCTGCCTGTAAAATTCATCCATTTGGCTTAAAGTTCTTTGCAATAAAGGTATAGGTATCATTTGATATATCCTCTTTGTAGGACACAATACCACTTTGTCAACTTTATACATATGAGTTAAATTTTTTCCAGTGCCGTTGGAGCTGGCGCATCTGACAGAACCAACTCATTTGCCAGGCACCAGAGCTTGATGATATTTGGCGCGACTCGCTACGATTTTCCCGCAACGACAACATTCTGTATTTATGGCCGCACACACATGCATAATGTATTGTGGGTACGAGTATATTAAGCGGCAGCGTCGTTGTTGTGTGTTATTAATGGCCCTTTGCCTTTGTTTGTTAAATTGTTAATACCCCCACATTTACGCGCCTGCACTTCAAGTCGCCATCCGCCATTCGCATGCATTTCCCCATCAGCGCCGCTTTGCATTATCCTTGCACTTTAAGCTCAACGCGGTCAACGGCATAATGAGCCCTCTGTTTTATTTATGCCCCTCTTCCGCTGGCTGCTTCCTTTGTGCCGCGTAATCCTTTTCCTCTTCGGCATGTTAAAGGACCTTTCGAGGGCGGGGCGGCTCCTTGATTAAGAATGGGGTTTCAGCTTTTCGGCACAGCCACCACGCGAAAGGGAAAATTCTGAATGAAAAACGCTTCATGGTGGCTTTTAACATAGCATTGCTACTTAAGCTAAGCCCGAAATAAAAGGTTTATGTATTTATATGTAATTAACTGGGTTATATAAAAAGCTTTATTGAATTTAAATATATTTTAGTAGTTTTAGAGCAATTTAATACTTTTTATCGTAAAAATTGGTTGTCTGTGAAAAGTATTTTAAAAGGTTCCTATGAAAAGTTAAAAATGGTTTGGTTAAGTTTATTATGGAGCATACATAATACCAGCTCCCAAAGTAGTATTATCTCCAAAAAACTTATTGTTTTGCTTATCAAGAAAAATAATTTTTTATTTAAGATCGCAAAAAGTCGAAACATTTTTTTACCCAGTTCCCAATAGATTTTCTTATACATTGTTATTTTAGAACCATATTTTTAAAGATCGGAAGCAATTGAAATACTTCACAGTACTTTTTAATGTAAATTATATTCCATTTAAAATTTATTTTCGTTCTTCAAGTGTTTTGTCTTTGAAATATTCTTGAAATGTATTTACAGACCGAATTTAAGATACTTATTTGAACAACGAACCGTTCGTTCAGATTGCAACTTTGTGGAACCTCAGTTACCACGTTTCAAGTTCCAATTACCACAAAAGCTTATCAAGCACATTGTTGGCAAGCAGTTTTCACCTCGCTGCAGCAGCAGATTACCATGTTTTCCCACCCGGCGACCTTGGGGATGGAAAGCTCCCCTGCCGCCAGGGGTGGCAACCCCTATGGGTCCGCTCTCGCAGCTTCCACTGCGCAGCTGTTGGAACTGTCAGCCGGCTTTTGGATGCTGGCCCACCCACCCCACTGGCGCCCACAAAAACACCCCACCTCGTCGGGCGAATCCGCAACAGGATAAAAGAAGGCAAATCAAACACACGCAGCTCAGTGGATGTCACATCCTCAGAGAAAGCGGTTAAGCGGAATTTCGGAAAAAATCAAAACATCAACCGAGAAAAATCAGAAAACACACAGCGGGCTTGCCGCCAAGTGAAAATGAAAGATATCTGCTAGATACGAAAGTCGGCCGAGTGTCAAGTGATTGATATTGATATAGTTGGGCAATCCAGTGAAACCGGAAGCTGCCATTTCAAGCGATTTCAGGATGCGGTCAAGACGGTTTCTGGTCCTGCCGCTAATGCTGCTGCTGCAATTAACTTTCAACTGCCGAGGAGCTCAATCCCTGCCCGACATCATCAAGATAGGTGAGTAAAGGATGGGAGTTCCCATGAATTAGATGCGCTATATCGGGGGCTCCGGCGAAAAGCAGATGAAAACAAATTCCAGCTCGCATCTTCGTTACGTATCGATTTTTTACACGTCATAATCAAGAACGCCTCTCAGTGTACGAGTTTGTGTATTTGATAGAGGCGGCTGTGTGTACTGGCGCTTTGTTTGTTTGTTTTTATTTCGGGCACCGCGGGGGCGTTGGGAGCCCAAAAATATTTGATATTCAACTAGAATCACGTTCTGTAATTTGTCACCGCAGGTGGGCTCTTCCATCCCGCCGACGACCACCAGGAGCTGGCCTTCCGCCAGGCCGTGGACCGCATCAATGCCGACCGATCCATCCTGCCGCGCTCCAAACTGGTGGCCCAAATCGAGCGCATCTCGCCCTTCGACAGCTTTCACGCCGGAAAAAGGGGTGAGTGCAGTGCAGGCAGGGCACACTGTACTCGTACACTGTACCCCGTACAGGTGTTGACTTGGCCTGGTTTCCCACTGTCCCGTCACCTTTCACCCTGTTGCCTTTGCCCCCTGCTCAGCGTAAACTTCACCTTCACCTGATGCTTTTACCTGCATATTTGATTTGGCCATATGTACACATCTCTTTTTTCCGCATCCTCTTTGAGTTCATCACTTGTCATACTCAAATTGACATCTCTTTGTTTCTATTCTGGCTTGTGCTTGATTTACCCCTTTGTTTGCATTTTGCATTTGATTTGCGATTTATGGTATGCTAATTGCTGCCTGGGGGACAGGGATCTGTTTTACATGCTGAACTCTCAACAAATATGATTTGGCATTTGACGGTCCTTTGAATGGATGCTCTTTTTTACATTTTTTTACACATATTAAGTTACAAATCAAAGCATCAGTACAGTTCACAGAAGATTATAATCTCTTAATAGTTACAATTATGGTAAATGAATTTTTCGAAAATCTTTTGTTGGTTAACAATACTTTCTAGAAATAGACTCACGAAAAATAAATATTTCATATTAAAAAACATTATTAGGAGTCATTTACAAAGTTAAGTCCTAGCATATATTTGACGAGATGCTATTATGTTTCAAATAATCTTTAAAAGTTCGTTAAAGAAACCAATTTCTGCATTAAATGACTAAAACAAAGTAATACTAATTGTAGTTCGCGAACAAAAATATAAAAAAAATTAGATACTATCTATGATAATATTTTTTATCTTAATATATGTTTTTATCAAGCAAAAAGGCTTAAAAAGTTTGCTTTACTAGACTGTATATAAAGAGCAAAACGAACTTCGTTAGGTAATCGGCAAAAATCAAGTTAAGCCCAAAGGTAGCCCCTTTGAAACTCAACCAGATAACTATCCTGATGTGTAAGCCCGGCCAGTCTACCATTTGCAGTTTATTGCGGGTATTTGGGCAGCAGGTGAAACTCCTCTGGCACTTGATAATCGTTAAAAGCTGAAGATGAATCGTAAAGCGGGCCAAGGAACGTGAGCCAACTGTCGAATATTCTGTGATAAATGAGACACAAATGACGCCGAAGTTGGCCCGAGAACAGGGCCAAAGGGAAGAATGCCCTGGCCGGAGCAGAGTAAACCACACTTCAGCACGGCAGTAACGAGCCAACGAGGTAGACAGCATCCCCTGCCCAGGGACAAAGTCCTGGGAGCAGGTTAACCGCATCAGAGAGCCAGGACATCGAAGTGCAGGTGCACATGCACTCACACGTGCTTAGCGCGTTTGATGAGCCAAAAAGGATGCCGACTGACTGAGGGGGCGGTGGCGGTTGAGAGTCCTGCTAAAAGGAAAGGCCAAACGGGCTAAACGAAATTATGTCATACTGAAGTGCATTTTAAATATGCGAACGAGGCTAACTGAACATTACCAGCCGAGAGCCGAAAGCCAAGCACATTACTGCGCTACTTGGGCGCGTTTTTACTTTTTGATCCTTTCAAGTCGCAGCTTCCCCAAGATTATCTCCCCCACAAGCAGATTGGATTGGGACTCGGAATGGGATTCGGTTTGGGAATGGGAACCGAGCACGTTACTTGAAAATCAATTTGCGACTTTTAAGCTCTTTGGGATTTGTGTTTCACTCAATTTGCCATAAGGCAAGAATGTCAAAAGTTGCTCCTTGTGTTGGGGGAACCTCGCAGATATTTTACAGCGGTTGGGTTTGATTTGGCGAAAATTGGGTACGGAGAACTACACACATGAGTTTGTCAAAGAGCAACAAATAACTGGGTGCACATAAACCTCAATTGCACTGTTTGTCTTGCAGTTTGTGGCTTACTGAACATCGGTGTGGCAGCCATTTTTGGGCCACAGTCCTCCCACACGGCCAGCCATGTGCAGAGCATCTGCGACAACATGGAGGTGAGTACTTGGTCTGGTAGTGTCCCCCCTGCATAACCCTTTCGAATACCACACTCTTTCCTAGATTCCCCACTTGGAGAATCGCTGGGACTACCGGCTGAGACGCGAAAGCTGCCTGGTGAATCTTTATCCGCACCCTAATACGCTCTCCAAGGTAGGCAGGTGCAATTGCCTCCCGCAGGCCCCCGTAAAACTGTTTTTACTCGCTCTTAGGCTTACGTGGATATCGTGCGACACTGGGGCTGGAAGACTTTCACCATTATCTACGAGAACAATGACGGCATCGTGCGGCTGCAGGAGCTGCTCAAGGCCCACGGGATGACGCCGTTCCCCATTACTGTGCGCCAGCTAAGCGACAGCGGGGATTACCGGTAAGCCCGGCTAATCGTTTCCACCGACTCCGACTTTTTGGGGAATTAATTCTTATTTGGCCCACATATGCAACTCATTTTTAGAAACCTATTTCCCATAAATGTGTGGCTTTAAAATTTAAGTCTTAACTATCATCTTCTTAAATGGTACTTAAAGATATATGAAATCGTGTTGATTACTTTACCTAAGATCTATCTCTTTGATTAATGCAAAATAGTTTTAGAAATCTTATTTTAGTTGGTTAGCAATCTGCCTAAAAAATCGTTGAGATTTTAAAAGTCTGTTTACTTAAGTTTCGGGAATTTAGTCAACTCATATATTGAATTTAGACGTCTTATTCAATTCAGTGCTCTCTTGCAATTGTTCGAAGGAATACCAATATAAAGTGTGCAAAAATTCTCTAACTATTACTATATACTTATATTTCAACAACATTTTAACTCAAACTTCTTACTCACCCTTGTAGACCCCTGCTGAAGCAGATCAAGAACTCGGCGGAGGCGCACATCGTGCTCGACTGCTCCACGGAGCGCATCCACGAGGTGCTGAAGCAGGCGCAGCAGATCGGCATGATGAGCGACTATCACAGCTACCTGGTGACCTCGCTGGATCTGCACACAGTCAACCTGGACGAGTTCCGGTATGGCGGCACCAACATCACCGGTTTCCGGCTGATCAACGAGAAGATCGTTTCGGACGTGGTGCGCCAGTGGAGCATCGACGAGAAGGGTCTGCTGCGATCCGCCAACCTGACCACCGTGCGCTCCGAAACGGCCCTCATGTACGATGCAGTGCATCTGTTCGCCAAGGCGCTGCACGACCTGGACACCTCCCAGCAAATTGACATCCATCCGATCAGTTGCGATGGGCAGAGCACCTGGCAGCACGGCTTCAGTCTGATCAACTACATGAAGATCGTCGAGATGAAGGGCCTGACCAATGTGATCAAGTTCGATCACCAGGGCTTCCGCACGGACTTTATGCTGGACATTGTGGAGCTGACTCCGGCGGGCATCCGCAAGATCGGCACCTGGAACTCCACGCTGCCGGATGGCATCAACTTCACCCGCACCTTCAGCCAAAAGCAGCAGGAGATCGAGGCCAATCTGAAGAATAAGACATTGGTGGTTACCACTATACTGGTAAGAATATGCTAATTATTATTTTAAAGATACTTAATCTTTGTATTATTTCCAAAGAGTAATCCCTACTGCATGCGCAAGGAGTCGGCCATTCCCCTGAGTGGCAATGATCAGTTTGAGGGCTATGCAGTGGATCTGATCCACGAGATCTCCAAGTCGCTGGGCTTCAACTATAAAATACAACTAGTACCGGATGGCAGCTATGGAAGTCTTAATAAGCTGACGGGGTAGAAATATTATAATATTATTTTTGATATAACAATCTAACATACAACCTTACTTTTCAGCGAATGGAACGGCATGATCCGGGAGTTACTGGAGCAGCGTGCCGACTTGGCCATTGCGGATCTCACCATCACCTTTGAGCGGGAGCAGGCGGTGGACTTCACCACACCCTTTATGAATCTGGGTGTTTCAATACTCTACCGGAAGCCCATCAAGCAGCCGCCCAACTTGTTCTCCTTCCTCTCTCCTCTGTCCCTGGATGTGTGGATCTACATGGCCACTGCCTACTTGGGCGTCTCTGTGCTCCTGTTCATCCTGGCCAAGTTGGTTAAATACTTTCTATGAAGGTCTTCCCATCTAATAATTTACTTCTTAAAGATTCACTCCCTACGAATGGCCTGCTTATACGGACGCCCATGGCGAGAAGGTCGAGAGTCAGTTCACCCTGCTCAATTGCATGTGGTTTGCCATTGGATCGCTGATGCAGCAGGGCTGCGATTTCCTGCCCAAGTAAACTTTTCCTCCAAATTCCTTTGATACCTTCTAATGTATATATTTTTCCAGGGCTTTATCCACCCGCATGGTGGCTGGCATTTGGTGGTTCTTCACCCTGATCATGATATCCTCATACACTGCCAATCTGGCCGCCTTTTTGACTGTCGAGCGGATGGATTCACCCATCGAAAGTGCCGAGGATTTGGCCAAGCAAACGAGAATCAAATATGGTGCCTTGAAGGGCGGCAGTACGGCTGCTTTCTTTAGGGTGAGTTCTGAGATACTTACATTTTTGCTACTACTCTATACAAAAATGTATCTTACAGGACTCAAAGATCTCCACATATCAGCGCATGTGGTCTTTCATGGAGTCAGCTCGTCCCTCGGTCTTCACAGCAAGCAATGGCGAGGGAGTAGAGCGAGTGGCCAAGGGAAAAGGTGGGTCAGCTAATCTCTGAAAGAACTTAACATAACAGTACTACATTTCAGGATCCTATGCCTTTCTGATGGAGTCCACATCCATAGAGTATGTGACCGAGCGCAACTGCGAGCTGACGCAAGTGGGTGGAATGCTGGACACCAAGAGCTATGGCATAGCCACACCGCCCAGTGAGTTTATTAGCCCCTTAGTCCTATTCCCGGCTTACAGATGATCCATTCTCCCCACAGATTCCCCCTATAGAACCGCCATCAACAGCGTGATACTCAAGCTGCAGGAGGAGGGCAAGCTGCACATCCTGAAAACCAAGTGGTGGAAGGAGAAGCGCGGCGGTGGCAAGTGCCGCGTGGAGACCTCCAAGTCCTCATCGGCGGCCAATGAACTGGGACTGGCCAATGTCGGGGGCGTCTTTGTGGTCCTCATGGGCGGCATGGGCGTGGCCTGCGTCATCGCCGTCTGCGAGTTCGTCTGGAAGTCACGCAAGGTCGCCGTGGAGGAGCGCCTAAGTGCGATATTGAATGAATGAGAAAAGTCGTAAACCCGGGACGAATGGGTCTAGGCGACGAACGGGTCTCGGGAGATCAATCGAAAAATGCTAGGAAAGAGGGGAATGTGCAATCCGGTAGAGCATATATCAAGAGCAATAGACGAAATAGCCAATTTTCGACAGCCCAATCAACCATACTCTTTGCCGGATGGATACTCGATAGTTTTGGAATAAGTGACCATGAGTTTGTAGAGTTGAAAACACCGGGGACACCAATAAAAAATTTGCAGACCAGTTTGAAGGCGGAGTGGAACCAGATATTAAAGTAGATTCAATCCACATATGAGAGACATATGCCCCCTGCGGCATATATATACATATATATATATTTATACAGGTTATACTCCCTTTCGTAACTTACTCGTAATAATCATATACATTAACTAAACACTAATGGAACCACAACCACTTGCAACCAAATCGAAATCGAATTGCATTTATATTTGAAGGCATTTTTGGGAATTGACCTATAGGCGTAATTGTAGCTAAATTATATATATAGACATGCATATAACCCAGACGACAAGATCAGCGCATTCTTGACCCTAAGAAGCCGGACACAATTTACACAATCGAAAGCGGATATTTTCAACGGAACTAGCCAGTAGATCTAACCTAAGTGAGTTGTAATTCATAGCTTAGATATATTAGCCCAACTTTCTCCCACGTTCCTCCACACTTCTGTCAGTCCCCCCTAAGATGTAAGATTGTAAAATGTAATTACCACTCATACAGGCAATTCTGACGAACAATTTCATAAAATACTTACAATTAAATAAAACAAGTTAACAAAAAAATGGATATCCTTCGATGAACACCTGCGTCCGATTTGACATCCGATGGGCCGGTCGACGCCTAACCGCAAACCGTCAATCACCAGGCTTTCCACTTTCTCCCCAATCAATTTTTCATGGCTACTGCACACGCGGGCTGCTTTTAATTGGGTCTGGTGTTATCAGCGAGGTAACCTCGTTGCCTAGATGGGATTCGCCTCCTCAGTCGTTGTTTGGATATCCTGGCGATATGGCGTCATCAACCTGCCTTCTGCTCCTTCTTGGACTGCAGCTCTTTATCCTGGTTCCTATCGAGGCCAATGACTTTTCCTCCTTTCTGAGTGCCAATGCTTCGCTGGGTGAGTTTCGGATTTACTAGGATTTTTTGCAACCAACCATAAACATGCATTGCTTATCAAGCCGTTGTTGTGGATCACGAATACATGACCACGCATGGGGAGAACATCATGGCCCACTTCGAGAAGATCCTAAGCGACATAATACGGGAGAACCTGAAGAATGGTGGCATAAATGTGAAGTATTTCAGCTGGAACGCAGTGCGATTGAAGAAAGGTGAGGTTTTTATGTTGTTATAATGGTTAGGGAGATAATCTGATAGACTGAAGATTTCTTGGCCGCCATTACGGTGACGGATTGCGAGAATACTTGGAAGTTTTACAAGAACACTCAGGAGAATTCCATCCTACTGATCGCCATCACAGATTCCGACTGTCCTCGACTTCCTCTCAACCGAGCTCTGATGGTATGGAATACTTTCGATCCCAGATATAATTCTAAAAACATCCTGTATAACTAGATCCCCATAGTTGAGAATGGCGATGAATTCCCTCAAGTCATTCTAGATATCAAAGTTCAGCAGATCCTCAACTGGAAGACAGCTGTGGTTTTTGTGGACCAAACCATATGTGGGTGTTCTTTACTTAAATTTGTTATACCCTTATCTTTTTTATTAAATTATTCATATAATAGTGGATGAAAACTCAATGCTGGTGAAATCAATTGTCCACGAAAGTACCACCAACCACATCACTCCCATTTCCCTGATCCTCTACAAAATCAATGACTCCCTCAGGGGCCAACAGAAGCGAGCTGCCCTTCGCCAAGCTCTGTCCCAGTTCGCTCCCAACAAGCACGAGGAGATCCGCCAGCAGTTCCTAGTGATATCCGCCTTCCACGAGGACATTATCGAAGTAGCCGAAACCTTGAACATGTTCCACGTGGGCAACCAGTGGATGTTCTTTGTGCTGGACAAGAAGCCGCAGAACTTTGACGCCAGCGCAGTGACCATAAATCTGGACGAGGGCGCCAACATAGCCTTCGCCCTTAACGAAACCAAGCCCGACTGCCAGGACACACTAAACTGCACTATCACTGAGGTAAGTCTTGCTTTGGTGACCTCCATTTCCAAGATGACCGTCGAGGAGGAGTCCATATACGGCGAGATCTCCGACGAGGAGTGGGAGTCCATTCGCTTTACCAAACAGGAGAAGCAGGCCGAGATCTTGGAGTACATGAAGGCAAGTATTTTAAGGGAGAAAACACCTTTTAAATGCAACCTATTGCTATTATCGTTGACCAGGAATACCTAAAGGCCAATGCCAAGTGCTCCAGCTGCGCAAGATGGCGCATAGAAACCGCCATAACCTGGGGCAAAAGTCAGGAGCATCGCAAGTTCCGCACAGGTTGGTCTGGGATTCTTTATCCTAAATCACTTCCACTTACAAATTGTAATATCTAAAGATCCCACACGGGATGCCAAGAATCGCAACTTCGAGTTCATCAACATTGGCTACTGGAGTCCCATGCTGGGATTCGTCTGCGAGGAACTGGCCTTCCCGCACATAGAGCACCACTTTCGCAACATCACCTTGGACATTGTGACCGTGCACGTGAGTCTTTGAGCCAGGAATATAATTCTTATTATTGGTTCAAATCGCTCGTAGAACCCTCCTTGGCAAATCCTCACCAAGAACAGCAATGGGGCCATCGTGAAGCATTCGGGCATAGTCATGGAGATCGTCAAGGAGCTCAGTCGTGCCCTTAATTTCAGCTACTACCTTCATGAAGCAGCCTCGTTGAAAGAAGAGTATTTTCTTAGCTCGTCAGCAAACACCAATGAAAGCGTGAGCCTCTCCCTGTTTTTGATTTATATTCCTTCTGACATTCCTTCTCCACAGGATGAGTTGGTTGGCTCGATGACATTTCGAGTTCCCTACCGCGTGGTGGAGATGGTCCAGAACAATCAGTTCTTCATCGCCGCCGTGGCAGCCACCGTGGAGGATCCCGACCAGAAGCCCTTCAACTACACCATTCCCATCAGTGTGCAGAAGTACTCCTTCATCACCCGCAAGCCGGATGAGGTGTCCCGCATTTATCTGTTCACAGCGCCCTTCACCATGGAGACTTGGCTCTGCCTGGTGGGCATCATCCTGCTGACGGCTCCTATGCTGTATGCCATCAATCGTCTGACGCCTCTAAGGGAAATGCAAATTGCTGGATTGTCCACGCTGAAGAGCTGTTTTTGGTACATATTTGGAGCTCTTTTACAACAGGGTAAGCTCTCTGTTAAACAATAATATTGAAAAATATCATTAACAATTAACTGAATGATTAGTTGTGAAGATAAAACCAATCCTGTGCTGATATTCGGTATCCTTCTTTGCAGGCGGCATGTATTTGCCGAAAGCCGACAGTGGCCGCCTGGTGGTGGGCTTCTGGTGGATCGTGGTGATCGTCCTGGTGACCACCTACTGCGGCAACCTGGTGGCCTTCCTCACCTTCCCCAAGTTCCAGCCGGGCGTGGACTACCTCAACCAGCTGGAGCGGCACAAGGATATATCAGAGTACGGCCTGCGAAACGGCACCTTCTTTGAGCGGTATGTGCAGACGAGCTCCCGCGAGGACTTCAAGCACTACATGTCACAGGCCAAGATCTACGGCAATGGCCAGGAGGAGGACATCGAGGCGGTTAAACAGGGGCAGCGTATCAACATCGACTGGCGGATCAACCTACAGCTGATCGTACAACAGCACTTCGAGCGGGACAAGGAGTGCCACTTTGCTCTGGGCAAGGAGAGCTTTGTGGACGAGCAGATTGCCCTGATTGTGCCGGCGCAGAGTGCGTACCTGCACCTGGTGAACCGCCACATCAACAGCATGTTCCGCATGGGCTTCATAGAGCGCTGGCACCAGATGAATCTGCCAAGCTCGAACAAGTGCAGCGGAAAGGGCGCCCAGCGGCAGGTGACCAACCACAAGGTTAACATGGACGACATGCAGGGATGCTTCCTGGTCCTCCTCCTGGGCTTTACAGTGGCCTTTGTAAGCGGCTGCTTTGAGTTGGGCTATCGACGATACCAAGCCAGTCGTAAACGGCGCGAGTTCACTAACTGACCTACGCAGTATGTGGCTTGAACAGTTTGGAGTTCTATACTGGTCATCCAATATTATTTTTAAATGGAGTTTATAAAACTTTATGAAACTCAAAGTAATTCAATTGAGAGTTTTCCCACAAAATACAAATAAAATAGAAGTAGTCTAATAACTTTAAATAAGTTAATTGTAACTAATCTTTCGTTTCTAAACTTGCTGTTTACCCGAACATTATTAAGAAGTACTGTAAACTATAGCTCGAAATAGTTCCTAAAATAAATTCTTTTTCAAAACTGCCGCTTCAAAGAAATTACCTTTAAATCCGAATTTTCCACTCATACCGGATTCCAACTGACCTCAGGAAATGGGCAACATACGTGGTTTGTTTAAAGGTTTGAAATTACTTTATGAACATCATATCAATCTGGAGTTAAAGGTAGACACTTGTTCATCCAAAACTCTCTATGTGGAGTTGGCGTTGGGGCCGCGACGACGGCCGAAGCCCTGGACGAAGTTCACGAACCGGCGGTTGTACTGGATCCTGCGCTTGGCGCGTCCGGTCTTCTTCTTCTTCTTCTCCTGCTTCTCCACCTTGGGCGTCTGGCCCTTGACCTTACCGGCACGAGCCAGGGAACCGTGAACCTTACCTCCCAGCATGGGAATGTTGAGGTCCAGCTCGAAGGAGCTGAGAGCGGTCACGGGCGTGTCGTTGGCCATGGTGGTGCCCTCGCAGTCCAGGCTGAATTCCTCGGCGCTGAATCCATGGATCTGGGCCAGTTGGTTCTGCAGGGCGCGAACGGAGATCACAACTAGGTTAGGATCGGCCCTGTATACATGGTTCCCATTTCACAACTCACCTTGACTCCGGCGATGGTGGCATCCTGGGAAACCTCCAGGGCCTCGATGGTCTCTAGTCCACGGACGAACAGCTGCATGTTGATTCGCTCTGCAAGAGAACCATGCCCCATG
This sequence comes from Drosophila biarmipes, assembly GCF_025231255.1. Classification (NCBI taxonomy): domain Eukaryota; kingdom Metazoa; phylum Arthropoda; class Insecta; order Diptera; family Drosophilidae; genus Drosophila; species Drosophila biarmipes. Next base: position 17,529,463 of record NC_066616.1, on the reverse strand, counting down.
CATTTATTAGTTTTCATATTGGCTTGTAGGGGGAACACGTGTGCTATTTGGAACTCTAATTTTCGGCCTTTTCACTGGGTTTGCAAGGGGTACTTGATGCCTCACACACTTGGCCATCGTCCGCGCACTCATTCCACAGGTATTTTCGTTTTATTTCGGCCATTTTCTATTATATTTCAATAAAAATCACTCGTTTACCTTTTGACTTGGTGTGCGGATCCCGAAAAAGAAAGATGGCGCGGGTGTGACCGCAGCTACAGAAAAAATACCACATTTAATGCTTCAAATATACCAAAAATATACCATAAACTATGTGTCTGGCAACGCCAGTATGGAAGAGGTGGCAGCTCTGATAAATCGAAGTGTGGTATGCACATTTTGGTATATTTTTTGAGGCTGGTATTTTCTAACGGTCTGTTTAATTTTAAATGCTGCAAAATGTCGTTACATTGAAATGTATCTTTAAATAACTAGTAATTTATATCTGCAACTATTGAAAGCTTGACATTTGAAATATATTAATTACTTTTTTAGTGTTAGTTCTATAATTATACTTTTTTTAATCTAAAGTTTTTTTTTAGCATAAACAGGGTTGGAAATAAATTTTCTTACTTTTTTATCATTTTTAATAGTTTGTTCCTGAAAAATAAATTAGTTTTAATTTAATGGAATTTAAGTTTTCTGCTAACGAGGTGGGAAAATTGCTCTTTGCTAATATATATTAAATTCTTAGAACATTTATTTTCTGTTATCCCTGCAATATTACACCAATAAAGCCTAGCTCACTTTCATTGAATATGCAATTGTTGAGTCCTGCGCTCCTTCCCATAAAAGGGATGGCAAAAGGCCAGTCTGACTGACGCCCCATTAAGCCTGCATACCCCGCTTACCGCAATCTACACAAAAATGGGTATTACCTTAAGCCCGCCACTAGTCCGCCCGCGCCCGTCTTGACCCAGTTTTTGTGGGCCTCTCTACAGATCTAGTTCTGAAATAGAACATTTGCGGATTCCAAGTGCGCATGCGCATGCGCCTGCGCTTGTCCCTTGCCTAATCCGCAGAGGAAAAGACAGAAGAATGGACCCTCCAGGACCATAGGCTGTGTGTTATTCTACGCCATTAGAATAAATATTGCCGCATTGTTTGTCAAACAGGACTAGATTAGTAACATAAACATTCGGTCATAGAATGCAAATCATAAGCCGATTTGACAAATTTTCACGAATTATCTCCGTCTAATGAGTGTGGCTTAGATTGTTCAGGAACCTTTGAGGGTCTGGACATTAGAAAGGAGGTTTTTGAAAAGTTTTGAGGGACATGTATATACATATGTTCGATATTGAGTTGCAAATGGAAGTAGTACTGTGATACTAGATACGACATTTGATATTATGCTCAACCCTTCGACAATGCTTAAACTCCACCTTTCGATGCTCATTTAAGATAACTAAGTGGCACATGCGATCCTCGATCCCCTCTTCCTGTTGTCCACTTCAGCCGGGATACCCCTGCTATCCCCTACTCATGTGATCGGATTAGCTGAGGATCAGGAGCAGACATCTCCTGGATTTGCGTAAACTAATTTTCCAGACCTTGTGGCAGAATCAGGACCTGGGAAACGCATCCGCAATCACTACCCCCACTCTCTGGAGGAACTGCCGCTTTGTAATCTGATATTTTAGCATGTTTGCAAACAATGGCAGCGGAAAAACAAATTACTCTTGACCATAAAAACAACGGCTACAATTGCAAAATCGGCTTAGCCAGCCCTCCGTCTTCCTTTCGCCATTTGCTGTTTTTCCGGCACGCGAATTTCCTCATTTTCATTCACCTTTTCGTGAATATTTTCCCATATGGGTTCGATTTTTGGCCACACATCATAACATGTTATCATATCCGTGGGGTCGGTTCCCTTTGATGCCATTATGCGAATTCGGTGTTCCCGTGAGAAACATATGCAGTGAAGTCAACCAGTTTCCGCAATATTAAATTACTCAATCCATATTCAATTTGCATCAGGTGAAATTGATATGTAGTGGTGTCTAATAATAGTTTTGGTTTGGTTTTAAAAATGCTGTACAAAACAGTAGAAAAACACCAGTAAAAGTTAAAAATTAGAAGCTAATTTATTTATGTTAAGAGTTGAAGTTATTTATACAGGAAAGGGAAAATAAAAGTTATCAAATTACACATAAAATGTGTAAACATTTAAAAAATATTATTCAATAAGTAGTTTTCTGTTTTTGAAACAACCTATTTGTTATAGACTATAAAAGAAAGGACATTTCAAATAGTTTTCTTTGTTTAATCACTGCGTCCATACGAATAATTAGAGAAACGGACCTTGAAATTTTTAATGAATATAATAAAAAGTGACGGATTCTTAAAATTATTTTATTTAAAAAAAAAAGAAAAATAGGTTTTTAGCCACAATTTTTATTTTTGAACCATCCATTTAACAGACTTTCAAAAAATTTAAGTAGTTTGTGTCTCTTTGTGTAGCAAATTGCACATCCTTTGGACCATAAAAAATTTGAAGAACTAAAAATTAGAATAATTTCAGATTTGGAGGTTTGACTTAATTTTCAAATTTTTCAAAGGAAAGTATTGTTTTTCTGAAGAACAATTATTCCAGTAAATTTGTTTTCTTTTTTAGTTATTTTATTTCGATTTAAAACGCGTAATGTTCAGAAAAAAAATTGAGTTTAAATTTTCATCGTTTGAAAATCAATATTTTTAAAGTTTCGTGAGTAATTTATGTGTTTTATTTTATGTGAGTTATTTGATAGATACCCATAGAAACTCAAAAAGTTTGGACCTTATAAATTGTATATTGTTAGAGTTTTATTTTATTTACAAATATTGATTTAGTTATAATTACTTAAATATATGTACAGAAAGCCACTAAATTCGGTATGTGAGCCCGTGAGAAGTTACACAGTAACAGCCATGTTATAATTGATATCAGAGATCCTCTTCGAACTTAGGTTAAGCCACAATGATCATTTCCGGTTCCGGACTGGAGGCATTCGACGAGAAGGTGGAGTCGCAGCTCTCGTCCTTTTCGCGCTTCTCCCGTCGCTCGCGGGCCCTTCGATTCTGGAACCAGATCTTGACCCGCGTGTTGGTCAGCTCCAGAGATTCGGCCAGTTTGTTGGCGTCCTCGGCGCTCAGGTAGTTGGACTCCTTGTAGGCTGCCTCCAAGGCCTGGAGCTGCTGCGGGGTGAAGGGGATGCGGGGCAGGCGACCGGGAGTCCTTTTGGCGGGTCCACCTTGGCGCAGGGCCCTCGGCAGCTTGGGCGGATGATAGCGGGTGTACTGCAGCCAGTCGTAGACAGGAATCTGGCCCTCGGCCGCAGAAGGAGGAGATCCCTGGGGCTCCTTGGGGGAATACGATGGTTGGGCGTACGGATGGAAGGGCAGGCTGGCACGCAGGCGCTGCAGGACACCCACAGAGGCGTTGGTGCCCAAGTATCTGTCGCCGGCTCGGTTCAAAATATACTCGATGCTGAAGTCACTCATCCTAGGGCGATCCTTTCGGCTTGTCGGTCGAAGTGCTACTGCTGAGTTCGCTGCGCATCCACGAGCTATTTATCCAAGGACCTCCCATCGCCGCCATTTGCATCGCCGGCAGATACTATGGCCATCCCTGTCTGGCAGGACGACGAGATTGGCCTGGCCCAATACAAATCTCATTCGGAAGCAGCGAGCCGCTTAATAGGCGTTTCCCATCTCCGTCTCCGACCAGGTAGAAGTCCTTCGCCTCAATTATATTACCCTTATCAGCGGCCGAGATTAGGCCACGAAGGCAATAAAGTACACGAGCTCAATTGTCTCTCACTCAATATCAAATTCAGCTACTGTTTAACGCCAACAGCTGTATACCCTTGCTTAAAAGGGGTAATACTATGATTTTCACGTTTTAAGGGGTGGTATAAACTAATTTAATAACTAAATAATAAACGATTGTTTCAGATTTTGTGTATTCATTTATTTTATCATTAAAATTGTTTATTTACGCGGTTCTATTAATCGTATTATATAATTTTAGCACCATATATATAATAACCTACAGTAATATGTCCTCAAAATGTAAGCAGATTTATAAAAACATAATTTTAGTATCGGCAGAAAATTCGATCTTCGGTTTTTGTAACCGATCCCAAAAACATTTTGATAGTTTTTGATTTGTTGTGATTATCGTTGGGTGGTAAAGGGTGGTTCTCATCCCATCCGCTGCCATGTTTTCCCGCGAACCCTCCCATCCTATCAGATCCCATTCCATTCCATCCCTTTCGATGGGAAAACAAGTTGAGCCTGATATATTTTGATGCGCGTATGTTTTGATTGATTCGTACGTTTGTTTTCATAACAGTTGCCTTTGCGAAACGAGTTTTGAGGCAACCCTCGCTGAGTTCTTAAAGTATCAATTTCATAGTTAATTATAATAGCCACTGGATAGCCCGCAAAATAGAATGCCATGTAATTACCAAGAGAGAGAAAAGCTTGTTAATGACAAGTAATGAGTAATACTTGCTCAAATTTAAACAATTAGATCATTTTAAAGTTATATGGTTTTATTTTTATGAGCTTGTGAATCCCCGCACCTTTGAAGATACTCAAGAATCAACTGGAAATCTGAAAATATTTACTAACGTGTAATATCTGATTAGTGTCTTTGTTCTTTGTCATATCTACAGAAACCAACAAAGAAAGAGCCGCGAGATAGCAGCACTTCTAGTGAATTGACACATATCGTTAGCTTAATAAAAAAAAATATTTTATAGGTATTGTATAATATATTATCATAGGGCACTAAAACATTAATTAAGAGGTAAACTGAGTAACTGGTTCATAAAAAATTGTATCACATATTTGGACAAGATTTCAAGCAAGATTTCTTTTTAATTCTCTATTTATTACAGATATAATTTAATCACTTCAGCTTTTTGGAATAGGATTAATTATAAAAAAGTTTTAAAAATGCAATTTTGGCAGTACACAAAAATGTTTGCAGAGATTAAAATGAATTTGTGCTGGTATCTTTTACTAATCACAAGGCAATTACCCGGATATCTGCCAATTGTCATGTAATTGTCAACTAATTTTCCATTCGCACAATCGGCTGGCCGCAATTACGCTTGCCAAAACAGTTGCCAGCAACTAGCCATCCTCCGAAAGATCAACCCTAGTGATAGGCCTCCGTACCATCCAGGAACAAAGGCCCCGAGATCCGACAGATTAGAGTAACGAGTCCTTTTTTGTGCGGTCTTGCGGTTGCCCAGAGTTTCGACCTGGAACTCAGCAGATGCAGAACTTTTTGGTCTCCTTAACCGAGGAACAGTGTGACGTCCCGTAGTAGGAGTCCAGGCGACTGATGCTGGGCACCCGGATAGAGATCACTCCGGCACTGGCATCCCACTTAACCGTGGCCTCGAAGATGGCGCTGCTAGGCTGGACAGTTAGTTGGATGAGGTACTGATCCGAGGTGCCCCTCTGCTGCACCGAGGATATTCGGTCCACTTTCAGCCGACGGCATCGTCTCGTTCCCTTTTTACCAGCCACAAACTGGTTGATGGCCTCCACCAGCTGAGTGGACATACTCCTGGCACTGGGATCCGTTGTGGGTACCTTGGAGAAGGTATCGCAGGCGCACCAGTGGTCCTCAATCCCCGCCTGGGAGCAGTTCCTGGACCAGGCCATCTCCTCGAAGACACTATGGCAGGTGGGACAGCCTTCGGGATGAGGAAGCTTCTCTGTTGGAGTGTCTAACTCTAGGATGTGCCGCAGCGTGGCATGGATATCATATGGAGATGTGAGGCGATTCCTGTTCACCTGCAGATTTTGCACAAACTTCGGATACTTCTCGCGAATCCAACGCGGCACACGGATATAGATGAAGGGCAGTCGTTCCTCCACGAAACCACTGTCCAGCACCCTCAGTGGTCCGAATCTCGAGCCGTGGTCGCTGAAGAAGATGATGATGGTGTTGTCCATTACGCCGTTTCTGTCCAACGTGCGCATGTACTTCACCATCTTCTCGTCCATGGCCGAGGGCATGGTGAAGTCATTGTGGCTGAAGGTGTTGGTCCACAGCATGCCAAAAAAGGTGCGATTCCGGTTGACCCTGGCGAACTGGACGCCCAGGTCGTAGATGTACTCGGAAGAGGATTTGCGTCCCAGGCAGAAGGGCAGTTGACTCTGGACCGTCATCTTAAGCTCCCGCTCCACGGCCAGGATTAGCGGTCGGCCGTACATGTCCGTCGGCGGGCGGAGGAAACCCCTGCTGGAATAGTCGAAGGTGGAGTAGGCGCTCCAGTCCTCGGCGAAGCCAGTTGTGTAGCCCTTCGCCTTGAAGTCCTTCCAAATGAGCGGGCAGGCGTCCAGGCCACCCACCTTGTCGGGTTGGCACTGATCGTTGGCGTGGGTTTTGTTGAATCCCGTGAGAACCGCCATCAGATTTGGAAAGGTGTTGTCGCCCATCTGAGGTTAAGAGGTAATTGATAAAATAGATGAAAAATGATGGTACTACAGAATTCATCATGACTATGTTTACATGATAAGTTTTTTAAAAAATAAATATTTATAATTATAATAACACACTCTTTATAAAATTTAATATGATATATGTTTAGTTTTCAGAATTTAAATACCTTATTGTAGCCCTGGAGCTCGTACCAATGTTGCGCGTTGAGGTACTCATACATCCTGGGCATCGACAGCTCCAGAGTCATGCGGGAAATGGAGTCGATGCCCCAGAGCAAAACACTAGGTCTTTTATCCGCAGTGGGGTCTCTGATGAACTCCCTCTGCGGATGCACAAAGCTAAAGGCATCCTTTTGCGACACCTTGTCGAACGGAGGCCGGCGGCAATACGTGATCATGGCCGTCACATCGGTGGGAACTAGGAAGTCCTGCTGGAATTCCACGCACGGACCAAGCCTGCCGGGATATTCAGCTTCAGTGTCCATCTCTAGGAGCCCCTGGGAACTTACTTGTACTTGTGATCCGCCATGGTTGAAACTCCCGCTCGCAGGATCTGCTTGAAGCAGCAGGTGCTGTTCTCGTTCTGGTGCAGCCTGTAGGTGCTGTCCGTCTCGTTGAAGTTCACTGTGATCATGTCGCTGCTCCCATCACACACTATATAGTGATGTCTCTTGAAGATACTCAGAATGTTCCTGGCGAAGGCATTCGGATGGCCCATCTGGCACTGGGGGCTGTTGACGAAGTATTTTACTCCAGATTTCGTTTCCAATGGATATAAGGCTTCTGTGGTCGATTCTTCATCCATCTGTGGCAAAGTGCTTGACTCTGTAAAATCCTCCACAAGGGCTTTTGTACTCTTCTCAGTTTGCTCCTCTGTGAAAACTCCATTTTCACTTAATACTGCATTTTTGGTAGTCTCATACACTTTAATAGAACTAATAGTACTGGTCTCATATGCGGTATCCAAGGTACTTTGTTTATTGACTGTACTCCTCTCCAACAAAGGTTCCCGAGGATCACTGGGAAAAAGCACTGTGCTATTCTCATGCTGATACTTTGCCGTACTCAGATTGTATAAAGCTAAAATAAGGAGCACCACAATTATAAAGCATATTTTGACCAGCCATTTCGGAGCTCTCTTTTTACTAGGCAGTTCCTCCTCCGTTGGAATCAGTTCATATTTAATGTTCGTCATGTTAGAAATGACACAATTCAAAAGTGAACTTCTCTCTTTTCATGCATAAAATAGTTTTTATTTGATCATTTTAGTTCGCGTAAAGTCCTTGTTCTAGAACTGGGCTTATCGACACCATTTCCGCTAGTTATTAGAAACCGGACCCTATATGTCCGCTCGGTTCGCGATCTTATGCACAACTGCACCAGCATATTAAACAATAGCTTTCAATAGCGCGAACTGCTATCTATCTATTACTCGAACAGTAACTACTCGTAAGCTTTACAAGGTAAAGCTACCAGACAACTACCAGATAATACTTCTAAAATTTTTTGGGAATTAGATAATATCCCCATACTTTTTGTCAATTTTTCAGGAACTTAAAAATCTACCATCTGTGGGGGGCACCTGTCGTTTAATGGTAGCAAGGTTGGAGCTAGTTCTTAAGAATCGATGGTTCTTAGAACCCATGCTAAAGATTAGATTTCACTTAATTAAGGAAGTCAAGTGTCTAGCCAAAGAAGCTCGACTGTAAAAACCACCCATAAAACGAATCTCATAATAAATTTGCATGGGCTATTTGAGGCGTTTGAGCGGGTCTTTAAAGGCAATGACTCTATACATAAGATACAAAAAAATTGTTATGCTGTCACTGCATACAAGGTAAAAAGAATTCATTGTTAACAAATAGGCACGATCCTCCCCAAAGACTGGAAAAAAAGCTTTTTGGTTTATTTTGCAAAATGACTAGTGCATTTGGTAACTACACATTTTTTACAACCTCATACTACTGAATCTATTTACTGCGATGCAGTTACTATACTTTGCCACGTTATCTTCAAGTATGTCAAGTTCTTACATATGTTTTTCTGGTAAACAGCGTTTTGGATAACGTAGTAACCACAAATTTAAGGTCGTCTTGCCCTTTTCCGATATATATAGTAGTCAATATTCTCGGCAGCTCCCGAAAAGAGCCAGACGTCAAATCTATATGGTTTGCGTGGTAATTAAAATGTTGTTGTAAATTGATGAGCTGTTGCAAAAACAAATAATGAAGGTGAATTCACACTGCTCACGGCATTGTAATAATTCTATTATTATCTGCTTACCAAGTAAAGATTTTTGTATTGAAAAAAATAATATGCTAATTGATATGAAAAAAATATAACATTATATATTTAGTATTAAAATAATATGCCCTTAATCAAATTGAAGGAATATTAATTCAATTATTTATTCAGTGTAATTTTCAAATTATTTTTGATAACGTAATCCGACGACTATTTATCTACAATGAACACAGCTAAAGAAAATGCTGTAGGGCACATTAAAGAGAAGGCGAAAAAAAGATTATGATGGAAAATAAATACACAGTATAAAAGGAATTAAAAGATTCTTGTCCTTTTCTTATGGCACATAAAGTCATGGCCTAATTTAAGTCAATTTAGATATTTTTCCGAAAAACGTTTTTTACATTTTTAGTTGATTTAGGGATAACTATTATAAGATTGAGATGCTCCTTAGTTTAGGCCACGAAGAGCGAGTCTTGAAAATATCCATTAATTTATGAAGCAAATCAACATTAATTTATCCAGTTGAAAAATGTTTACATTTCATTTATTTATTTTCCTCTTAAAGCGTCTATCTTCAAAAGTCAATCCGTAATTAGAACTGTAATCTTTATAAAAAATTGGATTAACAGAAAATCTTGTAAGCAGTTTTCCTGCTCTTAAATTTACTATAAATTGCTCTTTGTCACCTCTAACTTTGACACACACTCTTTAAAATTTAATCTTTAATTTTCAAGCCTAAAAGAATACCACAATCATCAAAAAAAAATATTCAAGTCTGCAGAATCTGAAAACCTTATACCACACAATATATTTAATTAATGAAAAATGTGCCACAAAATTATTAAGATGTATAATGAAACCAATATCACAACTACATTCCACCAAAATAAAGAGGCCAGTCTCGGGTTTTGTTTGTTTTATTTCAATAATTTAAGTCATTTTAAAATGTACATGTACAGTATACATAATTCAATACGCATGTATACACAAAACTTCATAAATAATAAAATGTTCAAGAAACGCATTACAAATGCTATATTGTAAATATGCCAAAGATTACGCTGCGTCCCCTCGTTTGGCCACAAAAAAGGTTATCGGCACAGAGAGGGAGTAAAATTGCGGCCGCATCGTGACAAAAAATACATAATTTCAGTTTCAGTTTGTTATACATAGCATAAATTACATAATACATTTAATTTGTAATGTCGTTTCATACATTGACGTTTACACTTATTGTTCTGTTGACGACTTTTCGCTAAGTTTTCTGTTACATATCTGTATCTGTATGTTCGAATCGGCCATCTAACGGCCGCATTGCTACTGTTGGTGAGTTGATTGGTAGGTTGGTTGGTTGATCGGTATCGCCATTGGTGCATCTATCGCTCGAAAGGAGACTGAACGCCCAATGCCTTAGATGCCTCAGATGCCGCACACTATCGGAGTACGCATAGTGCGAGCGATTGCTCATAACAATTTCTAATACATATGTATGGTAATATTTTCATCAACGACTCATTTACTGTATACGCAATCCGTAATGCGTCTCTAACCTCGCTGTAATGCTATATATACGTATCTGCATGTATATATATCTGCTTAACGACTTCCACTGATCCACCATTCCGCCTCGCCGGCTTACGCGGTCTCCACATAGTTGGCCGGATACAGGCCGACGCGCCCATTCATGCGTCCCTTGCACCAGCCTTGTTCGTCTTCATCTTCGAGCTTCTCGAAAACATCACCTGAAAATGAGCCGGGTGAAAGGGTGAAAAGGGTGAGTAAAGGCGGTGAGCGGTGACCAAAGACCAGTGGAGATTATCATATGGAGGGCTTCCACACACACCTTGTTTGAATGTGAGCTCATCACTTTCAGCGCCCTCGTAATCATACAGCGCTTTGACCGGCACGCCCGGCTCACCGTTGTCCACCAGCACGTTGTCGCCCTCGTCCCACTCCTCCTCCTCGTCGAATGGATTTGCATCGACTTTGCCGTTGCCGTTGCTGTGTGTATACAAATTGAAATCAATTAGTTCAATGAAAATGAGCGCACTCAACGCGACGTGTCTCTGGGCCAGCCAGCAATCCAGCCAGCCCGCCATCGAGCAGTCCGAGTGTAATTCAAAACAATACAAACTGTTTCAACTTACGTTACGCTCGAATTGCGATTGGATGCCGCCGATGCCGCCGTGGCCGCTGCTGCCGTTGCCGTCGCAGTGCCGGCGATTGCCGCCGACGTTTTGGCTTCCGATGTGGTGGCTGAGGATTGCGTGGTCGCTACTTCGCTCTTCACACTTTGCCTGCTGCTGACACTGCTCAAGGTGCTGGTGTTCTTCTTCAGGCTGTTCGTCGAGGGGTATTCCTGCTAAAGAACTGGGGCTCAGTCTGATTTTAATTACTCGGCGGTCAACGCGGCTTACGTGCACATCCTCGGCCACAGGTCGCTGATTGATGAGCGTGATGGGTGCTGCCGGCAGTGCCTCTTTTGATTTGTTGCCCTTGGCAATGTCACGGAACTCCTCCGTGTATTCCTGTTAAGTTAACAAAGCGGAAGTTCCATTAGCGGCCGAGCCAGTGCTTCGATGTAACAGCAAACTCACCACAAATGAGGGCCAGTTCATGGCCATGTTGATGCCGTGATTGTTCGACCACCATTTCAGGTCTTTCTGCTGGTCTGCATTGTTGATCGTGTGGGAGAACTCCTCGTAGATTTGGGGCAGGCTGTACGGTAGGGAAAAGTATTATTTAAAGGGTGTTCTAACATCATATATAAATTAATTTGCACCTTTGCACTTTGGTGAGGTCCAGACAGGAGTGCACGTTGAACAGGATTTCCTTGAAGAACTGCAACCGCGTCTTCTCAAAGGTTTGGCACTTATCAAACACGGATGTCATGTCCTCAATGTACACCGAATTGTATTTGGTGATTTCGGCAATCGCCTGCTCGTACTTCTCGCGGCACTTTTGCACTTGATCTTTGGTCTTCTGCACTCTATCGTGCATTTTCTTCACCTGTTTAATAGAAAGAGGAAATTAATGCGAAATCTTTTGATATACTACTTAATAAATGAAGTCTAACTTTGGTGATTTTTAAAGGAAATATTCTTTTTGAGATATGTGTTTGTTAATGCCTCGTTTAATATAAACTCATAAATTAAATTGAATGTTTATTTGTTTCCCTTGCGAAGATAAGTATTTGGATTTCAGCTTCATATACGAATTAAAGCAAAAGAATCTGAATTGTTCCGATTTCCAAAAATATATATAGTTAATATGGAAATGCAAATAATTTAGTAATGCAGATGTGACCTGCAAATCAAAGAGCCTCGTTTAAGAAAGTAAAATGTACTATCTTCATGTAAGTTTAACTAGCAGTTAGAAAACCTCTAAAGCTCTTACCTGATCCGGCGACAACGAGCTGTCGGCATTGGCATTGCGCTCCTGGTTGGTGGCACTGCGTTCCGTCTTGCAGGCCGAGTGGTAGTCCGCCTTGGCCTTCTCGACCTTGGCCAGAAGCTTGGCCCAGGGCTTCTGGGCCTTCTTGAACAGGTCCTCCAGGTCCTTGCGCTCCTTGATCTGCATGAGCGTGTGATGGTAGTTCTCCTTCTGCCACGTCTTGATCTGGCTGTTGACATCGTTGCACAGGTTGTCCTTGATCTTCATGTGAACGTCGGAGATGCGCTCAGACTCGGTCAGCACGCCCTTCCAGGCCGCCTCCGTGGTTCCGTATTCCGGCCCTGAAACAAATCAAGCATGGGTTTTATATCTCTCGTAGCGATTCTCAATTAACAACAGATTACAAGCGTGTCGCCAAGTCGAGCCGTCTCCCGCTGACGTCATCGTGGGCCCCTCGTTCACCTGGTTTATCTAATCAGCCGCAGCCGCAAGATACTCGTATATATGTAGCCATAGGTACAGCAAATACTCGAAAGAATCAGAGCGCTTGTATGGGTGCTGCGATCGAGCAACATCGCACATTTTTGGCATTTTTTATTGGGCACTATAGCGCACCGCAATCAAATTGATATGATGCTCGTCTTATAATTGGCAGTGCACGGAACTCGTTTGCCTAACGAACGTCTCACCATTACCCAGGCCCAGTTCCCCCTGCTAAGACACACAGACAAAGATACGATATAGAAATTGAGACGCTTAGCACAGAAATAACTCGTTCTATTTTCCCCGTCGCATTGATTTTTGAAACCATTTCAAGCGACGCTTTGGTGCCGGTTTGCTTTGGCACCGGGCAATGGGCCACTGGCCAGCGCTTCTGCCTCTCCGTCTGCGTATCTACGAGTCTATCTATCTGTATATCTGTGGTCGCACATCTGTATCTTTGGCCAGACGCAGCTAGGCAAATTCCGCACAAATACGCTGGCCAGCTAAGAAAATACAAAGCGAACTCGGAGGCGGAGGAAGTGGCAGTCGCTTTTGCAATTGCCCATTGCTGGTATGGTTACTGTGAAAGTGGACACTGAGAATTCCGTGCAGAGGCGGTCACAGCGAATAGCAGCAATAGGAACAGCAGCAGCAATGAGGCAAAGCGGTTTCCAACTTTGCAAGCGCTGTACTCGATTTCATTTCACGAAGAAGCGCGCACACTGTGCCGGACATCCGCCAAAAATGGTCAGAGACCCAATTCCGTAAATAAGGAATAGGAATGGAGCAATGCCGCGGGCCCTTACGGCCTTCTGGCGCCAGCCAAACCAAGGAAAACAGTCGCCAAGTAGTTCAAAAATAGGTTTCAATCATAAATTTGGTAGGTTGGTACGTTGGTGTAATCATTTTACGGGTCTAACTTTCTTGAAAAGTTTTAATAACTAAAAGAAATTCAAAGATTTTTTAAAAATTCTATGGTATTTAAAGTGCCCATAAAAAACCTGCATTTTGTTTGTATCTATTTATCTTTCCTTAAGCATCTCCTTTCCGCACATCTCTGCCAAATTGAATTTTGGTCTAGAACAAATTGTGTGCTTTAGCAAATGTTTATGTTAGTTAATCTAAACACTTTGCCCTGCTCATTAACATATTTTAATAAATTGGGCCGGCAGCTTTGAACCACAGTGCGAATCTTTTGCTGAGTACAACCGACAAAAACGAGGTAACGAAAAAGGTAAAAAAGAGCCATTAATAGCTTAAGCCACTTATCGCACAACGGCAACAACAATGCTCAGAATGATGTACAGAATGTGGAAAATAAGAACAGCCAGTGGGCCAAATAAGTGCTGGGAATTCAGCGTGAGCGGGTCACTTGATGCTCCACTGGGCCCAAAGCTCGTGAATGAATGTGTTAACAAATAGGAGGCTTACATGGCAGATGTTGCCTCATGACCACCGGCAACGAGCACCGCCCTCGCCCCCACCCGCTACCCACTCACCTTTCTCAATGAGTTCACCCCATTTCTTTGACCAGGTGCGCAGGCTTTTCGCATATCCCTTCTCGATTTCGGCACGCTCCTGTATCAGTTGCTGTAGGTCATTGCAGAGTCTGCGGGCGAAATGAGACAAAAATCACAATAATGCAAACCGGTTTTGGATTTGGGCCTGGGTTCGCGTTCCGATGGATTCAGCTGGCAATGACCCAGAGGTCCAAGTCTTGGTGCACAGAGAAAAACTACCAGTTAAGTCATTTGCTAAATATAACTTGCAATAGCAATGCAATTTCATGTAACAAAAATTAACATTAAAACGTTAACTAGAAAGTCTCTGAAAAAGCAATGTAAATATACCCTCTTATTTCCCATTCTGTTCACATACAACTTGATGAAATTTCATGACCTACTGAATGCATTGGTAGTCCACAAGCGTTTATAATGATATGACGAAATCGGGATGACATAAGTAAGGCTGGCTTTTTTCTCTGTGCATTTAGACTCCCTGGGGAGCATCCACTCACTTGTAACCATCCTCGATCCGCTTGGTGGTGCGTTTATAGTTTCCGGGCTCCCAGAAGGATTCGCTTCCAGCCTGCAGGAGCTGATCATCGCTGTGGTGGGACATTTCCTGTGGGTTCCAATCGATATTAATCAATCACACACACCCGGGGCTCAGGCGCAATAATCATAAAATATGAGTTTTGGTTACGTAAATAGACGCTGCCGCCATAAACAACATCCACGCCGCAGCGGTAGTAAGAGCAACAACAGAAAGGCTCTTTGTTTATAGGCAAACTTGTATTTTCGTAGTGTTTATCTGGGGCCAACCAGTCGTTTGTTAAACAATATACTATAGCCAAACGAGTCGAGTGAAGAGCAAATTAATTGTTTGCCTAATTCGATTCGATTGAGAAATTCCTGGCCATTGATGCAACAGGTAGAACTTTAATTATTGGAGCTTATCAACGATCGTATTTCTTGTGGGCTTTGCCGAGTGTCCCCATTGATAAAGAGTGGACTTCTCACCCCTGACTCACTGACTCATTGCGAAACCCATAAGATTGCATATGGCACATAGAGAATATCATTTTAATATGTGCATGATAAGATACTTCGGCGCTTTATCAGAACTTTTTAGTTTGCCATCTTAATCACCTTATTTTACTAACAGATTTAAATGCTAGTATCTAAAGTTCTTAAACAGAAAAATACTCAGTCCATTTATTATAACATTTTAAGAAACTTAACAAATTATAAAGTAACTATTTAAAATTGTTATTTTCTTTCTGTGTAGTTGTATGCTTTCCAGGGGGAAAGTTATCTATCTTATCAAAAAAGTTTAAATATTATTACTTTATTTATTTATGAATTTAAAATTGAAATGATAAAAATTAAATTTAGATATTATTTTACTTATGCCTAGCATTTAATTTTCTTCCTGTGTAGTTTTATGCTTCACAGAGGGAAACTTGTTTATCTTATCAAAGGAGTTTAAATATTGTTATTTTAATGATTTATGACTTTCAATTTGAATGATTGAAAATTAAATTTAGATATTCCCGAGCTTATCACCCCGACAGTCCGTTATCTCCCCCTTAAATTGTCAAATTAGCTATCGTGCCTTATCGGCCTTTGATTTCTGTGTAGGGTATTACTTTCCCCTTTTTCCGGTGGGAAAACTGGGTATCTTATCGGAGGAGTTTCCCTGCATCAGCTGTTCGTAAACAATGCAGTCGCCTTGGGCTCCGCCACGCACACACCCGCATGGCCGCCTAACGGTTGTGTTATCAGCAGACATTGACCGGTATGCATATGTAGGGGCATACATACATATGCAGAATAATAGTGGCTGGTGTTTAATCAGCGCCTCACAAAGACTCTCGGCGATGGATGACGAGTTTGGCATCTTGAATCTCTGAGGTTGACTTGTTTTGGGCGTCATCGGCAGCGGCGTATGCGATGCGCTTACGGGTTTTCCTCATCATCGGCTATAAATAATAGATGTGAAGTCGCGGCTCTTTGCGATTTTCGTGCTTCGTGAGCGTGGAAATGGCCAGCAGAAAGTTTACAAACAGGTTGACGCATACTTCGCATATTTGTGGAGATAGATAAGCAACTTTACGGCTCACACAGACACGCGCGCACACACACACTCACGCACACCACCTAAGCTAACACGTCGCACACTTGAGCGATAAGAACCCCCTCGCCCTCCCCCACCCCCTCTCCACAACTGACCAACTCGTTTATCTTTCAGATTGAACTTGTCTCTGCGGCCCGTTTAACTGTAAATATTTGCATCGTCTTCCAGCACACCTTACATAAGGTTTTAGGGTGCTGCTGCGATTAAAGTGGTTCGCTTTGCACTAATTTCTAGCAGGCGAAGCGTACGAAGAGCACTTGCTGGCCGATTGGATTTTGTTGTTGCCAGACGCACACCGACACGCACACCAGACACACTCTCGGGGCGCACTCACACACACACACTGGGAAGCGAAATTCCGCTACACCCAAACGCGTTTACACGAAATGTTCTAAATTGCGATCGCTTGCGTTGTTGTTGCTGCCGCTGCTGCACTGCGCTTTTAATCGCTGTCAGGTAATCCCCGTAATTGTCTTTTTTGACAGGTTAATCCGAAGTGGAGCGACCACCTACCAAATAACAAAATAGCGTAAAAAAGCACTACAACTCGAGTGTGTGTCTGGAATCGCCAAAAACTAAAAAAACTATGGCGGTGTGACCGTGCGGCGGCCGTTGGAACATACCAAGCGGGGAGGAGAAAAATACTTTCTTTAAAAATACCACAAAGATACCAAGGTTTGTTTAAAATGTAAGTTAATTTTGTAAAATACAGATAAATTAGAACTTGGTTATCTTATTAAAAATAGCTTAGAAAAGAAGAATAGCACTCAAATATATTTTTAGAGGGGAGAAAGAATTTATTTTAATATTTGGGTGACCATTTTCTGTACATGTTTACTTTATAGGTCGGGGTGGGGCGAAACCCACAAATTTTAAAAATTTAACCAAAGAAATTTTTATTATTCAAGAAACACATGCATCAAAATACTTTTTGAGCAGTCGTAGAAAAAGTTTTCTTAAATTTTCAAATATTTAAATAACAAACTTCCCACATGTATCTCACTACTTACAAATATGTGCAGAAAAGGCTGCAAAAACAGATCGAAGATCCCTTCCATTTTGGCAGCCAAAATAAAACCGGATGAAGAAACACAAGCGTATGGAATTTAAAAATGTATATTTTGACGGAAATCTCAAAGGACCTCTTCCCGCGCCACATACGACAGCATGAACTCGATCTTCCGCACAAGCTGGGTCAGTTTTGTGCGATCCAGCTCTACACTTCCGCTGGCCAGGGCGAATAGTTTCTGGAACTCGGCTTCTTGTGGATTCTTCCGCCTGCTCATGGTCTTTGTCTGCTGTAGGAGGTGAAGCACATCGCTGAGAGCGGCCAATTTGTGCTCCTTTGAAGCCATCAGCTGGCGGGCATCCTGCTGCAGTTGATCCCGGCTTTCCACCAGGAAATTCGCCCCTGCTGCCGCACTTCCCACGGGTGCCGCTCCCGCAGGCCCATTCCCCGTAGTGATGGCCTCCATCTCGACGGAGACAATGGCGTCCTCGGCATCCTCAAAGTTGGTGCCATACTTTAAGGTGGCACTAAGATTGACGAGATGGGCCACCGCTTCACTGGCATTTGTTCTCTGTTCGCCGCCAAAAAAGCGAGCCACACAGGCGTAGGCGCTCAGGATGTTCCACAGATTAAAGTGCAGGCAGGGCGAAGGAGTCTTTTTACAAATGTCCGAGAACTTGGCAATATTCCCGTATATTTCGGGCGCAGGGCTCTCTTTCTTGGCAGCCTCTTCGGGCGTGGGAATAACCACAATCTTGGAGTTCTTTGGCTTGATCCACCAGGCCTTGTAGTCCGGCATGAGCTTCATAATGTCACCGTTTGTGATTAGTTTCTGGAACTCCTCTTGCTCCTCCGTGGTTAGCCTGCTCCAAACTTCGTCCGCATCATTGATATCGACGCCCTTAAGTCGAGCAGCTATGTCTTCTTCAACGTCATCAAGTAAATCTTCCTCTCCAGGAATCTCTTCCCCTTCTTCATCTTCTGCCTCTCCCTCATCGCCTCCGTCCGAATCCAAAGGATTTTCCAACCCATCATTATCGAAATCCTGGGGACAGAAGCCATTGTCCGATTCCCGCATCCTCTTCAATATGTCGTATATTTTCCTCACGTCCTCCTGGCTTTCCTGCGTCACCGTGGCTCCCGCAAGTTCGTCCTGGATGCAGGATTTGTAGAATTCCTCGGAGCATTTGAGGTGCTCCTTGGACTTGTAGCATCCCACACTGCAGTACAGGGCATTGCACTTGGGGCAGGTGTACTTGAAGGGCGCTTCGCGACAGCTGCAGGAAAGTAGATATTATAGAACGTAATTCCATATAATACTGCTCAGTTACATACAAATGACACTTTTCCTCAGCTTCCGACATGGTTAAAAAGAATAAACAAAATAATGCGGTCGTAAACAGCTGGTCGCTGAAGTATGACCATCATTTTTAAAGTTACCTTAAAGTCTTAAAATTGCACTCTAGAAAACGGTTTTTTGAATAAGATTTCCGACAAGTAACCGTTTTATTAGAACATTTTAATATAGGTCTATGGTATTTACTATAATTATCGTAAGAATTTTGTATTATATTTGCCATATCAGGGCAATCCTAACCACTTAGGTGTACTTTTCACAATAACTGGCTTTTTGTATTAGGAGTAAAGCCAGGTGTTAGGTGTTCAACACAAAAAGTGAAGAAAAAACTAAAAAGAAAATAAATGTTTAATGATGTTAAATACGAAATGGTTTTAAGTTCAATAAATAAATAACTCTAAGGAACATAATTTGAAATCATTTAAATAAGACCGTATTCTCCAACCGTGCAACGCGTTTGGTGTTACCCTCGCAACGGGCCGCGGTAAATCCCCCGCGCAGTAGGACCGTTCGTCCGCGCCAGACCGCCCCCTGTTTGTTTTATAGTGCAGCGCAGCCAGCAGAGAATAATCACAACGTGTTCGCGAACGACCAGACCGCCGAGACTTCGACTTCCGAGTGCCCGAGATCCGCGTTCCGTGTTCCGTGCTCCGATCCGATCCTATCCGCTCCGGGGAAATGTCAGCCACCAACGGCACGCACTACGAGCAGCTGCACCAGGGCCGCACCAAGATGTACAAGTCCAAGGTGGACGTCGTCCTGGGCGCCCAGTGGGGCGACGAGGGCAAGGGCAAAGTGGTGGACATGCTGGCCTCCGAAGTGGACATCGTGTGCAGGTGTCAGGTGAGAACGGGGCACAGCCCACAGGGGGGGAACATCAAAAAGTCTGCTCCCAAGGGGCACTGATTACAAGCGGTATCCTTGCCCAAGGACAACCCGCCCAGCCACCCAGCTTCTGCGTATTTCACCAGATGAGCCACCTTTTTCCAACCACACACTATCGCTCTTTTCGGCCGCCGCCGCCGCCGCCGCATGCTTTCCCATTTGTATTTATCAATTCTGCCATCCCGCCATGTGGCTGCGTCTGTGTGCGTCCGTGTCCGTCCGTGGGCCTGTTTGTCCAAGTGTTCGTGCGGAGCGCGCATGTGTGCTCCTATCTGCCTCTCCCCTTCCCGCTTCCACTGGCGTTCCCATGTGCTGGTGTGTATGCCGCGGTGCTGCCCCCACAGCGGGTTTCCCGCCGCATCTGGCTTGTTCCGGAGGTCAGGAACTAGCCGGGTGCAGCAGGTGTCGCAAGCTGATATCAAGCTCAGATGGGCTTCGAAATATGTAAAAAGTTTTGAGCTTAGTAGTTCTTTTTTTCTGGTAGATGGGTCCACTATTTAGTATATTGAATAGTACTTAAGTGGAACCTCTTTAATATTAGGCCTACTATTAAAGTAACCAAAAAAAGATAATTTAATTAGTAGAAAGAGAACTGCGTTTGGTCGACAACTAACTTATTATTATCTTAACTGAGAAATATTCTAAGGACTTTTAAACTTAGCGTTCTTATATGGATTTCGATTAGTAGCTTTTTTAAGGTTTAATTTAGTTTAGAAAAACTGTTTTGCTCAGCTTAAAAGGGATTGAGCTCCGTTGTTCAGAGTTTCCTGATAATCGATTGACCTTTGTAATGACATACTTTGTAAAGATTTGGAAATTCTAGCTACGTCTAAACACTAGAATTCATTTCCCTGAATATATAAGGATAGTTTTGACAATTCTGTTTCATTATATGGAATAAAAATTTGTGTTATTTTAAAAGCTAATCAACATCAAATCTCTAATTCCTCAAAATCTTTTCTTTTGTTTAAAAATAAACAATATTATTAAAGAAATCATTAATTTTTTCCCTTATTTGAGGGAGTATTTGACAGCACTTATTTTAAAGCTCAAAACCAACAATAGGCCAAATATGTTTTCGTCTTCTTATAGAACTTTCAGTGTCCTAGCACAATTGTCATCCCATTCTTCCCCTTAACAGTTTGGTCCGTTTAAGGTGTCCGTTGTCCTAGCACCTCTAAAATCCAGCTGGGGATCTCTAGCTACTTCTGCCAACACCACCATTATTCCGTCAGCAAGTCTGCCAACAATGCTGGCGCAGCAAAATTCGTCACTGGTGCTTGGCCGTCTCTTTCCCGCCTCGCTCGCCGTCTCTTTCGCGGCTGACGTTAATTCCTATTCCCGTCCCTGTTGCACACAACTGTGCCGCTCGCTCGGCGGACCGCCAAGTTTACATAACCGCCAACATCATTCGCCAGAAACTTGGAGACCACTTGCTCGCAGAACCTGGGGAAATGCAACCCGTGCAGAATCACCGGCCTCCCGGCAAACTCCATTCCCCAGAACTCCGGCCACACAAACATCCGTGGGCCTGGGGAATTGCGTGCTATTAATGGATTGTTTATGCCAAGCAACTTGTTGATTTCTCAGAACCACCTACGCAGTTCATTGGACGATATGCCGCGGAGAGCAGGCTCCAGGCATCAAGGTGGCTCAGCAGAATCAAAGAGCTCTTATCGGAGCCGCCTTACATAATAACATGCCCGGATGATTATCGCACTGAGTCACACGACCGGCACGCCCCTAGGGCGATTCCGATGGCGACATCATTATATAGTATGTAGACTATAGTCTGAGTGCTCTGCTCCGAATTCCGCATATTGCGTCGCGAAAGGCCATGGACTGAGGAGCCCCAGATTGCGATCTCGCCATTTCCCCGTATCTTATCACTGGCCCGGACTGTAAGCCATAAGCCATAAGCCCTCTCCTTGGCACCGCGCAAACATTTTGATTAGCTTGTTTTTGGTTTTTAGCAATGATTTGTGAAGGTTCCAGAATTTTCACTCTTTCCTGTCGCTAATCGTTTTTTTCTATTCACCTTACAGTGTATATTAATATAGAAGACAAATTTCGTTAGATTAGCGAAGTGTAGACAATTTTTTGTACAGTTGCCAAAATGAAAAGGAAAACACATTAAATTTCTCGAGTGCTTACGTGAACATGGTCGTAGCTCTCTGTGCGGGTGGAAACGTTTTCGCCTATTGTCATTTGATATTAGCTGCAGGCACGTGGGGCATATATTCCCCATTCGATGGGAAATACACCTATAATATTTATTTATTTTTCACACAATCTTTGTTTTCCCTCTCTGCCGCCGCAGCAGCGAAAGCAAAACAAATAATGCTAATTTTGTATATCAACACCTATACCTATCTTGTGTATATCTGGGAAATGTAGAGCTCATTTTTCAATCTCTTCTCTCCGCAGGGCGGCAATAATGCCGGACACACTGTGGTGGCTAATGGCACGGAGTTCGACTTTCATCTCCTGCCCAGTGGCGTTGTGAACGAGAAGTGCGTTTCCGTCATCGGTAAGTTGGGTTCATGGAGGTGGAAAATATGTAGCCAGGATATGCAGGGATCAATGCAGCTCTAAGAAGATGGTTCTGACTGTAGTGATGATAATGTATCCATGAAAGTAAGCAGGGTTATCCACTTTTCCTTTCTCCATTTTTAAGTTAAATTTACGATTATAGGGATATATCTTCTATATAAATAAACCTTCGGTTGATATGTTAGGAATCTATATAAAACTTTTGTTTCAATGTTCAGAATCTACACAGATCAATAATAAGTAATGATACTACTTACAAATTTAAAAATACATTATATAAGATCTAATATTTTCCAAGTATCTCCCATAACCCATAAAAACAATGTACTTTTTTTTACTTTCCTTAGTATTTATTATTGCTGTTGTGAAAATATATAGCCACGTACTATAGAGAAGGCTTGTCAATGAAAGTAAGAAAGCGATTCCCTTCCTCTCGGCCTTTCCACTTTTGTTTTCTTGATTTGAGATCTATAATATATACAGCATTTTCGCCTACAGTATAGGTCGTAAATATACGTTCTGTTGTCCGTTTGTTGTGCTCTTAGTGGCGAACTGAAATGGAACGTATCGCGCCAACCTATATGCAGCTACATATATTCCGCCTCTATTATTCTGATGTATGCAAAGGCAGATGTAGGCGAGGAATTTCTGGCAAAGATTTAGTGCATCATTGACATTGGCTTGCGGGTCAGTTGGTCTGTTTTTCGACTTTGGTGCGCCGCGTGCCCATGAAAATGAAAGGTTTTCTACAAGCTATTTCTGTAGATAAGCAATTGAGATAATTAAATCAGATGTACATATATCACCTTTGTGCCAGCCAGTGCCAGAGTGACGTCACTGACTGTCACCGCCAAGGTCGCTGGCTTGTCAATATTTCGCAACTTTGTCAAAGTTTAATCGATGTTGCATGCAGGGTGTGTGGCTCGATGTGGGTGCCACTGTTTGTCCAGAGCAACAAGCCAATCCGCACTGTCATCGCTTGTCACAAGACTAATTTGCGAGATAGTCAGAGCCGCACCAAGCCAGCGGCGAACCCACCCCATTAGAAGCCCCCAGAGCTTTTGCCTTTCAGATATCGTTTATGACACTCGGGCCACAAACACACTCAGGCCCTCATGTAGCGGAAAATTATTCTAATCAGGCAATTAACTTATTATTTTCAATTTCCCAGCCCCGCGGAGCTCAGTTCCCAACGACCCCGTTCGTTGAGCCGGCTCGCGTGCCTCGGCATTATGATTTCCAAATTGGTTCCACGGACCCCCGGTTTCGTCAACCCGCCTGTTTGTTATGCAACAATGTCTCTGCCCGATTTGGATATCAGCCTTTAAAAGCGGCCTAATCTCACGACTTTCGGAGCGGTTCTTATGTGGCATTAGAGTTGAACAAAGAACGCCCTATCTTGATTGCTTTTTATAGGGACCCTTGGAGAAAGTCCAAGTATTGAAGACTAATATTTGGCTCACTAGCCTGGCACTGTTATAAAAGCTTTAAAACAAAGCCCAAGAAAACCTTGGGAGTTTAAGACCTCTATCGTAGATTTTAGGACTTTTTTGTAAACCATATATAACTTAAGACGTCATAAGTACTATATATGGGCGATCGACAAATAATAACAATTCGATCTGTAAAGCAAAATGTTAGTTAGAAAATGCTCTTGCCTCCCTTTTAAAGGTTCCCCATTACCGAAACGAGTTCACGGCAATTGCAGGGGCCATTTACGGAACCCAATTTCGGAGCCCCCTTACGTAAATCACCCTGCCGTTGCAATCACATGACACCCAACCGCAGTTCGCTGGTTATTTATTGCTCGTTTAATGCACTGCTCTGCAAATGGGGAAATCCCCCGGATTAAGAGCGAGTACTAAAACTTTTGGCTTGACATTTGCAGGCAACGGCGTCGTCATCCACCTGCCCTCGCTGTTCGACGAGGTGCTGAAGAACGAGGCCAAGGGGCTGCAGCATCTGGAGAACCGGCTGATCATCTCGGACCGTGCCCACCTGGTGTTCGACTTCCACCAGCATGTGGATGGCATGCAGGAGGCCGAGAAGGGCGGCAAGTCGCTGGGTACCACCAAGAAGGGCATCGGTCCGGCCTACTCCAGCAAGGCCACCCGCAACGGCATCCGAGTGGGCGAACTGCTCGGCGACTTCAACCTGTTTAGCGACAAGTGAGAGAGGAGTTGTGCCCGGGGAACTCGGGGAACCCAGATTCTAACCGCCCTCTTTGACCCCCATTCAGGTTCAAGTCGATTGTGGCCACGCACGTGCGCCTGTTCCCATCGATTAATGTGGACGTGGAGGCGGAGCTGGCCCGCTACAAGGACTACGCGGATAAGGTGCGACCCTATGTCAAGGACACCATTTGCTTCCTGCACACCGCCCTGCGCAACGGCAAGACGATCCTGGTCGAGGGCGCCAACGCGGCCATGCTGGACATTGACTTCGGCACGTACCCGTATGTGACGAGCAGCAACTGCAGCATTGGCGGCGTTCTCACGGGTCTGGGTCTGCCACCGCAGACGATTGGCGAGGTGATTGGCGTGGTCAAGGCCTATACGACGCGAGTGGGCGATGGTCCCTTCCCCACCGAACAGCTGAATGTGAGTGCAGTCTTGGTTAAGCCTTCGAATTACGTTGCTTATGATCTATTCGTATTATCCAGGAAATTGGCGACTTGCTGCAGACGCGCGGCTTTGAGATCGGTGTCACCACCAAGCGAAAGCGCCGCTGCGGCTGGCTGGACATCCCGCTGCTGAAATACACGTCGCTGGTCAACGGCTACACTTGCATCTGTCTGACCAAGCTGGACATTCTCGACACGCTGGCCGAGATCAAGGTGGCCGTGGCCTACAAGAAGCCCAGTGGCGAGAAGCTCGATCACTTCCCAGGCACCATTGCCGAGCTGGGAAGCATTGAGGTGGAGTACGCCGTGCTGCCGGGGTGGCGGACGTCCACCGAGCACATACGCAACTTCAAGGAGCTGCCGGAGAACGCCCAGAGCTACGTCCGGTTCCTGGAGAGCGAGCTGAGCGTGCCCGTGCGCTGGGTGGGCGTCGGAAAGGGCCGCGAGTCCATCATCAACGTGCATTAACCAGCCAGCAAGTGTGCCGACGTACTTATGCCTACGATTTTGTGTATATGAGACGGAAACGCTTTAGAGCCCATTAGCCAGAAACGGCGCTTAAACTATCCAAACCACAACTACAGACCTAACCCACAAATGCAACTAATATTTCGACTATCTACAACATTTGGACACAAATTATTAGCCTATTGCTTCTTTAAGTTATACTTTTTAGTTTTGATGTTCACAAAATCATTTGAAGCGGCGCCGTCCGGGGCTCGCACGCATATATATACTATAACTTCTTGTTTGATGAGGACGTACTTAGTTTTTAAGATCATCAGGTGCAGTTTCAGATTTTTTGTATGCAAAGGGAAGCAGATATTTTTTATTGTACAATAACTAAATGATGTTGTTTTAATATTTAAATACAACAGTGTGCTCTGACTTGTGTAATTGTGTCGCAAGGTAAATACATTTTAAAGTCTAACAGTGATTGTCTTTCATTTGGGATGATTCGTTGTTTAAATTGAAGTTTATAGTATAATCCAGGCTATGTGTTATTGGATTTTTAATGTTTTTTATTTTATTACGTTGCAAAATCTTAAAGACTTGATGACTTACAATAAAAGTGTTAGGGCCAATGCCTTGCCTGTCTTTTTAATATAGCGTTTTATTCATAAACCTTTGCAGTTTTTCAATATTTTTAAATTAAAAAATAAAGTTTATAAAATCCATCTTTGGTTTTTATTACTTACCCAATAAAAACGTGATATATTTATGTCATCCGCCTTAAACTGCAGTAGTTAAATTCAAAACCGCGAATTCCACTAACATTATTGTTTTTATTTGATTTATAAACTAAACCCAGTTTTCAAAAAGTTTTCTTTTTAAAACTAAGTTTGAGTGCGCGGTCATCCCGACCACGACTTTTGGTATATATTATGGCTTTTCATTTGTATGTAAAAGGGTCACACTGACTTCTGGTCACACTGATTGCTACCTGTTTGATTTCTACGTTTCGTTTAATTTATTTATTACCTTGTTTACTTTATTTATTTATTGTTTTCTGTTAAGTGCAAGTGCAATAAAAGGTCCTTCGTTATGGTGAGCTATACATCATTTAAGGCTGCACCATCAAAGAGGGAAAGGCTTTCTTTTTTCACAACTGCACTTTCCACTTGACTGCCCCCATTAACCATTTTGTATTTATGCAACTTTCTATATCATATAACTTCTTTTCCAGGCTCGTTACTTCAAGGAACAGGATATTGATGGTGAATATTGCTACTACTCATTGATGACTTCATTCTGAAAACATTTCTTATCTTTAACCCCAGAGTTCCGTGAATGTTTTTATCTGTTCGCCCGTTCGGGCCAAATCAACAACTTGGACGAACTGACTGTAAGTGCGCTCTCACCCCAGAAATAAGCCACATACTGATGGTGGAAATTTCGTCATTCCCCAGGTCATCATGCGTTCGCTGGGTCTCTCGCCGACCATCCAAGAACTGGTTTCCTACCTGAAGCAGAAGAACGGAAAAATGAGCTTCGCCGACTTCCTGGACATCATGCACCAGCACTCCAAGGTGGAGAGTTTGCCGGACGAGGTGATCGCCGCCTTCAAGGCAGCCGATCCGCAGAACAAGGGCACCATCTCTGCCCGCCAGCTGCGCAATCTCCTCCAGAACTGGGGCGAGGGTCTGTCCATGCGCGAGGTGGACAACATCTTCCGGGAGGCCAATGTGAACAACAACAGCACGGTGCGGTATGCCGACTTTGTGAAGATTGCCTGCGCCCCAGTTCCAGACTACTATTAGACGACTGCCCAGGCAATAGAAAGCATTCCATTACTATAACATACTATACTAATACATTCCAGTAAAGTAGTTCCCCACAAGAACTTCGCACAATAAAGCTGGCCAACTCTGTGTTTGGGAAAAGTTCTTGGTTTTATTTGTACGCCAAACTTTTCGAGGTGTAAAAAAGGGCATGTGCTTAGTTGGCGATGGTGACCTCAACTTCTACGCCGGGCTCGATGTTGATCGAGGTGATCTTCTTGACGATCTCGGAGGGCGAGTGCAAGTCGATGATGCGCTTGTGGATTCTCATCTGAAAAGGATAATTAGGAATATAAGTCACAACTTGAAATTAAGTATAGTTAAAGTGATGCATCATTTTTCTGGGCAGATCATACAGATACTGTGGAAAATTGGTGGAATGTCAAACCGTACAAGATGCATCACTAATAATAACTTTTGTCGAATTCGGAGAGCCAAATTGTGAGGAAATACCAACAAAGTGGACTATGAGAACACGTTTTCTCTGGGCAAATCGTAAAGATACTGTAGAGGGACTGATAGAAGCCCAACCACGATATCAGATCTGTCCATTGGACTTGGAAAATCCGTATGCTATGTAGTTAAACCCACCTGGAAGCGATCCCAGGTCTTGGAACCCTCACCACAAGGAGTCTTACGGGTGGTGATGCGCAGGGTCTTGGTCGGCATGCGCACGGGGCCCTGGAAGAGTGAAAAATACAAGAGTTAGAACGGAGTCTTATGGGATATAGAAAGTACTGTAGCCTGAGCCATGTGATATTCCCGCGCTCGAGCAATAAGCGCGGGAATAATGTCCGACTCAGGCCTTTCCTCTGGCATTTATTGATGACTAGGCCAAGCGTCTGGGTGGACGCAAAGCCTCCAGGTAAATGCAAAATGGATCCTTTAGGATGCGGGCTCCTCACCTTGACGCGCAGGTTCTGGTTCTTGGCACCGTTGATCAGGTCGCGGCACACGTTCTCCAGCGAGCGCACGTTCCTGGAGGTCAGGGTGATGCGGATGCGGTGCACAGAGGCAGAATCGCCGCCATGGGGCTTCTCAATATCCTTGGGTGCAGCAGCCTGTGGATGTGCGGGAAACATGGGTTAAGTGGGGTTAGGTTGAGTGGCCGCCACACGTGGATGAGGTTTTCGTAGGAATTACGCGGATTTATCCGTGGCTAACTACTGACAGTAGTGGCATTTGCTTTGGTAACTTCTTTCTTACCATTATTTAGCAATTTCCCTGGTCGAGGTATTCAAATCTTTTTACTTTGAGCAGCGCTGAACCAGTCGAGTTGCTGGTTGAAAACGAAGAGAACGAGAAAGAGGAGGATGGGCAGTGCGACGGTCACACAGCAAAAAAAAATACCATCCTCGACAAAAAGAAATACCATTTAAATACCTTTCATAGAGGATGCCGCATACACTTTTATATATATTTTGTTTAAACATTGCTTTTGTTTATGCCAGCTTTATAATAATTTAGTTCTAGAAAACAACAAATTGATTTCATAAAAAATGCGGACTTATGCTGCATATTTGATTATAAAATAGTTTTAAAACTATTTACAGAAATAGGAGTCCCCCTGATACAGACATAGCGGGGACACCAACCACCAGGGCAGTGTGACTGTTTGGCTGAACGTGCCCCGTGGCGAATGGCCGCAGTTACCTGTGCAACAGCTGTCGCCCGCCGCGAATGGCCAGCGGCGAAGAAGCAGCGATTTGTGTACGTGTGTGTTTTGTCTTTGCGACGTGGTGATTACAGAGCCACCAGAACCGATACCGATCCCGAGCCGATCCGATCCGATCCCCGCCAGAATCCAGCACTTCCATGCAGATGCGCGTCGCCGAGTTGCCGGCAGCTCAGCTGCTGCTGCCCCTACTCCTGCTGACTGGCCTGGCGAGTGGTCAGCGCGTCGCTCCCGGCGTGAATCCTCAGCACTATGTGAGCTCCAAACTGGGTTAGCCCCTTCCCCCGCACAGGTCTAATCAACCCACTCAAATTGCAGCAGCAGGTGCCCCAGCAGGTGCCGCAGCATCACCCTCCGCCGCCGCCGCAGCTCCACCAGCCGGTGTACCAGCAACAGGTTCCCTCGGCGCCTGGCGTGCCTCCCCAGCAATATGTGAGTGGCAAACGTAATACCCTTTTCAGATAACTTATCCGTAATCTTTGCAACCCAGCAATATGAGCCCGTGCCCGTGCAGCAGCAGGCTCCAGTCCAGTACCAGCAAGTTCCTGTGCAGCAGCAACAGCAGCAGCAGCAGATCCACCAGCAACCTCCGCCGCAACAGGTGCATCAGCAGCAGCCGCAGCAGGGCCACCACCAGCAGGCGGGAGGCCACCACCATGGCCAGCCTCAGCAGGTCCTGAACACTGGCAACATCCAGCAGGAGCGCGCGTAAGTGGCCGCCTATCTTATCTTTGCCACTGGCAATCACCATTCATCAAGGGAGCTTTGCGGTAGCAGTCATAAATTAACCCTAAATGGCACCTATTTAGCTGAAGGTGATGGGAGGTGTTTAGCTGTACCTCTATTTAAGGCGTAGCTTTGCTACTACGAGGGAAGATGTCCATAAATTAACCAAACTGACCTACTTATAAAGTCAATGTGGTGTCAAGTGTATTTCCCTCATCAGTATTTTAAACATTTTTATAAGGTTTGCTGGTTAAACAGACTTAAATGATGTATTAACATCGCATTTATGCAACGTTTTCGGACTTTTTAAGTAGTTTTGCAGTAACAATTACTTATATTGACTTTCCCTTTAACTCTTCCTTTCAGTCACATCCAGGAGCACATGCAGGTGCCCATCGACACGAGCAAGATGTCCGAGGCCGAGCTGCAGTTCCACTATTTCAAGATGCACGACTCGGACAACAACAACAAGCTGGACGGCTGCGAGCTGATCAAGTCGCTGATCCACTGGCACGGTAAGACAACCACCAATACTTCATTATCTGGCTGGATGGTTAGATTTGCCACTGTGGTTTTTGTTTTTCGTTTTGTTTGACCCACTTTTCCGTTCTACCCTCTTTGCATATGCGTTAACAAACTGGGCTGTTTCCGGTTGTGGTTGTGGTCATGCTCCAATCTCATGCTAATCCATCTCGCATCCGCCATAACAACTCATTGCCACACAGAGCAAGGCAGCAAGGAGCAGCCGAACGGCGAGAAGCCGCACGTGGAGGAAAAGGTCTTCTCCGACGAGGAGCTGGTGGCCCTCATCGATCCCATCCTGCAGATGGACGACACCTCGCGCGACGGCTACATTGACTACCCGGAGTTCATCAAGGCGCAGCAGAAGGCGGCCGAGAAGCAGCAGCAGCAGCAGCAACAGCAACAGCCGCAAGACCCACAGCAGCAGCAGCAGCAGCCGGTTCATTAGTAGTCACCCAGCTCCGTTCAGTTTGCTTACACACCCATGTCCTCGTCCCGTGTTCTGTGGCGTGCTACACATACTCCTGTTTTCTGCCCAAAAAACATCCTGAAATTACGTCGACCACGTCGACGGTTTTAGCGCACTTTAGATAATTTCGTAAAAAATCTACTTAACATGCTGCAAGCATTCCCATCGGTCAGCTTTACTGAACAAACTTATCGTCCTTCTGAGAACTTTTTGCAAAAAGATTCCCACTTTCGAATAATGATCACGAATCTCTCAAGTGGTTTGTGCAATTCCAGCCGCCTTGTTTCGTTTTGTTTTCCATTGTCATACTTTTAGTTACTTTTCGATATGAACTAATTTTTAAGCGCATCTCTAGAGCAGCAAAAAACAGACTGATTGTGTAAAAGTTTGTTTTGTACAAAAAAAGAAGAAGCGAAAACTATGCAACAAAAAAACGAAGAACACCCCGTCTATGTGGAAATCTTTTTAACTGAAACCTAATATATAGACGCATGCAACTCTTTGTAAGTAAAGCCGAATTAGCGAATAAAGTCAACTCCAAATCACAGCCGACCACATCTAATCCCTCTATCAAGTAGTCACGTAGAAAAGAAAGTAATTAGTGGTTTCGGGTGAGCTTAGTTAATCGCTTAACCCTGCTCCAGTGAGCCCTAAAAGATTGTAACGCCTCACATTACCTTTCTAGTCAAAGATAGTGGCCAGAAGCCGGCCGAAGGTCAGGCCGAGCAGCCGGAGGAGCACAAGTCCGGCTCGGTTTACACGGACAAGGCCCTGGAGGAGACCATCGACTATGTTCTGAAGTCCATGGATCTGGACAACGATGGATTCGTGGACTGGGCCGAGTACCGCAAGACTGAGGCGAATATTGGCAAGGAGTAGACCCGTCCTCAGCCCCAGAGAGCCATAGAACTTGACAAATTGTTGATCTTTTTACACATTTGCTAAATACTACGATACTTTCCAAATTTTTGTACTTTGCTTAATAAAACGATGCTGAAAATGCAACTATAACAACTACTTATGGGTCGGCGAAGGTAAATTATATTCTATTTTGAATTTAATACTGATTACTAGAACGTTTTTCTGCAGGTATCCGGGATACGAACCCGGAGAACCCAGAACCAAAGCTCTGAAAAGCATAAAAGCTGCTTGCCCTCGCACAAAAGTCTTCCCATTGAGGAATTTCAGTGGATGGCGAGGCGTTGCAGGCGGCGGTACGAAAATCGGTCGCGTTGATAGGTGAAATCGGGAAGTAAAACAAACAACCGCTGCAGCACAAGGAGGTTTCGTGGGATTACAGAGTGCCAGTGCCCCGTCCGAGTATTACGCATACGCCGGGTGTGACGGAATACGGGGCTGCCTAGTAAACCCGAAATCGCTGCAAAATGTAAGCTAATAAAGTGGAGTGGTCGAAAATAAATACACACATACGGAGTGCAGGGGCACAATTATGGATCGCCTGCTGCCGGTCCCCGGCCGTTGATGTTGATTGAAAATAAACAATCCGCCCGGGTGGAGGGCTCCAATTGGCGGAATCCGGTCCACGTGGTCGCGTGCAGACGGGAATTACGCTCTGCACAAATATTTGCATTGCACAAATAGCCCAGCATAGTGTGCCATAATATCGATTTTGCCCAGCCTCGTGGATTGGGGTGGGTGGTGGGTGGTACGGCGACTGGTTGTACTTCTGAGTGCCATTCGATTCTCGGGGGAGATAAGCCGGCTGGGCATGCCATTACTCGGCGGCTCACTTGGAGTTCCAGTTTTTGCGGAAGCCTCTTAAATAAGGCTCCTCATTATGCACACGCAACAATGGGACGTTGATTCTAATGGGATTGTAATGCCCAAATGGACTGTTTCTAACACCATATCGCCAAAACCCTCATTTGGGACTGTGTTGGCTAATTTTTTGAGAACAAAAATTATATATTATAGTAAAGGTATCACCTTGATCCTAAAAATATAACGACATTATTAACAATATTATAAAGTGGGCTATTCAATTTTCATTATAAATCTCTGGCCATAACTAGATCAAGAAGATGGGGTTATAATATGTTGCTAGATTTAATAAGAATAAAAATTTCATAAGGTGAACAAATCGAATAATAATAATTATGTATTATGAAACACCTTTTTTTTTTAAAAATAAATGTTATAAGCAATTTAAAATGCTATGATATGTTTAAAGATAATAATAGCATTTTTTGGTTGTCCTAAATAATGAGATAACTAATCATTGTAGGGTTTTATTGTCTAATAACATTATAAATCATTTTTATTTATTTTTAACGATCCCTAGGGCTGCCATGCAGTCCGGAGGACGACCCCGCGAGCGCCTTCTTTATGCATTCCGGGGATGGATAGCATTTGTCGCCTTCATGGACCTGGGCACAGCGTTCCGTAGCTATATAGAAAGACGCAGCTTCCTCGGCGACCACAGTGACACCCAGTTCATAGAGGGTGAGTACCTGAACAGGAACTATATCTGGAATCACATAACGTGGTTATTTTAACAGGTGACTACACCATATCACGCATTATCGGAATGTACTGCCTGCTCAAGGCCATCGCTCTGGTCCACTGCACCCTCTACATCCACTACAGACCGTAAGAGATCCTAACCAGGTTAAGATTAGTTGGTATTAATAAATATGTATGCTTATAAAAGGGTTGTGAGCATGGGCGGCTGCTCCTTGGCCCTAACCATGGTCTTCTACGCCACCGAGGCTCTCTACTTTCGCTCCAGCACCATCAACTTTTACGTGATCTTCCCTTGCGTGCTAAACTGTGAGTTCTATGGTTTTATATATAATATTATTTAACTTTCTAATAACTATCCCTTTATGCAGCCATAACTCTACTGGGCCTCATCTACATACCCAAACGACTGCGGCTCTGGGAGCCAAACATGGATCTGGATGACGAAAACTCGCAGCTTCTCAAGCAGATGACGGGCTTCAAGAGGCGACGGGCGAAAAAACAATAATTTGACGTCTGAGAAAAGTGAAAAGGAAGGGCAGGAAACCCCGCTCGTTTCCAGCAGCACAGTATTGTGAAGGAATCGCAAATTTTCCGCTTTGGACTGCATTGGTGTGATAGCAATGGCATCAAGTTCATCATTATATACTCAATAGCAATACTGAAATCAACGCCAAATTAGTGATTTTCTATGAACTAGGTACGAAAGGGACGCGGAAGTCCCGGAATAAGTCAATTTCAGGCATAATCACTTCAAGACATATGTTGTACTTCCTTTTTATAAACCATATATTTATATACATTTCAAAATGTATAGCACACTAGAGTTCTTGCACTTTAAGAGTTGAAAATCGATATTAGGAACTATTCAAAATTATCAGAGTTAGCACCCAAGTTAAACAATTCAAATCGAAAGGCTTTAAATTTACAAATAAGTTCTAAATCATTTTATTTAGTGTTACGTTGGACTTTTCCATTATACATATATACGAATACGAATAGCAATTTATGGAACATGCTTCCGGGTCGATCCTAAAGTTAAGCAAACGCATAGTTGAACATTTTATACTCATCCACATATGATTAAAAGTTATATACATATAGAATAACAATAATAGTTTTGTACGCATTATGTAGAGTATGTTTGAATAAAATTTGAATTTCCATAAAGTGTGTTATATTTATTTTAAGTGGGAATTCTCGAAGTCGCTAAATATTGGCTTCTCAAAATCAGTTACCTCTTTCAAAAAGCCTTTAAAATGTATATATTTTGAAAAAAATCGTTATATTTGTTATCGATTTCTTATTGTCGATAGCTATCCGTTTCACTTACCAGAGCTAGCAAGTACATCAACCACGTGGAATCGATAACATCGATAACAACGCTGCTATACTAGTTAACGCGCCAGGAATTTGTTTTGTTTTAATTTCGTTTGTTTTGGGTGATTTTTGCGTGTTAAGTTTATTGTTAACCATGTATAAGAGGTTTAAGAAACGTACGCAGAAACCTCTAAACAGGATCGATGAGAATACGACCATGAAAGTGCCTGCAAGTGCATATTTTGGGACTTCCAAGAGGGGACTCCAAACTAATCTGTTCAAAATGTTTATTGCAGCGCCTGGCAGAGACGACCACGAATGTTTCCGTGGAGTCTACGTCCGCCGAGAGCGAGGAGAACATACCCGCCTCACAGGAGCACACGCAGCGCTTCCTGTCGCAGCACAGTGCGATCCTGGCCGCCACTCTGGGCCGCACTCAATCCTCCAGTCGGAACATCGCCACCCTCTCGCGGCAGCCCAACAACTTCTTTGAACTGGTCCTGATCCGAGCCGGCGTCCAGTTGGACCAGGGCGACAGCCTTGTTCTGTCCTGCGATCATGTCTCCATAGTCTCCAAGCTGCGGGACATCTTCACGAGTGCCTCGTCGTACACCGATAAGATGGAGACCTTCAAGTCGGGCCTGAATGCAGCCATGTCTCCCAGTTCCAAGCTGGTGCAGAAGCTTCTAACAGGGTGCACCGTGGACGCCGCTGGCGAGGAGCAGATCTACCAGTCGCAGAACAGCATGTTCATGAACTTCCTGATGATCGACTTCATGCGGGATTCCTGCGTGGAGGTGCTGCTAAACAAGATCGAGGAGGTGGCCACCGCGGATCGCGTCCTCTCAGGCCGGGCAGCCATGTCAATGCCCCTTTTGCCCTTGATGCTGACCCAACTCCGCTACTTGACCGCTTCGCACAAGGTGGAGATCTACGGCCGCATCGAGGGCATCTTTAATAGAGCTACGGAATCGGCCAAGCTGGACATCATAGCCAATGCCGAGGTGATACTGGATGCCAGTATGCACGATGAGTTTGTTGAATTACTCAAGTAAGTAAAGGCCATGATGTACCATCGCCTTCAGAGTGTTAAAGTCTAAAGTTTTGTTGCAGCATCAACTATTCTAGTACCGAAGAGCTCTTTCACATGACCACAGTGCAAACCCTGAGCAATTTATCGCTGTCAGACAGAACGCAGGCCAAGCTAAGACTGCGGATTTTGGAGTTTGCCACAAGTGGCCACTGTCCCGATACGGTAACTATATACTCATAACAGTTTTCTTTACTTTGTTAAAACTACCTTTACTGTAGACCTTGCCCCATCTCATCAGATTGCTGCTTAATATTTTGAAAATGGACACAGATGACAGTGTGCGCGATGTAAGATTATTTACCCTTTTCCAGATTTATCCTGCTTAGCATCGCTCCACTTTCAGTTAATAAGCAGCCTGCGGGAAATTTTCAACTCACGTCACACAGCTCAAAGCGACGGCAAATCGGCCACGAACGAAAATAAAAAGTCTCAGCTTGAGCTGTTTGGCTTTCTAGAACTCGGCTTAATACGATCTAAAAGATTTTATCAGGCCTTCCAAAGGTCATCTGCTAGTTTGTCTGCAGAGGAGTTTACGTAAGTCTGAGAAATCAATTATAAAGCATTTTAATATTCAGTGTTTTTTTAGTTCCTTTGATCTGATTGTTCTGCTTTTATTAATACACGTTAATGAAGATAATTCCTTGTATATAGAAAACATTGTAAGTGTTTAATAAAACTATTAAAAAGGTAACTAAATATTCTTAATAACTGCAAAATAATTATTTCAACAGCTTCGTCGCCGCATTAAACTGGAGCATATTACCGTGATGATTTTGGAGGAGGTAAAACTGCACTACAGACACATCCTCGAGCAGCATATAAGCACACTGATGAACATCCTGCACGACTTTATGCGCGAAAAAAATCGCACTGTGTCAGATTTTGCCAAGTCTTCGTACAGGTGCACTTACAGCTAAAATAATCAAATAATTTCTTAATTAATTACTTTGTTTCTTTCAGCATTCTTTTTAAGATTTTCAACTCAATACAGAAAAATATTCTAAAGAAATTGCTGGAACTCACCTGTGACAAATCCTCGCCCCACCTGACGACAATGGCACTGGAGTTGCTGCGCGAGCTGCAGCGCAAGAGCGCTAAGGATGTCCAGAATTGTGCTACTCTGCTCATCCCGATGTTGGATAGGATCAGTGATCTGACCCTTACACAAACTCGCGTGGCCATGGACCTGCTGTGCCACGTGGCCTTTCCGGATCCCAAGCTGTCGGCCTGCCTTCAGCTCCAAGAGCAAGTCGATATGGTGGTGAAGAAGCAGCTGATCAACTCCACTGACAATATAAAGAAGCAGGGCATAATTGGATGTGTGCAGCTCATCGATGCAATGGCTCGCATTGAGAACGATGCGGCGGAGCATGATGATTCCCTAAGGAGCGTGGAAAACGTGGATTCCTTGCCCGATGGGCGGGGCAAAATGGCCGCCAACTTGATCAGTAATTACATATTAACATTCTATTATAATCTGTATACTTACATCTTCTGTACCGCAGTCCGCACGGAGTCTTCGATTGGAAATAGCGTAGAATCTTTAGCTCTCTTCTATGAAGAACTGGCGACGGTTTTCAATCAGCGGAATGAAGGAACTTCCGCCTGTGACTTGGACTACCGATTTATTGCCTGGGCCTGCGACGTTGTGACCTTCCGCTTTCAAGCAAGCTTTGTCACCGAAGATGTACAAGAGACGATAAAGTATGTGATGATTAACGAATTTACTATAAACTCTATTAACTGGATTTGATTTCCAGGGGAATTAAACTGGACTATCAAATGAACATTAATGAATTGGACGACACAAACGCCAACACCGAATCGGATGTCCTCAACATTGGCATAAATATATCAAAATTGGTTTTATCGCCCAAAGCCAAGTAATTTCTCTGATAAATTACTATATTAATAACATTAATAATATATTATTTTGCAATAATTTCCATTTACAGAGCTTGCGAGTCCATATATGTGCTGGCGCCTTTGTTCAACTGTGTCAGAGTGCTGTACAAGCACCGCCACCAAGACAGTCTAGAAGGCATAAATGCTTTGCTGGGCTGTGCCATTGTTTTGCCCTCATTCTTCGAGGATGAGAACTATCTGGCCGTCTTCGACAACTTTGAGGCGGAGCAGCAAAAGGACGTTCTGAGCATCTATTTTCACACCGTCAATTGGATGCGGGTGTCGATCAGTGCGTTCGCATCGCAACGCGATCCTGCCACTAGGAGGCGGGTGCTCTCAAGACTCGGCGAATTGATACGCATCGAGCAGAGGATTAAGCCGCTCCTGGCTAAAGCGCACGCAGACTTTGTAGCCCCGCCTTACCAATTCCTGACCAACGCCAAGCATTCGGTGGTGAACCAGAAACGTGTAGGAGCCAAAGCGGCCGCCAAGTTCAATGCAACTGTAACTGAACCAGACCTAACTGGCAACCAAACTTCGATCGTTGACTTTACGATCAAGGTGGGAGCTTGCAAGACCGTCAAGACAAAGATAGACTTTGAGCAGATGTATGGACCGCGAGAAAGGTACAGACCAATGGAAGTGGAAATCATAATGCTGTTGGTCGAGCAGAAGTTTGTCCTGAATCACCAGCTAGAGAAGGAGCAAGTCGGCGAGTATCTGGGTTTGCTGGAGCTACGTTTTCTACTGGAGGATATGGTCCAAAAACTGGAGGCAGCAGTCCTACGTCAACAGGACTCGTCGGATGCGGATAGCTTCAGGCCTCACCTGACGAAGCCAGAGGATTTCATTTGTGATTTACTTCCCTGTCTGCACGAGGTGAACAACCACCTAATCACCCTGGCAGAAGCCATTGACAAGGAGCTTACGAATGTCAATCATGTGTACAGCAATCTGGATCTGTTCAAGGAGCAGTTTAATTATATTAAGTCGTGCTTTGGGCTGTGCGTTCGCCTGTTCGCCTTGTACTTCGCCTGGAGCGAGTGGACAGATAAGTCGCAGGCTGAGTTGCTACACAGTAAGTTGTTCAGATTTCACTGGAAACCCAAATACATAATCCCCATTTACTTGCAGAATCTTTGCTTAAACTGCAGCCCAAGGCACAGTGGAAAAGACTTGAGAAACAAACTGTTCCCCAGCTGGCAACCCTGACTTTCCAATACTTTTTAAAGTACGAGAAATCTGTGTTAACTCTTAGTACAGCGGTCCACCTTCACAGGTTGCTGCGCAGCTTGCTAAAGGTTGGAAGTACGCAAAACGATGCCAGCCAACCAAGGTTTCAACAAGACGAGGAATTACGTAAGAAGCAACAATCATGTATGGATTTCAGTCAGCTATATCGTATTAATCTTTCAGGATTACTATGTGGCAAGCTGTTGCGACGTAAGTGGTTCCACTACTCTGGCAGCCTGGACAAAGGCGGCCAGTGTAATATCTATTTGGACGAGCTGGTCAAGGGATTCCTCAAGAAATCGACTACGGAAAGTCAAACAGAACTGCTAAGCGAGCTGGTCAAACAATGCAGTATCCTCAACACAAAGGACAAAGCACTGGCTTCCTTTCCAAACTTTAAAAAGTAGCAAAAACTCCTTTAGCCAGTAACATATTTTTATTAATGCTGTTTATTTGTAGGGCCAATTTCCCCCTGCTCTTTCGTGGTCTGTGCGAGGTGCTAATACACTCCCTAAGTGGCCAAGTCAGCGTGGACAGCCGCAGACTGAACCTTTGGGAGTCCACAGTGGAGTTGCTAAATGGCCTGCTCATCATTGTGCAGCAGGTGGAGCAGCCCCGAAATTTTGGACTGTTTCTGAAGCACTCGCTGCTTTTCCTGAAGCTGCTGCTTCAGCATGGCATGCCTGCACTAGAGTCCATTGTTCGGGATGACCCCGAAAGGCTAACAAGATTTCTGCACGAGCTCCAGAAGGTGACCCGGTTCCTGCACCAACTTTGCTGCCACTCCAAGTCCATTAAAATTACGGCCATCATCAGCTATATTCCCAGTCTGCGAGAGACGATTGAGACGCTAGTTTTCCGGGTGAAAGCCCTCTTGGCTGCCAACAACTGTCACTCGGCTTTCCACATGGGGAATATGATAAACAGGGATCTTCACGGAGATTCCATAATCACGCCGTCCAGTTCGTTTGCCGGCGGGGAGAACAGCGACGAGGAGATACCTGCAGATGATACCAGCGTGGATGAAACCGTGCTGGGAGATGTAATGGGAATGACCACAGCTAGCGTGAGCACAAGGCCGAGTGATGGGAGCCGACGGAGCAAGTCCTCCTCCCGCAGCAAATGCTTCTAAATGTATGCTTTGAAGATTTAAAATAAATCCTTTGTTTTGAGCAAAGTTTGGGCAGTTTTCATTTGCTTAGCCTAGAATTGAGCAGACGACGATCTTTGCATTCTTTATTTATTTCATTTTTTATTATCTGGATGCAATTTTATTTAATTTTCGTATTACAAATAATAACAAATGTATGTATATCAAATATTTTAGTACAATATGCTTCTTTTCTCACTTTTATTTTCTTCGTTAACAATAATTGTTTATTAAGACGTAAAAGTTGTTCTCCCATTTTTCTCACATTCGGCCTTCCTCTACGAAGAATTCTGATTGTTTTTATTATTTAATTTCCATTTGTTGTTTTTATCTCGTAATAATTGGCGACGTTACGTTCACGGTTTATGAATCCCTCTCATACGTGTGGTATGTATGCAAATGTTTTGTGATGTATGTGTATCAATAGGTAGTTTATAAAAGAGTTTTAAAAATCAATCGTTATAAAATCGTTACATACGTAATTAATAGGGCAAAGAAAACACACACAAACTATAAATTTAAAGGTAAAACAAAAGTGGTCTAAGCAAAGCTAATCCTAACGTGTGTGTATGTTTGAAACAGATATTGTCTTCATACAAATCATGTTCGTTTTCTGTTTTCTCAGTGTACTAAAGAAGAAACAATCTTGGAATCTTTCCAAAGGTATCAGATCCTTGCATCCACTGCCACTGTCCTTCACCTTTCTTTATAAACAGGTGCGCTTGCTTAAGGCCGATTCTTGAAATATACATGAAAAGATTTTGCTGCTGAAAAGGTTTGGAAAGACGAAATTTGGAATAGGTCGAAATAATTTGTATATTTCAATTCACAATACGATCGTGTTTTTGATTTATTAATTTTTATTGTTTTCTTTATTTGCCAATTTTTCAAAACTTAAAACATTTTACACAAATTAATTTTAAAAATTTTTAATACGTACGCAGTCTGTTTAAAAGTAAAGTTAGATTATACACTCCTACGCCTACATATACATTATGTACTCAAATATATATATTTATAGAGAAAGATATATATATTTATTGTATATATAGATTTAGTAATTATGATTAAATCTTGCCTTTGCATCATCACAATTCATGTAAAGTTTTTCATTTTTTTCGCTCAGTTTCCATGCGCAGTTTGCAATTTTCTTGTCCACTTTGCTTTCTTTCATGATTCCTTTCGACTTTATAACTATTTCTATTTCGTTTTCATCATCAGTATTGTGTTGATTTTGTATTTGCTGAAGGTTCGGTTCTTGTTGAAATTTACACACGTATACAGTTATTGTTATTGATATTAGATCAAAGATAAATTTTGCTTGCGCTCCTCTTCACAATACACAAAAATTTAAACCAATTAAACAGCTAAACAAAGTTCTTTAAGTATTTAACATTAGTGCTTTATGTTAGGTCGTAAAAATATTTTGCTAAAAATTAATATTCATAGTTTAATATATATAACATACTATTGAAAACTTAAGCGCACAAACAAAACTAAATATTCAAATTAAAAACTAATTTTGCCAAACGTTTTTGCTTTCCCGAAAAATTAAAACAAAAATTACAAATTACAATATTTAACACAATTAGGGGTGTCGGGGTCTTGGGGTGTTGGGGCGTCGGGGGTCAAGGGTCAGAGGTCAGAGGTCGAGGGCAGGGGTGGGTAAATTTTGGGCATCCAAAGAAATGGTTTCTAAATAACGGCACATAATTTTGGTAAAAATTTCATACTCAATTTTGTGAATCGACGAAATCGGTAAACTTTAACGGATTGTGTAACAATTTGCCAATTGGTTTATAGATTTAGTTTAGTTTTTAGTTTACAATAGAAAAAACACATTAACAATAAAAACTTACAAATTAAATTACAAATTTAAAACAATATAAAATCAGTACAGTTATCGAATTAAACAAATCGTTAAAATTAATTATATTTATATATTTGCAATTTGAATTGGGTTCAAAGGTTTTAAGTCACCAAATGTGGAAATTTCCAGGGGCGAAAAATCGAGAATTTTGCATGCAAAAAGACGCGGCGTTATAGAATTTTCGTAATTCAGGTTCCTTATCAAATTAATTTACTTGCTGTGTTTGTGTGTGTTTAAAGAAAAAAAAAACGATTAAAGTTTTAAAATTATTCTCCACTTTCTCTTTTCGAAGGCAACAATCGATTGCAATTGCGTGAAATGCTCTCTCAATCAAAAAAGTAAAATATTTGGGAAAACTCGTGGGAAAACTTATCAAAAATAAAAATGGGTAAATATGTAGTAATTTTCTCTCTCTTGTTATTGTAGTTAGAAAATGGCGCACACTTCTCATCCCCTACAACGACAGTTTACTTTACTTTAATAATTATGTGTATATGTGTGTGTGAGTGTATGTGAGTGTTACTAAATTTAAGCTTAACTATGGTCATTTAGAATTTGTTGTATATATTCTCTTATTGTTTGTGGCTAATATTATGTGTTTAAAGTTCTTTGCTGGTTTGCAAATTTTGCGCAAGTTTAATTCATGTTCATTCATTACTTGGTTTTTATTTTATTTTTACTTTCACTTTAGGCAACTGCTTGGTGTGTGTGTCTGTGTATGTGTACTTTAAATTTAAAAAAAGTTATTGTTTTTAGGCTTATGCTGAACAATGTTCATAGATACGTTTTAAAACACACGCGTCCTTCATCCTCCGTCAACTGCCAACAGTTTTGTATTTTGCTTTATACTTGAGTTCAAAATTGGAAGTATTCTTTCGTTAGTTTAAAACTAATTTATATATTTTCGTTTTATACATTTATATATATTAATTAACTTTTGCTTTACTTGAGATCTAGCAATAGCGGAAACGTAAACGACAGAATTCCTGTTCAACCAAACGATTTTCTTTAATTTTGCAAAATAGAAAATATAAACGGGCAAGTTTTTGTTTCAATAATTTTCCCTATATAAACGTATTTTGACACGTGTGTGGCGTTTTAATATTTTATTTTTTATCCTTAGGCATGGAGTTATTTAGGTTTTGCAAGTCAGCTTGATATATTCGTTATTTTAGCTGTATTATCTGTGTGCGTAGCAGTTATAGATGAGTAAAGGAAAGTGGGGAAAAAGAGTTTAATCTGAACTTGATATTGGATAAGTGGATTTAAATAGAATTTCTAAGCTGTGAATGGATTGGTTTGTATCTTTTCTCTGCTAATTCGCACTCGAGCGTTGGCTAATTGATTTCATAGTTTTAGTTATCTTCGTTGAATCCAACGTTACTCGTTACAAGTGTTAATATTAAGTATGCGTTATTGTTATTAAAATTCATAATCAATTTTATCATTGGGCTCATTACTTTTACTTTTTGTGATGTGTGTGTCCTCCTAATTCGTTGCTTCGATTTGCAGACATTAGTCAAATTTCTGGTTGATTTGCGATCTACATCTGCTTATCAGTATTATCAGTATTATCAGTGAGTTTTAAGTGTAGTTTTGTATGTGTGCAATTCTTAGCTCTACGTGTTTTTGTTTTCGCTTCACTTCTGACAGATAATTGATTCGAAGTTGCCTAAAACTTACGTTGTTAAAAAATAGTTTGTTTTCGAATTACGCAGAAAGTCTTGCCAGTCGCCGTCGCCAGTCGCATTATATAACAATGCCGGCCGCGTTTTAATTTTTGTATTTGCTTATCGTTCTCATATCAACTCATTCCATCTAATTAATAATTTGTTTTGTTTTTTGTCAGTCAATGTTTCCTCACTAAGCTTTGCTTTTCAACTTGAATTGTGTGTTCTGGGTGTTCTTAGAATATTAAACAGTTTTCCACTTTCAATTCATCTGAGCTTGATCTCGTGTGCATATAT
Source organism: Drosophila biarmipes (assembly GCF_025231255.1). NCBI lineage: Eukaryota > Metazoa > Arthropoda > Insecta > Diptera > Drosophilidae > Drosophila > Drosophila biarmipes. The sequence goes on along the minus strand of NC_066616.1, from coordinate 17,486,095 downwards.
GTCTGGGTTTTCCATATGTCTTGTCTATACAAAAGAGGAAATCGCTTGTCTAAAATTTTCATCTCTCAACTTGCAATTTTCCAATGCCTATGTAAATATTGTAAAATGTTTCGAGTCGAATTGGTTTTGAATTTCGGTTGTTTAGGCTTTCTCAATGTATAAAAGGGTGCTACATGCTGCTTACGATTTAAAATCAATCTGCCGGGCTTAGACTGCTCTCTCTATATAGTTATAGATAAATATATTTTATATTTTCGTATAGGTTTTGCTATATATGCTCAATTATTGTTTCAATTTCGAGTTAAAAACGCTATAAGACAAAATTTCCTTATACTTTTTGTGAACTTTTAAAACGACTTGACTTTGGTTTATCTAAGTTGTGAGGCGCTGATGCTTGTTAAAATTGTGTTTCGGGAAAATCGAGCTAAACTGGTTGCGCTAAATGAAAGTGTTTCGTTTAAAATGCTCTCGCTGCAAAGGCTATTTAAGTGATTACATACAATACAATATACTCTACTCGACATATTGGCTGCTGCTATTGCTGATTTCTTGATTTCTTGACTTGTTATTATAGCATTTAGAGGGACGCAATCTACGGCGTTCATAGCAAAACGAACTAATATCGAAACGAGTCTCTAAACAATGCTTTTGAATTGTGGCTAATTGCGTTTCTTACACCTTATATAGTTGGTTGAAATTAAATGTATTGCTTTTAAGAAGGGCTGCTATGTTGTGTTTCGTTCTTCTCTCATTTCTTACTATGACGCGAAGGACCCTTCTCCAGGATGTCGCTCGGAGAAGGCTATTATATGTGGTTGTAACTTCCTGGTGTTCCTGCTGCTGCTGTTGTTGTTGTAGTTATCGTTAACTGATTTCAATTGGGTTGCTGTGTGGTTTTAACTCCATGCCGAAAACGTATCCATGTACCACTGTTCACCATTGGTGCCTAAAGGTTGCTGTGGTAGCGGTAAACTGCCCCAACTGCCGCCATTTCCTATTAAACCGCTCGGGTAACGTCGCTTAACATCTGCCGGATTTTGGTGACCTCCATCGAACTTACGTTTACCGACTACTGCAGATGGGCGACCGTGACATTGGCAAGCATTCGGTTTTTGTTTGGTTTTTTCGTGTGCGTCGAGTGTTGGTTGTTTGTTTTTGGGTTGAGGGTGGTGGTGTGAGGTGTTTTTCGAAAGAAAAAAAAGAGAAAGAGAGTTAAAAATGTTGTTAATACAAAAATGGTTCAAAGTTGTTGCTATTATTTCTTTGTTTTGGTAGTTGGTTGCTTTTTTTTGGATTGATTGGATTAAGTTCAACTGGTCTATGGTTCGAATGAGGGTTGTCTTGACGTTGTATTAGTTATTTTAGTAGCACAATTTGATGGTTTTTTCGTCCACTTCGATTTCGCTTTGTAAGTGGTAGTGGTAGTAAATGGGGGAGACGGTCGTTTGTGTTTCCATAAAAATATTAAAGACAACACCATTTGATCTTTTGTTTGTTTAATTTATCTCATCATTGGTTTTACACATCACAAATCGGGGAATCGTGTTAACTCGACATAACGCCAGGGACTTGGGGACACGGTTACATGTACAAATGTGTTGTGTTTGGGGCTTGTGTGTGATTGTGGTGTTACTTGGTGCAGAGTATAATCGTGTTTGTGTGGGAGTTAACAATTACCAAATGGGCTTTTTTGTAAGTAAAACAATTGTACATGACATTATCGCCTGACATGGAACATGGAACATATAGTACAGCTAACGATAAGGCTAGCGGCGATAACCGATAACCGGGACAGGGTTGCACAAACAGAATCGTCCGCCAGATCGATGAATGGAAAACAGAGCGCTGTACTTGAAAAGCTCGGTGTGTGTTTGAAAAGGGCCTTGACGTCGAGTGTGCGGGCTTCTCCACTCTCAATTTGAAATTTGGAATTTGGCAAGGACTTCTTTCGGTGTCTAGGGGCTGAACTGATCTGATCTGATCTGGCGCTAATTATTTTGGTGCTTCATGTTCCTAAGGACGAGACGCGTGATGTGTATTCTTGAATGACGAGTTTCTTCGTTTGAATTCGATTTTGAAAAACAAAATGATATATGCAGATAGATATATCACGCATGGGGTGAATGTGTTCTTGCGACGGAATAAATTTGGCTTAATCGGACTTCCGCTTGGATTTCTTTTCTTTTTCGGGCCGAGACGACTTGGATTTGTGGGAATGCTTCTTGGACTTGTGTGACTTGGTTTTGCTATGTGAGGACCTAGGGACTTTACGCTTCTTCACCGGAGAGCGACTCTTGTCGCTGTACCAGGACATGATCGATGTGCTACGCTTAGTTGCCCTCCATATATGACTTGAGTGCAGCTCCAGCTAGAAACAGATTTAGGATTTTGGATGTTTTTTTCTTTTGCATTCATTTTTTAGATTTTGGGTTGTGTTTTATTTCGCTGACACAGCTGTGGTTTTCAAAAACAAAGCGCTTGTAATGAGCATGTGTGTGTGAAGCATTCTAACAGTGAACAAAAAACGAGTCTTCTGGGGAAGACAAAAGTATCTACGAAATACAGCCACAAAAATGTAAAGCGTGTTTAAAAACGGAAGCAGGTGATTGGGAGGTGTTCTTTGTTGGGTGGGTTGGTTGGGTGCTTCTCGAGGTCGTCACGCTTTTGCCAGCTGGTGTTAGTCAACCCACATTACGGGGGCAAAAGCGTGATCTGTCTGGGGTCCTCCGCTGTATGTATATACAAACGAGTATAGATTCCATTGACAACAAATTATAACAAAAATTGGTTGGTGTGTGTGCGTGTTGTAAACATAATACACGAATCGATTAGTATTTGTTTATACATAAAGTAAATAAAAACGATCTCAGTTGGTATCGGTGTCACCCTGTGTGTGGATATGATATGTATGAAATGTTAAAGGGTGGTTATATTATACATATATAAGGTCATATTGGTATACATGTGTGTATAGGTTACTAAACTATTATTTTTTATTATGTTTTTGTTTTTTTTTTTGGCTTTGCAAAGCATGATGGATAATTAATTAACAAGACTCACAATTCGATATACATAAATCACACAAAATATCATATGTATATTGTTAAAGTATGGGCTAGAATATAAATAATGTATAAATAAAGGTTTTACATTTAGATTTGTGCAATCGCAATCGATCAGGTCAATCTTGAAACGCGTATCATTTGTATAAGTATATTATTTGTAGCTGGTGTCCAACAAATCAGCGCGGGGTAAAAAAAACACAAAAAATTATATACACGTACGTCAAAATTTTGGATGGGAATCGTTATTTTTTTTTCGTTTCGGCTGGATGGGTTCTATAGATGGGTTAGAGACATTGGTGTTAATCGGAACAGAGATGGGTGCCAATGGTGCTTCTGTTCTCCCCCCACGACTCTTTCGACTCTCTATGGCGCTTAATTAGTGGGTGACAATATATTCTCTGTGCTCGGGTGGTTCGGTGGGACATAAATACTAATCGATTCATAAACGTTTACAGACATTGCTCATATAGTTAGGTACATATTCAAGACGATATGCGCATAAACAATTACATAATTTGTTATAATGGCTTTCCATATACATAGGCGATGTTCGATTGTGTGTATGTGTGTGTGTGCAAGGGGGTGGGTGGGTGGTTTTTGTTTTTAATGGCTGTCGATTGCTGCTTACAATTGGTAAAGAGTGTGAAAAAAACCATGCATCAAAAATGTAGCATACATCTCAGCGCTGACAGGGCAATGGAAAATAAGTGGACAATCGTAAGCAGCAAGATCACAACTACTTGGATCACAAAGAAACATTTGATAAGAAAAGTATTTATAATGGAAATACAAAAAAATAACCAAGGATGGGGTAAAACTTTACAACATTTAGAACAGTTACAAATGCGATACACACGACATTGAAGTGACCTTTTTTGGGGGGGTTAGGATCTGGGTTCGGGGATTCACACTATATTAAGTCTCTCGTTATGTTCGTTTGTGTGTGTTGGTGCGCCTGATGAGTGTGTGTGTGTAGGTGTGTTTTCAGGGGTGTGGGTGGTATTCGGTATGCATGTTTACATTTTTACTTGGCTTTACTTATTAATTGATATGAGTTTGACATTTGCAATGTACACATATATGTATATATTCTCTCAAGTTTGTCGCTGTTGTTGGTTGGATTATGCGGTTTTCACTTGGCGCAGGTTGTTTGGGATTGTTTTTGATTCGATTTGGTTTGAATTTGAATTTGATTGGCTTGATTTCTCATAGTTATGTTGATTGGTTTGATTTCGGTTTGGTATTTTTGTAGTGGTGTGTTTTTTTATTGAGATACGAGTACGTTCTTTGTGTTTTTTTGTTGAGCTCACCTGGTAAATTTTGTAGCGGCTTGACGTGCTGGGTGCCACGAACGCTGGGACGCGTTGGCACCACCCCACGGACCCCCCCGGTTGCTGCCGGCGCCCCCTGACCGGTGGCCCCCCGCTGAGCTACCGCCGCCGCCGCCTGTCCCGCCGCCGCTGCCGCTGCCGCCGCCTGTGGCGCTGTTTGGGCCCCCAGACGACTGATGCTGCCACGTTGGCCAACGATTCTGCCACGCGGCATTGTGACTCCATGCCCACGACCAATTCCCTACACAGCCACATCATCCACATCATCATCATCATCGTGGTCATTTTTCACAGTGGTTAGGCCATCATCATATGATCATCATCATCATCGTCATAATTGCATGCATTAGTTGCGTTTTGTGGGTGGTGTGTGGTGTGTGTAGTGTGGTGTGGTGTATGTGTGTGTGTGGGGGTGGTGGGTGGTTCGAGAGCGTGTTTTATGCATTTCCAGATTCGGTTCCATTTTCCATCATTTTCGGTTATCCATCGGTCGTTGGTTTGGTTTTGCGTTTTGATTTCGTTTTTGATTTCAGTTTTTCAGGTTTCGAGATTTTTGTTCGAATTTTTGCATTTACAATTTTTCAATAGTATTAGCATTTGTTTTTTTTATACATAATTGAATGTGTTTGTATATATATGGATCGCCAAGATAATTGTCAAATTTTGGTCATTTCAAATTTCGAATTGAACGAAAAAGTGTAAGCAAAATAAAAGTACGTTTTTGAATTGATTTTGAATTTTGATGGTCGAATCGATGAGAATTTCGAATTTGGAGCGGTTGCATTTTCGGAAAGAGGTGGGGGGGTCAGAAAAGCAGTTTTCGTTTTCGGTTGGTTTTGGAATCGAAAGGTTACGATTTGGTTTTAGATTTGGTCGTTTTGGTTGGTGGTTGATTTTCGTTTTGATTTTGATTTAGGTCGGTGGCAGAGATAGAATTTGTAATTTTAATGTGGGTTTTTTTTTTTGGTTTTGACGAACATATATATAATTTTTTTCAAGATTTGTTGTTTTTTTGTCATATTGTACCGAAAAACAAATGAATTGTTTGTATATAGATAAGTATATAACAAGAACACATAAAAAGAAAGAAAAGAAAAGAAAAAAATCGAAATAAACGCGTTAGATTCTTGGTGTAAAAACTGTTTGTTTGATTGCACATACACGATATGATGTATGCACATAAAGTATGTATTATTTATATAGAAATTACTAAGATGTATATATATATACTGTTCTCTGTATCATGTGTAAACTGAGTGAGCATTTTAACTAGTCAATTGGGTATCATTATAATATACTTATAACAACGGATCTGGGGCGCTTGAAACGTTCAAGTCCAAGCAACAAAAGTTTTGCCTCTTGCGATTGACACAATATTCAAAAATAACTTTACCATGTTTGTAAATTTGTTTCATAACGTAACTAAGGGAGTACAATAAGCGTAATGCGGTTAATTGGTTTAAACATTAAAGCGTTTGCGTTGGTACAAATAATAAATATTTTAGGTATTAACATAAAGCGATGCGCACCTAAGTGCGCCATTGTAATAAAAAGCGCTTCGCTTAATGGCTAAAAATTAATTAAAATTATAACGTCAGCACGCCGTGTTCAGCTCATAAATATGCTATTAATGGTTACTCCTCGGCCTGGCGGTATGGAGGGTGCAATTAAAATTATAAATAAGTAAGCAGGTGGGGTATACGTACAAGCAAAGCATAAGTTAAGCGTAAAAAAGCACCGTGGGTTAATTTTCGACTGCGGCATGGCGCGATGAGTCCTTAAAATACTGCATGTTGGTTGTTTCCATGGGCAAAGCGAAAACAAGGCGAAACAAGCAACAACAAATAATCCTTTTTCCGGCAATGGGCGTGCACGTGTATTTGTGTATCTGTGGGTGTTGTGTGGGCGTGGCATGGTTTTTTGGGTTTTGGGTGAATGGTGGGTGGAATTTGGCAGCAAGAGTCGTGCAAATTTTGACTTCATATAAACGAAACAAAGAGAACAGGTTTTTGGGGAAATTAAAGCCAAATGATGAAGCGTTTTTTTCAATTAAAATAAATCAAATACGAAAAACTAACTACAAGTCAGGAAGGCAATCAACTGAGGGCATTTGTATCTAAATCAAAACGGAACTCTACAAATCTTGTGTTTCTGTGTGCGTTTGTGTTCTTGTTCTTCGAATTGTACTGCGATTCGAGAGGATCTAATGTGGGCGACAGATTGTCGATTGGATAAACGCACCATAACGCTCGTCGAACCACTCGGACCACTTGCCGATCCTCTGGCCGATCGCTGGCCACCGGACAGCGGCGAATTCTGGCCGCCGCCCGACGAGAACGGTACCATCGAGCCGCCGGCCACGCTGCCGCCGCCGCCCCCGCTGCCCCCGTTGCCGCTGGGGTAGTCATAGTAGTTGAAATCCCCATCGTACGAGCGGTACAGCTCCTCGTAGAACGATTCGTTGCTATAGGTGCCTTGGCGGTAGTCCGAGAAACCGAAATAGTCGTAATCGTACTCTAGGGGGTGTGGGGTGGGGTATTAGGATTAGGTTTGGGATGCTAAATGGGCTACGATACACGGCTTTGGGGATATACGGATGTAGACCTATACCTAAGCTCCTCCCTGATATGATATCACTAGGCTGCCAATTCACTTTGCCAATGTTCGACGAATCGGGCGCGTACTAAATCGGGGGGCGTAATATGTATCTTGTCTGTGGTTGGTGGGTGGTCTTGGTGGCTTTGGTGGTTCAGATGTCACGCTAACACACGCGAGTCGGTATGTGGCTTAAGTAGATGAGACTTAGGGTTACTTACCGGTGATATAACATCAAACAGTATACAGGGTGCTTAACATTCGCTACACAGAGAACACAATTGCAACATTTAATTATCGTAAACAACTATGGACAACGTTTAAGGTTAATGTCTAATGTCTATGCTTTGGTTATGGATAGTGTGTTATTTTCTTTCGGTTTCCTGATGCCCTGCACTTGGCGACAAAGAGAGTTCGTTTCGGAGTGGGCGGGCGGGAGAGTCGAAGATGGGTTGTACTTATAAAAACAAAAACTGGACAACATCGATAAGGAAATCAAACACAAACATGCGTACAAACCGAGGATAATAATTGTAGTGGAGGATACATAAATAGAGCATTGACATATAACTTGCAAATGCGAGAGTACCAGAAAGAAGGAGACAACATTTACGATTAGTAAGATGGGGAAATGGTTATGTTCAAGTTACTTCAATTGATGGCCAATGGTCAGAGATCTTAAGGTTAGTGGTTAGTGGTTAATGGGCTGGTTAATCTCGATCTAGCTGGATACGTTTCTCACTCGACCGGGACTCGAGGGCAGTGCTAAGCGTGACTTTGGGGGCATTTGGGGTGAGAGTGAAAGTGGGGGTGTGCTTGTGTTTGTTGTTCTCGGGGACGGCTATACAAATGTTAGTGGCTAGCGCGCGCTTTCTAAACCTTAATTAACTTAAATGATGAGGCGAGGAGAAACAATAATCAAGTTAAACAGAGGGTAACAAAACGTTGCGTTTGATGGCAGACATGATGGTATTGAATCGTTCAACTTAAGGCATAAACTGCAGACCGGATTAGTGTTAGCTTCGCTGCGTTTCTCGGTTAGACTTTCGAGCTAAGAACTGAAAACAACCTATAAGATACTGTGTGTGGATGAGTGGTGTTAGTGTGTGTGTTTGAGTGTGTGTGAGTGTGCCTAACAACTTGGCTAATTGACTACGAGAACTAAACCAAATTAACAAAAGTTATAAAGTATTTTTTCTCAATTGTGTGGAGTAGTCCCCAAATGAAGGGGCGCCTGCGGCCTCCTCTTCTCTCCTCATCAATACATCAACATGATTGGCATGGCCGTTGCGAGCCATGCATATACATACAGAGACATCTGGGGCGCCACCGGAAACGGAAGCGGCCCCATTCACTTGGCAAATTTGCCAAACTTACCGTATTCGCGAGGTATCGGCGTACGCAGCGGCATGCGCGCCCCTTGGAGGCGCATGGGCGTCAAGGACATCATGCTGGGATGTGTCGGCGACAGGTTTCTGTATGGAGACAAGGTTTCAAATCTTTACAAGGCAATCCCACACGGACATGGCATTCGAATATGGGTTAAGGTTTGGTTTATTTTTTGGTGTCGTGTTCGGGGAAGGGTGAAGTTCGTTCGCGTGGCGGCCAATTGGCAAAGAAAGAAAGAAAACAATAATAAAATATAAGTATAATTAAATGACTGCTTGAAATGATGGCGACTTGAAGAGCAAACAGACGTTTTCAATTTGGTTTTAGCCGAAATCTAAGGTGCCCAATGGATTTCTTGGTATTTAATTTGTTTTTGAATTTTGCGCCAATAGGTGTGGGTGGGTGGCTGTGCTGGACAAGTTCTTTGTTATAGGGAGTACTTGGGTGGGGAGTTTTTAAAGTAGATCAGCTGGCAGTACATACCCCACGATTCCGGGACGCGCTTGCATCATTTGCATCATACGGCGCTCACGGGCACGCAGAATTTCCTCCTTTTTCTTTTTGTCCGAAGGAGGTTTGGCGAGAGAGACCTACGGGGGTTTCAAATAAATCATATAAATTATGTGTTTTACGGATTGAAATAGGAGGAAACCCACCTCAATATTCGAGGCGCCGATCTCCTTGCCATTAAGGCCACGCATAGCTTCGACGGCGCTATCACGATCCTCAAAGTGTATAAAGGCATAGTCTTTAATCTTCTTAACGCGTTCCACCTTTCCATATTGCTCAAATTGCTCCTGTGGGTAAAACTCATTATAATACTATATTAAGAAGTGAGATTTTGTAGTACTACCTTTAGCTTATCCTCTGAGACGTCCTGGGTTAGATTTCGCACATACAGAACTTTAACCTTGGACATGGTTTGTTCATCCGGCTCCTCCTGTGGATCGGCCCAGTCGACTATTATATCACATCCCCAAACCTATAAGCACACCACTCTCATTAGGATGCTGTTTTAGAGACTCCCGATCAGAACTTACCTTAATTCTTCCTGTGCCGAGCCTTCGTTTGGCCAAAGATGCCGCCTTGTGTGACTCGTACTCGAGAAAGCAGAAGCCGCGGTTCTTTTTCTTATCATCTGGCGAACTGTATATGATCACCTCGTAAAGGCCGGCTATAGGTTCAGATTCGGGATCAGGTTTATTTTTAAATAAAGAAAATTGTCATTTGAGTACGGTGAATAGAAATCGTGTTATCAGTTCGAATGCAATGTGATTAGTTGGTTGCATATGTAAAAATTGAAACGAAAGTAATACAACAAAAAAGTATTTGTATCTGTATCGGTATATTGGCAGGTGTTCGTGTGTGCGAGAGTGTTGGAGAGTACAGGTGATAAGACACTGAGACGCACTCTGGGCGAATATTGTTGATAAACGGAATACTGTATTATATTTAAACAGAAATGCACAAAATTGTACACCGCAGGAGGGCGGCTTCGTAAAATAATGAGCATTTCCGTGGTCTGAATCTCTATATAACATGTAGAGCGAATTAGATGATTTTGAAAACCAATGCCAACAATTGCTGCTTGCTTAACTTTTTGAAATACTTTTGAATAGTTGAATGCGCTAAGCTAAGGTAACATTTTCGGTTTTGTGTATGCGAGGTTCGAGATTTAGAGAGAGTATTACAGAGAGCGGGGGTATAACATTAGGTTGGATATGTAGTACGTATAGAGAGTATTGTAAAATGAAACACACATTTAGAAAAACACTTAAAAAACCTCTGTTGCTATTTGTTGCTGTTTGTTTTTGTTTATATATAGTACATGTTGCAAGTAAAATAGGAAAAGTAAAAAAAAACAGGTATAACCAAAAACACAACACGAAGTATAGAGAGCACACATTGAGCTTGGATTCATATTGTTCGTTTGGAGTAATGGAAACGATAACGGGAAAACTATACACAAACATAGCCAGAGTTAGACAGATTAAGAGATACAGAGAGAACGGTGTGTACACTGAGATACAAAGATAGAGATCGGTAGATAGAGAGAACAATAACGTAACAACGAAATATGGATATTGGATTTTGAATTTGGCTTAGTTTCTCGTCGATTCGTTTGCATCAATTGCTCGGGGGAGTAGCGCTTATGTGAGAGATAGATACAGAGAGAGTTAGAGTAAAATGAGTTCATTTTTAAGGCTTGTAGTCTCCAGTCATTAAGTAATGAATTTTATTTATTCAACATGAATAGGCCAAAACATATCGATTTGAGTACACGAATTACTGTTTCATATTTTGGTTTACTTGGGGGACAGGATCGCTTTTCGGTTTCGGTTTCAGTTTCGGTTTGTGTGCGCCGTTTGTTTTCTATGTGTATATGATATAGGTCTGCACTAAAACAAAAACTAGGTTCACATCCCTTTGGTATTTTCGGTTTTCAAAAATATTCAAAATGTTTTGGTTAGCGAATTGTTTAGCTACAGGTTTTCAATGTCAACAAATTGGGCACATTTAATAATTGGAATGTTGAACAAAAAAATATTGAAGAACAATTAGTTTTTTGTTGTATTTACTAACAGCGCTTAACGCTACAGAAAATGAGTGATAGTAATGGCAAAGAGGTAAAAATGCAATCGACCCAAGGACAGGGCTTCCGTTCAGATAAAAAGCCATGTCCTTAAACCTGGTCGTTGGTTAAAATGTTTCAATTTTGTGGGGGGAGTTTCAAAGTGTTCGATAATTTGGTTCTTTTCGATTTCGGGGGTTTAGCATTTTAAAAGCGAAAATTGCAAAACAAAAATCCAATTGATACTTCATTTCGTAGGCTTCCATGCGCTTTTCAATTCTGCAAGTATCGCCCCTAAAAACATTTACAAGGGATTAAGTACAAGTAGTTGGGGTTGGCCAATTCTGGCAGCCAATTGGGGTTTGTGCTGGGCTGGTATTTTATTTTTTTCGGGGTCTTTTGCTTTGTTTGTGGTTGCTGTTGCTGTTGGTTTTTGGATCACTTACGTGCATGTTTTGAAAATTCCTCAATTAATTCGTCGCGATCTCTATTCTTAGGTATATTGCCGACAAATAGCCGGTGATTGTTAAATGATATCGTAACACCAATCTTTTTGCCTTTCCGAATTTCAAAATCATTTAGCTGCAATTGTTTGAAAGTTCACACAAAACAAAAGAAAATTTTGATTTGCTATGAAAAATTTGTAGTTCATTGGTACTGCGATTTGATTTTGGATTGATTTGGTATCGGGTTTGTGGTTTGTGGTTTTCAAAGGTGGTTGAATGAGTGTTCGTGTTTGATAGTAGTTCTCATGGGTGGGAGAAAGTGTGGAGTTCTATTATCTAACTTTAGTAACGTTTGGTTTTTCGTAATAGTTTGTATTGCGTGCCAAATAAAAAGGGAATTTACTCAAAAATAAGGTTGTTCTTTAGCTAAATTCCAGTTGATTCGATGTGGATTATTCGTTTTCACTACCAGTACTAGTACTTACTATGCGGCATAATTACTTTGAAATTAAAAAAAAAAATGGGGATACTCTTCGGGCTCTGTGCAGCCAGAAAGTCAAATGCGACTCGATCTTACCTTATTAATTTCATTTGAGATGACTTTCTGGCTGGCACACGGCGTATACTTAATATTCATAATTTTCAGAGCCTGCCGTCCTACGGTGTGATTAATATTATAGAACATAATGGAAAACAAAGTTTTGCAATGCATAACAATTTGGTAAAAAATTTAAAAATTTGAATATTTTTTGGTTGGTTCTTTTTTTTGTAGGCAAAGTTAATGACTGGAGATATTAGGTAAATAAGTTAAAAAGAAATATTCTTATACGACAATTCAAGCTTGTAACGAATGGCAATGAGACAAATGGGCGTGTCGCTGTATCTATGTGGGCATGTAGTAGTATTGGTGTGATTGTGTGTGTGCTATATATGAGGCAACGTATAGATATGGTAAAACTGAGAAATGCATCCGACGATGTTTGTGGTTCGGTTTTTATTCAATGGGGCGAGAGCGCATTTGAAAAGAGTGTCTCGATTTTTGCTTTCGGGGGAGAACACTTTTCCATTCGTTTTTTTTAGAAGTGTCGAGATGGCAATGGCGGATGTTTGGATGGTTTGAGGTGGAGGGTGAGTAGTAAGGATGAGTTGAAACAAAAACATATAAATAAAACTGAATTCATAAGCCCTAAGACCCTTTCTAACCTACTGTCTTGCTTCTGCAATTAGCCAATTTCTGTTGGTTTAGCCAATTGGATTTTTGTTTACAATTTAGTGCCGATTGCGAAGTTGCCTTAGCTTGCAACTCCAGTGATGGTAATTTAAAATACATTTTTTGGTTAATTTCGTGTTTTGTCAATTTACCTGTAAGTTTACCAAATTCCTCTAAAATTTCATCTTTGCCCTTTGACTTGGGAATATTGCCTACGAAAAGGCGCAGATTCGGTACGCTTATATTTATTTTCAGACACTTGCCGGGTTTTATTTCGTGATTATCGAGCTAAATTGTGGAAGGGAAGGTAAAACGATTCTTTTAATACCAATTCAATGTTAATAATAAATCATAATAAAATCATAACTAACAAATAATTTTGAACTAAGGCTCATAAGGTCGATAAGAGTAAGGGAGGGGTTAAATAATAAGGTTAGGATTGTTAAACTTTTCGTTTGTTTACCAATTTCGAAGCCGGCCGCGTGGCATGAATTTCGGTTGAGTTTCGTTTTGGAAATGTTAAAGGAAAAACGTTTGGTTAGTGGTTAACTGGTTAAGGCAGAAGATATTGGAGGGCCAATATCGTGGTCTGAATTTTGGTCATGCTCGTCTAAATAAAACCAGACAGTGAGATTAAACGTACGCTGCTTAGTCGACTACAAAAGTTGATAGCTACATAGCTGGACTTAGGACTAGAGAAAATTCAACTAAAAAGAAAATAATACAGATACAGAGAAAAAGAGGGGTTTTCAGGTGGGTTTGTGTGTTTTTTTAGGGAGGAGGCCAAATCTTGTACTCGTTGAGGAAGAGAACTCTTTTCAAACTTGCAATTTGAACGGATTCAAGGCGCTGCAGAGATTCATTTGCATAAATTAAGATTACAACTCATAGAAGACGGGACATGCATTACATAAGATACAGAAAGATCAAGTAGAGAGAGACAGCGAGAGAGTGAGACAGATAGCGTTGCCTAAAGTTCAAATTTAATAGTTTATAGCGAAGGCAGAGGTAAAGTTAGCATACGGTAAAAACTAAATAAATTGCACAATTTCTCATGGTCGGATCTAAAAGCGCCAAATCGTACAGGTCGTATTGGTAATTTTTCAGGTCTTGCTGTGGGGAATTTCAGAATATTTGAATTTTGTTTTGGCCGCATAACTGTTCCTACTTCTTCCGATGTGTAAGACACGATAGTAAATATGTGGATACAATACGTTAAATATGTTTATATAGGATAATGTATATATCGTAAGAGTTAGCAATACGTAAAAAACATTGAAGCGGGGGTTTTTTTCTTTAGGGGGACTGGGGTTCTGGTTCTCGAGGGGTGGAGGTGGTGGTCGTGGGTATGGATGGTCGGTGGTTGGCTTAAATACCTGTCGCACTGCATTGACGGCCGCTTCGCGATTTGTGAATGTGACAAATGCATAACCACGATTTGTGCCCGTCATCGGGTCCATCATGAGGCGTAGGTCCCAGATTGTGCCGCAGTCCTCGAAGAGCGGAATCAGTTCGTCCTCGTACATGTCCTTGGGTATCTTGCCGCAGAAAACCTCGCAGCCGTTGCCCGGCACATTGCCCTCCCAGTCAGGAGGCGGCCCACCGTATTTGCGCTGACCTAAAGATGGTAAATCACAGATATGATATTAGGGTTTTAGGATTTATAATATGGAATTAATATATATGCTCACCTGTCGTCACATCTAATGTGTAGCCGGTGCGCTCGAGGATTTTCTTGATCTTGTCCTCGTCGGGACCTTTGACCTGAATGGCAGCTGCGGGCGCGGCCACGCCCTGTTGGCTGGCTCGACTCTTCTGGCGGTACGTCTTCATCACGCCGCACAGGTAGGCGGACTTGTTTGACACGTGCTCCAGGTTCGATTCCAGGAACTGACCCAACACATTCAAGGCACCATCGACGGGGAACTCCTTGAGCGCGTCCAGGGCGCGCTCATCCAGCTCGGCGTGAGCCAGCTTGCCGGTTTTGTAGATTTCATCCAGCTTTCCAGCGACCTGCAGGAAAGTTGGGTTAATCAAAAATACATAAGATAGTTGGGAACTTCGAGCACTCACTTTCTTGTCCAGACCGTATTCCAGCAGCTTGGGGTAGTCCTCTGTACGCTCGCCATCGCCACGGTCGTCGGCTTTCTGATTAATGTCATCTAACAGTTCGCCATTACCCTCCGCCATTTCTGTAAAGGAAATAATTGAAAAATTAAATAAACATATTTTTTTAATTATAAATTTAAAAGTTTAAATGAAGGATTTGTAAATTCAATTCTAATATTTTTTCCATAAAATATTTTGTAGTATTTTCAGCATTACAAGAACTGTATATAAACTAATCTTTAAATATTCTTTAAATTCTTATTGCTAAATGTGGACCCACAATTTTTTCGCGACCTATAAATCTACCTAGCAGAGTTCAACGACCGCTGAAAAATAGCAAAAAGTGCGACTGCCTTGAAAATGGGTCGCGAGAACGTGCGAATCCCAAGAATTTCGCAACTTACGCACCGCCGCACGCACTCGTGGAACGAAATGCGAAAAAGTGAGCATGGGAGAGCGGACAACAAAGCGAAAAAGTTCAATGACTTCAAACAAACTGCGAAACGCACAAATTGGCGATCCGAAAGTGCGTGAGAAGAGAGTGGATAGAGAGAGTGGAGAGTGGAGAGAGCGGCCCACAAAACGTGTTGGCCAAAATGTAAACAATCGAAAAGAGGCTCGTTTGGCGAATTGTGCGTGACGCGTTGCGTATACGCGATGTGGTGCGCCGATAAGCGTGACGTACTGGTTGCCATGGTAACCGGCAGATAAGTCTACCGTACATTGTGGTTTTACGGCCACGGGTTAAACATCCACTGGACTTTAGTTAAATGTTTGACTTAACGACCGCCTGCTAGTTGTAAACTGCCAATTTAGTTGTTTACCAGCCCAAAGTTGGTAATAAAATGATTAAAATACGAGCCGAAACCTGCGTGATTTGATACCTGGCAGCCACCTAATATTTATTTATAATCGCGGAAAACAGAGCTGCAGCTGCAGCGCTGCACTCGACCATTTATCACGAATGAATATTTATGGCGCACTCATAATGAAAATGCAAATTTCCCGCAGTTGTCAAGTGGCAAACGCTCACCCATACACCTCGTAGCATAGAGATCCACCTTAGCAGCCACACTATCAGCAAAAGCTATTTTGATTCGCCCCTATGTGTGCTGTGTGTGCTTGACGTTCAAACAAAAAACAAAGCAAGCCCCAACAGAAATTATAAAACATGAGGAGCCCCACACAACTAGCCGAGAGGCATAATTGCGTAACATGTGCGAATATCAGCCAGCTCTATCGCAAAAAAGAACGGGAGAGGCGGCAGAAACCCGCGATAGAGCGGTGAGCAAACCCGAAGATTTCTAAAATTTTTCTACGGCTCCACGCTTTTTGTTTGTTGCTCTCTGCGTTTCGTTTTCGCTGACATTGAAATACTTTTCGATTGATATCCACGCGAACGGGGCACCAGGAATACTCACTGCTGGAACCGGGCAGCTGGCTAAGAATCCGAATGGCGGAGCGGGTCTTGAGGTTCACGGGTGAGCGGGCCTCACCGCCTCCCTCGTCCTTCTGAATGCGGGCCGGCTCCATTTCGGATGACCAGTGCACAATTTAAGAATTTGTAATTTTCCCTAGACGACTTGGAATTTCGCTTGCAATCGTGTGAATTTATTTTCTTATCGTTTTTTCCGGTTATTCGTTGTTTTTTTTTTTTTTATAAATCAACAGTCAGAAAGTTATAGTTGTTCCGAAACGATTCGAAAGACGGCTAAGAATTTTCACAACTGAATAGAAAGAAATTTGTCCGGCCGACACAACAATGCCAATACATTATCGAATGATACGACTTTTGACAATTGCCTGGCGGGGCCAACTGTGATTCCGAATTTGGGATAGGGCTGGGGGTAGGGTTACTGAGACCCCGAGCTGTAGAGGTGGCAATTCTGCGACTGCTTCTGGAACTATTATTTAGACTGCAACCGGCTGGATATTTATGACAACTGCAGTGTGGGGCCATCAGAATGCAATGTGCGCTATAACAATAAACGCAACCAGTCAGCCAGTAGCAACAATAACAGACCTCGTGCATAACCCATTCTGGGGGCCCCTCCCAGGTGGTATATATATGTAGGTATATCTATGGCTGGGCGCGAAAACGCAGCGAGCTGTGAGTGGAAAGTGTTGGCGACAACCGCAGGGAAGCCCGCAAGAGGGCAAACATGAAAATGTGCAGGAAAAGCGCTTTATCGGGGCCCGGCAAACTGAATACTGCACACTGCACACTGTATGGTGCAAGGAAATGAATAATAAACACGGCCAATGGACATTGAGCCGGACGAGGATCGAAGGGAGTAAAGGACAGCAGAGCAGGAAATTCCATTAGGATTGCAGCGAAATATCGATAAAAGGGGATTCCCCATACGCAGGGTTGCCAGGGCTCTGCAATCTAGGGGGTGCTCTAGAAAAGGCCACATTCCCGAGCCAATTGAAGGCAGCCAGGCCATTCAGGCGACTGTTTCTGGCCTAAAAGCCCTTTCAATTTGCAACACTTGCCTCCGCCTGTCTGTTCGCCCGGCTGCCTCATCATTTTTTATGCATGTTTGTTATGGCAACCGGGTGGCAACCCTGTCCGCTGCATACGAAACAGTCGTGAAAAAAGGAAGAAAGTGAAAAAACAAAGAGCCGCTTGCATGCTGAAGACCAGTCCTGTTTGCATGTTCGCTTGGCAACTACCTCAATAAATTTGATGTTGATGCCGGCGATATGCGGTAGCATACACATGCAGCAGTGGCATATCCCGAGCCGAGTTAGTACACCCTCTGCCATAAAAAAAGCACAGAAAAAAGCCACCCCCCAGAGCAAGGGTGGTTTTTGCCAACGGATTCCACCATGCCACCGCACTCCTCAGCCAAGAGATAATGCCTGGTGTAAGGTTAGTAAATCAGCGATATGACAAATCGCCGCAACGCAGGCGGAACACTTAATGCGACGACTCTTGTTCCCATGAAAGACAAAGGAGAATCAAAATTGCTGATAGAGCCAAATAAATCGTTTTGCCACATTCGTTCGTCACTCGCGTCCCCGGCTGCCAGACAAAGCGTCGCCACCGGGAGCGGTCTGGTCTAGAGTTACAAGGTGGCCCCCAGCCCAACTCCGCCCCTTTTGAAGCCAGACTGTGGAGAAACTACCTACAAAGGGGCATAGTTTGGGGGGGTCCAAGTCTGGGGTTGTTCGCCACGCTGCGGGAGGAAGTGTTAAAGTTTCAGGCTTTCGCAATTTGAATTTCAAGAAGCCCCGGCCATTTAAATGTTATTGCCATGGACAACGGCGACAACAATGGGCACCACCTTCCCTTGGGCTTATTGATTTTCACCCCCCCAACTAGTGGCACTCCACTGTCCAGTTAAGCCGATTTAAGGCGCAAAAATAACTCCAGCCTGCCTGGCTGGCGAGCGGGAAAACTGCAGACACTGCAGAGCTCGGACCAAACCTGAAGGCCTCCGAACGGAAGTGTGGCAAATGCCTTCTTGTAATTTATAGCCCCCGGTAGGGGGGGGGGGGGGGGGGGCAAGGGCTGGGGGCCGGGAGTTTAGAAGGCGGCCAGTTGGCCGCATAAGTTGCACAATTTATGGCATTGCGACAACGAACAAATTCCCTGCGAAGTGCAGGCGAACCAAGCAAATTAGATGGAAGCGCCTCGCAGGCGGCAGACGACGGTGGAGATGGCTCTTAAGAGAATATTAAACGAATGAAATTTATTGCAATTTATGGAGGGCTACAGAGGAAGTTTAATGAAATATGAGAAATGCTGCCAGTTAAAGTGCAAAGCCACTTTATTGCTGCCTGCTTTTAGGCGTGGAATTAAATTATTTTCGGAAGATTTGAATGGTTTAGTTTGTCCAAATTTTATTGGATTCATACGTTGAAAGCTTTGCCTTCATAAAAGATTATTCCCCTTTCTATATTAAACCTATTAGATAAGCTATCTGTTTTTCCATCTGCGTCTTTTTTATTAACATTTAAACAAACTGCCTCTAAAGTGAGCGTCCCCAATACTTGCAGGACCCGCTGCCAAAATCAAAGATAACATGGCAATGAGTTGCAAGTCGGGTTTATTTAAGTAAACAGCAACGAGTTCGTGGCGGTTCAGTGGGGTTTTGTTGCCAAGAAACCAATCAGGCGGCTCCTGCCTCCGCAATATCTGCCAGAAAAGCTCTCTTTTTGGCCACGTCACTGGGGTCCACACAGACACGGTCATAAAAACCGTGCAGCCCGGCCGGGGAAATGTTTTCAATATTTGATGCTCACATTTTGTGGCCGCAGAAAGTGCAGGGACGCTCTGAGCCCGACCACATCAACAAATGAAAATGGCGCCCAACATCCCCGAAGCCCCCTTTTTGCCCCACACCCCGAAAACAAGCCCGAGCGAGGAGGTCAGTCACGTGTTGGCCAGGCCAAAAGCAAGAGGCCCTGTCGAATTCACTGCATTGCGGCAGCGACAACAACAGTCCGTAAATTCCGGACAGTAGTGTGTGTGCGCCAACAGTCTGAGGCATTGTGTCTTGCCCCGTGTATTTGCCGTATTTGCTGTGCAACTGCCAAAAATAAGGAGTGAAAAAACAACGTACGACGTGCCTGCAACAGTACATAATGCCGCCGGCTCTGGGGACGGGGAAATTGTCAGGGGCTGGGCGAAAATAGGAGGCACGCGACAAGCTCGAAATGAAAATTACACAAAAGTTTGCCAGAGAAGAAAATGGCGTGCTTTTTTATGGCTGCCAAAGATGCCCCCAGGAGTCGATGTCGGAGCTGGTGGAGTCGTAGAAAGTGGAAAGCCAACTTTTGCAGTGCCACAAAAAAACACGCAAATGGCAGTAGTTTGGGGTGTCGATGAGGGGAGTACCCTGGAAAATGCATTCCATCTATTTATCTGATGTTATATCTATAATATTTCTCAATTCTATGGTACTTACTTCTCTGAAGGAAATAAAAACCCTTGATCAATTTAAGCAATCCTTTCTATAAGCACAATGTAGATTTGCATGTTTTTCTCCTCAATTTATAGCCTCTCCCCTAATGGAGTAAAAACGTGGCCAAAAGACAGAGGCAAGCACATGCCACTCGGGCCACCGGAAACCGAAATGCGCTTTTGTGTGCCCCACACGACCCCCATCCCACATCCCATATCCAGCCAACCCATCCCAATCCCAGCCAGCCCAAACAAACCCAGAGCCGAGAACCCATCCCTCGAAAACCACCCAACCGGAGCGGGGGCAACAATCCAATCCGACACAAAACCCCAGTCCAATCCGAGTGGGACAAGAGCTAAGCTGAGATAGCCGGCAGGTTTCCACTGGGTTCCCCATAGTTTGGCGAATTAGAAAAGTGCCGGCTGCAGGCGCCGCTCAATTGCATTGGGTTCCAGGGGGGGGCCACGAGGGGCAGGAAGTGGGGTATCCACCATAGAATGGGGCGCGGTAAACGAGTCTCGTTGAGCGCGTATCTTGCATTTTTATTTTAGCATATTTTATTATTTGCGAAATTAGGCTGCTCCAAGTACCGCCCCCTGTGGTGCCTTTCTATATTGTATGGTTTGGTTCGGTGTGGTATGGTATGGTCTTGCATGGTATGGGAGGGAGTGGGTGGCACATCCTGGCGGATAGCTCTGAGTGGCACGGCTCCCGCTGACTGCAACGTATCTACAGCGACATCGGCATTCAAAGTGGCCTGAATAAATTGTGAAGCGCTTGGAAATTAGTTTGAGAAAAGGAGGCAATTTAGAATATATTTTAGATATTTACAGTATCATCTCTAATAATTTTAATTGAATTAAAAATGAAAGAAGTAACTAAGTTCCTATTTAAAAATTAAACAAGTATAATAAGAATAAAATAAATATTTCTAAACCAGTATTCTTTAATCGAATTTTATTTTAACCCTTGTAGCCCCTTTTAAGAACCTCAGCCTACGCCACTGGCTTTTTTATTCCCCATTACCACATGTAATTTCATCTGTAGTTCAGAATGTAATCAGAATTATTAATCACAAAGTGTCCTCCCCAAGAGTTTGTGAATTCAGAGTGCACTCCGAGCAAAAGTGACAGCTTGTAATTGCCGCAGAGAGGCTTATTAATACATATTTTCAATTTGAATAATGAATGAGAGGGGGCGGGGGTATTTTCTGCAAAACAACTAAGTTTTTCCCGCAGCGAAGGGGGGTAAGAAAGCGACAAAAAGAAGAGAAAATTACTTAACACGGCTCCCAAGTTGAAAATGCAAAAGCCAAAACGTGTTTGCCGGCAACCCCTCCGAGGAGTTGGGACCCCCCATTGTCGCCCTCCAAGCCCCCTGGCCGCCGGCCATGTTCTCGCCGAGAGCCAAGAGTCATGCATCATGCAACACCCAAGCGAAGTGAGAGCCGCTTTTGGGGGCAGCATGAAAGTACAAAGGCGAGCGAGGAGAAAACATGGCGAAGCGCCAAATTATGCGCGCATGGGTGGGGTGGGGGGTGGCGCGTTGCAAGGGGGCCCAAGGCAGGGGTCCCGCCGAGGGGGGTTTGTTGAGGACGCGACAGACAACAGAAGAAGAAACTGCAAATTATGGCGCTCTCTCCCCCACCCTGCTTTGCCAACCCATTTCTCTCTGCGAGGAGAGAGCGCATTGCACTCGGGAGCTTTTGGGCCACTGCAGGCGAGCTTTGGGTCTCGCTCTCCCAGCCGCCCAGCCACCCCCCACATTTTCCCCCCTTTTATGCACGCCGGCCGGTTTTCGAACGGTGCAAGTGTGTGGGTTTAGTGGCTGTCGGTGTGTGGGTGCCTCTACGTGTGTGTGTGTGTGTGTGTGTGGACGCCATTTGGGTTGACACGTGGCCGAAGTTTTGGAGCCCAGGAGCAAAAGCAGGCTGCAGTGGACCCGGGCTAAGGCAACAAACAGAGAAGGTACCACAAGAAACGCACAAATCTCGGTTTAAAGAGGCAGCACAAACCGGTTTGCCACACACACGCACACACACACACAGAGGGTTCAACTTTGTCTGGACTTTTCCTTATTTTAAGTTCACTTTTTAATGATTTAAGCGGCGTCGGCGGCGACGAGATATTGGAGCAGAAGGAAGGGCACAAAGGGGAAGGGGCAGGAGAAGCAGGGAGGAGGCGAACGATGCAAAAGGCAAAAATCAAAATGGTGGCCCAAGAAGCACAGTGGGGGAGGGGGACGGGGAGGGGGATACCCAAGAGGTAGACGACGGCGTTTTAATGCGATTGTGACGATGTTAAATGCATTGCCTCGCACACACACACACACACTTGCCTATGCAAACGGAAAGGCAAGCGTCGCAAAAAAAATAAGAAAATACCATGCTGCATGCCTCTCTTCCCCGAGCCTGTGTGTGTGTGTGTGCGTGTCTGTGTTGGGGGCGCTTCCATTGTGGGGCCGCTGCTGGCTTGTGTGTGTGTGCTGCAGTGTTGGACAACGCCAAGAAACGTGGGCGTTGTTGTTGTCGTTGCCGTTGTCAGTTTTTATGGAATATCAGTGGAAAACACCTGAACGCACATACATTCCATTTGAATTCATTTCGTTTCGTTTCATTTCATTTCACTTCACGCCATGCGTCAGCTGTTCGGCGTTCGCTTCAATTTTATACCCCATACGCAGTGTATACATATAGACGTTTCTAATTTTTGCACATTATTGCAGGGGCACACACACACACACCCGCACACACGCACACCGATGGAGCGACATGCATATATAGGCAGCAAAGCACTTGGGGCTGCACTGCAAGAAAAAAGAGAGAGGCGTGGAGGAGGAGGCGAAGAGCAGCAAGACCAAGGCGGAATGAAGTGAAAAAAATAAAATGCCGTCGCTTTTTGTTCCTACATCGGAACGTACTAACACACGCACACACTCACTCGAGCACTCTCACACACAGGCACTTGATACGATATTGTTGTCTGCGCTCGCTCACTTTTTATATTTTTATACCTATATAGGATGGTGTCGGTGTGAGCGTGTGTATGGCCACTAATTGCAAATTGCAGTTGGCAAAAGTATCGCCAAGATACTGAAATTACCTTTTCTTTCTGTTTTTTTTTTTGTTGTATTTTCTATGTTGTATTTGGCTTGCACTAAGAAATTCACAATATTACTTCGTTGCGTTCAATTTGAACTATTGATATTTGCGTATTTTGTATTCCTTGACGGCGTTGCACAATTTGTTGCTAGCTTCCTGGCATTTGCTACATCGAATATTTGTATTTTTGTATTTTTTACTTAAGATCGTATCGTATATGAGATCACAATTGGCCGCCCGCCGTTCCGTTGTTACGTTTCCGTTTCGATTCGCATGCCGCGCGCGCTCTCTGCCAGCATATTCTTTTTAATAAATATAACTATGGGAATTTACGGTCCTATACGTTGGTTGTGCTGCTGGTTTTGCTATTTCCCCTGCTTTTTGGCAAGCACACTTTTCCGAACGAACAACTGCAGTTGGGCGATGGTTATTTTTGGGTATGTCCAATCTTTTTGCGTGCGGCAGCCGCGTTGTAATAATGGCGGACGGCAACGTCTACGTCACCGGTTCTCGGTTCGCCAACGTCTGAGAATCGAACGGGCAACTGAGAATCGAGAATCGAATCGGGGAACAGCAGCGGTACTGGCAGAATCAGAAGCTGAGGCTGTAGCCGCTCCGCTCGCAATTCTGGTCTTCACGTCGTCACTTGCGTCGCACAACAAAGGCCACAAACCAAACAACTACAACTCGGGGAGTCGGCGAGTCGCAGTCGCAGTCGCAGCCACGGAAAAGCTGCAGCGACAAAAGTGCACGCACACCAGCGCCGAGGGAGAGCCCACGGAGCGTCACTCTCACACAGATACGTTTGTATCTCAGGCGGGCAAAAAGTTTCGCAATAAAAAAAAGAAAGGAACGCAGCCAGGAGAGAGAGCGAGAGAGCGCGGCCGAGACCGCAGCAGAGGAGAGAGGGAGAGAGATAAGCAGTGCGAGCAGAATTTGCACAACAAAGCGGATGGCGAAAAAACATGCTCTCTCCCGAACACACACAAACAAACACTCTGCTCTCTGCCGTTCTCTTTTGGCATGGCTTTCAAAGATCGCGGAAAAAAACACGAGAAGCGAATCTTGTGTCGCGTGTGGAAGCCAAGTTTTCATCTTCATCTTCAAACTCTAGCAGCCAAGAACAGTAGACCAAAAAACCAGACAAACAAAAGTGAAAATTCCTCATAAATAGGCTAGAAGAATTTCAGCAAGTTGCCTCTTACACAGAGAGAAAAATGTATGCCACATAAAATTAATTGTTTAGAATGGTAAATATTTTGACTTAAATACATATACAAACTCAAAATGTAGGGGTGGGATTAGAACTCTGACTTCCATAGCCAGAAGGAATTTTTTTTAGTAAATTTAATATTTTGTGTTGAAATGAACATTGCTTTACAAATGGTACTACAAGATATAAAGAGTCTAGATACCGAACCTTCTTTTTCTCCGTGCAACGTATCTTTCACTGTCGACGTTCCACAATGCGTTCCACAAGAAACACACACACGAACTCTCGGGCATGAGAAACATCTATGCAAAAAAAAAAACTGCTGAACATTCCTTCAAAGGGGTTAAATGAGCGAAAACAACAAAAAGAACGAATGCCCAAGGGCTGAGTGTAAAAAACGTAGATGCTGTCTGTAAATTTGTATACAACTTTGGCATGAGGGCAAATCGTCGGTCGAATCGTTAACTAAAATAAACGCACACAGTTGCAGCGGCCTTTGCAAACACACAGATACGCTTACGGATGCCGATGCACACGCACAGCCACAGATTCAGATACTGCCACCACAGATGCAGCCGAGAGATGACTGGACAGTGGGTTTGGGTTGGGGTTTTTTTGCAGGGGGAGGAGGTGCCAGCCCCCCACCCACAACGCCCACGCCGGCTTTCCGGCATTTTGGTCATGAACTTGTGGGTTTCGCTCGTCTGCCGGTCCCCAACAGCCACTGCACCACCCACTTGCCGATTGCGCTTCAGATTCCGACCAAGGTAAGTGGCTCGTCAGCACGTGAACATCGCATCCCAATTCAATAGCAGGCGATTCTCTCTAGCGGTGTAAAAATAAACAAAACTAAGGGGAATTCTTTCGCCACTCAGCACTCGCCTTTGAATCGAAACATGCTGAAATTATTTATTCTGCGGTACAACTCAGAGGGTCTCTCAAGTTACCCGAAAGTTTTGGGGGACACTTCGAGATGAAAACGGAGACCCTGGGAAGTTGGCTTAAAAACATAAGTGGGTGCCGCTGACTAACAGTAAAACAGCTGGGTAACCTTAGAAGCCGGCGAAAGAATTCGAGTGTGTTGGCTAGATTCCAGGAAAGTGTGGGAATGTTTGCGGCCACTGATCACACCCCCTGAAATATGATGAAAAAGATGTTTCCCTGAATAACAAATAGCCCAAGAAATTAACTAACTAACCACGATTCAAAAAGGTTTAAAAAACACCAATGGACTTAATGAAGAAGGTAAAAAGGTAGGAAAATATGTATATGATATAAGAGATACTTTTTCGACGAGGGTTTAAACGTTAAATAAATAAAAAAAAATGAATACAACTTTAATAGCCATGGATAAACTCGTATTTAAGTAAGCTATGAAGAATAAATAATTCAAACAAAATAAGTAGAATTTCTTGGTTCTTTTTTAAGATAGACAAACTGAACAAAGCCCTGTTATAAAGAGTGTTGGCCAGCAACCTTGAGTCACCATCTAAACGCGATATCTTTACGACGGCTAATGAAATTCTTTGTAGAATCGCCCCAATAAAAAATCAGAGATCCATATCTGGGAAAGGGAGTGCCCCGCCAGCGGTACTAGCGGCTTGGAATCAGAATTGGCGACTTACTCGAGCGAATTGTTGCTGCAACTTCCGAGTAGAGAGTATCTCAGGCGCTGTGTATCCAAGTGTGCGGGGTGTACTGGTGCTGCTGCTGCTGCTGCTGATGAAGGTGATGTATCCAATGGGTGCTGTAGATATTTAATCCGAAAATGTGCTAAGCTATATTTATGCGAACTAAAGCGAGTGTGTGTTTCTTTCGTTGCGATTTCAAGTTTGTTACGTTTTTGCACTATTCATGAACTTCACTAGTAGATTCACTGGCGCGCACTTAACGACTACAATGGGTGTTTGTTGCAAATAGAGTAGTATTTGCCACTTTCGCGCTTTTCCGACACGTTGCGTTGCGAGTGCAGATGCGATGCGACGTGCAGATGCAGGGAGAGTACAGTAGATCACACACCGCTCGGCGACTCTCTTCGGCGCTCTGTGCTATGGCTATGTGGCTATGTGGCCAGCCTTTTGACCAGGAATGCAGCTCTGCAGTAATTGCAATCAGCGGTGCACTCGCCAGCGAACTGATCGCCTGTTGCTGGGGGCTGTGGCTCTGGCTGCAGATCGCCGGTCGCAGCAGCGCTGCACAGGAAGTGCACGAAGCCTCGGAGAACAAGTTACGAGCGCTCGGCTTTCCGATCGTACCCTCGATTGGATGGGATTGGATCGGCCGCTGCAGTTGCACTCTCCGCGCGGTGCTCTTTTTTCAGATGTATGTCTTTCGATCGCTTTTTTTATACTTTATATGGGGCGTATACCCCGCGTGGAGCTTTGAAACCTCGATCGGCGATCGTGTAGAGAGTATCTATGTCTGTGGTATGGGGGTTCCAGAGCCGCTTCGAAAGCTTCGGATGCACTTTCCCTGGCTCTGCGGGTTACGTAAAGCTAGCTGGCAGACAGGCTCGCAGGCAGGTAGCAGTGTATCTTGGCTAATTTTGATTAAATTTCCTTTAGCTATTATAGATTTCGTTTAGATTCGGTTTCGAAAGTCTCGGCCGACTGCGTTTCGAGGTGATCCAATCTGGTACAATCCAAACAATCCAAACCGACTGAAAGGTAACGCGCAAATCTGTGTGCAAACGCAGTCGCTGGTTGGCTAAAGTTGATTGCTCTAACTGGTTAATTATATAATTTAAATTGTTTTCAGTTCGCCTCACTTGATGATCATAATTTGTCACTAATTTTTGTCACGAAATATGCACTTTTAGTTATTGGCTTTCCTTGCAATTTGTTTTCTTTCTTTTTTTTCTTTTCTTGTTTTGGCTTAACTTTGCTTTAGGTTGTGTTTGTTTCACTTGTTAGAAATTGATAGATTTTGTATTTGATTTTAATGCATTTCCAGACATGTCGCTGCATTTTGCGTAGGCTTTTAAAGTTTGCAACGCGTGGCCATAGATACCTTGCTCCCCGTTTATTATTACAAGTTTTATGCCGCTTTTCGACTGCGTTCGTTTCGATGTTATATTTAGTTGTTAAAATTAAAAGCGTAATTGGCTTGTACACTTAACCATAGTAGAGAATATTATCAAAGATTTACCGTCGTTATTAGTAATGTAGCAAATAAAGAAAAACTTAAACAAAAACTGGCAAATGTTTTGCTTAAAAACGTTTTAACACTAACAAGTTTTGCTAATGGTGAAGATGATGATTACAACTGTGTGGTTCGGTGCTATTGTTTGATTTTCCGAAGTGATGGCTGTTTGTTTTAGTGGCTGGCTCTATTGCAGTTGGTATATAATCCAAAGTGTGTTGAAGACGTCGTATGCGCGGACTCCGATCCTGAATGGAATTTTGACTAAAATGCTGTGCGATTTCCAACGTTGACTGTGGATTTTTGGCTGGGTTTTTTGTTATAATTTTTTAAGATATTTCCGAAAGGTGTTGTTGGTCAGAGTTTCCTTAACCGTTTGTGTATAAAGTTCCAGATTTGTGGTTGCAATATTTTCGCATGGTCGTTTGCGCGTCCGCGATACTTGCGAGTGGAGTGGCGATGCGATACAGATACAGATACCCGGCTGGCTGGGTAGTCAGTCAGTCTCAGAGGCCCGAAATTCAGAGTCGCCGTCCGTTGGCGACAAAAAGCTTGCAGTCGTAGTTGCGTTGCACACAGATACACCACCACCAGCATGCAAGCGAACGGCCAGAGAGCGGGAGAGAGCTAACGAGAGAGCGCCACGGCAGTTTGCCGGCAAAGCAAAGGTGAAGCTACGCACACAGGCGCATTCTGCGCTTCCTTTTTGTTTTGTTTTTGCCATTCGCAGCGGCAGTCGCACTCGCCTGCATTGGTATTGCATCCGCTCTCTCAGACTCACTCACACACAGACACTACCATTCGCCTGCTTTTTGTGGTCTTTCGCCCCAGCTAGCAACCACCCAGCTTTTTGCCGGCTTGTAGTCAAACCTTTGTCGCCCAGAGAGCACTCTATGCCACTCGCTCTCTATGGTTTTTTGTGGCCTTTTTTGCCACACCGAATTGACCCCTCACAAGTTCTGTGATTCCGATTCCGATTCAGATTGAGATTCCGATGCCCAAAGATGCCAACAAAGTTGCGATGCGTTTTGTCGCCAGGGGCTCTTGTATCTTGTATCTCGCATCTGTCTCTCTCTCTCTCTCGCTCCGCCGCTGCCCTCTCGCTTCCACTCGCCGCCTATGTTGTGAGGAACATTTCAATTAACTGCAATTCTTTTGCTCCCATCGCTGCCCGGCGGGCAATCCGTTTTTATGATCCATCCACTCGCCTCGCTGCCCGCCGCCCGTCCAAGTTTAATTAACTCGAAGTCACGGACAATGGCCGAGCGACAAGTAAAGCGTATCTAGATGCCCCCGATAAGATCTGTCAGGGCTCTATGCGCCCATCTCTCTCGGAATCCGATTCTGAATCGGATTTTCGCCACTCGCTAACTCAATTTGCCAGCCAGCAGGTGCGATGACCGCGCCGGGGAGTACGAAAAGTTTGGATGGGAAAACCCAAGTTGCCAGTGGATGGGGCATAGGCTGGTTTTGGATGTTGGCAGATTCTTCTGAAACTGCTTTTCTCTGCAATATCTTAAGGATTCAGTGGAAGGAACCATGGGGATACTTCCGAAACTCTGGGTTTATTTTAAGGAATAATACATCACATCTTGTTAT
The DNA here is from genome assembly GCF_025231255.1 of Drosophila biarmipes. Taxonomy (NCBI): domain Eukaryota; kingdom Metazoa; phylum Arthropoda; class Insecta; order Diptera; family Drosophilidae; genus Drosophila; species Drosophila biarmipes. The sequence goes on along the minus strand of NC_066616.1, from coordinate 17,457,412 downwards.
TATTTTCCTAACTATCTATAATATTTTATGTAAGGATCATTTGTTATATAAGGAACAGAATAGAGTTAAAACTAAGCAATAAGAACATTTTTTAACATTCTACATTTAAGAATTATTTTGAGTCTAAAAGGATGTTTTATAATATACAGTGAAACTACAATAATTACAAACTCTATAAACAAAGTATCAAATTGACTACAGTTGAGCCATATTTAAGCAAATGTAGCACTACAGTCAATCCCATCTGCAAGGGGATTTTCTGAAGTTCTATCATAAGAGGTCATTAAAAATTGGTTCAAATTAAGGAAGTACGACTGTGGGAGCAACCATGGCCTTCTGTGGGCGAACTTCGAAAGCATCTTCTCCTGCAAACAGGGCAGAATGCGAAAGCCAAACGGAGCGAGAGTGGGCAACGAGGCTGAAAGGATAACGCTCTGGATGCTGCTGCTGCCTCACATTGATCAGGATGACCATCAGAAGCGGAAGAGGCAGCGGCAGCAGCAGCAGCAGCAGCAGCAGCATCATCAAAATCGGAGGCATCATCAAGCGCGGCATCAACGCCAACAACAACAACAGAAATGTCCGTATCTGCGGCGATAACGCAGTTTTTCGTGCCGATCCTGTTTTTATTCCCACAGTTTTGCGAGGCTTACATCTGACGGGGGACGCAGTGGCCCCGTAGTGGCGGTGGCTATATGGTAGCTATAGGGGAATATCACGGGCGCATGGTCATCATCAAGGCGTTCGGATCGCATCGGATCGCGGAGCGCTGCGATGGTCTCGAAATAATAAGATGACATCCAACACTTCTTGCGATGCGAGAGGCACAAACACACAGAGGCCCAGGCACAAAGCTCGAGACCAAGTCGAAGACCAAGACCAAGACCAAGACCCTACCCCCATATGTGGCCGGTTCCCCTAGCAACCCCCTCACATCCTCATCAACCCCCTGCCATGCCAGCCGCAGTCCGTTCCAAATATTTTTCATATAAAAAATCGCATTTTTTGCCCTCTCGCGCATAATAAAACTTTTTCTGCATGCTTTTCATTTCATTTCCTTCGAGATGCCGGGGGGTTGCCGAGGGTCGAGCGGCTCCTGGGGGGAGGGCGGCAGACAGCAGCGCACTTGGCCGCCGCACAAAGGAAGATCACGGCGCAAGGACTTGTCTGCATTCAAATCGATGTAGGTAGAGGTTGAGGTTGAGGCAGAGGTAGAGGTAGAGGTACTCGTACTCACACTCGTCCTCAGACGCGTCCTCGAATGTACCTGAACCTCTCTCGCAAAGGATGGACAATGTCCAGGGCCCGAAACTTATTGAGCCTCGCTGATATTTCAGTTTCGCCCTCGGTTCTTTTTTGTCGCTCTTCCTCTGGCTCGGCTTTTTATCGCCGGTGGTTGCTCATGTTTTTGCTGCTGTACTCTCGGATTTGGAATCGGCGAGCATTGCCTCAGCTTATTTGAGGAGAAGAAAGGATAGTTCTTGAAATCTCGAGAAAGTCTTCAGCTTAACCTACAGGCCAAGCCGTGTGGGTGCAGGGGTTAAGATCGCTAAAAGGATTCACTATTTTAAATGATGGGTTTCTTTTTATTGTTATAGTTATTCATGTCTGTAGTATTAGTTGGTTGAAATCTGATTTTTACGGTTGTTCTTCAATGCTTTTAGGGAGATTACAATTATAAATGAATTAAGTTATAATTATAGGAAATTATACAAAAATAAATATAATAATAGTAACTTATATTACAAAAGATACTGAAGTATATATAACTTTTTAAACATATCATCTATGAAAAAAAAATTTAAAAATGATTTTTTGAATAATTACGGTAACCTTATATTTGTTTACTAGTTTTTCTTCAATTTGTTATATAGCTTGAGCAGAAAAAATGTACTGATTTTCAAAACAAAATGGAATATTTATATATTTATAAAAAGACTTTCCGAAACATTTTTTATCTCTGCAAAAATAATCATTTTTATTCAACCAAAGTTTACCCAGGAAAATCTTGATTTTTAGTTTACTCTACCAAGTACATCTGACATTCTTCAGCTTCTAGTCACCGTTGCGAAACGTTGTTTACCCAAAATCTTAAATGCCAGCCCAGAAACAGGGACAGGAAGTGGATGACCAGCCGCAGCGAGGACATCGCAGGAGGCGGACGATGAGGGAGCAAGAAAAAAACGAGCATGAAGGAAGGAAACTCAATGCGACATTTGCATTTTTAATGCAGACCCACATATAAAACTAAGTTTTTTATGAGTTGATTTTGATTTGCGTACTTCTTTTTATGCGATGGTATTTTTTGCAATTGGCCAGCGACTGGTTCGTATCGTCTAATTTTTTTTCGCTGCCGCTTCCTTTTTTTTGCGTTTTATTTTAGCTCTGCGAGAGGCGGTCGCTTGACCATCGTGTCTCCTGGCTTGGCCATTGTCTGTGCCACGGTGTCACCTTCGAGCGGCCAGCAGGACGAGCCGGAGAAGCAGGATCGGGGGTATCGAGGGGATAAAAAAGGTGGCAGAGCCACATAGCCAGAGAGCTGACCACGCAGACAAGACAAAAAGCTAAGCAGAAAAGCACACACAACGGGAGGAGCGCAGTATCCTTTTGTGATATATGAGTAAGTTGTACCTGAAGGATATGCGCTGAGCCGTTGAGCACACAAACTGGAGGCAAGCTGCACCACCATCATCATCTTTATACGACTCTGCCACGGAGTTTATCATTCGATATCGAGCACAGCGTGATTATATTGTGGATGAATGGGCTGGAGATGGGCGCAGGGATGGGCATAAGGATGAGTATGATGACCGCACCCGTGGCCTGGACACCCTGAAATCCTGCCGTGGAGAGAGAGAGCACCCGTCGCTGATCTTCTCGGGTCGCGGTCTTTGTTTTTATGGCCATGGCTGGTGGGAAAATTTATCTAAATTGTCGATGGCATTTTTTTCCCATTTTTGTTGTATTTTTTGCATTTGATTCTTTTTGCAAAAAGGATTTCTCTTTCTTTCGTTTTTTTGTCATATTGTGGAATGTTTTGTCGTCACTTTTGGAATGAAGCAGCAGCTCTGGCGAAGAAAAAATATGCATAAAAAAATAGAATGATGGGCCAGCAAATGGCCAGAGTCCATAAATTAAGCCCGAGGCAGGGACAGAAGGGCAGCGCATCTGACAGCGGCCAGGATCGATGCGAGGAAGTAGAACAAAAAGCTGGCAATTGGATGAAGGTGTTAAAATATAATGCGCCCTTGTGCCGCATCCGGCCAAGGACCCTTCGATGCGATTCGAGGCGAGGCGATTGCCACGGCAACGCTCCGCTGTGCGCGAGCAAATAGAAGGCGAATTTCCAAACATTTTTCCAATTAGCTGTCAAAAGGAAAAGCTCCAGGCACTTGACGTTTGTCGGCGGGAAAATCAACAGACTGAGGGAAAATACCTAAAGGATGGAGCACGCAACCTGGCAATTATTTTTAACGAACGCGCCAAGTGGGTGGCCAAAGGTCCTGGGTCAATGCTCGCCTTCGCATATTGCGCATACGCCCCGTGTGCGACTCTTTGGGCCCCCCTATTTTTCTGGGTCAGTACGATCTCAGGCCAGCGGATCGCCGGCCAGATTAAGATCCATCGAAAGTAAAACAAGGCACAGCTGACGCGGCATAAATCTGGGCAGCTGCAATTGCAGTTGCAACTGCATCGGAGCCCGACTTCCACGCAATCAACGCATTAAATCAATTTTAACTTGGCCTACTTTTGCCTTTCGCCACTGCATGGGGCGAGTTCTTCTCACCGCGTTTATTTTTTCCTCAAAACAAAAGGCACAACTGCCGACCCTTGCAATGCATTGCAGGCCGGCAGCAATATCGCAGCCACAGCAGCAGCAGCAGCAGCAGCATCACAACAGCAACAGCCGTGCAGCTTGCACATGGCGCGGCCTGGGAAAACGGGGCAAGATGCAGGCCAGGATTTCGGAGGAGGGGCAGACCTTCGGCGGAGGAGGGTCCATTGAAATGCAATCTCCGCACACATGGCGACGACAAACAGCGCTTTTAGTTCGCCCTCCCGTACTCATGAATACTTTCAGCGTGGTTAAGGTGCAATAACGCGTTTTTTGTCGCCGCCAAATGAATACGAAATGTTTCACCTACATTTGTGCCAGCAAGGTGCAACTACCTACATGAATCACGTTTCAGATGGTGTGCCTTTGCCTTTAGATAGTTTCTACATTTAAGTGCTAAAATAATGTGCCACACCGAGTGCACTGAACTTTTGCATAAATAAAACAGTTCCTTTGAATGAGTAATATGTAAAATAAATATATAATCATGTTTGGCTACATCATTATTTATAATGATTTTGGTAATATTAAAATTAATTTTTTCCTTAAAGAACAGGAGTATCCCAAATATTTACTTAAATTTTCCTTTAAAGTTTATGAACCATTTGGTAGCTTCGTCAGCGTAAAGAGGCCCTGTGAATGGGGCGAAGCCTGCAGGCCGGAGGATATCAGCATCGACATCCGAGCGCTGCCATTGAAGTCCTTTTTATCATTATAACCAAAGCCACCTCCCCGCTGCACTGCAACATATTACATGGCTATTTACTTAACCCATTAATTCCGTAGTCGAAAAAATGACGTTGCGAGGTGCTGACATGGCAAAGGGCTAACCAGGAACGGTGGCCCAGCCGGAGAGCCCAGGAAAGCCAGCCAGAACACATGCAGCCGGCAAATATGCGAAACGTGGCGCGAAGAGCATGCTCAAGTGCTATGTACTTGCATTTGCATTATGTAAACGCACTGGGGCCCAGGCCAGCCCACCAGCCAACCAACCAAACTGGCTACACAAAAATATCCACTTAAAAATATTATATTTTAAACATTTTTTCCAAACAGCAGGAAACTTAAAAAATTAACGTGGGACTTAGGTAATTTAAAAATCATAGAATTTGGTAATCCCAGTGGGGCCTTTAAAACGCCCTATTTACAGACCCTGCCCCAAAGGCAGAAAGGCCTATCAGATTATGCAGGAAATATTTATTTTACAACTCTTTTCAATGTATATTTTTCCGTGTGCACCACACCATCCAACCAACCAACCGGCGAGCGAGTCAGGCAGCCTGCCAAGTGAAGTGGGCATGTGGTTTACATAAGTCGGCACTGGGACCCGGACTCATGGCGGTGGCCCAGGGGCTGGAGGAACCGGACCTACACCAACAAATGTGTGTGGGCAGGGGCTGGCTGAAAACGAAAGGAGTGCAAGGAACTCGGGCCCGGCGGCACCGACTAATGGAGAGCAACTGCTGTCAGGCGCTTTATGTAACCGTAGACATTGGTGTAATTCAAGCAGGCCAAGCGGCATCAGCGGGTAATGCGAGATCCAGATGGGCAGCCCTGCCAATATAAACAGCATGCAACGCTCCTAAGCTCGCCCTGCCAAAGGGCCTTGAAGTGCCCATCCAAAGGGCCAGTCAGCTTCTGCCTGGCCGAACAATCTACTTACAGAATAGAAACCTACTTTAAAATCAATGGTAAATCAAGTATGAGGACAGGGAGCCTATTTATTCCACTAGGAATTGCTGCTAAAAACGGATCTACTACAGTAGTAGATTTCCTGTTTAAATTATAAATTATAAAAAATTCTAAGCATTAGATTTCATGAATTATTGTGACATATTTGATAATATCTTGCATACTAAAATCTAAATTTAAAGTCCTTGAAATAACTAAGTTTGCTATTTTTAATAAAAATTGTATTTTAGGACAATTTTTTTCAATATAAAACGTTTTTAAAATCGCACTTTTGCCTGATGTTCTGTTTTTACTAGTTTTGTATATAATTTAATTTTCATCCTATAATAGGGAAATTCCGACAAATTTGAAGCTTTACTCACCAGCTCCATGCTGTCCCAATGGGCTCGATAGTGAGGAGTACATTTCCGGACTGAAGGTGCGGTAGGAATCGCGACCCATGTTGTGGGAAACTGCAAGAAATAAAAATAGAGCATAAAATTATTGTTAGAAAACGTAAAAAGAAAATACTGTTCATAAATTGGTATTCGGGGAATAACACCATTCCGTCTTATCGGATACCGATAAGGTCTCTTTATGGCACCTAACAAGCCTTTAAAAAGAGCGACTCGAGTGTTTGTCATCCAGTACAGAAATAGTATTTCAAGCTAATCACACGTTCTGCTCGAGATGGTAGAACAGGTGAATTTCGCTGAGGTGTTTCTGAGTGAGGTAAGAACAAGTTGCTTGGAATATTGACCAGGATTAATGGTCTCCACGCCAGACTCTCGGAGCTGGAGCCTGTGCAGTGGTGCGCAAAGGTATCTTTAAGGCCCAAGAAGTCGCGGTGAAGGCGTACAATTTGCAGGTTCAATCCGTCAGGAACAATGCCGAAAGGGAAATCCAAATACTGTCGGAGATCGAACACGAAAACGTTGTCAAGGTTATTGGCTCGGCCAGCGATGGGAAGACGGGGTACATGCTAATGGAGTATCTGCAGAATGGGTCGCTCTACGATTACCTCTACGGCGAAGATCAGTGGGCGTACACGGTGGAGCAGGCTTTGCGCTGGGCCTTCCAGTGTGCCAAGGTAAGGCACGAGGTCGGTTTCGCCGCATCCTAGGTAATACTTCAGCTGTTTCAGGCCCTAGCCTACTTACACACGAAGGAACAACCTGTGCTTCATCGCGATATAAAGCCGCAGAACCTTGTGCTGGACAATCAGTTTGAAACCCTGAAGATTACGGACTTTGACCTGGCCACGGATATGTCCAACAACAGGTCAGACATGCGAGGGTCCGTGAGGTATATGGCCCCAGAGGTGAGTGGGAAGGCTGAGCAAGTCAGCTTAGAGAACCGATTAACCCCCTTTCAACACAGGCCTTTCGGGATAGGAAGTATACGGTTAAGAGCGATGTGTACAGTTTTGGCATAGTGCTTTGGGAGCTAATGGCGCGTTCCCTGCCCTATGAGCACTATGAGAACATCGGTAATCAATTCGCCATTCTGAGAGCTGTAAACGAGGGTAAGTCAATGGAAAATTCGATTTAAACAAAATATATACAATTTAAGTAGTAACTTGCAAGAATTTCCAAGAAAAGTAGGTTCAAGACAATGATATATTATTACTTTATTATTAATGCATGTCAGTATTACATGTTTATTTTTCAGTGCATTTTATTTATTAATCGAAAATTTCTTTCTTTAAAGGGAGGTCCTTGGACGCAGTGAGATCCGATTGCCCAGAGGGCATCAAGCAGATGATAACACGTTGCGTGCATGCAGATCCCGAGAAACGCCCTACTATGAAAGAGATCGAGGAGTTCCTGGGCAAACTGTGTGAAACCGGGATTGACGAGGCCTTCACCGAGGTTCTGGACGAGGACACCGCTGCCGTGGTGACCTACCACGAGGATGCGTCCGGCAACAAGATGATGCGCGTGATCTTCTGGCGACGTCTGGGAGAACCCATCCGTATGATCGTTCCGATTGCAAAGCGGGAAGCCAGGCGAACGGGAGAGGTCGTTGTACGCGAGACGGTTCGAGCTTCCGAGGATGTGGGCAGGGAGACGGCCAGGGCGGCCCAGGATACGGAGCGGGAAACGCGACGAGCGGAGAGACATACCGAGCAGGAAACCTCGAGGGCTGCGCACGATGGCGAGCGGGAGTCGAGGAGGGCCGCCCAGGATGTGGGCCGCGAAACCAAGCGGGCTATCAAGAAAATAGGGAGGAAGCTGCGCTTCTAACCAGAAATATGATTATTAATTCGTTATGCTAATGTGCGGGAATGATTAATAAAGCCGACTGCACGCAGAGCGACAGAGAGAGACTCCTCCCGACCATCCAGCAATCCAGCAACCCCTTCACAAAGGACTACGCCGATGCCGCTGCCTCTGCCGATGCAAATGCAGAACTGCAAGGGGTAGGCCTATGCTTAGACTGCATTAAGCACGAAGGATAAGTGAGGAGTCCTGAATGGTAGGGATGTGAAGGATGTGAGCAACAACGGCAAGGATGACGGCTATGAGGACGATGACGGCGGACATGACATGATGACGACGTGGAGTACGAGGGGTGGAGTACAGTATGTACCAAGCGGTGCATTGCTGCTCCTGGCACAGCGCGACTCCTTGGCGTTTTCTGCATTGTTTCGCTCTAAAGGAGCATGTGAGCCATGTGTGTGTGTGTGTGTGTGACCGGAAACTGCCATTTAAAGTGCATTTTGGAGAGTCGCTCAGTCAGAAGAGAAGCGGAGCTCGAGCTTCACTTGTGTGCCAAGTGAAAAGAAGGAGCATAAGTCTCCCCCCTCCTGGCATTCCCCATTTTTTCCTGGTTTGTCGTTTGGTTTCCGAGCTCCTCGCCTCTTGCTTCTTTGCATGCATGCAAGCAGCTCCTTTGTGAAGGCTCCTCCAGTCCCGTACCCCTAACAACCCCCCACCATTTCGTGTAATCCAACTCCTTTTAATTACATTCAATACCCCGTCCACAAGTGCCGTCCGTCTGCGCCAAGGTGTTGGCAGCCAGTTTTTGTTTTTAATTTTTATTTTTTTTCTTTATTTGTTACCCCATCTTTAACCTTCTGTCCAAATATCGATTTTCAGGTGCTGGTTCCCCGGGCTGCATTCCCAATCGCCAGCCCATTGTAAGCCCAACGAGGTGTTAAAACATTTTGTAAGAGATTGCCTCGGCGGCTGCAGAGCTGGCAATGCAATCAAGTGTCACTAATCTCGATCGGGAGATCATATTTGCATAAACTGCACCTTGCTTCACTATGCAGAAACTGCAGTTCTTGGCTGCAGTAAGCTGAGAAGCGATTGGAGCAGATAATAATGAGGGGTAAATTAATGAGCCCCTACTAAAGATTGCAAAAGGGCTGATATAGGGATTTAGGCCTTTATTAACCTTTTCATTACGACTTAAGTACAATTATACACTTTAAAAATATGAAAGTAGGTTTTATGGTTCTGTAATTTATGGTTCTGTAATTTAGTAATAAAAATTCATCTCATACCTGCACCATAAATAAATATAATCTCTTTCTTATAGATCGTACATAAATTTATTAAAATTTTGAAAGTATCAATGGTATGTTTTTTAAGAACATAGCTGCAGTGTTACCAGTTTTCCGCTTCGGATCTCTTAACCACATTTAGTGAAACCCTTCATCAAAGAGCCAGATACAAGTATGCGTATCGGCGAGCGAGTTCCTAGGCAACCTATTCATTATCCTTCCCATTAAATGGCCGTTCCGCCCCCTGAATCCCGCCCACATTTAATCCCTGGCCAAAAACAAAAGGGAACTTTAAACATTCACGCTTGGCTTGGTCTCGAGAATCGTTCTGCTCTGGGCCCCCTACTTGAGCCATTTGCCGGCAGACAGGCCAACCAGCGTTTTCAGAGGAATAGGTCAGTACGGCCGAGTGAGTATTTTCGAGTGCATGCGAGTGTGCCACTGTGTGGTGCACAGTGTGTAGAGTGTGGTACACATGATGTGCGAGTGCATTCTAAGTTTCAAGTGTACCTCCATGTTGTAATAATTTTCGAGTTAAAACAAAGGCGGAATGGGAACGCGACGGGCAGCACAGGCTTCCTCTGTGGATAAGTGCCGCAGGACCTGGCTGTACATTATGTATAATGAGAACGCTCGCCCGCCCGCCCGTTCCACCATCCCACCCCATCCCCATCCCTTCCAGCATGACCGCGATGCAGTTGGCCTCACACCGCAGCGGGGTCAATGACAGCCCAGAAGGTCAAACACACGCACACACACAGGGAGAAAAACTACAAAGGAAGAGTTAGTGGTTAGTAATTATTCAATCTCTAGTTATCTTTTAAGGGAACATTCTTCAGGACTATGAAATCGGGGTCACCAAATTCATTTTTATTGATCTAGAATCAAGACTGGTGGACTCCTGCATTGCAAGAGGTACGGAGTAAGGTACGGATTGATCGGGGTCACCAATATAATGTTTAATTTTCAACCAGTATATAAACTTACATTTGTACACTGATCAACAGATCAATACTGATCAACAAACAAACCCATTTATTGTATATATTATAATTTATTAAAAACAAATTTGTCCTGAAAAGGTCACGAAAAGCATACAAAACTAAATGAAGTAAATAGTTGCTGCAGCACATTACGTGATATAAGGCAACAAATCACCCCAATTAAAATAGTAGAAGCAGCCACTATGGGGTCATAACTCACTAAAAAGGCCAGGCTTCCGAACACCTTCTGGTGAAAAAAGAGTTATGGTCGAGTGTTTAATATTTCTCCTGGTGCAGGCGACTAGAAAAAGCTCAAAAGGAGCATCTGAAGTACGGCAGGATATGGCAGATGAACGACTTCGATTTCACACGCAGCGAAGAGGTCAAACTTCGAGCGGGACCCGTGATTAATGTCCCCCAAACTCGGCAACAGCTGCTGCATAAAGTATCTCCTAGATAAATCTCAATCCAAGCGACCAACCGCCCTGCCCTCCACCATGCTGGGGCAGCTGATGATGATGATGATGATGAAATGAACGCTCGACTTCCGCTGCAAGTTTCGCCTTTTTTGCATTGCTGTACCTCAAATCTGAATCTCAATCGGAATTTCAATCCGATTCAGGATCTGAAGCTGACCAGAGAGTAGGAAATCTTTTGTAATCGTGCGATAACCCCGACGAGTGCAGAACTTGAAACTCAACCCTTAAGCGGTGCCTGGAACAATGCCAGGATCCGGGATTCAGGATCCAGGGGCAGCGGCAGCGGCATCGGCGGCGATTGCAATGCAATTGCATGTCCAGCCTAGCAGGATGCCAGGCAGTCGGATCCAGGCAGGTCCTTGCCGGCAATTAGAACACAAGCGATTTTATTTTCATTTTCGTTCTTATTTTGTTGTTCTGTTTTGTTTATTTACATACATATCGGAATGGCATTATAATGCGAATAATGGCGCAGGGATTGAGCCGCTCCTGCGTTGCATTCTGCATTCCTATTGTCCTCGCAAAGCGAGCCAGAGCCAGCGAATCCCTTATTTTTCATTACTTTTAAGCTCTTTTTTCTGCCGCATCCACGCCGTATCTTTTGTGCCGGTCAATACGCCTGGTGGGATGCAATGACCGGACCGCAGGACAACGGAGAACGGAGGACGTTGGACAGGGGACAGAGGACATCGAACGAGGACCGATCCAAAAACGCAAAACGAGCCGCAAAAAGGAGCGAAGCAATTTGCATTGTGCCATCGCACAGGGACAGGAAGCCGGATAGGCCAGAGATGAAATTAATACGCATAAATTACATGGCGGATAAGCGAGGAGCAGCCATGGGAAAGGCAGCTCCTGCCCGGCCACAGAAATCGCATCATCGGATGAGAGCCTGCCCCCAGCTTGGCAGTCTGCACTCCGTCTGCAAGCGACACCTCAAGTCCCATAATGATCATCGGGGCTTTTCAAGTAGTTTATACCCAGTCCTAATTAAAACTCTCCGCTTTCGGATCCAAACATTTCCAAATAGGACAAGCGACACAAGTTTGTGCACAATGAAAAGTTTGGCATGGTATAAATAGTAGATGCACTGAAACAAACTCTACAAATTAGTTCTTAAACCTAAGCCAAGCTGCAAAATGAAAAGTCGGTATATTTACAAAATTGTTGAAAACAGGGTGAGGAAAAGTCAAGGATCCCCTTAAAGAGTGTACAAATTAACCAAAAAACAAGTCTTCATTTCCAAGTTACACCAAAAATGGTCAGCGAAAAATATCACATTTTCACCAAAAGCTAAGGATTTGATTTTCTGCACAAAAATAATCAGTATTTTTGGCGAGACAATAAAAGTAATGGTCCAATTACGAAATCCCATACCTTGCTGAACTCGTAATAAAATTTCCTATCAATTGGCATTTACACCTATAAAATTTTATTTTTGATCCATTTTTGCAAAAAAAGACGATGCTACCCCTTGTAAAAAAGTCAAAATTTGCGAAAATTTGAAGTTTTTAGAATTAGCCAGAAAAGATCTGCGCTAAATTGCCTAGCTTGTTAGCTGTCCAAAACAGTGCATCTTTTAAGTTTCGAACCATTTTTCACCAAGTTACACCAAAAAAGGTGAAAGGAAAATATCGGGTTTTGGCCAAAAACAAAAGTCTTAATTTTGCATAAAAAAAAATTCAGTATTTTGGACGAAACAAAAAAAGTAGAGATTCAAAAATAGAATGCCATACCTTGCCGAACTCGTAATAAAATTTGCTATCAATTGACATTTTCACCTAAAAAATTTTATTTTTGACCCATTTTCGCAAAAAAAGACGATGTAAAAAACTCAAAATTTAGAAAAATTTTAAATTTATAGAATTAGTCTGAAAATGACTGCGATCAATTATCTAGCTCGTTAGCTGGCCAAAACAGTGCGTCTTATAGGTGTCGGACCATTTTTGACCAAGTTACACCAAAAAAGGTCAATGAAAAAAATCGGTTTTTGCCAAAAAACCAAGGTCTTCATTTTCTGCACAAAACTTATCAGTATTTTGGTCGAAACAACGAAAATAATAGTCCAATTATGGAATGCCATACCTTGCCGAACTCGTCTTTTAGGTTTCGGACCATTTATGGCCAAGTTACACCAATAAAGGTGAAAGAAAAATATCGGGTTTTGAATAATATAAATCTATTTTAAAAAGTGAAATGATATACATTTAATATGCTTACACTTTTTCTCTCCATGTAAGCGCTAGGAAAATGTTGCCACTTAGGACTTTGCAGCAGGTAACGTGGAAACTGATTGCCAACTGAGGCACAGAAAGCAGACTGGATACAGGATAGAGCAGGATAGAGCTGGCTAGAAAGGACGCAGTGAGGGACCAGGCCAGGACAGCGGCGACTGCAATTTGCCGAGGCTCCTGCAGACGTGCAGAAGGAAGTGAAGGAATGAGCCGAGGTCGCCGCTGCCTGTCGGCCATGCCTTTTCCGGTTGTGCTTGGCAACTTTTGCTATTGTCGTAGGTCCTCGAAACGGGAGCAGGACAAGTCAAAGAACCAGCAGCACCAGAAAGCCGTCTGGCTAGGCCACTTGCCTCGCAGCTAGCCGAAGGAACCTGCCGCAGGACCCTGTCGACACACACGCCATATGCGCAGAAGGACAACAATTGAATTACAAAATTATTTGCTGCTGTTGTCGTTGTCGTTTCAGTTGTCCTCGTCGGCGTCCTCGTCCTCCGACTGACAGAACTAGTTGTAGAGCTCGCCGGACGGCCAGACAGGAGCGACAGGGGCAGGACAGGGCAAGGGCTCCCTCAAGTGCCTCTTGGCCGGGGCTGAGGACATGTTTTCTAAAACGGAAATTAGGTGACAGGACGAGCCGAACAAGCGGGCTTTTGCTTCTTGTCGACATCGTCTTGGGTCAACTTTAATTGCCGCTTTGTTCGGGGTTGCACACTCGGAGAAAGAATGGGAACAAATGTCAAGGGGTAAATTTATTTCTGTCATTTCTAAGATGCTATCTGCTTTTCTTGGTATGTAAAAGTAGATTTGCTTTCCTTATTTAAAAGTGCATAGAAGTTAAATTTGGTGTCCTTATATCCTAAAATCAAAAAAAAAATGTTTATAAAAAATATCAAATATTTATAAATAGTAAATAGTACATATTAGAGCAAATATTAACAAGCTAAAATTTAAAACGTATTTGAAAATCAAGGATTTTTGGAATTAAGAATGTATTTCATATCAACATGCAGCGTGGGTTATGTTTCGAACCCAGAAAAGGAAGGGTCACCTCATGAAAGGATCGGGGTCAGCAAGAACCACTCTTTGTACGATCATGGCTCGGGGCATAGTCAAACTTCCGCAGCACTCTTCGGCGAGTACTTAACGTGTATCTTCGGCAAACACCGCGGCAATTAGCGCTTCTTGGTTGCCCGATAACACTGGGGGGCCTTAGAAAATCCGGAGAGCGCAGTCATAATACACTTTGCGTCTGCGAATGTAAATGTAGATGTATCTGTATCTGCGAGTGGGCCGCGTTTGTATCTCTCAGACTGTCTGGCTGAGCGAGCGTGCGAGAGTCGCGTGTGCAATGCTGCAAAAATGTTCAAATTCATTGCTTTTAGCTATATATTTTTTACTTTTTGTGCGATTTTTTGTTTTTTTTTTTTGGTTTGGTTTGGGTTATCGTCTGGCAACGGCAATCATAACAGCCAGGGGCGTAGAGGCGGAGAGGGGGTGCGCCACTGTGTTCAGACCAGTGCGAATACAAAACACAAATGATGCAGAAAGCGAGAGGTGCGGCGTGTTTTTCGAGGATGACGAAAACTGAAAACTGAAACGAGCCAAACGCACGAAGACTCCGCCGATTTGGCTGCATGAGGAGGATTCACATTCGGCATCGAGGGGCAGGAGCAAACACTCAGGCAGTGAGGCGGCGGCAGCGACGACGTCGACGACTTTGTGGATTTTGATTCTGGGTCATTCACCCTTGACAAAAAAGCATTTTTCGCTCTGTGTTAGGCCGCTTTTGTATGCGGTGTTTGCCTTGCTTTGTTGCTGATTGCTGACGTACAGGCATCCACATTTGGACTCCACATCCACACACTCCGCACTTGATTGCGCCTTAGCTGATTTAGCTGGATCCCGATCCCCATCGAACGAGCGACGCTTTGCATATGTCCAGGCCCATGTCCATGTCCATGTCCCAGTCCATGTCCCAGTCCATGTCCCAAATATAACCCGAAGTACGTCCATTTGTCCGGCTCGCTTGTCATTGCCCGGCATTGTCTACGCTGGCTTTTGTTTTATTATATTTACGCCCCACAGCAGCCGTTTCGGTTTGATTTTGTTTAAATTGCTGCCCGTTGTCTGGCCTTCTAAGATGTTTTTTCCATCTCTTGGTCTTCTGTGTTTATCTCGCGCTGCGCTTTTTGTTCCCGGCTGGTTTTTTGAACCCTCGAACCCGCGATTTAGAAGGCAATTGCTGTGTGTGCAAAATGGAAACCATTTTCGGGCCCTGGACCTGATAAATATTATCGCAAATTAGTCAGTGCGGGGCTATTAATATTTTTCTCGATCATTCTGGCTGCCATTTTAAATTTAGGATGTGGCGAGTTCAAAGAACGTCTATCTTGCAGTTTATTGCTCGTGAATCTCTTTTGAATTTGTCATCAATGAATTTGAAAATGAATTTTTTAATTGAGTGCCTTTTAAATCCATTTTATATTTATAGGGTTTATATCAGACTTAGCTTGTGTATCAGCTTAAATGCGATAAATACTACTTCAGAGGACTAAAGGCTTTCGTTATTTTCCATCAGCTTCTGTCAAACTTTCAAATTTCCCGACTTGTTCAATCCCGAGTTGGAAAACTTTTAATGCCCTGGCACATGGCCGAATTAAAACGTTATCTGCCATGCAACGTTGCCAAATCTCCTGGCTCCTCTCCATGATGTTGCATCCAGTCCAATAGACCTCCCCCGCCTCCAAAAAAACTCTCTCTTCGCCATCGCCAGTTGGCACAAAGCAATTGCCATGGCCATTTAGGACAACTGCAGAAGCAGCAGACAGCAACAGCAACAGCAACAGCAGCAACAACGGCCGAATTTACACAACAATCAATTACAGTAGCCGGTGCTAACGAAAACAAAAACAAGCAGCGAATGGGCCAACTAAAACAAACACAACACAGGAGACCGGCGAAATAAGGCCAGAACAAACTACCGCAACACTGCAAGAAACTATGCTTTTTTAACAATAACTAAGGGTCGTTTTTTCATTAGCTTGATAAGCCAGAAGCAAGGTTTACATTCTTAATTTTCACTATTTCTAGGTTTATATGGGGATGAGAAAACAGCCTTGAAATAGGCAACTATTTTATACGGTTTTTTAAAATGTATATTTTTGAGGAACTAAAAACAAGAAAGGTCTAGTAAACATTTTATTCAAATAATAATTTTAATGACCTGGTAAGTAAATAAAAATTTTTTTAGAAAATTAAAAATCTAAGAAATATTTTAGATTAAACTTCATGATACTTTTAAAGACCTTAAATGCACATAAGTTAGGATTAATGATGATGATGATGGGTTCACTTATGGCAAAATCTGTTTTCTAATGATTTATAAAGTTTCATAAAATATATAAAATGTAGTCATTTAAATACATTTCAAAACTGATATATTTTTCCCTCAGTGCATTATTTCGATTCCCACGTGCAAAATAAAACAGTGCACGAGGCGCGTAGATTTATCTGCATTATGGCACACCGATGCACTGGCTCACAGATACGGCCGCACACACAGGTAACAGATACACCCACACACACGCACGTACGGAAATGTCAGTCGACAAACTGGAAATTATGTTTGTGCCGAATTTTAGTTTTGTCGGCCAAGAGGATCCCCTGTAATCCAACTGGCAAAAAAGGGCGAGTGGCCGGGGGAAAACAAAGGCAAAACAAAAACGACAGGTGTAATAAATAACCCAAGCAAAATGGCCAGGACGTGGACGAGCAATGTAATGGAAAGTGGTGCAATGCAAGCGGAGAAGGGGGCGGGGAGGAGGCGGGTCAAGGAAGGGGTCACCCAGCTCGTCCACTAATTCGTGTCATTTAGCGCAGGTGGCGACAGAGGAAGAGCAACGGGGGGCAGCCAGGAAGAGTGGAGGCAGAGGTAGGGGAAGGGGAAGGATCGGGACGGGCAGGAGCAGGATGAGCCGCCGTAGGGATGGCAGGATGAGGAGCAGGGCGGCCACAACAGATTGACGCTGAACGATAGCGCCAGGAAATGGCCACTGCTCCAGGGGCGAAAGCCACAAGCTGTGACCACAGCCGCAAAGTTGCCAAAATAGCTGCTCTGGGTGCTGACCCGAATCTGGATTAATTCAATCCCTATCGCAGGAGGCTTCAATAATTCAGGAGGGGCGTTGTGTCTCCTAAGAGGGTCACTGGGCAGGGCCGTGGTCAAAGGGATAAGGGCGGAATAAATTCGTACACAATGTTTATTTACGTTTACTTTAATTTTGATTTAAAAAAATAAAAGCATATTATACGGAAGTCTAATCTTAAACCCATTTCATTTTCCCTTTTTTTTTATTATTACTCTTAAATTTTTTATGTTATTTCAAAGTAATTTACACCTCAAGACAAAGGAATAACATTAAAAATATTTTAATTTGCCTAAATTATATTTGAATAACTATAAGCTCTTAGTACTTTAAAACAAATCTTGTTAACTTCTTACTAATTTTCTAAACCCCCTTAAAACAAAATCTCTACTTCCCTGACCGTACCAATTTGATATGCTGGGGCAGGAGTCGTAGTCCTAACCAATGTGGAAATCCTGCCAGATTGCCATATTAAATTAATGATCCAAGTGCAAGCCGTTACCGCACTAAAATTCCCATTAAACTAACTAAAACAAGTATTTTCGCCCCACAAATTCACATACCCCTGACTCAGTCCTTTCTGGCCAATTTCCATTTTTGGCCAGGTTCCAACTGCCTGCTGTTGCTGTCAATTCTGGCCTATTTGGAATTCGGTTTATTAAACTTTTGAATTCTTTGCACTTTCCCCCCTTTGTGACCCGCCAGTTCGATAACACAACCGGTTCGATAGTCGATAGCTGAACCAGCCCGCGCACACCCACATAAAGCGAACACTTCGCAACACTGTGGTTGTAAAAAAGTAAACATGAGTCATCGATGGTTTAAAAAGAGCTTTGAAACTGTTTTAAGCATATTTTAAATTAATTAACCTTATTTTCAAAATATAAATGTGCCTTTTTGAGCTTTAAACTATCTACATAGTTACACAAATCAGAAATAATAGCATTCATTCAAAGATTTATATATCGATATTACAAAACATCGTAAGTATCGCAGCGATAAATCAATGTTTGTGTGCATCTCTATTTTGAGGGCGTAGTTCCAACAAGTGCTGAGCATCATAATTGTCTATTACAAATCATAGCTCGGCGTTGTTCCGCCCTAGAATCTCATTTTATGTTTAGTTACTAACTTAAGAGTGTTGCTTGTTTGGTTCGCATTTGAAGGTGTAAGAGGACAAAGGGCAAAATGTTCCCCAGTTCGATTTTGGGGCGCAGCTACCTGCTTTTCATGCTGGTACTGGCCGTGGGCGTGTTCGCCCAGCACGAGTGGCAGGCTCGGGACGCCTTCGACGAGATCAAGCGGCAGTTCGACAAGGTGAACGCGGATAACTGCCCCATCCAGCACCACTCGGACCTGTTCATGCCCATGGACGCGGTGTCCCACAAGCCGGACATCAAGGAAATCAACGTAAACCCGGTCTTCCCCAATCGCACAGCCCTGCTGCATCTGCAGAATATGGCCCTGAGTAGGAGCTTCTTCTGGAGCTACATCCTCCAGTCGAGATTCATTAGACCCGCCATCAACGACACCTACGATCCCGGCATGATGTACTACTTCCTCTCCACTGTGGCCGACGTGTCCGCCAATCCGCACATCAACGCCTCGGCCGTGTACTTCTCGCCCAACAGCTCATATTCCTCCTCGTATCGTGGCTTCTTCAACAAGACCTTCCCGAGATTCGGACCCCGAACCTTCCGGCTCGACGATTTCAATGACCCCATCCATCTTCAGAAGATATCCACGTGGAACACTTTTGATGTCCAGGATCTGGGCGCCCATCATCCGGACTCCATATCCAAGGACTACACCCACGACCTGTACAAGATCAACGAGTGGTACCGCGCCTGGCTGCCGGACAATGTGGAGGGACGGCACGACACGAAGATCACCTACCAGGTGGAGATCCGCTATGCGAACAACACCAACGAAACGTACACATTCCACGGACCGCCTGGCTCTGAGGAAAACCCCGGTCCCATTAAGTTTACCAGACCGTACTTCGATTGTGGCAGGTCCAACAAGTGGCTGGTGGCCGCCGTGGTACCCATCGCTGATATCTACCCCAGACACACCCAGTTTCGGCACATTGAGTACCCCAAGTAAGCTTTGTTTGAGAGCCATCTTATTCCCTGCTCCTAATCCCCTTGACTCTTCTCAGATACACTGCTGTTTCAGTGCTTGAGATGGACTTTGAGCGTATAGACATCAACCAGTGTCCTTTGGGTGAAGGCAACATAGGACCAAATCACTTTGCTGACACGGCGCGGTGTAAAAAGGAAACCACGGAGTGTGAACCACTACACGGCTGGGGCTTCAGGCGCGGTGGCTACCAGTGCCGCTGCAAACCAGGCTGGAGGCTACCGAACGTTGTGCGGCGACCTTATCTGGGCGAGGTTGTGGAGCGGGCCTCGGCAGAACAGTACTACAACGAGTACGACTGCCTTAAGATTGGCTGTAGGTTTGATTTTCCTTTGTTTAGGAGCTTAAATTGACATTTCTGTTCTCAAAGGGATCCAAAAGGTACCCATTGTGTGGGAAAAGGCCCCCTACCACATACGCCAGAAATATTTGGACCGGCACCCAGAATATCGCAACTACTCCACCGGCTCAAGGGCCCTCCATACGGAGCACTTGAATATTGATCAGGCGCTGAAGTACATTCATGGAGTTAACTACCGCACTTGCAAAAAGTAAGAGCTTGACCGGTCAAGGTTACTTCAATATGCTGATCAATTATCTTCCCCCTTGACAGCTTCCATCCGCAGGATCTGATTCTGCGCGGCGACGTCAGCTTCGGCGCCAAGGAGCAGTTCGAGAACGAAGCCAAGATGGCCGTGCGACTGGCCAACTTTATTAGCGCCTTCCTGCAGGTAAGCAAACGATTCAGAGCAAACGCTTCCCATCGCCTTCACGCTAAATGAAGAGCAATAATTGATAACCCGACACCTATTAAGAGCCTTCGACGACGGCTCTTGAAAACTTCTCAAGTGTAAATTATAATTTTCCACGCGTAATTCAACTTCCTCGAATTTCCTGCAATGCCAGTTTCTCGGTTTTTACCGCTGCCGCCGATGCTTCTCTTACTATTTGGCATTTCTGCGTTGCCAGCCGCACGGCGTGAATTAAATATTCAGTGTCAAACCATTACCAAATGCTAAATTCATTAGTTTGAGCGCCGAGGACACGAAAAACGGGTTCGCCACAAGGCGTCGTCTTCATTAAAGGCCAGCCACAGCCGCAGCAGCAACGAAAACCCAGGGAAACCATGGGGATGACCATCTCCTTTCAGCTCGCTCTGTGTCCATATTTGCACAAGTTGTTAGCATTGAAAAGCGGTGGGGGAAACTCTTCCCAACAAGCCCAAGATGTTCCCCAAAACGAAAATGCAAACTTAAACCCGATTCTCCCCCTTGCAGATATCGGATCCCAACGAGGTGTACTCGGGCAAACGTGTGGCCGACAAGCCGCTGACCGAGGATCAAATGATCGGCGAGACACTGGCCCTGCTGGGCGACAGCAAGATTTGGTCGGCCACAATGCTCTGGGAGCGCAACAAGTTCACCAATCGCACATACTTTGCACCCTATGCCTACAAAACGGAGCTCAACACGCGAAAGTTCAAGGTGGAGGACCTGGCGCGCCTCAACAAGACGCACGAACTCTACACGGAGAAGACGTACTTCAAGTTCCTCAAGCAGCGCTGGAACACCAACTTCGACGACCTGGAGACCTTCTACATGAAGATCAAGATCCGGCACAACGAGACAGGTGAATACCAGCAGAAGTACGAGCACTACCCCAATTCCTACAGAGCGGCCAACATGAAGCACGGCTACTGGGCTCAGCCGCAGTTCGACTGCGATGGATATGTGAAGAAGTGGCTGGTGACCTATGCGGTGCCCTTCTTCGGCTGGGACAGCCTCAAAGTCAAGCTGGAATTCAAGTGAGTAGAGGGGACAATGTGTTATAGGGGTTGGCTTTGGGTTGGCTTGGAATTGAGAGACTTGTTGGGCCGGTCCGCTGCGTGCCGCCGTCGCGGGCCGCTCGAACCCCTTTTTAGGGCACAGTCCCACTCGCAATCCCTATCCCAGTTCTATTCACATGCAAATGCCTATGTTTGATTGTCTAATTTTGGAGTGTTGACAAGACCTAACTTCTGACTTGTGACTCCTGGCATTGTGATGCAAATGGGAGCAATTAAACTGACTAATTTGTTTGTTCTGCGCAGGGGAGTGGTGGCTGTCTCCATGGACATGATGCAGCTGGACATCAACCAGTGCCCGGACTGGTACTACGAGCCCAATGCCTATAAGAACACGCACAAGTGCGACGAGCAGACGTCCTACGTAAGTACAGCACTAACTGATCCCGTTTTAATCTAATGTTTCTATCTAAATACCTCTGTGATAAGCCCTTTAATAAACATATTTATTTTGCAGTGCGTTCCCATCATGGGTCGTGGCTATGAAACCGGAGGCTACAAGTGCGAGTGCCTGCAAGGCTACGAATATCCCTTTGAGGATCTTATCACCTACTACGACGGCCAGCTCGTAGAGGCCGAGTATCAGAATATCGTCAACGATGTTGAGACCCGCTACGATTTGTTCAAGTGCCGTTTGGCCGGCGCTTCGGGTCTGCAATCCGCCGTGGGACTTGTGGTCGCCCTGATCGGGCTCACGCTCACCCTGCTGTATAGATTTAGTTAAGCAGCCGCACGCCAAATAACTAACGCAAACTTCCGTCCAAAACGAAACTCACATCAAATCTCTCCACAAAAGATATAACTACAAAGCAACAGACACAAAATTGACACCCAAAAACAAAACGAGCTGCCAGCCCGGCTCTCCGCCGTTGCTCCCTTTGAACATTGTCATCATTTATCTGCAAGGCGATTAAGTTGTAGACATAATCTATTACAATGAATCTGGTTATTTGTCATTTCTATCAAAGGCGGTAGGAGCAGAAGCAACAGCAGCAGCGGCAGCGTCGGCAGAAAAGCGCAAACAGCCGCGCCTACTGCGCTCAGATTACGGAAATGCCGTGTAGCTCGTCTTTTTGCTCCTTCGGAGATCCTCTCTAATGTCCGTGAAGTCGCACAGCTGTGTATGTGCGTGTGTGCGACGATCGCAAACCTGTTAACATCGGAACCCAGTTAGGCCCAGGCGTACCTACACCCATCGGATCGGGGAGGTCGTCCAGGTCCAAGCTGAGGGTTGTTTGTGCCGCACGCACACCTTTTTTGCCAACCAACGGATGGCACACAAAAAATCCAACGCCTGCCGTCGTGTTTTTCTTATATTAAATCGTCGATGGTCCGTTGGCTGCGATTTTTTGCCTGAATTAAATATATATGCCGATGATGCCGATGCTGCTGCCGCTGTGGCGTTTTTTCCGCTTTTTGTTTTTTGCGCCTTGATTATCATATGCGCTTGAATTTTTATTATCTGTACCCTGAGAACTTTTTCTACGCGCCGCAGGAACCAGTTTATCAGCCACTTGGTCTTCTACCAGGGCAAAAAGAAATCTCCAGCGTTTTTTCATTAAAAACCTTATAGCCATAGGTAGCTGGACAGGGGGCACAAAAAATCTTTTTCACACATTTTTCATAGTCATTTCAGGGCATCGGCGGTGGGCAGTAACTGTCTCAGCATTCGGGCAACTCCTCCATTTCCATTTGGAAAAATGCCCGGGTCTGCGGAAACACGTTCGAGTGGCCGACCGTGTCCGCTTTTCGTTTTGTTTTTGGGCGTCTGTCTTCCTGACATTCCACAATAGATTTGTAGATCAGTACAAAGAGAAAAGCAATCAAAAGTGTAAATTGTGCCTTAAAACTGAATTAAGTGTTCGTAGTACTCGAATATGTGTAATACCACAGACTATATCGAACGTCCGTCCATTGAGCAGTCTATTTTGTATTATGTATCTATCTATCTTAGCGTTAAGTGTCCTGAGAAAAATCGCAGAACTTTTACAATCTTTTGTAGCCTAATGTATAGATATTAAGTGCCTTTTAATTCTAAAACAGTACGAATACACAATGTTTAAATATATGATTTTGTAGTGAAACAGTCGACTCACCAAACTTATTCATTTTGCATGCGAATGTCCCCGACGTCAGTCGAATTGGGGGGCCTTTCCGATACAAGTTGTTCTTAAGATGTGAATTTTTCTTCACGCTTTGCAATTTTAACGTATTACGATCGAAGAGCACAAGTCAAAATCCAATCCTTGAATTTTTTAGGTTTTATAAAAGTGCGAAATGATACCACAATATATGATATGATATTTTAGAGAACAAAAACAGAATATAAAAGATCTTGGGAACTCCAAAATAAATTCACGCCGCCCGTCTGGTCGCCGAGCGCCGCAAATTCTCCTCCAATTTCTAGATCTTAGATATATTCGCGACCGCACGACCGCCCGGCTCGATTTCAATGGTTTCGCGGTATCGATCGGATGGCAACCACGAAATATTAAGAATAATTTCTAATTTGGACTTATTTTTGATCCTTTTAGAATTTTAACGAATTTTTGGAGGGGGGATTTATTCAGAATGGTCGATGTTTTAATACTGGGACAATTTTAACTCTCGTAACGCTGACAGTTCTCGACTGGAATGAGAAGTGGCCCCTGGCTTGCTGGTCCTGTCCCATTTTAACTAGATAAAATACCAATTTTTCACTTTTTAATCAACTATTTATTTCGTGTTCGGTTCTCGTGTGTTCTAAATACATCCCAGCTGTACCGTGGCCTCTCTTTTGGGGGCGGGCAGGTAAAAGTAGGTAGTGTATGCAGTTGGTTATCAAACATTTTAAAAACTATCACAAATCAATTATTGGATGTGGCTACACAACTTAGTTCATATAACAGGCGACGCCGCCAACCCGAATGTTCCATTTCGGGTTTTGGGACTCCCAGATGGGCTCAAACGAGAGGCGGCCGCGTTAATACAACAGTATATCCTCGTTGATTTATTTCGACTCTACAACACTTCGAATTACAAGTTACGAACAACACATAAACATTTAAAAAATACTAATACTTCGATTCGTTTTTGACTCGGTTCACATTCAGTTCGCGTTCAAATAAAAAACTTTAACAAAAGTCCAATCCACGGTTAACGTTAGTTCGAATGAATAACCATTTGGATCTAGTCGCTAGATGAGCTTACAGTTTAATGGGTTTCTTAGCCGGGTGAACTTTGAATTTTTTATCGGTGACGTCTATCAACTATTTTCCTTAAATAACTTGGATTTCTTGTTCGTTTTTTTCGTTATTTGTTTCCTTCCTAAGGTGTGCCTTTGAGTGAATCCACTTTAAAATATTTGACTTTGACTATCCGTTGCCTTTATAGTTAATGTATATAATTGCTAAAACAATTGGCTTCGATTCCTTACACAATTTCGTAATTATGAGTATTAAATTATAACCGTATATAGTTAACTTTCGGGGCACTTTTGAGCTCGAGGCGCGGGCTCCTTCTGGGTTTCTGTATCTGTATCTTGAGACTGAGATTCAAGGCGAGGCTTGGGGGTGTCATGGTCATGGATTCCGTGTGACTGGTGGAGCTTCTAATCTCCGTGCTGTGTCTGCTGTATCTGTAGCCTTTAAATGTGTTTATATTTGAGCAAAATTGTAACTGCATGCGATCCGATTGAACTTTTACATCAACAACAACGACAATAATTATGATATAATGACACATAAACTATAACCGATCTAATCTGATTGTATGCTTTTGATATGCCAGGAGCGCGGCGGGGTGGAGATCCCTCAGTCCGACGGAGCGTAGTATACCACGGTGGACTTCCGCCGGAAGCCAAGATTGAAGAACGACGTCTCGGACTTCTTGCGCTCGTGCTCCTGCTCGTTGCCGAAGTAGGAGAAGAGCCGCCCGGTGGCTCCGGTGTGGGACCGATGGTGCTCCGGTCGCCCGGTACCACCGCCGCCGCCGTGGACACTGTGGCTGCTGCTCTGGCGGTGGATCTTGGTCAGCGAGGTGTGCGAGTGCTGGCGCTGCAGGTGCTGCTGGTGGAGCGAGTGCTGCCGGTGGTGGTACTGCTGCTGGAGGTGCTGCTGGTGGGTCTGCGGATGCTGCTGTTGGTGGTGCAAAAGTTGCTGGTGATGCTGTGCGTTGGCGCCGCCGTGGCCATGTAGAAACCCAGTGGTGGTCGGCGACAGATCAGTCATCTCACACGGCCAGAGGGTGAACGAAGATGGGACCTTATGTATCCCGTCCGATAGTCGATAATGGTGGGATGCTGACCTGTTGAAGTACCGCTCCGAGGGCCGCGACCCCATCTATATTTTGTGTGTGGGTAGATCATTTTTTTTTTTTGGGTTGCGATAAAGACAGAGTGTCACATGTTAGTATCTGGCGAGCTGGCTATCGGGTTAAAGTTATCTTCTGTTTGGCATTAGTTTGATTTACTTTCTAGGCATTTCTCAGGTGTTCAACTCTAAGGCGCTACAACACTCACATTTACATAGAGTAAGCGCTTGCATGTCTATATCTTTGGGGACTAGGCACTGCAGGGGGACAGGACTCCCCGGGAATCGGGTTCCGGGTGGGGATCTCGTGTCTGCAGTGCATAGATACAATAGCCTAAGCGCTAAGACTTTTTACTGATTTTTTACTGATGTTCTGTGTTTCTTATATACAAATTTATCTTGTGTGTGTGTGAGTGTGTGTGTGTGTGAGTGTTGTGAGTGTGGTGTTTGGTGTGGAGTGTGTGTTGGTGTTTCGTGGGTTAAGCGGGGTCAAGATACGGGTGCCGAAATAGTTACATAAAGCTGTGCTCTCCAAAGTTCATAAGTGGCTTGATTAGCAAAGATACTTCTCAACAACATAGGCAAGCTGTAAACATTACAAAGCAAACGAAACTTAAAAAGTTGTAAAGACTTTTCAAAAACTTTAGATATTCGAGGAGAGGTGGTGATCTGGTGCGCTGTACATGGAGGGGATTGGGGGTGAAGCTAGTGAGTCTAAGAGCTGATCAAAAACAAACTTGTGGGACTCTCACCGTTCGATCGTTTGACTTTCTCAGTCGGAAACTTGAGGGTTACTTAACGTAGTTTGGTACAAAAGTGTTCTTAACAGTCGCATAACAGTTGTAAAAACTTGTTGGGTTTTCGGGGAGATGCGTGGGCGTGGCAGTGGCCGGGGCCGGGGGCCGGGGGCCTAAGCAAAAACAGTCGGAAGCCACACGCCGCCTTGGTAACATTCATGCGATTGGCTCAGACAACGTACGAGTCGGTCTTGACCGCATAATACTTTCGTTTGTGTTTGTAATGGGTTGCATATATATGCTGCGATCTGTGGGTCGAAAATCCAAAAAGAGTCCAGACAGAGGAGAGACAGAGAGAGAGAGAGAGATAGGGGAGACAGAAAGAGAACGCATAACTTAAGGGGATGTCGAGAAAAGGATAAACGTATGAAATCAAGATGATGCCTGTATGGTACTATTTCTACGAGGGGCAACTGTACCTGGTTAGTACTTACAGCTAGCGGTTAGATCAAGTTTCGTACTTACCCCGATCTGGCAAGTGGTGCAATTGAGTTTCAGAGTTTTTCTTTGCATTTTTGTTACTTTTTTTGGAAAATCTTTTTACAAAATATATCTTGTCTTGTTCTGTTTGTTTTTTCTTATTTGTTTTCTGTACAATTCAGTGACTTGTCCAAAACTCTTAGCTTATATGGTGCGTGCGCGTGATGTGCCGCTGCGCATATCTGGTGGACGGTCCCGTGACTTCAGCTCGTTTACAAAGCGCTGGCCTACCGCTACATGGTTTTATGTGTGGTCATGTTCGATCGTTTTTTGCAGTGTATTTTTGTGGTTTTGCAATGGACGTCCCGTTCGGTTGTGTGTGTGTGTGTGTGTGTGTGTGTGTAGGTGTGTGAAGAAAGAGAGAGAGAGAACAGTTCGAGAAGAGGAGATAGTCCAGAGAAACACACAGAGAGAGAGAGAGAGAAATAGAGATAGGCAGGTTGTGGCAGAGGTGAAGAAGAAAAACAAGAAGAAAAAGAAGCAATAGTACAGATTAGCGGTGTTACTATATACAAATCAGGAGATACTACTGCTTGAGATCCGACGGATCTCCAAACGTGGGTTGCAAACGATGCAGCAGTTACGCCTTGAGATCGTATGAGTGGATTTTCACCTGCACACCTCCGATACCGCTGCATCGCTTACGGCCAGCACTGGTTTTCAAAGGCCTCCGAAAAGAATATCATACAAGAAACTGTTTAACGGAAGATCATGATCATTGCATCTACTCCGGTGGCTCCGAAAGTGAGTGGGTTCGTGGGTTTTAGGTGATTGGGTGATTCTGTCGTTGGGCATCGATATGGGATCGATACACCTTATGTGAGGTGACTTTAGCTGGCGGTGGGCATTGCAGGACCCTCGGATCGACTTACCTTAGCTCTGGGGCCAAAAGAGGAGTAAACCCAAAACTGGCTGACCGAGACTACTCGGCCGTACTGTACTGATTAACCAAAGGCAAAGGCTATCATACTGTTACTCGGATTAGCTTACGAAAGAAATATGGAAATCAAAACTTAGATGCGAGAGGTAAGGTTAGGGGCATCTCTTGCAATCCCTCACAAACCAAACGAAACCAAATCAAACCCGAATTATCAAAAGTCTAGGCAAGAGTTGACTAAGGATTGTAACGAAATCGAATCGAAAAAAACATACTTCGCTTACAGTTGGATTTTGGATGAATATATTAGTAAGTTTGTTGATTGCTTGTCTCGGTATGGGCTGGGTATTTAGAGTGAGGTATTCCTATATGGTTTAATAACGGAAAACCCTTCTTTCAGATTTCGGGCACCGTGTTGTTTATGCTTAGGTTGTAAGAAACATATTCAATTCTCAGCTCAGCCTAAACTCGACACTCACCTCGCATTGTGACCCAGCATTATGATGCTTCTGCAAAAAGACAATTGAGAAATGTCGACACGTTTTTTATATATATAAGAAGTAGGTACAGTATATAGCATAGAGTAGAGCTTGAAGAATTTAAAGTTAGGCAGACAGATCGCACAGAAATAAAGGAGTAACTCAAGATCAGATCAGTTTGGAAAACGAAAAACCGTCAATTCAAAATGAAAACGAAGAGAAAACGAAGGTCGGTTCAAACATGCCAATCAGTAACAATTCGAATGCATTTTAATGTATATCGTTATTTAGGGCTTAATCGTTTTAAAGGTCGGGACTTTGTTTTTATTTGGTTTCTCTCTTGCCGGTGGCACCCTGTCACAGTTTTCGGGGGAAATGATAATGGGCAAACGAGATTACTTGGGGCGTTGGGGATTTAGAGGCCCAGCTTTGGGAAATTCGTTCATGCTGCTTTTTAACATCTGCAAAACATCTATGGTAACTTGCGCTCTCCTCTCTAAGTGCAGACAGTTTGGGTAACTAAAGAACAAATAACCAAAAATCGAATTTATTTACACGAACAGGTTATAGGCTATGGCCAAGTCAATAGATTGAACCCAATGACAAGAAGCTGCAATTCAGTAGAGGTCACACAACAAACAGCCAAACAAATCATCATCATCACGAATATCATAATCACCAGCATCCATGTTCTTGGAGTTCTGCGTGGATCTTGAAATGGAAACTTTCGCAACACCAGCGAAACGCAAACTACATATGTACGTTGAGGTGGGCGTGTGTGTTTCGGAGTGTGTTGTGGGTGTATATAGTATATTGTTCGGGTGTGGGAACTACTACATTAATGGAACCTCGGCACCAGCAACCAGCATCCAGATACAAGGATATATCTTACACAATGGGCAAAACAAAAGATTGGCACTGAGATCGGTCTGGTTATATAGCATACCCCCGAATCTGAGGTATACATAGAGGGTACATAAGGTTGCTGATATGCCGAAACGAAACGAAATCATCAAAAGTATCAACAACAATAAGTATAAGTACATTTATGGTAACGGGCAGCGCCAAAAAAACGTTAAGAACAACAACGAGATGGGATTGTCAACCATTTGCACAACAGCCGAAGTAGTTGGTGTCGGTAGAACGGTTTTATTTAACGATAACGATATATAGATATATGGTCGTAAAATGTGTGTAGAGGTATATTTCGGTATATGGTTAATTGGGTGTACATAAAGGCAGGTATATATATGGTAACAGTAAGATACACATGTCTAGATATTTCTTTCAACAAGGGTGAGCGCAAAGTTGGAAGCCAAAGTGTTGTAGTTTTGCTTGTGGGGTATATATTTTGTGTTTTCATATAGTACCTAAAGATAGCATAGAAGTTTTGTTGTTGTTGTTGTATTCAGTAAAAAATCTGCCAAGTTTCTGTTACTTATCATATTAGCATTATCAAGTCAAAGTTGAGCTGGAAGGTTCGATATCTTAGGATGCCTACGGTTCTAGTTTATAACTAATAGTGTCTTGAATCAGGGATTTGGTATTGTTTTTGGGTTTGGTTTTAATTTTGGTTTTGGGTTTTTGGCTTAGCTTGTGTTTTTGGCCTACCGAATGAGCATAGCGAATTTCGGCTAATTCACAACAACATTGGTAGCGGAGTATGGCACGAACGCTCTTTCTGCAAGATGTTTGTTTATATAAAATTAAATATATAGTTTATGTGAGTATACAGGAAATTAACAGCGTTTCATACAAATCAAACATGAGAAGAAATTTTAATTTTTTCGATGATTTATTTTAACGTTTGCTTTAGTCATTAGCGCCACGTCGTGGCAACAACATGAAACAATAAATTTGAAATGAAAAACCAAAATAATATTATAATAATATACAACTAAAATGAACTAAGGCCGTAAAATATTCGAAACAAACACGCACGAGTGTTTTACTCTGACAAAGAAAATTAGCATATTAATTGCATAACAATTATTCTTAGCAATATGAGTAAATAAGAGAAATATTTCCCACTTACCGCAACAATCGCGTTATATAGTCGGGCCAGTTGGCGGGGAACATAACGAGGAAAAATCCGATGCCAATCAGGATGACTCCGGCCAGCTTCATGCCCGCAAAGTTGGCACTGTACAGGATGACATCGAGTGCTAAGGGATCGAGTAAGACGTACCATTAGATATCTATAAATACTTCCTAAAACTAAAGTAAATTCACAAGTTTCTTTCAAACTGTTGTAATTCTCTGCCTGGGAATACGTCACCCAATTACAATAACTTTCTGTACCCAATTCCTGTTCTCTAAACAAAGTTCGTCTGCCTTATTGTAAAAGTTATATTGCAATGCCCCCACTACAGAGATCAAATGGTCTTACGTGCCCCACACGAGTGCTCGGCTGTAATATTACAATTTAAAACAATTTATAGTCACGGAATCCCTCAGAAGAAAGGAGGCTAACCCAAGTGTCCCAGCCGCACTTAACCAACCCCTGGGGCTAATTCCGAGGAGCTAGCCCGTGTACATACCACCAGAAACGGGCACAGCCGTAATCAGACCCAATGTCACAAACATGTTGTACGTAACGGCGGCACTGAACTGCATCAGAACGTGGAAAACTGCAATCAAAATTAATTACACCGATAAAAGTTAACGGCAGAGCGAATGAAGGGAGTTTTAGGGACTGGAGAGTGGGTCCTACCGAGGAGCAGGAGGCTCGCCGCGAACAGCAGGTTCCAGGGTATGCTCTCCGATGTGAGGCTTTCCGTGCCAGTCAGGTAGAGTCCCAGCACCACGGGCCACAGCAGCAGGGCGTTGAGGAAGCCGAGGGCGGTGAATATGAAGGCGATTTGGCTCACCGGCGGATCGCCCATCACCTTGCGGAACATAACCTGGAAAGCGACAGGCCAACATGAGCACGACATGGCCCGCACACGAACCGGGGAAAATGGGACATCCAAATGCGGGTAGGTGGATGTGGGGGATACTCACCCTAAACACGGCATAGCCGGCTCCGGCCAAAGTGGCCAGAACCACGCCGCTCAGGGTTCGGCTTTCCGTGATGCCATCCATGTAGGCCAGTAACGCTATTCCCGTGTCGCAGAGGATGATGGCCACGATCTGCAATAAATCGGTCGGTTAACTTGGATTTGATAGAATTTAAAAAACAAATAATGGTGGAAAGAATGATTAAACCCTGAACATGAAGTCTGGAATCTCTAGGTATTTACAATCACTTTATAAACAAACAATCTTGAATATTGTCTGACAAGGGCAATCATTAATCTGCAGCTTAGTCATTTTATAAGATGTCCTCCCGCTACGATCGAGCTGTGACCATATTCTCGCCGGACGGTCACCTTTTGCAGGTGGAATACGCCCAGGAGGCCGTTCGAAAGGGCTCGACGGTGGTCGGAGTTCGGGGGGCCAACTGCGTGGTGTTGGGCGTGGAGAAGAGCTCGGTGGCCAAGCTGCAGGAGGAGCGCACGGTGCGCAAGATCAACATGCTCGACAACCATGTGGGAATGGCCTTTGCCGGCCTAACAGCCGACGCCCGTATCCTAATCAATCGTGCCCAGGTGGAGTGCCAGAGCCATCGACTCAATTTCGAGAATTCGGTGACCGTGGAGTACATTACCAGGTATATTGCCCAGCTGAAGCAGAAGTACACGCAGAGCAATGGACGTCGACCCTTTGGGATATCCTGCCTCGTAGGCGGCTTCGATGCCAGCGGAACTGCCCATCTGTTTCAGACTGAACCATCCGGAGTTTTCTACGAGTTCAAGGCGACCGCCACTGGACGCTCGGCCAATACTGTGCGAGAGTTCTTCGAGAAAAATTACAGCGAGGAGAAAGTAAGTACCAATCGTGGAACCTATAAACTGGCCATAAGCGCACTTCTCGAAGTCGCCACGCAGTCGGGACACAATCACCTGGAGTTGGCCACCATGGAGATCGGTTCGCCACTGAGAATGTTGGATAGCAAGTTAATCGCCGAATTTGTGAATATCATTGAGAAGGAAAAGGTGCAGAAGCACGAGAGAAACGCTAGGAAAATGAATAGAC
Organism: Drosophila biarmipes; assembly: GCF_025231255.1. NCBI lineage: Eukaryota > Metazoa > Arthropoda > Insecta > Diptera > Drosophilidae > Drosophila > Drosophila biarmipes. Next base: position 17,425,570 of record NC_066616.1, on the reverse strand, counting down.
GTTATACTAAACCCTAAAGCTATCCTATCATCGTCGGAGATGGTCGTTGACTTGATTAACAGTTCAAGTTAAAACTTGTCTTTTTTCTTGATTTTTTGGTTAATGAAAAACATATTTAGTTCTACCTTTTGTATTCCTTTAAAAATGTATATTTTTTTTTTAGTTATGGAATCATAGTAAATCTTTAAATAAGTATTTGAATATTCTGTTGTAACCATTTGATATTTGCATTTTTTGTAGTTTGAACTTTACAGGGGTTTTAGGCTTTTTAATCATAATTGAAAGCATTCTTTTTCTGAATACAGCGTTTACTTACTCTCACACCCACGAACTGCTCGTGCAGGATCACCCAGGACAGTAGGTACACGCAGGCCACGTTGGTGGCGAACAGGGCCAGGGCATCCGTGGCATAGAGGACGTGCAGGGAGAGTGTGTACAGGTAGGTGGTGACCAGCCACAAAATGCAGAAACAGAGGCAGCGATTGAGGAAGCGACCTGTGTGATGAAAGCCAGTTAAAAATACATTCCTAAGATGCTTTGAGCCCATCCCAACTCACCCACTGTGAAGCCGCGCTCGCGGAATCCTCGCAGCACATCGCCAAGGATGTCGCTCAGCTTCTCGCACTTGCGCGTGGAGACCAGACCCAGTAGGTAGATGGGGAAGAAGAGCAGCGAGAAGTTGGTGAAGAACCAGGCGGCAAAGAACGGGGCGCTGAAGTAGACCGGCTGGCGCGGTGGTATGTTGAACATCTCGGTGGCGTCCTCGACGTGGTGCAGCGACGAGTCGCTGATGGCCAGTATGTCCTCCAGCTCCGTGCTCAGATCGGCACGGCTCGAGGACGTGTCCTGGTCGTCGTTCAGCAGGTCGTCGTACGGAGCACGGTACTTGTACATGTACTTAATGCAGTGGGTGGCCCCCACCCACGAGGCGGTCATCAGGATGGTCACGCACACGCCGAAGTACATCTGCAACACAACGGGAACATAACACGGTTAGTACTTCATTTCAATAAAATTTATGCTAGGCAATAAAATGTATAGGAAGAACAATGGATCTTAATATAAAACCAAGTTACTGGTGAGTGGTGCATATATGGTTCCTTAACACTCAATCAAAAGCTTAGGTACGCAGAATGGCAAAGGAATATGTTTATGTGATTTTCTTATTTTCTGTGGGCTTCATTCGCACATAAAATATGGTTATCCTTAGGGATAAGGTCACCCTTATTTATTATTATTATTTTCTGGGGTTTTTTTTCGGACATAAAATATGTTAATCCCAAATGACAAGGTCTTTCATTAATAATCTGTCCAGTCAGTTATCATTTAGTTAACTTTTTCAAGATAAGTTTGCCGGAAAGTATGCAATGATAAGCCATTTGACTTGGGACATCCTCAACCATATGATATATTGACATAGATTATGCCAAGTCCTCACCTTGCGGGCCAGTTCGGAGCAGCAGGACTCCTTGCAGGCCTGCAGCTTCCGGAACCGCAGCTCCGGCTCCTCCCCGTGGCCATTGGCCTGCTGCTGCTGCTCCGTCTGCGTGTCGCTGGAGTCGCCGCCGCCGAAGTGGTGGGCCGTATTGTGGCTACCCGGTGCGCTCGTGGGCGTGTCCGCCGGTATGATGATCACCTCATTGGGGTCCTGTTGGCTCGACGAGATCGAGTCTTGGTGGGTTATTTGCGGGTTGCTCGAGGTGAGCACGTTGCTGAAGCCGCAGCTGCCCGTCGCCCCTGTGCCACTGCCATTTGGAGCGGACGCTCCGGGAGCCACTGCTGAGCTGCTGCTGGCTCCCGCTCCGCCGCCTCCGCCGGGGTTGTTATTGTTGTACGGGCCATTCGTCGACGAGTCGCCGGTGACCACCACGGAAGGAGTGCGCACCCGTTTCGGATTAAAAATGGCTGGAATTTCGCCGTCACGCGTCATGCTAACATCATTGCCGGGCTCCTAAGTCGCTCATAGTGGTCGGATCCTGGAAGATGAATAAGTTTATATTAAATGTAACGTTTAAGCAAAGCATTCGGTTTATATATATAGTCAATATTAGTTACATTTTAAAGTAAACTGCGAAATGTAAGTTACACACAATATTTTAAAATCACTTTATGATTATATAAATCTATTTATAGGCCAAAGTTCACTAAGTCCAAGTCAAATAACCAAAAATTATCTAAAAATAGAATGGTATATATAAAATAAATTTTTCCACATTTTAAGGTGTATCTCGTGCATAAAATTCTCCCAGGCTTAAGTTAACATTTTAAAGTAGGGCCCAATCAATGATTCAGTTCGATTCGGGCAGCCATTCCATTTCCATCCCTTGCGCCAGAGCCCAGCCGTCTAGAACTAAGCTGCTCACGTGCTCCAGGCGATTAAAGATTGAGGAACACGCAAATGGGAGGCCATTTCTCGACCCTTTACAAGCGAAAGGCGCACCCAAAGCCCACGCAGTTTCGTTCAGGGTCTGGTCCGAGCAATTTGCATGGGCCTCCCTTCTCCACCAGTGCCTCCTCTACTTAAAAGGGGGAACCAAACTGGCCTAGGCCACACTCAAGGCTAGGGCAGCCAAGTTTTACGAGCACCGCCGAATGACCAGCCAACCAACAAACCAGCCTGCCGTTCATTTAAGTCCAGAGCCGACCAGGAGCACATTGATTGGATGGAGGGCCACAAAGGCGAGGGGCTGTGCTCATAACAATGCGAATTATGAACGCCCCGGCTCAAGCAGGTCAAGTTGAGTGGACAATAAACGGCCAACCGGATCTGGCCGGCAATTTGTAAGCCTTCTAACTAGAGTGTTAAATCTAAACCCCCTGCTACCAAGCCGGATGAGTTAAAATGTCCTTCGGTGTCCTTCACCTTCGCATCCCACCGACCGGCTCCTGTTTGCCTTCGATAATAGTATTCTAATTGAAACATTAATTATTTAGCCCAGTGGTGGGCGGACTTGGGTCCCAAAGGGAGATTCCAAGAGCCTAATGGCTATATAATGAAGGTCCTGATAATTGCCTGTAATTTTGAGCGATTGAGAGTAATATTCTATCGATTTCCCAGCGACGTTGAGCAAGTAAGTCGCTTCAAGTCGAACTGGAATCTGCAACTTTGACTTTTTTGCAATGCTTTCGCTTAAATATTTAACTAAGCTCGGCTTGATGCCTTTTTCATCTGAGATAGAGCTTTTAGTTTTCCCTGAGACGTTAGCAAATAACGACATGGCATTACTTGTGAGCGGAAAACTTGTTCAGCTTTTAATGCTGGCTTGGCTGGGGGGTAAGTCGAATATTAAATAATAATATTCAGCGGTTTTTAGTCACCTTTACTTGTGCTATGAATTGACAGCCTTGGCAACGGGAGAGATCCAGTGCGGTCGTCTAGATGAGAATTTACTGTACACCACCGATGAAAGCACAAAGCCCTCCGAGAATCCCTGGGTGGGCATACTGCTGGAGGATCAGGGTGAGTCGTTAATTAAGATAATGAAGTGGATTAAGGCATTTACAATGTCTCCTCTCGCTTTGACAGGGAATCATTACGAAAATATGAGGTGCTCCGTTGTCATCATCAACGAACTTCACGTCCTCACCACCGCCTCGTGTGTTAAGGGCTTTAATAGCCGATCCGGAGACACTAAGGCAGTGGCCATGCTGGGCGTTTGGAACGAGAACGACTCCCCCGAGGAGGAGCTGGTGTGCAACGACAAGGACTTCTGTGTGCCGGGTCCCGAGCTGTACAAAGTAGTCGACATCAAGGTGCATCCGCAAAGGGACAGGGATACGGGGGACAACGACTTGGCCATTCTGCGCCTGGAAAAGGCCATCGAGTGGACCCACTGGATCCAGCCGATCTGCTTGGAGGGCAGCTCGGAACCGGAGACGCTGACCAACCGAAACCTTCACTACTCCGGCTTCAACCACGGCGACTATAGCCGCGGCAAGGGTCTGGCCATGACGGTGTCCACACCAAAGTGCAAGAAACTGACTTCCTCCACCGTATTCTTCCCTGTTAACCAGATGTGCGCCTATCCCGTAAAACGCACCAAGTTCTATCCGGGTGCCCCGCTAATGGACATCGATGTGCGGGATGAAAAGCCGCACAACTTCTATCTGGTGGCGATTCTAGTTCGGAATATAGATACAGATGCTACCACACAGGTGTACCAGAGTGTGCGACGTGCCCGCTCCTGGTTATTGGAGAACACGAAATAGGAGATTCACTGCATTTCAAAAAACTTGTTTTGAGAATAAATAAAAGTTATTAATTAAATACAGATATGAGGAAGTAAATGTTTGTGGGCTCAGGGAAATTACTGATGCATCGTGCTGGGAGCTGCCCAGGGTTCCGCTTCCGAAACGGGTTTTAAATCGATCTTGGTAATGTAATCATAGAGAAGCATTAACTAGAAACGTAGAAAAACAGGTAGCTGGAAGTGTAAGTTGGAAATTTCATCAAACACCTTGCAATACAGAGAAAAAGTAAACGAAAATCGAATATGCGAATACTCTTAATAGTATTTAAATTATGAGTTGTTCTAAAAAAATATATAATTTTTCAAAATTTAAAATACTACTACAAAGTTAAATATAATGTGGTTTCAAATAAAATCTTGTAGTTTCCAACTTTTACTATATCTGCTATAAAAAAAAATAATTTAAGTTTGTTAGCCACGAGCGAAAAAACACACTTTTATCATCTGACTTCTAGTTTTCAACTCTATTTGCAGAACCTTTTTTCAGTATTGCATCTAGTTCTCAAAAAGATCATAAGCTTCTGGATAAACCGCCTACGGATTGCATTGTAAAATGTAGTTGGAGACGTTTATTTTCCCCAGCTCAGTTAGTTGACTTTGAGCTGTGCTTTAGAATGCTTGGACGAATCGCAGTTATCACGTTGTTTTTGGGTTTCCTTAGCTTAGGTGTACAATCGGCCCAGCAGGATGACCAGGAATGCGGATCCTTCGATGAAGATCAGATGCTCAAGCAAAACAACTTTGCCATTCCCACCGAGCACCAGTGGGTGGCTCGAATAGTATATGGCAAAGGTAAGAAGCCTATATTTCTCATAGAAGACAAAATATTCCCACTGACTACTTCAGGGTTCGAGGGCAAGATTAAGAACAATGGCTGCCTGGGTGTCCTGGTATCGAAGCGCACTGTGCTGGCCCCCGCCCACTGCTTTGTCCAGTACAACGGGGTTGCAGAGGCCTTCTCCGTTCACCTGGGTGTCTACAACAAGAGTGCTCCCGTCGGAGTGCGAGTCTGCGAAACGGATGGCTATTGCACCCGTCCTGCCCAGGAGATCAAGCTGGCCGAGATAGCCATCCACCCAGAGTACGATTCGCGATCCCTGAAGAACTGTCTGGCCGTGCTTACCCTGCAGCGAGAAGCCAAGATCTACCCGAATGTGATGCCCATCTGCATGCCACCGCCTAACTTGATGAACGAAACACTGGTGGCGCAGACCTTCATAGTGGCAGGTCTGCGCATCTTCGAGGATCTGCGACTGAAGACCTGGGTGAATACCCTCAGCCGACCCTTCTGCCAAGAGAAGGTCAAGACGCTGGTAACCCGTGGTAACACGGTGTGTGGCTACCACGCCCGAAAGGAGGCCTATTACCTGGGAGCCCCGCTGGTGGGGATGCAGAAGAAGGGTCGCACCACACAGAACTTCTACCTGGTGGGCATCCTGATCGACTGGGGCTGGGATGGCGAACGCGTCATGTCCAGCTTCCTGGCCATTCGCAACTACATGGACTTCATCCAGCAGAATTCCCACTCACTGATTGTACGCTCCTGAGCGCCGAATAAAGTACACACGAGAAACGCCAGCTGCCAACAGGTCTTGCTGGGGTGTTAATTATTCAGCTCGCAGCTCGGAGCTCTGGGCTCGGAGCTCGAAGCTCGTGCAACATGCAAATTGTTCCTACACTTATAGCATTTTAATGAGCAGTCACTCAGCGCAGCGCAGCCGCCGCTAGTTGGCTAATGCGAGGAATATGGAAATTTCATCGCTTTCTCCGCGCCCGCCTTTCCTTTGGGGGGCTGTGAAAGTTTGGCAGTCGACGGGAGACAGACGAAAATGTTGCAAATACCCAGCAGAACGGAAACGGAAGCCCTGGGGGGCCTGAGTGGGAGGGTGGCGAGCGAGGATTCGGGCTGCCTTGCCATTGGACGAATGCCAAGACATTGACTTAACTGGCAGGACTCGGGGAAGTCTAGCAGGACTAAACTATACTCTTCGGGGTTTCGAAGAATCGAATGGGGGAGCAACAAATAGTCAGAAATATGTAGTGATAGCAAAAACCTAAATAAAATAATTTCTATATATTTTGTTAAGTCAAAAAATTCATATGTTATTAGTTAATTTGCTATCAACATTTTTTTTCGGTAACGTTTACAATTTTTTTTTTATAAATATCAATCTAAAAATAAAAGGCATTGGTCAAAATTTGTAGGCAAGCTTTTTGCCTATGCTTAGAAAACCTCCCTTAAAACATAATTATTAGTTTTAAGTAATTTTTTTTTTTAATTTTATAAATTGTTTAATTTTTTTATAAATATTATTTTGCAATTTTGGATAATAGCCAAATATTATATTTTTGAAGAATTCCTCAAGGTATTTCTTTTTATTTTAATTTAAAATGATATTCTCTACCTCAAACTGTTAAAAAGAAAATCCTTTCAAGTGTATGGAAAGGTAGTGAGATGACTTAGCACTTTCTTTTTCCTTGTGCACTGGATGGGCTCAGTTCGATGTGAAAAAGTTATTTTAATGTGCGGGACGGACTTCCTTTATGCATAAAATGGGCAGAACAACAAGGAGACATAGAATACCGACCAGGAGGATTAAATATTAAATGGCTGGTAAGTTTAGTCCTTTGTCATCACCAATCACCCTGCTCGTCCCCAAAGTCTCGTCTAGCTAATGTAGACACATCGCCTTTATAGCTGAGCCCTTGCACACTTTTGGGCGCCAAACTGCTCTATAAAGCAGCGCTAAGAAAAATGACGCTCGCTGTTTATTTTTGCCAGGAATAAAAATCACAATAAAATTTAAATTGCCCGACATGGGCGTCTCGAGCAGCAGACGGTGATGGAGGGCAGGAAAACGTGACCAAATGACGATGACCGACGGGGATAAACAGCGCATTCCACCCGCCGTGCGAGGAGAAATGCGATTCAAAACAAAACAAACAGCTGAACGGCCGAGAGAAAGTGCCCCCGAGAAGAGAAAGCGCGAGAGAATCTCAACGAGAGAGAGAGACAGAGAGAGCTGGCAGCTTTGTGTGGGTGGTGTTTTTGGCCAGAAGTAAACGAGCTTACAGCAACAACAAGGGCTTAGAACAGCGTATTCATGTAAGTACAAACACACGCCTCGGTCGAGGACACCACGCGGCGTATACGCAATGTGACACTTTTAGTGGTTATGGTCAAGCACAGCACTTGAGCGAGGGCAATGCGAGAAGGAAAACGAAAGTGACGCCAAAAACAGTGGCAGTCAGACACCTGCTCAGTCACCTGGGACACACGGAAACAAATTGGAAAACCAAAAGCCATGAGGTGCTCAAAGGTACTGCGCCCAGAATGGTTTAATGGGCTTTCACCAGGTATAAACTGAATCTTATGAATAAATAATAGCCTATTTAGGGGCTATTCATTTTGCAATTTATAAATAGTATTTAAGATGCTCTACTAATCCGGTTTTGTATTTTAATATATTTTAAAATTAATTTATTTATCTAGGGTCCAATCCCGGCTAAGATATATTTTTTGGCATATCATTGTGAATCTAATTCCGATTTTATATTAAATATCAGATATTATATTTTTCCAAAATGATGTTTATTTCGGTTCAGATAAGATATCATTTTTTTCTAGACTACTAGAGCCCCTGCACATATGTCTGTACGTATGTCTCTGAGGTTGGCTTTAGGGTTAGTGACTAGGCCTTGAGGTTGGCGCACACCTTGACAGTAGTCGAAAATCTAGCCCAACCCCCGCAGACAGTTGTGACAACCTGGGACGGTTGAATTTTTCATTTCGCCACGAAAACAGGCCAAAGGAAATTGCCTGGCGAATCCGTTTATCGTCGGCAGAAGGGGAGAGGGCCCAAAGGGAAAGTGTTTTTCCAGGCCGCACAGCTGTCGCTTTAAATGTCTCAGCGCCGAGTTATGGATGCTCGTCGAGGCGTTTAATGTTTTTATATAATTTACTTAAGCACTTAATGTCATTTTCCCACGGCACTGCCACATGGTACACAAACTTTACGCAATTCTCTGGGCCCTTTTGTGCTCTTTTCTCTTATATAAAGATAGCGAGCGGACTGGCCGTCCGAAAAGAACTCAACTGGACTGGCGACACTGTTCTCCGCGCTCGAGCTCAGCCCTTTACTTAATTCAATTAAATGTGCAAAAATATGCTGGGGTATAAATTTGGAGCAGCTCCGGGAAACGGAACGCTATGCACGGATACACAAAACGGAGGCTCATACACACAGATACACACACGCACACGCACAGGCACAGGCACTTGGCTCACATGCACAGCCACATCCACAAAGGCATAATGGCCAACACACACGAACGAGACGAAACGAACCGCTGGCTTGGCCCAAAAAAAGCAACTGCCACTTGAGCGAGCCTTTTGACTTGTTTTCCTTCGACTTAGGTGGAAACTGTGACAGCAGCGTTTCTGGCATTAGCTGCTGGCGTTTTTCCAGCTTTCCTTTTCTAGAGCACCCGACGCGGCCGTCCTGGGAAACCGTTTGCTCGCTGTCGTTTCTGGCCAGGAATCTCAAAGTCGACTGAACCTGAACCTTTTCCTGAGATGCCTCGCCACTGGCCAAGCCAGTGTCTGAGCTTTTCCTGGCTCTCCCAGCCAAAAGCCCTCTCTCTGGGCCACGCTTTTCCTCCCGTCTCCTCTCGCATAGGTTTGGTTTTCCAGCAAAGAAAAACACTTGTTAGGAATTTTCTTTGCCGTTTTTGTTTTGTTTTTGCACCAGCTTTTTATCGTTCAGCTGTTCGAACGACTCAATAAATTGTTTCGCGATGATGGCTGATAAGGATTTCCACATTCCGTGATTGCCGGTACGAAATAAGTTATAGAAAGTCAATAAAAATGCTTTTAAATGGCGTTTTTACTCAAGAAATGGAATTGTTGTCAAGGACATTACACCCACTTTACCCAAACTATGTGGAACCAAAATCATTATAAAGTATAAGGAATTATACTCTTAAATAATTTAAGAAAATTAAAGATAAATAAATATATAAATATTTATAAGAGTTTTCTACGTAATAGGTTACGATACCAACCTATAATATTGATTGGTGCACGAATTACCATGGCCGATATACATAAGTGGTTACTATTTATACCTCGATTATAGTTGAACCTTGATATCATCAATTAAACCAAGGCTTGGAATAAACTTTGACCAGTCATACAGTAATTATTTGTAATATGCCCTAAATATGTGTTCGCAACCTATAAGTAATTAATGACATGCTGATGAATTCGTCATTCAGTAACCTTATCCGTCTTTAGAAAGTGTGACATTTCGTGCCCATGATTTACCCCAGACGAAAACAAATCATCTCAATTTCTAGAATGCTCCCATTTCATCTGCAATAAAGATAGCCAAACTGGCCAAATCCATCTAAAGTGTCCATTTAGAGCTGCCATCTCAATCAGCATTGTTATGCCATAAAAACACGAGGCTGCCAAGAAAATGCAACCATTAACACACCAATATGACCATGCAGATCGTACAATCTGGATAAGGAGAAGCCCTCATAAACACAAATTCGTCAGGAGAAAGCATTTCGCCAATCGACTACTAATCCCCGCCGACTTAGCATAAATTTCTAAATCAGAACCCACCAGCAAACGAGTTTTTTGCTCGCAGACTACACCTGGAATGGTATATTAATTGTGTAATCTATAAAAATCCATTTGCATATGAATGGGCGAGATTGGCAACTGCCAATGAGGCCCGCGGGAAAGATGGGTTGGGATGGTCTCCGAATTGGGTTAGTTAGTTTAGTGTCGGCTTGAGTTAGTGCCACCAACACGGCCACCAACTGGGGCTGGGGACAAAGCCATTACAAATCAATTTGGCCAAGACTTAGGCGAACCGCGCGATGGACCAATTAAAACTATTCTAATGAGATGCGCTGAGGGCGAAAAGACAAAAGCAGCAGCGTCGACTTGTTGACAACTATAATCGCGAGTCGGGGGAGTTTTAGTTTCCCTTCGACTGGGGACTGCAACGGACGCGTTTCAGGAATATTGTTAATCAAGGAAGATAAACACTCTAGCTATGCAGTGGCTGTTTTGTACTGCCCTAGTGCTTTTCGTGGCAAGCACTTATCCTTCGCAAGCGGTCAGGATATCCGCTCTAGAAATTGAGAGGCGCCCGGCGGCAAAGCAGGCCAAGATTGGGTGAGAAAACAATGAACATTGGAGGCAGAAAACCTACAAGGGTTTTAAGACTTCTCTTAATACCAATAAACCAATTTACCATTCCGTAAGTAAAGGCTTTTATCTTAGTTCTAGCTCCAGGAACTATCCCATCGAATATGTCCTGATTCCGAGTGCTCGAGGTGGTTACACAAGGCGTTATGTCCACAGTCTGGCCAAAGCCAATCCTCCACAAACCACCGAACGGCCTTTGGTTCGTGTTTGGAACAGTTTCGTTCGCAGTGTCCAGCCCGCCTTCAGTTTCCGCAACTTGACCAATCCACTGGCCAACTTCTTCAACGATGGCAGTGCCAACATCATTGAGTCGTCGCCCGTCTATCTGCAGACCTTCGATGAGGATCAGGAGCTTCTGCCGGAAGAACCCGCAACAGTGGCCCCACAAAATTCCAACAAACGCAAGCGAAAGCGTCGCAAGCAACAAAAGCTCCAACCCATCTACGACGAGGAGGAGAACGATGATGACTACATTCCCTACAGTCCCTACTATGCACCACCTCCCCCGCAGACATCAGCAGAACCCATGTTCTTCTACGATTCAAACTCCGGCAACTACTACGGAGTCCAGCGCTTCAGCCCTGAGGATTTCCATGCTAGTTTCTACAACAACTTCAATACTCAGCCGCAGAACGATCCAGAAGAGGTGGATAGCGAGCCAGAAGAGGTGGATAGCGAGCCCGATGAGGACACGTCCGTGGTGAGGAGGCTCAGCAACAGGAAGGTGACTCTACTGCGCCCGCTGCCTGTGGCAACGGTCAAGAGTCCATCCCCGCACAGGTTAGCCGAAATCAGCAAACCAGAAACGACCAATCAGAACGAAGATACAGTCATGAAAACCGACAGCAGCGCACCGACCGATGAAACGACTAATGATGAAGACGATGGTGATATCGTCACCCACTCACCGCTCTCCGAGAGTATGCGCAATACTCTGGGCACGTACATGCGCGACGATCGCCACACCCGCCAGCGCCAGAGGCTCGCCAGCGATGGAGCAGGAGCTCTTGATTCTGGCGCCAAAATTTCGCCCCGCTTTTTTCAACGGCGCCTCTTCCGGCTGGGCTAAACTATCTTGAATAAACTCTTGACTTATGGATGATCGTGTATTTATCGTATGTGTTAGATGCGAGTGAGGGTGGAAAATGCATGAAATGGAGCTGGCAGCTGCAAGAGAGATTAAATGTCCGAATATAATTGCACTAGTTTCATCTTAAAGGTAGCGAGGTAGACAATGAACTTACTATACTAAAGATCACAAGTAATTTGCTAGATCTGGGGCTATGGGACACGATCAGACGAGCCTCGTGAGGCGCGAGGCACTGCCGGCATTGGGGTCCACGGGTAGGGCCACATGGTCAACATGCTGGACGTTGCGGAAGTAGGCGTGTTGCAAGGCGTCCTTGGCCGAGATGCGCAGGTTGGGATCGTAGCACAGCATTGACTGAAAGATAGAAAGTATATATTTCGGTTCTGAGTTCAGTTTTATGCCACCCACCATTATGAGCTCATGGGCCTCGTGTTCGGTTATGGTCTGTGGCATGTTGGTTGCCTCCCACTTGGGGAACTTGGCCTTAAAGTCTGGCAGCTGCGTCACTCCTGGCCATTTGGTTTCATCGGGTGTGCTTAAGGTACGGAATATCCTGTAAAGTTGGTCGATCTCACTGTCTCCGGGAAATAGGGAGCGGCGCATGATCTGTAAATTTAGGTTTGCTAAGTGGAAACGAAGGTGATATTTACATTTTAAGAGAACTCATACCATCTCTGAGAAAATGCAGCCCAGACTCCAGATGTCTACGCCCGTGGAATAGAACTTGGTGCCCAGCAGAATCTCCGGGGCTCGGTACCAGAGGGTGACCACCTCGTGAGTGTACGCCCTCATGGGCACATTAAAGGCCCTTGCCAGTCCAAAGTCGGCCAACTAAATAGAAACTGGGGTTACTTTCACAGTATTAAATTGGTTAGTCGTATAATCTCACCTTTATTTTGCCTGCAGTGTCCACGAGAAGGTTCTGGGGTTTGAGATCGCGATGCAGTATCCGATTGGTGTGGCAAAAGCCGAGGGCATCTAATATCTGGTGCATATAGCTCTGGAAACGAGGTACAAATGCAATAAAGCACGGCTTTGAGCAGTAGTAAACATACCTTAATCAACTGAGGTGTGAAGACATCCTTCTTCTTGTCCATTAGCTTCTTGAGATCCATGTTCAGGTACTCGAAAATCATGTACAGATTGTTGCCGGAGATGACCACGTCGAATAGTTGTACGACATTCTTGTGCTTTAGGTTCTTCAGCAGGGAGATCTCTCGAATGGCCGTCGAAGGAACGCCCTCTGTTTCGCTGGGGAAGGGGATAATAATGTTAAATGGGGCTAAATATTATAGCTTTTTCTGTTGGCTGTAGTTGGAGCACGCGATGCTGCCCTGCACCACGAAGCCGAATCATGTGGTGCTACGGATTTTGGGAGGTAGAAACAGCGCAGCCCTCACAGAATCCGGGCTGCGGGGTGCAGGTGATTGACATTCACCAAGGACACGCCCAGGATGTCAGGATATTATATCCTAATAATGTTGTTATTTGTAGTGCCTTGCTGGTGGGAAACTGGGCACTCAGATGGACAGCCTGCTCCCTAATACACACCCTTCCAGCCGAATCTTCTTGAGCGCCACATCCTGACCGGTGGCGTTGCTCCGCGCCTTGTAAACTATGCCGTAGGTGCCCTCGCCGATCTTCTCGGCCCGCTGGAAGTTGTCTAGGATGGTGGTCATCGGATTGGTTCGCTCATTCAGTTGGTAAACAAAGTCTTAGGTTGCTTTTGCCAAAATAAACCCAGATATTTTGGAGGGAAACTCTTCTTCTTCAGTGATGCCAACTGCCGCCATTCCAGTGTGACCGCGGAGTTATCGATAAACTATACCGACCGGCTCTGAGTAAAATACTACTTAGTCAAGTATACCAAAAATGTGTCATATGGTCACCCTAAAAAGGGAAAGTCTACCAGAGTGGCAGCTCTGCGAAAAAGGTTTGGCCGACCGTTATATTTAATGTTGTATTTTCAAGAATAACTTAATCTTAAAAAAGTTGTATTGAAGATTTTAAAAATGAATTAATGATTTAATACAATTTGCTGTTTAATTTAATTAGGCTTTTTTAATTAATGTAATTTAACAGTGTTTAGAATAAAATAATAATGTTGCTTGGTAAATTTAAATTTAATTTTTTTTAACAAAAAACATTCTGATTAATAAAGTTTTCAATGGGCCAACAATAAACTAAATAAATGTAAGGGTATTTTGTTAAATGGCTTCATTTTTATTGTTATTTGTTCGACTATATAATTCTTATAATAAATAAATAATAAAAGTGTACATATATTTTAATGGCCCTGAAATTACCGGATAGGAAGCTAGGACCAACCCCACCAGGTTTACTTTTGTCTGATGAATTCTGTCTGCATAAGGAGTACCTTACAAATTTGATGTTTCGATAAGATATCCTGTCACAACGGAGTCCATAAATCGCGTTATCAGGATAATGCCTGAGGTCAGGAAAACATTATTACTATACCACCTACCTAACGATTGTGCAATAATAATAGCCACCTATCTAAACGAAAACATATTCCCTCAACATCGGATAACAAATGAGTTAATTCCGGAGTGAGAGATTTGCCCCGTAACTGCAGCTCGAAATCGTTTAAAAACACATTCCGTGCATTTTATGTGCGTTGCATTTAAAATTGTAATTGCTTGTAGCGGCCACACGCAATTGGCTTACACACTCCATCTTGTCTCAATTTGAGCTTTACGTGTGGCAATAAAAAAAATGCGATAAAAATGTGTATTTTAATTTGGCTTCGCTTCTGCGTTTGCTTGCGTGTTTAGGGACTAGCTGTGAATGTTTTTGGCGCTCGCATATTTTATGGCACATTAATCATTCCGGGCCACGGGGCGTATGCGCGATGATGACTTCACTGAATCCTTCAGATACTTCGTACTTCAGGGCGATCAGTACTCTGGCGACTCAGGCGACAATTAGGCATGATTCATTGGCAGTGTAAATCTTGCACCCGAGTGCCTCGATTACGAGTATTCCGCATTTCATTTCAATGAATTTATGGCTGCAGCTGCCCGCCAGCATTTCCATATTCCACGGCTGCCACTCGATAAGGTTGCACTGGCTGAGATGAGAGCTGGTTGCCTAGTTGGGTGCTGGCCCAGCCAAACATAAATTATTCCGAGTTGATATGTACTTAAGGCTTTTGGCGCCAGCCAAGTGTCGAAAAACTGCATTTCGCCCCCCGAAAACAGAAGGTCGTGAAGAGGGCGGTCGCCTAATGGCAAAAGTTGCCAGGACCAAGAAGGTGAAGGATGCGGTGGCTGGGGATGGGAATTAAATTCCGTGCAGGCGTCGGCCCAATGGCAAGGAACCCCAACTGTGTTTTGGGGCTTCGCGTGATTTATGCATTTGGGTTTGGGTCAGAAACCGGCAACTCTGTGCAAATAACCCAAAAGTGTTTTCAATTTATTAGCAGCAACAACTAAACGCGGCCAAATGGATAACCACAAACTTGGCGCCAGAATTTGCTTCTTTATTTATAAATCAACCTGTCAGAAGTCGCAGCTTGGTAGCCAAAAATTAAAAATCTTGTTACTAATGAGAAAAGTTGGGGAGACGTCTTCACTCAGAGGTGTTATGGTGAATCCAATCAGGGGTGGATTCCAATATTTGCACATATTGGACATTTTATTCGATTGCTATAAAGGTACAACCCGTCCAAATTTTATTACTTGAAAGATATTTGTAAGAAATAGGGTGTAGTGAAGCTTAGATATAATTAGTCAAGTTGGGATCTATGGCCGCAGATCAGCTCCTCTGGGAAATGATCCTCCAGCTGGTAGCACTTCTTGTTGTCAGTTATATTGAAGGCCTGTTTAAGGCGGTTATCCAACCTCGTTTCAGGGCCAATTAGTTTTAGTTTCAGTATACTTGGTGTTCTTCACACACAAGAAAGTAAAATAGCCAAAACGAGAATGAAATCAAGAAACTTGGAGGGCACATCTATGTGATTATAAGATTGTTGAAGCACTGAGATATGATCTGGCTTTCTGAGCCAGTTATGAAAACGAGTTGTTTACAATTATTTAGTACTGTAAAAACAGCTATATTTCTCGGAAGGTATTTAATTGTATGCGTTATTAGTATTCTAGCGATCACGGCTTAATTGACTTATATTATTGACTCTGAACATTGTCGAACTTATTATCTGACAAACTTTTAAGTGAAAAGTGAAAGTTCCTTGTAGAGGTTATTGATATAATCAAAACCAAACTTAGAAGAGTTTTGCAATTATTGAACCGGCTCCTTTTTTAGCTTCCGCTACTTCCAACATTAACCACATAATTTGAGTTTTCATTGATTATTGTATTTATTTAAAAACCCAGTGAATACGAATACATTTAGGATACCTTACGATAAGCTTGAGGTTTGCCTTAGGATCCAATCTAAGTAGGATCGAACATTCAAGTAGCCAGTGTATTGTTTTTCGGGGCTGCCGAATCCAGCCGTTACAATTCCCACTAAGTAGAACTTCCGAGGATTACCAGAAGCTTCCGCCAATGCAGATCCCGATAGAGCAAGAAGCGCGCCCCTATCGTCTTGGCTGCAAATCAGCTCCACGGGAAAACGTTCCTGTAGTTTATTGCACTCACTGCTGTCTATCCTTTTAAAGGCCACTTTAATGCGCCCATCGGTTCTTTTATAATCAGGATCACCTCTACGATACGAAACTCCCTCGGGTCCCGCAACAATAAGATCCGAATCGGGGGTCTCACTTTTTGGCTTCTCCGTGGAGGGCAGGCAAATGGGTTGAGCTAAATCAGTGAACTCAATGTCCTTAGTGAGCTCAATAATGGCGAGGTCGTTTTGTCTTTTGGCAGCTGAATAGTCCGGATGAATGGTGATTGTGCTGACAAGATTTCTGCTGGCGGAATCCGAGTCGCCAAAAACGACGGCAGAAATATCATTCACATCACCATTTGAAACACAATGTGCGGCTGTCAACACATGTCGGGCATCTATAAGGATGCCAGCGCACGTCAAATGATCCTTTCCCTCTCTATTAGTACCTAAGATCCTTCCCACCCATGGGTGCTCATTGGGTTCCGCAATGGTCTTGTTGTTTTTGAACTGCTTCTCATTGAATTTTCCACATTCTTGCCCAACTGAGGCGCCTTGGATTGCTAGAGGTTTAACATCAATCGGTTGTTAATATTAACATTTATTTTATAATACTCCACTTACTCAAAGTCAAACTAGCTAATATAATCGGAAGAGTCGAGGCCCACATCTTGACGATTGTAAGATTTCTGTTACAATGAAAAACGAGGGGCATTTCGAGCTCTCTTATAAGCGAACAGAAACCGAGCTTACTTGTAAATCTGGTTTTAAATTGAATAAAAACCAATCTCAGGAAATCTCGTATACTCTAAAAATGTACTAGAAACAATTTTAAGATTTAATAAGAAAATAATAATAATAAAAATTAAATAAAATAAAAAGTGTGCGGTTATTCTCCCGTAAGGATTTAATGATATATTCCAGAAAACTTGATAAAAGAATAAAAGTATTGCAGTAAGCAAGATATTGTGTACACAACTAAGATGATCTAGCAATCTGTGCTGTTACTGTCAAGTAAGACCTGAAAATAATGTAAAAAAAATGGCTTGCAATGCAAAATGGATAAAAAAATGAATCGCGTAAACCAGATAAGCTTTTAAAATACGTTCTGTTTACGTTTTATTTGGTTAATTTCTCTATCTATCATAACTGTTGATAAAACTTTATAAAATGATAAGAAATTCCGGACTGGTATCAAATTAGATTAGCATTTAAAGGAAATGAATAAAACATTTTATAAAGCTGAACCAATTTTTAGCATTAAATTAAAAATTCAATTGAACAAGTGATTTCCATTTCACCTATTCTAGCTTAATCTCATACCAATCGGCAAATTTTAATTTTCAGGCCAATTCCGTTTATTCAGTACGGAGAGTGCCGACAATTTGTCAGAATTCATGAACCGCCGCAATTATGAATAAAAGATTTATAAGCCGTACGAATGCATTTATTTATTTGCAACCGACAGAGTGCGAAATCAGCATGCCTAATTGAGCGTTAATGAAATAAATCAATTCCGACTCATCGTCAGCGA
Source organism: Drosophila biarmipes (assembly GCF_025231255.1). NCBI lineage: Eukaryota > Metazoa > Arthropoda > Insecta > Diptera > Drosophilidae > Drosophila > Drosophila biarmipes. The sequence goes on along the minus strand of NC_066616.1, from coordinate 17,407,880 downwards.
TTGTTTGCGGTTTTTTATAAAGTGGTTTGATACGAGGAAGATTATAAACCGACCTCTAACAGAAAATAGATGAAGGGAACAAGTAAGATCGGGCTTCTAGCACATGGCACTACTCATAGTGAAAGAGCTAGAGGACGAAATGGAGCCAAACGATGCCAATTGCCGGTGGTCAGCTTTAATCTGAGCCCCACCATCTAGCCCACCTTTAATGGAGTTGATCAAATGTCAAAGTTTCCGGCGAAAACAAGGACACTGGGCGACCACACAGGGCTCGCTGGCACAAGTTTCCCACTAACGAGCAGGCGCATGTTCGGGCGGCAGTAATAACAATGATGCCAGGATATTGGCAGCACAGCAACAGTAACAACGCAGGAACAGCAGCAGGGGCATCGCCAGCAGGTCCTGGCATTGTCAACAGGAGGAGCAAATGGCGGGCAAAAATGCAACTTGTAATTTGAACAAAAGCCAACCAGTTACAAACGCCTCCAACAGATGTTGCCCCATACGATTGCTTGTGGGCAATGCACTTCTGTGTGCACAGAGAGAAAATATGTGTAAAATGCTATATATTAGACCACACTTGTTTTGAGAATGTAAAATATATTTAAATCGTAATCTTAATAATCAATATGCTTATAATTTAAATGCAATTAAAATGAGTTTCAGATTTGGAATGCGATTTAAATATATTCATATTTAAATTTAAACCATTTAAATATGTTCTTAGGTAAATTAAAATTTAATTACTTTCTTAAATTCGTTTTATATTAATATTTTGTAACATGTTTCCTAAAAATACTGCACCCAAAGTATTAAGATTTTCGCTCTGTGCGGCATAATCTCACTCACTAGTTGGCAGCTGCGAACACGTGCCCAGATTACAGTGCAAAAACAGAGCTACATTTCAAAACGCCAGTTTCAGATACTCTGCCTAATAAATTTTCATTACTGCATCCATTCGGGCTGTAAGTGGAATTAAAAATTGCCCGTACCTCATCCCATTATAGAGTATATCAGCTCAGCTGAGACTGCGACAGTTCCTGGCGGTTGGGTTTAATTCCAATTGAATTGCAGCAAACAATGTTTTTTCTGGCACTTTCAAGCAGACTCTTACGGGGTGTATTAGTGGAATAAAAAGCTACTAGAAAACCCATTTTATTTATAAATATGCCACTTTGTATTTTAATCATATCATCATATATATCATATTTCATAATTTAAAGAATATATTTATATTGATATGTTGAGGTAGGTTGTGCCATTGCTAGCTCAGAAGCTAAGAACGGGTTTGGTTAAATAGGTTATTATTTGTATTCAATGTGAAAATGTTTTGATAGCTAACAACTCAACTATCGATTCGGTTCATGAGATAGCAACTTTAAGACCAATCAAAGCTAACCGTTCCAGAAAAACCCAAGGATAATTCGTGTGGGCTGTTCAAATATCAACATGATTACTTTTGATTTCGCTTATTTACCCCCACCCAGTTTTACCTATTTATCCGCCTCTAGATTCAACTTGCCACGCATCAACGTTACTAGGGGATACACTAACCGTATCCCCGGATGATGTGATGTGTGTCTACGTGGGGGTAAGTTTAAAAGTTGTTCATGCCTAGCATTTGAAATTTGTTGCGAAATTATATTGCGGCTTGTTTGTTTCGTTCCTGTTTCGTATGCGTCACGTTGCGTATACGCGCCGTGGGCGCCCTGAGGCAAGCCACTTCAGCACACAAACACACAGCCACTAGATACTAGATGCTAGATACTATTCACCAGATACTAGATACACCCCCTGCCCGGGCCCTGCACACCCGACAGCTTCTTGCACACATTCTCGTAAATAAGTTTCGAAAAGAAAAGCGAAATAAACGTCGCCGGCGTTTATATATTATTATGCTGTTGTACAAAAAGGATTGTTATCGCCGTTGGCACGATAAATGGCCCAAGAGTTCGCATTATGTGTGGAAAATCTATAAAAAGTTATAAAAGTGTCATTAGCGCCAACAATGGGAATGCCGTCAGCATGGGGACAAAGCTCGTGGTGCGAGATACTTCATCGCTGAATCCTTGTACTAATCCCTGCCTCGGCGACTTGTTGTTGCCAACTTTTCCACCGCTTTGCATTGACAGTGAATAATTCAACGCCCTGCTAACTAGCAAACAATATGGGAAAAGTAAAAGGTTTTCCATGTACTGAGCAGTTGAAAATGTCATATTTGCCAAAGTCTCTCGGTCCGATTGCCTAGACTCCCCCCCAAACACTTGGAGCGCCTTCTACGCCTATCTTCTGTTGTTTATCACTCTGCGATTTGCTTTCAGTACTGCTTTATTCTCGGCTTGCATAATTTAATACGAAAATGGACAGGAACGGCTTTTTCAGGTTTAGCCACTCACAATCAAACGGACAGAGAGCGAAATTCAGTTAATGTCATATAGAAGCAAGAAGTTCAAGTGTACTAACTTAATATTTCATTTGCAAAGCTAAACATTGCTTGATTTTACAGATCTCTAACTAAATTATTTACACGATTGCGGAATGTGTTTTCGATGACTTAACTTGGTAACTTTCTTGACAAATAAATCAAATAATAAAAAAGCTTGGGAAATATTACACAACAATTTAGAAAGTATTTCTATGAATAATAAAAAACTTCTTAAGCTTTTGGCTTCCCTCACTTAACAAATTGTAGAAACATGTTATTGCTGGTATGTTAAAAAAAATGATTATAAAAATTGTAATTGTCATTTTTTTGAGCTTGCTTACGATTTTAAACCTGTATAAAAAAATAAAGAGTCGATTCCCAAACCGAAACAGTTAAAAATACAGTCCAGTTGAGGTCACAAAAGTTAGAAAATTAAGAAAAATATCATAATAGTTTATGTGCCACTTGCAGATAAATAAAACGCCAAAGTCAGTGGATGGTTGAGCCCTTCTTGACGTCCAAAGTTTGCTCGTCATCATCCCACTAGGCCCGTCACATTGAATCAGACAAGTTTACTGGTCTCGGCCCGGCGAGCCTGCCATCTTGTTGCTTGGCTTTGACAAATTTCAGCAAAGTGGATTAATTTGTTTTATTCCCAGCCCAGTGCTGTCCACTTATTAGAGCCAAACTTTGGTGCAAAAGATAGGAAAAGTTGTCGGGGCTCCGAATCGACCTGGCTTAAGTTCATTTTGGCCGGCTAGAGGGCTTTAATTAAGGCCCACCAGTCACCGGTCAGACGGCAGGTGAAATCAACAGGTGATTTTCGTCAAAAGCTGGATGGCTGACCAGCAGCCAGTTTGCCAATTAGAACTGGAAATGGAGTAGCTTCTCTAGCGGAGTGGCTGGGGGAGTGGGTGCCAAGGGCTTCCCCAACTTTGGCCGTAAATCTCCATTTCAAAAGTTCACGACCAGTTCGAGATATAAACAACGAGATTTGGCGCATTATGCAAGTGGGAGCATTTAGGCGCTCTATGGCAGTCGTAACATTCCAATCCGTTCCAGTGCCACCACGTTCCACATTCACCCAGCGGTCCTTGGACTTGGCCAACTTGGCTGGCGGACGGGCTTGACTCTTGGCAGTTGCCAAACGGCAGCCACTGCGCATGAACCAGGCCCACTCCTCGCCGCCTGGCGACGTGTTGCCCACATGTGACATTTTGGCGTATTTTTCTAACCTCCGCAGCTGGGTATTTGCATTGGGTTACAGGCACTGACATTTGGCGTCATCTTCGCCCTCGCCAGGTGGAGGTTTAATTTCAGCCCGAGCCGAACAGGAGCTGCAACAAAATAGCACATTAATGGGGCCACAAAAATGCAATCCGGTGTCCACCCGGCGTATACGCAACTTTCTGCCTTTGTCGCGTATACGACTGGGTGGGCGTGTATCTGGCTCCTTTGACACGGGAATGCGACCGATGTGAGTGTGTGTAAGTGTCGCCCGAGGGCGGGAAGGAAAATATTTAACTTTCACTTTACTCCCAAACACGGCAGATGTGCGTGCATTTGATTATTCCTGTTTGTACAGCAACAAACTGATGGAGCACCAAAAAAAATGCGAGGGAAAGCGGGAAAAAAGCTGATGGAAACAATCAAAAGTCGCTACTGACAACGGAAATCTGCCGCCAGCCAGGGCATTTGCCCAGTCGCTTCCCGTATCACAATTCGCATGTAAATTCATTTTAATTCATTTTACTTCATGTTTATGCACACGCTCGATCCGCTCATTTTCGCCTACTCCGCCGGTTGACATTTTAAGGAATTTAATTTAGCCACTCGTCATTTAAAGCTGCATACTTTGTATTCCGCTCTCCTTTATCCTCGCGGGCAATGCGCTCTGCTTGTGCTCGGCATTAAAAGATACAGCGGCGACCTTTCTTGTCTTATTTATTTACTTTAGCTGAAGACAAACGGACCGACAGATAAACGAATGAAAGAAGCAAATTCAGAGCCAGATTTATTTTAAATTCAACCCGTCAAATGTCAAGCTGATGCGGGCTAATTAAATCACTGGAAGTGGTTTTAAAGCTAGAGAAAACCACCCTGGGAATAAGCTGAGACCTGGAATTAAATAAATTTGGATAATTCTCGGAATTTATTTAATCTTTTCGTTAAATAAAAAGAATGCTGTCGGCTCTAGGGAATCTAGCAGTTGAAAGCCATTGGAATTACTAAAAAACAAAATTGGTTTAAATTACGACCCTCTTTAAAAAAAAATTTAAATGTAGATTACTAGAGAATTCACTCACAAACTCATAGAATACCTCCACGACTAAATCAGTCTCCAATTATCAAAGTTATGAAAAGTAGAAGTTCAGTTTTGGGGTCCCAACTGAAATTGGAATTAGGGAAAAAACAAACATGAAAATGGGCTAAAATTTGGACCCTCTTTAAAAATGAATATTTAAATGTAGATTACTAGAGAATTCACTCACAAACTCATTGAGGCATACCACGTCTAAATCGGTCATCAATTATCGAAGTTATGGAATTTGGAAGCTCAGTTTTGGGGTTCCAGTTGAAAGTCATTGGAATTAGTGAAAAATCGAACATGAAAATTGGCTAAAATTTTGACCATCTTAAAATAAATATTTAAATGTACAATATAAGAGATTTTTATTACAAACTCATAAAGGTATCTCACGTCTAAATCAGTCTCCAATTATCAAAGTTATGAAATTTTGAATTTCAGTTTTGGGGTCCCAATTGATAATCATTGGAATTAGTGAAAAATCGGACATGAAAATGGGCTAAAATTTCGACCCTCTTTAAAATCAAATATTTAAATCTAGATAACTAGAGAATTCACTCACAAACTCATTGAGGTATACCACGTCTAAATCGGTCATCAATTATCGAAGTTATGAAATTTGGAAATTCAGGTTTGGGGTCCCAATTAAAAGTCATTGGAATTAGTGAAAAATCCAACATGAAAGTGGGCTAAAATTTGGACCCTCTTTAAAATCAAATATTTAAATGTAGAATATTAGAGATTTTTATTACAAACTCATAAAGGTATCTCACGTCTAAATTGGTCCCCAATTACCAAAGTTATAGAATTTGGAATCTGAGTTTTGGGGTCCCAGTTAAAAATCATTGAAATAAGTGAAAACCCGAACATGTAAATGGGCTAAAATTTTGGTCTTCTTTTAAAATAAATATTGAAATGTAGATTACTACAGAATTCACTCACAAACTCTTAGAGGTATCCCACGTCTAAATCAGGTTTCCATTACTAATGTTATAAAATTCAGAGATGCTGTTTAGGGTTAAAAGCCTTTAAAAATTCGATACAAAAACTATTAAAACTATTTGATATCTAGTTTTACTAGGAATTTTAAAGGCTTAATTTTGAAGTGGGAAACAAAGATACTGATTTATGTCCATTCTTGGCCACCAGTAGCACCCAAGGACCTTTGTCGACCTATGGCCTCATCTCGGCTCTTGACAATTCAGTCAAACCATTAGCTGGAAACTATCCTTCCAGCGCTGCGTTAATTAGGAGCCACAGAAACTTGTGGCGAGTGTATGCGATGTGGCAACCACAATGGCCGTGCCCCATCTCATCGGCCATGGTAACCGTGGAAATTGTGGAAATCGTGGAAATCGCAGCGGGACTGCAGATTGGCGGCGGAGGATTCGCTGGCGATGCGGTTGCCATAATGCCCGTAATTACTTTGTTAATGCTCAGCGTATTATGTCAGCAAATTAAATTATGTACGGTGCGAGCACAGAGACGAGGACCACAATGCGCCATTCCTCATTGCCATTGCGGGCGCCAGCTGCCACAAGCCTTCGCCGTCGCCATCGTCGTCCTGCTGAAAATTTAAGAACTCTGCGCACTTTTAAATTTTTAAAGCGCCCAAAGACCACTTGGCTGCCATGACACTCTGGCTGGAGGACTTATGCCAAAGACTTTAATTAAATGCGACACTGAGACGCGACGGGTGCCAGGGGAATGGGATTGCAGCGCCACTTAATCCACCAACTGAGTTTCGCGCACATTTCAGGCGATTAGCTTTAGGGACAGGAACTCCCATGTGACTGCAATCCTGCAATCAGGATATTTATGAGGCAACAAGTTATGGTAAATAATTTAGTAACAAAGTCTTACTAGGGGGAGGAAATTCTTAATCAATTTTATTGGGAATGTTTACCATACATTTTAAAAAGTAAGGCACAAATATTAGAACAGCTTTTTAAATTGTAGATAAATATCACAATTATTTTACATAGTTAAATCAAATTAATTTCGAAATGTAATTTTGTAAGACTTACCTATATTTGTAACTGAAATATATGGATAAAAGTTTTACCCCAGAAATCGTTGATTTCGGTTGGAATTTATACTAATGAACATAAGAGTTTACCTGAGTTGCGTGGCATTCCTTGGATTTCTTTCCAATAATAGGCAACTTTTCAACCTTTCTTGTATATACAATACATTTAATTCCACGAAAGAAACAGTATCTATTGAATACCTGGCCTCACAAATAGTGAGTTCCACTTGGGTAAGTCGGATTAAAACGATTTCCAATGTTTACCCTTGCCACCTGACGCCATTCTTTGCCTTTCAGCCGCTCATTGCCCGCCGTTAGCCGCAACACACTCCAATTACCTTGACGATTCGCCGAGGAGGAGCGAGTTCGAATTCCCCTGAAGAGCCTGCTCTGCCAGGACACGCTCAGATAATTTCATTGTAAAGTTTAAGCAAATGTTTACCCAGCATATGGGCCATGGGGAGCTGGCTGCTGGCTGTTCTTGTCGATAATTGAATTAGGGTTGCCGGGGCAAGGTGACTCGAAAGGTGGGTCACAAATTAAAGCCGGGAATATACCAGAGGCGATGACTTATGGCTTTAATAATTTAATGGGCTCTCAGCCCGGGACTCTTGATCCGATCCGATTTGTGCTCCGACTTTGACCTTGCGTATCCGGCCCCCTAATTGAGTCAGCAGCCGGCTCGGAATTGGCCTGATTGCGTCTCTGGCACAAACCCATCAGTGTCTCGCTAATTCCCTGCATTCAGCATCATTCTGCCGGCTGGCCAAGTGTCTTTGGCCCGGATGGGAATGAAATTAGAGTGCAACTTCAGTTTATTTAGTCGCTTGTAATTGCATTTGCTTGTTAACTCGATTCCCAGCTGCCCTTTGACTCGGTCAAATGCAGCAACAAATGGCAGCTAAATGCCGGCAACCGCAGAGCACTTTCCAGCTAACTCACTTGGCCAAGAGGTTGCCAAAAAGCCTGGACATTCGCTTCCATGGTACCGCAGGCAGGACAAAGTTTTGCTGCCTCCCATGTCGAATGTCCTCGGGCTTGATGTCATCGCCGATTGATTCTGCCAGTCGAAAGGCTGTAAATCAAAAGTACTAATCTGAAAGGCAGCCAGAAGTCAAGTCCTGTATTACAGGGAAAAATAATGAAAGTCCTCTTGAGGCTTTAAAGAGATTATTGAAACCAAAGCGATTTACATTTTTTCTACTTAGTTGTGCTTTTTGTTCGGGAAAAGATAGGTAAATAATAAATTCACAGAGTTTTTAGTGAAATTTGATATTTATTATACCATTCTTAGTTACAAGACCAAAAAATACCCTTATCAAGCCAAAATGCATATTATATTTTGAATTGTTATGCAGTTTGTGCTTATAACTTGATAAAATTTTGTTAAATACATTTTTTTTTTTAATAATCATATTCCAAAAATACTTATAATAAAGCTCCTTAATTAAAGTTCCTTTTTTAAGTTCTTAAGATATACCTAATAAGTAAAACCAGTTCATTAAAATATTTTGTTCAGTAAAAGTATTTAAAAGACTACATACTCATTCTAAACTGGTGGCATTTAAGATAAAATTCCAAATTTAAACCATTCAACCACTTGACCCCTGGTTGCCAGAAGCTCTTACTCCACTTAAGTACTTTGAATTTCCACATGACTTCTTGACTTTAATAAATTGAATTTTCCAGGATTTCTAACACAAGAATGTATCTGTAAGTATTTGCTATATCAAAAAGGAAAACTTTAACGATTTATCGCCTGCGTGCGTGTGCGTGCTTCAATTGGCAGGACGGTGGAATTCGGGGGATTTGCTGGCCAAGATTAAGTAGTGTCTTGACCTGGTCAGCTTATTAAACCGCAGACACGAAGGACACCAGCCCGCCACCGGCTGGAAAATGTCCAGGCGCAGTGAAAAGCCACTTGGCGGAGCCAGCTAATTTCTCAAAGGATTTCGGCTTCACTTAGTTCTCCTTTGTTCGGCGGCACTGTGTTGGCCAGGGATTTCCTTTCGATTACGACCGTCTAGTTGGGTCGCTGCAGTGGAACAGCCTATTAGCAGGGATTTCCTGACGCCTCCAACTACTCGTGTGCTGATTACACTTGTAAGCCGCCAAAACGGATGGCCGGAGTATTGATTTTCAACCCACGGAATGTGGTGGCCCAAAATGAATAAAGCCAAATAAGTTGGTATCCATTAATAAACACTCAAGACAGACAGACGGATGGAACTTTGATTTGGAGTCGGTCGGCTGTCAAGTGCAAACAAAGGTCAGATTTTGCCGTCTCAAACCGCCAGAAATCCCCCCCAGCCCCTCGGGCATCACTTACCCTTATTAAGTGCCCCCAGGACCATAAACCACAAATCTGATTTGTGGCCAAACAGAGAGACTCTGGCTTGCCTTTAAACAGACTCCCCAAAATGTTGGTCGAAATTTAAGCGGCGCCAACAAACAGAAGATGCCGGGAGACTAAGAAGAATGACACAATTTGGGATTCCATTATGTGTTCTGTTGACGAATGCATAATTGAATCTAAAGTACTTCATTTGTCCCATAAACACGTTCGACTCTTATTTCGCTCACTTATAAATAAACCGCAAAAAATACGGCCAAAAAAAAGAACAGGGAAATGCGAAAAAGAAATTGTTGACATTGTCGGCGGCGAAAAGCCACGTGCAGGCACAAATAGCAAACGGCAAACAGGCAGAAACAACAATTCGATTTCTGTTTCTGTTTAGTTAAAATACACAGCCATAAATAAAATATACCTTTGTGGCATTTTGGGGGGCAACCGAGCATCAGGTATTGATATATTGGGCCACCTTCTCATGCCCTCACACTCGGGGTACAACAATCGAGCTCGCATTCGAATCGACTGGAATGAAGGGCCCTCGACTTGCTGGTTAGGCTTATACCATTCCGTTTTTATGGCGTTTTGGCTCGCCACCATTTGTGTGCTCAGCAAACAGGAAGAGCAGCACCCACACATTAGTTTAAAAGGGCCTCAGTTCCTGGGCCCTCGTGCACCTACATATTCAATTTATTTAATAGAATTGCGTTATTTGTGCGGACTAAATGAATTTTCCCCTGAATGGCGGCGCACGTATGGTCGCCTGTAATCATGTAATGTTAATCTTGAGTGGCTTACAAATTTCAAACGGCTGTCGGGCACCGCAAAAACTAAGCCTTTAAGCCGTCAAATTCGCTGGCAGCTGAAAAACCCAACCACGCTGCATGTGTAATTAACTCAATAACATGATAATTATAACGACATCAGATTGCTGCGCTGAAAACACAGTTTACCCATTAGATGGCAGCGACGTGACAGCCTCTGAAAAGTTTTAGTTATATTAAATAATTTGATTATTAGTCAACAGGCGGTAACGGGGCGGATGTGTGATGTGCCTAGGCTGTGCCCGAGAATTCCGGGGGCAAAAGCGAAAGGTCGCTGCGGCGGAAAGGAAACTTAATTTTCGTGTTGAATTTTTGCATATTTTATTAACCCAAGCAGCCGTCCCCGAGTAGAAAACGAATCATAAAAGTTGCCCCATCGTCGATTTATGCACAAACAAAAAGTCCGTAGAAAGTTGGGCAAGGGTTGTTGCCTCTCCTCTGTGTTTATTTCCGAGCCAAAGAGCGTGCTTAGGATTTGCCAGTTGGCCCCGGGAATGCCAGTTTACACGCCTACATCTCGATTTAAATTAAATCTTAAACATTGTGTGGATTGCGGAGGCGTCGGGCGGTCTTAGACCTAAATTACAGTTGGATTTTAATCGCAGAGATTTGGCAACAGGCAGCTGCCAATTTCCTGGGGCCTTTCAGCTATCTCAGCTATCACAGCTCAGCGAAGCCAATTGGCAGAGTCTACTTTTGGGCGCAGGTCAAAAGAGTACTACATGGTCGCAGAATTTAACAAAAGTTAGATTTAATTTGTTTGTGTCTAGTTAACGACTTCCCTTATTTACGAGTGCCATTAAATGGTTAACACGTGTCCGCCTCACTGGTTTCATTCAGCTTAAAGATCTCGATGCGGCAAATGCCCGTAAACTTCTGAGCGGAGACAAAAAGGAGCAGTGTTTGCTTTAGATTTCCCGCATCTCTGGGAACACGCATACGCAGCGGTGTCCGGGCTCAGCCAAGGGAGCAGATGCACACGGCCAGTTGAGATAATAAACGACTGCTTCGGGGTATCGAATGCGGATGGAGATGCAGAACCAGTTGCAGATGCAAATGCCCCGGCACGTATCCCCAACGACTTGGGCCATTCCTGAGCTCCCAATTCCGGCCACTGCCAAGGCCGAAAAATGTGCGGGCTCTTGTCGGATTTTTGGCTTACGCTTTTGGCCAGAACGAGGTGAGCTCGAAGGAATTTTATCCACTCTTATCCTTTCGCCCGACTGACGTTGGATGTGACCTGGGGGTCTGCAACGACTACACAAGAGAAAACGGTGCCCTTAAAACTGATTTTTATAAAGTGCAAAATAATTTTCGAAACGTGTATTTTAATAATACCGCAAATATTAAAATAAATTACAACCTTTATACTCAGACGAGAAATCTTTAATACCAATGATCTAGTTTAGATCATTTATTGTTTTATTTTATTGTTTAATTAATATACTAATCAACTATTATATTAAAATGAATATAGGAGGTAGTTCTATAATCATTAATCATAACTTCTTATTTTTGTTCGATCTGGTTTAAGAAATTAATTATGTGAGTATTTAAGATATACCGAATGTTTATACTGTAATCAAGTGCTCACTCTTTTGGAAGAGTCCTCCATTTCTATTCTGGGACTGATGCGAGTAAGAAAGGTATTTATGTAATCAAGTGCGAATCCTTTTCAAAGACAAGTGCCGAAAGTCAGACTAATTTGGAATGTAAGCTCGTGTGAGTGCAGCCAGAATGGCTTTGTTCCATCGACCTCCGTTTGTTCGAATCGAGAGCTCATGGACCCCGAATCCAAACCCAAATCCAAGCCCAAATTCAAATCCAAATCATTTTCCCACCGGGTTGTTGGACTGGCCTGCACATTAGACGTTTCAATCAAAGTGTCATTCCATGTTAATTGCTTTTCTGTTGCGGTTTGGCGACGCTTGCCGCCGGAAAGTTCAAAGTTCGCCGCTGGAGGAAGGCAATGGCCCAGAACCCTTTTGCATGAATATATATTTTTTCTCGAATTAGAATGGTAAGCAGTTGAGCTGGCTGGCAGGCACACTATATCCATGTTAGACCTCACTTTCACACATATCCGGCTGATGTCCTCCGATCCCTCCGATGGAATGGAGCTTTGTTATAGTCCCTTTCTCCCTGCTCGCCTTTTTTTTTTGCCATTTTGCCCGACGGACGGCACTTTTTTCAATTTGCGACTGCCACAATGGGTTATCAAATGACAACGTCCAAAGTGCTCGGCATCGCCACATCCTGCGGATCGAAGGATGATGATGGCGCTGCTCGAGTCTATTCAATTCCAATTGGAGCCTGTTTCAAATCGATTTTTATTATTTTGCATTTATTTTTTATGCCAACCCCTTGGCCTCCTCCTATCATATTGGATTTGTGCCGAGTTTTTTTTTGTGACTCTGGCTCTGGGTCCGGCATTGTGACCCAATCAAGGTGGCCGTCGTTAAAGCCACCACAAAATCTCATGGGCAAAAATTGGATTAATCTGAATCTTTAAAGTCGAATTTGGAGTGGTCCAGCTGGTCCGAGGACAATTGTTCGCTAAATGGCAGGCATTTAAAAAGCGGGGATGGGCCATTTGTTTCATTTGGGACCACCCGTACTACCGGCTAATGACTCGTCAGCTGCGGGAAGGTAACTTCGAGCTAGGTGACTCCGCATGCCCGATTCCGACTGCTGTCTACCCTCGTTTGCCTAACTGACATGTCAACACGTGTCGCCGGAGACAGACAGGACACACTGCGTCCCATCATCACTCCGGATCCGAGCCGTGTGCTCCGCAGGAGCTGTCACCATGACAGATCCGTCAGCTTAGCCACGCGTAGGTTAGCGCACTTATTGTTCGGGTTTATTTATGGAGCGATATTAGAGTCTATGGACGGCAGGCGTGGGATTTGCAATTGCTTTGGCCCTTTTGGCGAAAAAGGGTAAAGAGCCGGGCGTAATATATGCGACGGGGGCGTGTTCAATTTGCTTGATGGATGCCTGCCATTGTGGCGGGAATTTCGGTCGTGATTTCGCCATAGAGCTGGCAACTGATGTCCCCATTATGTTCGAGGGGGAGATTCCAGATTTCCCAGAATCTCATTTTCAAAAACTGCTTTTTGGCGGAGTAGACCTAGTCTAACAGATGGAGACAAACGCACAGAACTGATGGCTCTCGTATTTTTTAGCTTGAAGAAGTAGACCCATATTCACAAGAACTCCCGTTTGTATATGCTGTTTTTCGGTCTCAAATTAAAAACTGAGATAGCAACTACAGGGCCTGAACCTGTCGCGTCCTTTTGGCTGGGCGTTTATTGAATTATGATCGATTTTTTGTGCTACAGGATGTCGGGGGAGAAGCGACTCGAGAATTTTGTCGCCAATAGCATTAAATTATTAACGTTTCAATTACGATTTTTAATGGACATTTTGCGCAGCAATTGAATTTGCATCGAAAATCTTTCAATTGGATGGAAGGACCTCTCGCCCCGTGCAACAGGCTCTAATTGAGTAAGGAATGGAATATTTTTGCCAGCGTGCCGAGTCCTCAAATTCTGTACAGAATGTGTTCTACCAGCTTGTTTGTTCGCTGGCATTCCATCGGAACCACCCAAGGACCCTCGATGAAACCGCATGCCCTGAAATGCTCGCGCTTACTGCTGAATACGTAATGTGATGAGACCAGGAGCAAGACCAGGACCAGAACGAGAGCCAAAGCCAGAACCAGATCCAGACACAACACACAATGCCCCGTCCTGGAAATGTGAAGCGAGCCATGTAAATATGTATGAGTGCTGCCACAGCTTCCGGCGTCTCGTTGATAAGCCAAGGAATTTGAGGAGCCCTGACTTACTAGCTCCAATGCCCCTCATCCGCTCGGTGTCCTTGTTAGTTTGCTTTAAGTGTCCGTGTACCGCCCGGGGGCACGACCCACACTTCGGTCGGTGTTTGTGTTGTGGTTGGATTAAAACACACCCCCGTCCCCCACTTGGAGAAACATCAACTGGGCCCTGCGACAGCCTGCACTGGGAAAACTGAAGGAATTTTCCAGAAGTATTTTTGTAATCGTATTTTCAATGAATGGTTGACATATTTAAACTATATTTGCTTTATATCTGAAGTTGACAAATAAGATTATATAAAAAGAACACAAAGTATTTATTAAAGAATAAAACTACAAACCAAACATTCTTTTGAATATGTGCCATACCGTAATATTTAAAAAATTGGGAGAAACAATAAAATACAATTTATTTAAGTTTTTAAAACCATAATTCAACTGAAATCTGTGTTCATCTAATCTAAAGAATCATATACCAAGTATAGGTAAATTATTTACAAAAGGACAATTAAATATATCCTTTAAATTATTTCATAATATTACAGTCACAAAACAATATTAATAACTTTCACACACTCTTTAGAAATAATGGATTTTTAATAATTAATAATATTTACTTGTAACCCCGCAATTTCTCGCTCCGTGCAGGCATATATGTGCCCGTCTGGCAGTTTATGAAAATGTGCGTAAAGTGTTGAATTTATTTGTCTAACAAACATTTTGACTTCTCCCTTTTGTTGCCAAGACTTTTAATTTGCTTGGCTTGTTCCGTTTTGCCGGCTCGGCGATGAGTGGCTGCAGCCCGAGCAGCTTGTGCGCAATTATTCATGCAATATGTCTGCCTGCTTCCAGCCGTCGAGGCCCTTTGAACCCCTGGCGGATGATGAACGGATGATGAACGACGACGAGTTGCCCTGAACGGCAATCGGAGGTTCAGAGCGGAATAAATATTAAGGCTCGGTTTAATCACCCTTTCGTCACACTCAGCTCAGGTGACATTTCTAATTTCTAATTCGAGCCCAACCGAATTAATTGCATCCTTCCGCCATTAGGGCAGCCGGAAGTTGGCCGACCTTAGTCCCTTGTCCCTTTTGTGTGCGCTTCAATAAATTGTGTTTGTCGCATGGCTTGATTAGCAAAAAGGTACGGAAGCGCAACAGGTGCCAGGTGGCCTTAAAATGTAAGCAGCATAATTTTAGCTTTGTGTGTTGTTCTTAAAGGCAGGCGATAAAATTATGCCCGTTGAGGCTTAAACGGAGCGATCAGAAACAGAGGCGCACTCAGGTGGTCTCCAGTTGGCCGACTTTGTGGCTCCGCTTGGCGATGACAGGTCAACCCGCCGACCACTTAATGCACCCATTGTTCGGGGCCACATCTGCAGATTATGGAAATGGAAATTACGCAGCACAAATTAGCCAGCATCCAGCAGCCAGGACCTGGATTGTTTGGTCGTGGCAGGATCTGACATACTTGACCGCAAAAGCCACGAGTACCTGCCAACACAGGTAGTGCGAATGTAATTTGATTACATGGATTATACGCCAGCAAATATGTTTAATTTATGGCCTCTCCATCTCCATCTCCAGCTCGGCAGGTCCATCAGAGGATGTGTGGTGGAAAAGTGGGTCCATTTGTTGCCCGCTCAACTTGGCAGCTCCGATTGATTGCATAACAATAAATTATGCAACGCACCATGATGCGGCTCCCCCTGCTCCCTCGAACCGCCTCTGACCACGTCGATGGCGTAGTACAGCAGTTCCTGGACAAGGACCAGTCCGCCTGCCATTCACTTTTAAGTTTCAAGTGCTGCTGCTGCTGCGGGTGAGTGCTTTTAATATTCATCTAATGCACTCAACGTGTTGTGCGCCATGGGTGTGGGTGTTTTGAGGGATGTTGGAAGGGTTCCCAGCAGAGGGTATAGGCATTTGGAATGAGATAGTGTAGGCTCTACTTAATTATAAATAAACATTTTTTCATACTACATATTTTTGAAAGTTTAAAGTTGAAAGTCATTTCACTTGTAATAGGTTTTTAAAAATTTGGATTTTAAAAACTGTGCAATAACAAACAACAAGAGGATTCATATTTTCAATAAAAAATATTTACAACAAGCCATTGATTTTAATTTTTAAAGATTCTATGTAAAATTCATTATATCCTTAAGATGCCATTACAAAATATTTACTTAAGTATTGGGTTTCTTTTCTTTTCCAGAGTAAAGAAAAACTTTTTAATTTTGTAATTACCACACAGGGTATCTAGGAGCCCTTTACTTAGCTTAAACCGCCTACACATTTGCATTAGCTTCATTTTCTTTGGGAACTCAGTCTGTTGCTGTTGTTTCGAGATTGCTGTTGCGTCTGCATGAGGCAGCTGCTGCAATTGAATCCTGTCCCGCGATGATGGCTCCTGGACGTGTGGGTGTGTTAAGTGAGTGTTGCCACCTGCAGGATGCAGCACGCAGGATACAAATAGCAGAGTACAGAATGCAATCGGGCTCCGAGGTGTGCTCAGTGCCCAACTTAGTATGGTAATCATCGATGTGCGGCAATAGGAGCCGATCCAATATTATTGCCCATGCAACTGAGGGGCGCACGTGAGGTATGCGCAATATGGGGCAGCTCCCATCGAGGCAACGATGCTGCAGATATGCCCGACTTGTTTATGCATTCATTTTACGCCCTGACTTTGATTAAGTAGTGCGGTATGCAAAATGCCTTTCCCCATTTCCTTGCGGTACGGCACGGCGATAAATCCATTTTGCTAGCCTATTTGTTATGCCAATCTGGTGGGTATATTTTCTTGCAATAGATCTCTGATTGATTGCTTTTATGCCATGTCATCTGGTCTTGGTTTCAAATGTCAGCGACAGTCTGGCAGTCTGTCTGTCTGTCTGTCTGTCATCGAACCCTGGTGAACTCCGCCGCCCGGGGACCACGAAGCCAGACAAGCCAGACAAGCCAGAAAACGTGTCCTTAGCTGCGGTTTTGCCAGCGACTCTAATTGTGCTAATAAGCCGCTGGTAATTATAATTTAATAACATCGCTGCCATTGCCATTGCCAGCTGAAAACCCGCTCGTGTTTGCCATTAGAATTCTCAGTGTGTGCAATTAAGTGCCAGGCAACCAGGAAGAACTGAGGACCCAGGACGAAAGGCTGGCATATAAAAATTGATTTATGCCACCTCCTAAACGCCGAGCAGGGCAATTTAATTGCAAGTCAAACAGTAGCCCGCAAAGTTTATGCAGTGAGATTTAATTTGATTACACGCCGCTCTGGAGAACAGGGTAAACATCCTCTGATTGCCTGAATAAGCAATGAGAAAGGAGTTTTTTGCCGCCCATTCTTCCCAGAATGGGCAGATGGAGCCTCAAAACTCCAGCTGGTGCTGCCTGGCGGCACATGAGCACCGGTATTAATAAACAAATTACGCAATTAATAACACACGCTGGGCGCTCAGCTGGGCGCAAAGTGTAACACTTGGTGCATCCTTGGGGCAGCAAACGGGCTAAAATTAAGTGCAACAGAAGCTGCGTTTCGCGAATTTATGACTGCGTGCCGGCCATAAATGGCTGAGTGAATTGCTTCTGGAGTGCCGGAGCCCGAAAGTGGCCACTGAACCCATTCCAACCTGGCCATCCAGCCAGCCAGCCAGCCAGCCAGCCAGGCAGCCAGGCAGCCAGGCAGCCATCCACATCAAGTGCTCCGCTCCGGCTGTTGGCATCGTTCCGAGTGCTCCTCCTTGGCGGACGAAAAGAGCAGGAAAATGGGGGGAGGGCGGAAAATGTATAAAAATGTGCCAGCTAGGCATTCTTTGCCGCCACTTTCCCTCCGCTGTGTTGTGCGCTCACACGGAAAAGCAGACAAAATGTATCTGTGACAGCGCAGCCAGCAGAAATCCAGGATAACCGAGCGAAGCGAGCGAAGGACGACAAACGAATATTTATTACAGGTGTTTGCCTTTGACTGACAGAACGCGCAATCTGGCGCAGGAGCTTAGTTTCGGGGCCAGTCTCTAAACTGCGGGATACTCAGCTTCCAGCTTCCAGCCCTCGGCTTCCATCTCTCAGCTTTAAGATACAGCCTGCTCCTTTGTTCGATTGTGCCGGCAAATTGATTTGGCATCGTCAGGTGGTGGTGTATCTTTTATCTGGCCAGACGATGGAAACTTCTCAAATCCGATTTGGGGGTAAGAATGAAATGCGGTGCAAACCCAAACGGAATTCCTGGAAGACTCCCTGTACCAGGATGCAGGGTGTACAAGGGCTAAGAATAGCACACAGAAGACTGTTTTCGCATGCTTTTCGGGGAAAATGCTAGGGTTTAAGGAGCGGAATTGCACTTCTTGCACTGACAGGACATTCGCGACAACGGAAGAAGGACACAATCAGCGCGTTCAAGTGGATTCACCTGGTTAGCTATGCAAATTCTCTTGAAACTATACCTTTTTCCTCCCCAGCAGCAGAGATTTATAGTTGGTCAGGATATAGATGAGAAGCTAAACAGCACCAAAAAGGATATCATCATGATGATGGCGGTCATTTTGAACAGAAGCCGCGAGTCCTAATGAAGGGAATTCGGGAGGCTGTTCATGTGCTCGTGATGTGTAATTAATTTTTGGCAACATCTGTTTATCCTAATTAGAGGCGATACACACATGTCGGACGAAGGGGAGCGGCGGCAAGGGGGCTTGGTCCGAGGCGTTCTCTTTTCATTTATCATTATTACTGGGCTAGACCCAAGCCTAGGGGCCAAAGGTCAGCAAGAGATAAAAGTTGGGATGTGAGTCGATTAAACGGGCAGAAATCAAGTGAATAATGGCCGCAACAGCTCTTGCATGGCAAGTGCCCAACCATCCATCCAGCCATGCCTTCCTCTTTTTTCCTAGCCAACTCCATAATGAGTTGCCAATCGAGTATTGGCCATTGGCGGAATTGTAAGCCGAAAACTTGACTAAAAATCGTAAAAAATGAACGCAGAACGCAATCAACGCTTTGCAGCTGTAATGGAAAATTGGGCAAATTGAAGTCGAGCAACTTTGTCATAAAATGAAATTGCTAGAAAAATCAACGGATGGTATAATCAGAATAAGGCCAAGGCGGATGCCCCATCAAAACGGGAAAAAAAGGGGCAAGTGTGTGTCCTTTTTGGCCAGCCAGCCTTTTGACTGCTCCGCATTTGGCAATTTATTATGCGTGCCTTCTTTTATTTGTCTGGCCAAAAGGTTAACAAGCCAGAAAGCGTCGCAAATCAAAGGGAATTTCAACTGGCTGCAGGCGAATGCAGATTAAGGGAATCAAGAGCTTATAATTAATCAGATCTCCCTGAGTATTTTTTTGTATGAAAATCTCGCATGCGATTTCCCCCGAAAAGCGGCTGTTGCGCGTTCTTGGGAAAATTCGACTTTATTTTTGCTGAGCGGTGTTCCGCGCCTCACCGTTCCCCGTTCTAACTCCGCTGTTTCGCGTTCCATTCCACTCGTTCGGGTCCCGAGGCCTGTGGGCCAACAGTTGGCGTTGGAAATTCAGTTCGTGTTGAAAATTCTGCCGCGTCGGTTGTGCCAAATCGCACGAGCGGAGAAAAACTGGCTAACGGTTCTTGCCGACGGCTCAAAACGGTAGATAACAGTGCTGTGTGGGTGTGCTTGTGTGCCAGTGTGTCTGTGTGTGAGTGGCCGAAGAGCCGAGTGCTTGCGATCGCAAAAAACAGCTGTTTCCCACCATTCTGCTTCAGCAGTTTCCACTGATCCCGCGATCGTGGCCAAAGGACATAAGCTTTATGTAATGTTTTTAGGATTACCCACGACTGATGGCACCATCAAAAACTAAAGCTTGCGGCAGCTACGTGCCTTCTGGTCAGAAAACAAAAAAACAAAATACTAAAATTCGCAAAAAGCGCGACGAGTGAGTGAGTGCATTCATTATGAATTCGCGAGTGTGAGACGAGTGTGAATGTGTCTTATGTGATTTTATGGGGTTTTGCCTAATCAAATCGCTCGCTTTCGTTCCGTTTTGTAATTTCCCTCATTAGCAAACCATTTTCCCTTCTGTCGCCCAAAGCAAACTCAAGGCATTGACAAAGTGTAATTTTCATAATTGTCCCGCTGTCACAGTGCACAAATGCCCATATGCAAAAATAAACATTTCTGTTTATAGATGCCCCGAATATGATGTCAGCCCGCAGAACCGAACTGCATTTCTTTCGCCGTTTGTTTGAGCAATGACAGCAAATAATTGTTTAGCCATAAATTGCCAACGCAATGTTGCCAATCTATGCAATTAACAAATAAAGCATATTTCAATCAAATTCTAGCGCAAACAAACTATTAATTTCTCAACCAAAACCCGGCCTAGCAACGCCCAATCGAAAATATCAACAAAAAACACTGAGAAAACCGAGAGCTGAAAATGCAAATGCAAAACTTTACAAACCCATTGCTGAGTATGGAGATTTTAGGCAAAATGCGTGCAATTATTCAACGCATGACAACCAATTAATTGGCGAAAGAGAGCGCGAGCAAACACAGCCCGCGGCAACAAGTCTCGAGAGCAGACCCCCAGAAGATACATGGCAATCTGGGGAGCCGGTTAACGTCTCAACTCAGAAAAAGCCAAGTGCATCGGAAAAGCAACAACAAACGGAGCGGCACTTGACCGCTTTTCCGAGCGATTCGGCGACGGCCAAGCGGCTAATCCCGCCCAGAAAACTCCGCTCACCATCGCCATCGACATCGCGATGATTTATGCAGGTGAGATGCTCGACTTTAAGGCAAGTGGAACCATATAAATATATAAAATGTCAGAATTTTATAAAATATACTTGTATCTACTTTCTAGAGAGTTAGCTAGACATGAGTAAAGCAAACAACAAAATTAATTAATATATTTTTAGTATTGGGTGACACTGACAAAACCATTAGGCAGTAAAAATATCATGAGCTTATTCATATATTTAGCCATAAACTTGTTGTTATTTGTGCACTATTAAAGCCATGTATTTCCCTAGTAATGAAATAAGTCACACAAAAAATTCGCTTTATCTTAGAAAATGCTTGAATTGACCTATGCAAATATTATATTACCTTTAATACGGTATTAGCCTATTCAAGTAATTTGCAATTAAATTTTTTATGATATTCGTTGTCTATGCCTTATAAATCAAGTTGTTTATCATTAAATAATAAAAGCAAACAATAAAATAAATTAATTTTAATAATGTTCTTGTGCCTTCCTATATAATAATTTTAGTAGATAAATTAGCCATATCATTGTGATGCTTAAAAATAATTTATTTATACAGTTATGATTAAAAAATTCTTATCAGGTGCTTTTAAAGCTTTCTTTGAGTCTGATTCACCCAAATATAGATCGCTATTAGCAGAGAGCCCGCAGCTATGGATCGGGGCATTGAGAAAAGCATTAGTGCCAGACGGAACGGGCTATAAATCCATAGACTCAGTTAATTGCAAACCCATATCAACATCCACATTCACATCCCCATCCCCATCCAAATCCACATTCACGAAGGCGACGACGCAATTAGCAGGAGGGGCAGGGGCCAATGGGGTAAGGGGAGGCGCGTGGCATTCAAATTACGAAGCAAAACGGAAAAATTCGTCAAGTGTTTTGTGCATTTTTGCGGTTTTTTTCGGTTCACACAGAGCTTAGCACGTGCCCGTCGTCCGCCTTCGGTTACATATTTTGTTTATTCACTTTCGGTAGCCTAATTAACTAAATTGGCCGGCTTGTTGACAATGGAAACCCAAGTGCGACTTGGCAAGAGTTCTGCCGCCCATCCTCCGGCTTGCCAGCGAGTTCTCCTGGCGGCGAGTGTGAAGCTTAGCAGACACAAAGGCCGGTTGACAGGTGAAATGGGGGCAAACAATGGAAGTTGTTGTGACAGGGCCACAATGGACCCACCGGCCCAATAATGCGGACAGACAGTAGACTGACGGTCGGCCAGGCGGGCGAACGGAAAGTGTAGTAATAAATTAGGTTTTTAAATGTATCCCCATTTATTTCAACTTAAAGTGTGAAACACCAGGCAGCCCAAGTTTTATTTAGTGACACTCAAACAGACATTCCCCGTATGCGACTAAAGTCACGACTCTCTGACATTAATTACCCCGGGTACCCAAAACCGAAACTTTTCCGATAATATGGCTGAATGGCTGTTCTGGTTCTTAAATGCCCTTAAAAAAGTCGATTTTACTCTTAGAGGTTTAAAATATATTTCAAAATATTTAACATGTCATCATATTATTATCTAGAACTCTGTACTAATAAAGGCGTATCTTTCTTAAAACCAAATTTTATTTATATATTTTAATTTTTATTTTAAAGTTATTTTTTATATAAACCTTCTATGTGAGAGTATGGGGTTAAATTTGTACAATATTATACAATGGTTTGCATGCAACTTCAAAATGTAAACAAAGTATCAAATTATTACTTTTAAGTGCTGAGTTTTTGAATAAATATGAATAGAAATCTTACCTAATTTCAAAGATAAACCTAAATTGCACAAATTTTAAATGACTTTTGATTTGATTTTTGTTTTGCAAAAACTTAATTTATTATTGTGTTTTTTTAAAAGTAAATATTTTGATTTAAAAAATGTTAGTGCTGAGATAAAGCTAGAAATATAACGTAATTTATGGGTTTAAACTTAAATACTCCAATATTAAGTGATTGATAAAAAATACCCATTACTTTTAAAACTTTACTAATTTCTTGCGTTGACTAAAACTACCCTAATTTCAATTAACTTCTGATATAATTTTTTCTCTGTGCCCAAAGCACGTTTTGACCAATATCCCTAAGGCCAACTTTGTCTATCTTCACGCCTGGCCAGGCCCCGCCAGCTGGGGGCTGCGAAAAGCGAACTCCGAGTGGCAACCAAGCTGGCCCAAACATAATTCTGCGCTATGTGCAGCCCTCTGTGAAGGCATTCAAATTGCTTCCTTGTCCATCTAAAAACAACAATGGCAACCTACGTGCATAAGCCACCGAAACCTGAGATTCTTTAGCCCCGTCGAACACAAAAGAGCGTCAGCATAGAATTGTGCAACCAGCGGAGCAAACGACTTGCCACTCGGGCCGAGGGTGAAACTTTGCAGCAACAAAGGGGGTGAGTGGGCAGGGGCGGGGGGAGGGGAAAGCCCACACGTACTTGGAAATAAAACAAACCAAACCAGTTGAAATATATTAATGGGGCGGGCATGAAATTGTTTTAGGTGTTCGCTGCCACGCTGTGTGTGTTGGCATTAAACTTGGCATTAAATAACAATAACCCGGCAATAAAACGGGGGCAAATGAGCAGGAGGAACCCTTTCACTTTCAATCCACCGCCACTCGCTGCCTTCTTTTGCTGTTTGTTTTAAGATCCCCTTTTCGTGCCACTTTGCAGCTTTATTGCGAGTTTCCCACCTCGCGAACTGCGAACTGCCAACTGCGACCTGCTGCTTGGCACACGCGTCGTATGCGCAATTCGCAATTCGGCTCATGTAAGAGAAGACAGGCGACAGGGAAACAAAGGCAAACACACGATATTGCGTATGCGGCGTGTGGGCCGGGAACCTGCCGAAAAAAGGAAAGAATGAGCCCTGGAATGGCAAGTATCTGCTTAATGTATTTAACACTCAGCGCGCACTTTTTACGATGCGTCGCCGCCAGAGTCGAGGCGATGATTGTGTCTTCTGTTGCCTGAAAGGTGGCATGGCAATCACATTTCCCAGGGCAAGATCTCGTAAAAAGTTTTGATTGACACGCAGTGGCCTGCAAATTAACAGCTCATTGCAATGCAGCCACAAACTGGGGGCCAAATGAAGCATGAAGAGCCAGTGGCCAATGGCCAATGGCCGAGAGCAACTGGAACGGAAATGAGTTCACTGCTCGTGGCGGGCTTAGCTCTTGAAAAATCACCTAATTCATTTAAATAAGCCAGAAGGAGTCGGCCAAGTCCATTTGCCCGAAAGGACCTCGCTTCTGGGAACTCTCAAGACTTGGCTTTTATCTGCAAAAATTGGAGGACGTCGTCGGTCGTCGTTCGTCGAGTCGACAAACTAATTTAAAAATCCACTTGCTAAGCGTTTCCCACCTCCGAGTTGCGAGCCTGGAGCCCCGAGTTCCATGGTCCATCGACCGGAGGCCACTCTCTGGGGCCTGGGCTATTTATTTTTTCATTCCCTGCCTTTTATGATGATTTTGCACTGCGTGGCAATGGGAGAGCAAACATTTTAGCCCCCAAGTGTTTAAATATAAAGCGGAAATGAGCTTTACTCCCAGGTCCTTGGTCCTAGGGCTCCTCTTCCTTTGCCTTTTCCTCGCTTCACTTTTTCACTTTTCAGTGCCAAACGTGCCAAATGAACTGAGGACCCGCCAAGAACTTTCACCGAGTGTCTATGGAAATGCTAATTAATGACTGCAACTTTCTTCGCCAGACACTTTTGAATTAATTGCACACCTCCATAAGTCAAGTCAGTCCAATTGCCAGCCGAGAATCGTGCCATGTTTGGCTCTCGCAACGCCCAGCCAGAAATACTATAGATAAATTGGCATTTGCGATTGCATCGTATGCAAAATAAAATATACATTTCTGTGCCTGCTCGCAAAAGCAATTTATGGATTTGATTTCAATTGTTTTGTCATCTTGATTGGCAGCCCGAATTGGCAACAACACATAGTTTGGCAGCTCTGGCAGCCAGCTATCTGTGCGATGTCACTGCCAGACGATGCGATCTCCAGCATCCGATTGGTCGCCGCTCGATTAGTCAGCCCCGAACTTTAACCCCGCTCAGCAATCTCGACTAGAATCGAATGGAATCGAATCGAATGAATTGAAAACCCAATTGGTTTCCTGGGTGTGCGGCTATGTAATTAATCTAATTTGCAACTTGGCTCCGGGGCCACATTTGGCTTTTGTGTGCGTGTTGACAAAAGTCAATGCCAGTCCCAATCAATGGGCTCCTGCAGCTGTTCATGCATTCAGTGCGGTGACATTCATTAGTTAATTGATGAAGCGTGGCGAAATGTGGAAGTCTTCGGGCTTCCAAAGCCGTTCAGGCGACTTTTTCAACCGTTTTTTACTGCAACTGGGCTGGGGCTTTGCCATGAAAATTCTTTTATGACAGCATAAAATCCAAACACAAATTATTTCGCACATAAAAAAGCAAAGCTGCGCGAAACGAACATACAAATGTTTAGAAACGGGCGACGAACATAATGCGACATAGACAGCCAGAAGCCGGCATAAAAGCGAAAGTTGTGAGCCCCCTCATATATATATGTAGTACACATGTACATAGTCCTGCACTACACTAAGGACTATATGGCTCTGCGGCTCTGTGGCAGGACGATTCCAGCGAGAGTGTGTGCAAACAGAGGACCAAAGTGCCCAAAGCGTTTTCACAGTCAATTTTGTATGTAAAGGCAGAGACAAGACAACGCCTGACATGTGTGTTTCTGGGGATAGAATCGCAGGGGCTGGGAAGGGTTTGGCTTAGTGCGAATTTTTATATTTCGTCGTGCATGGCACATAAAACCTTTTGTCAGGCGAGCTGCACATGTGGGTGGGCTTGTGTACATTGGGAACGGCAATGAGCATGGAAGCCATTAACTGCTTACACACGAATGTGCAGAATTTTAAACCATCCCGGTCTACTGAAAATCTTGAAAATAGTTCATTCAAAAGTATTAACAAAAGATAATTGTTTGTAAACAGGCACAAATTTTAAAGTAATAAATAGCCCTAGATTTAATTTTATTAAAATTCTAAGTATTTCAGTCGTTTCCAGTTTTTCAGTAGTTACCATTTAATTTTCATACCTAAAATGTCATTAGAAAATCAAAGGACTTGCAAATATTAATCTGTTGAACAATAATTAAAAAGAGTTTTCTATTTAAATTTATGAATATACAAATCGCTGAACTCTTCATGAACTTAAATCCAGAAAGTGAACTGAAAACATTATGATTTCTCTCCCCCAGTTAGCCTCAGAACAATAACTCAATAAAAGTACCTTTCTTGCCCCAAACTGATTCATTACTTTGGCCAGCCAAAAATAAGTGCGTATAAATAAAATACCCCCTTTGTATTAGCAATAATCCTATTTAGCAAACACAAACTTTGCATAAAGTAAACAGCTTGGAGGAAAAAGTATACCCCGGCCCAGATGTCCTCTGTTGTTTTGCCCACTTTCACCTTAGCCCGGGAACAATGAGTGGCTACAATGGGGCAAAACAAACAAACAAACACGTTCACAAATGACTGCGGACCAAGAGGAAACGCGAGGCGAAGGCAAATGTAATGACACTTAAGTGGCCCTGAATCTCAATCTCTTTGCAGTCGAGTGATTTCGCCCTGTCGCAGTTGGCAACGGCGTCGATGACGTATGTGGCTGTGGATGTGGTTCCTGGCTGCCACCGCTCCTAGTGGTCTATCTGCCCTTTTTACGACCATCTAGGGCACCATTATCGAGCCGAACAATCGGAGCCACTTGAAACGTTTATTACTATGCTAATACCTAGCCCGGGACATATTAAATTCATATTTAACGTGTCTTTATGTGATTTATTCGGGGTGCCAGCCGTTCCTGGAATTTTGGGTTCTACGGCTTTGCAATTGGCTTGTGTTTGCTTGAGCTAATGAGATTCAGTTGTTGTCTTTCCGGGAATCCACTTCACCTGTAGCTCAAACCACAGGCATTAAATTAATCCTTTCGTGTCTATTTGCTTTGGGCCACTGGGTTTTTTAGACGTATTCGGCAGGCAACTAATTAGTTTGCCAGGCCAGTGAATTGTGCATGCAACGCACAGTTCGCCCCCTAATTCCTCGGAAGTCACTCGTCGTTTTCCGGGATAAGCGTATAAGGATATAAGGATAAAGGGATAAAAGTGCCTGCACATGACATGGCAGGGTGCACATTTCCAGCTCAAAGCCGGTGAGTTGATTTAATTTAGCGAACACGAGCACAAATGAGATCAGTGCATGACGGGCTCATGGTGAATAATGCCATAATGGCGCACAAAGAGCCTGTTAAATTTGCATACCTTTTCGCCATTTAATCCCGTGGCTTTTGGTCAGCAGGAGGAATGATGGGGATGAGGAGTTGCTTTTTAAAGTGAATCAATGTTGTCGTGCCGCTCGGCCATAAGGCCAATATGAATATACTTATTAATAGGTGTCCACTCGGCCGGGCACACCCAGTGCCAAATGAATAGCAGCGAATGCTGAGTGTCATTAAATACAAATTATGGTTATTAGCGGACTGCGGCCGACGGACCTTGGCCAGGCCCTGACAATGATTTGACCTTCTTGGCCGGGAAACGCGCCGAAAATTTAAATGACGTATCCCTGAGGCCTTATCCAACTGCTTGACCAGAATGATTGGGGATATTTTTTCTGGAACGTGGTCCTATTAAAAACGCCCAATTTAATATGCGCGAAGGCGCCAGTCGCACCCATGACTTATTCAATGTTTACAGTGCTCACAGCCCTGCCGTTTCAATTTGGCCGAGTTTGGCTCAGTTTTGTCTGGGACACCATGGTCAAGGGAAACGCTCAAGTTATTAAACATTGATTACCTATCGATTTTATACTTGTTTTTGTTATTTTCCCGCCCCGATTTCATTTGTCGGCGGGCATTTGGAGGGGAAAAAGGGAAAAGTAAGGCAAAAGACGGCGGCAAATGCAAATTACCTGTGAAAATGCAATTTCTCATCTTTTCACAGTTGCGGCAACGCAGTTTGACATTTAATTTTCGGAACCAAGAACGCCGAAGAAAAGGCCATCTGGAAATTCCCCTGTCAAGCTGACAGCGTGTGAAATGGGAGAAATGGAATAAATTCGGGGCGCAAAAGTGGAATACAAATTCTGCGAATGCGACAAATTAATCAGGGCGAGTAATGTAGTAAGAAATGAAAGATATTTAAGGATTTTCCAAGTTGAAAATGCAGCAGAAGTTGCAGTGCGAAGGCTCAGTCAATCAAAATCGAGTTACTTGTCAGTTTTTGTTGAGCAACTTACTTGTTTATTTAGTTTGCGCATAACTTTGCAGTGGAATGCCAGGCTCGAAAAGTTGCACGGCTTCTGCACAGTCACTGGCAAAAGTTTCCTGCCAGGCAATTAGTAAATCCGGATAGCTTTTGTCAGTCTCTGCTGGCTGGCCGAGAAAACCGATTGGATTTATTGATTGTCATCTAAGTGGCTTGCAGAGCTCCACAGAAAATCTCACAAAAACCCCTCCCCCTGTCCGCAGGCGATTTAAACTAACTGCTGATTTAAACTCCAGAAACGTGACATTTTGCCAGAACATCTACTACATAAAGTCATAGTTCGAAATTGCTCTTGATAACTTTCTAAGCTCACACTAACGAACTGACAAGCTGCCAACATACTACATTCGTGGTGTTGACTTGTTGAACGAGAAATTGCGTATACGCCGTGTGATTGATAAAAAATGTGTTTGTACACTTTCCATTGCAGCTATTTCTGGTGGAATATTCTGCAGGGCTCGCAAATAATTGACATCAGAGTGCTGGTTGTTGCACACATGTTTGATATGTAAACCGCGGGTCGTGCAAACAATAGTGTCAACACACGATATTGCACCCCACGATTTGAGGACTATTAGGGGCACATATTGGTATAGTGACCCCCGAACCTCCAGGACGGAGTGGCTCTGGATGGAGACAGCCTGCGGGTGCCGGGGCCCACGAGACGCACAGGAGTCCACTGGAGCGAACTTGGCATCGGTACCGCCATCGTCAGCCGCTTTGGCCACCGGTTGCCACTCACAACCGCAGCTTCAGCAACGGCAGCCACATCAACAACATGGCCATAAAGCAACAGCACCCAGCGAGCTGTAATTCATGGTTACAACTACCCAACAAACTGCTGATATTGGTGAGTAAACGGACCCCGGAGGAGGCCAAATTGGAAGCCATCTATTTTTGGCCCTCAAGGTAGCTCCTCCTAAGTTCTGCTTTAAATTGTCCTGGGGAATTTCATGCTCCCCAGTGAAAGGATTAGGCTTTAAAGCCTTTCAAAGTACCTTGGAGCTATGGTAATTTAAAGGGCTTGCACCTTCTTAAGAAGATGAAAGAAGAGAATTAGCCAACCAATAAACTTAAAACTATTATTGCTTTCTTTTTCTTGCGAAATTGTCAAGGTATGCAAGGAAAAAGGATAATAAAATATAACGCAACTCTTTTCTTTGAAAAGCTTTTAGCTTTTATTTTTAAAAATGTTTTTAATTGAAATGCAGAAGAACATAAAGATACAAAATGAAGGAAATTAAAACTATTAGAACCATCAATACTATTCTCAGAGTATTTTACATTTATCCTTAAAAACTATACCCAAATATGGAACATATTTTAAGTTCCGTTTGACCTGAAATGTTATACAATTTAATCCGCAATTTTAAAGATGCTTCTCAAAGTTGATTAAAAAGGACTTACGGATCGTGCGATCGTGCAGCCCGAGTTCTATTTTAAGCCCCTTGAAGGGTTCACTTTCTAGGCCAGAGCTCGTCCTCCTCTTTGTATCTTGATTTCTCTGACAGCTTACACAAACAGCAATCAATCAAACAATTTGCTTGCGACTCTATTTACCCTAAGGACTTGTGAGGAATGGAATGCATGTCGCGCACAATTAGTCAAGCTGCTCCAAGAACTTGTGCTGTGCGTTAAAAATTTAGTTGGCAACATTTCCTGTTATTATTTCCGTTGCGCCGTGGCTCCGTTTGCCTTTGTGGCAAAGTGGCACGCACGTCCTGCCACGCCCCCAACGCCCCCTCATCGGGGAGTGGGTGTAGGAGTGTGTACTCTATGCGAGTCCCTTAGAGGGAACCAGTTGACAGTTGTAGGCACGTCCTAGTTGCGTGGCCGTAGGTGTGTGTTGTTGCTGCCACAGCTGCACAGCAGCTGTCAGTTGCACATTTCGCCGACGGCGCTGGTGAATATGTCCTTCCCAAGCTGCCATGCCCCCCTCCCGCACGCCAACGTCCACGTGAATGTTGCAATCAACTCTGACACGATGATGTGTGTGCGCTCGACATTGATTATCTTGTAGTTGTCTGTTTGCCTAGCTGCTGCTGCTGCTGCCGCTGCAGTTACCATTCGCCAAATGAGCGGCAATAAATCCAATGTAGATATATCCCCAAGACAGGACACTTTTATGTGTCTCCGACAGATAATCGTAAAGCTGTGTGTCCCCAACCCCACACACGTTGCCTCGTAAAACGGCGGGAAGGCGGAGAAAGCATGGGGATCTGCTAATGGCCCAACTACTTAACATTATCCGCCCAGGCGAGCCATTAATTAAATTTTAATTACTTCAAGTAATTTTCATAATAAATCAGCTTTGCCGGTTCTGAAAACACCATCGGCAGAGGGCCAGAAGACAGCTTCTCGACAAGACCACTCCAGATATCACTGGAGCAGCTCACAAATCTCGGCTTACGGACAAAGCCAGCGAACACATCGAGAGGCTTTGGCCTGTCATTTGCATTTGATTTTCAACTACGTACTCGCATAATGTGGGATTTTCCGAGTTTACACTCAAAATTATTTTGTGAGTTAGTGAACAATTCTCCATTTATCGTCTTTTTTTTTGCGAAAATATGTTAGAAAAAAGTTTTTTAGGTGTGAATGCCAATTGATAGGAAATTTTATTACGAGTTCAGTAAGGTATGACATTCCATAATTGGGCCATTACTTGTTATGTTACGCCCAAAATACTTACTTTTTTTGGGTGAAAAAATAAGATTTTTGTTTTTTGGCCAATATTTAACTATGAAGAATAATTTTTCAAGATTTTTGTACCGTGGGTTTTCCATTTATTAAAATGAAACCATTAAGCATAAACCCAATCCTTAATCAAGACTGTATTTACTTGACTGTAGAATGGCGTTCTCAGTGTAGAGTGAATTTTTCCTCCCCTCCCAGGATAGTTTCGGATGCTAAAGTTCAGACCTGGCTGGCTTTGTTTGATCTAAATGTGGGGGTGGGTCCTCAACTGGAATCCTCTATGTTTTGGGCGCCATTCGCGAGCAATTATCAGAATTAAATTAAAAGTTTTTTGCGCTGGAAACTGTCGTCGGGCAATTGCAGTTGGCAGAAATCAGCAGGCCGCAAAATTGTTTTATCTGCGTGGGGGCCAAAGCCTTTGCGGCTGTGTGTAATGGCTCGCTTTCCGGTTATGTGGCCACTGGAAATTGTTGCAAATTTCGCGTTTTAATTCAACTCATTTAGCGACCGAAGCTACGCGTCCGGCTAATTGGTGGCAACTTGATTTTACGCCGCAAATGTTGCGGCATTGTTAGTAAAAGTTTTTAATTTTTTGAAAGGAGTTACTCGCGCTGATGACCAACTCATCCGGAAATTCCATTAAAAATTAAACTAAGCATAGCATAAAATTCTTCAAAAATCGATTTAAATACATTTCTCGGAATAATAGTAGCTAAAATCCGATTCTGAGATTGCCATTTGGCTTTATCTTAATCAACTTGTTGCAATGCCCCTGGCACCTCACAATTTATTTTCCTGCTAACTTTTCAGAAATCTGATTTGCTGCAATTTCTCCTGTGGTTTCGCTTTCTTTGCTCGTTCTTTTAATTTCCTCTCTAGCTGTGCCACACAAATTGCATTCGGGTTGCCGCCCCTTTTTGGGGGAGAAAGTGCAGGGCTTTCATAGAACTTCACCCCCATTCCGGTTCATTGTGAGTGTAATTTAATATTTATTTTGCGATAATGGAATTTTATGCTTAATTTGTATGCACAAGAACTGTCAGCCAAACTGTCTTTATTGTTTTTCAGTAAACATACATTAAAAATTCCTTGATGGGAAATGCTCTTACTTTTATTAAGGAAAAACAATTCGGTTACATTTGGGATTAAGACTTTATGGAAAATGTAAATATTCATATGTATTCTTTGCGTGTTACAAAAGTTATTGCTGGAGGAATGAATTAAATTTCATTTGGTAAATACTTGGAAAATGCTGAATTGTGTAGAAAAACAGAAAAAAGTTTTCAGTAAGATTTATTGTGTGCTTTAAATTGAGTCACTCGTCGAAAACGAATGTGTAGCAGTAATTTGTATGTTAATAAATATTTATGACTCACGGAAAATGTATTCACAACTTTTTACGCCTTTTGACATTTTAATTTCGTCCAAGGAACTCTGCTAACTTTTTAATGCTGCGGTAATTAAATTTAATTTGCTTCAAAGCGCCACCCTTTATGTCATCGTCAACTAGGCGTATGCGTAATGGAACAAGAGGACAGTGTTGCATTGCCAAGTTGAAGCTTATGAAACTCATTAAATGTAATATATAATACTTAACTAAATTACATTTTATGACATATTTTATAAATCAGAATTCCCCTTTAAAGCTCAAATTACCAAGCTGCTGCTGTTTGTTATTCAATTTTCCCGTCCACTCATTTGCCAAGGGTATTAGACAGAAGGGAGTGCGTATACGCCGCGTGTGTTGCGTGGGTGAAAAAGCTTTTACAACTCGGTTTAAATGCCAATTATTTATTACGCTCGGCAATTTAATGTTGGCGAATTTCGCCGTGCAACTCAATTTGGGCATTTCTCCTTATTAGCTGCCACAAAGCAAATTTCGGCATGCAAATTTTGTGCGCCAAGAAAATGCCATCAACTTGCCCCGCGTTGAGGCCGGGTACGGGGGGAAGGTTTTCCTGCCACGACCCCGGGCAGAAATGCTTTTAAACTTTACAACTGGCAACAATTTTCGCCAAGCTCCTCTTTGGCCTTTGCATTTTGTTTGTCATGCGAGTAATTTATGCGGGCCTCGTACACGCACTCCTATGGTAGACTCCCCCGATTGGCATTATTGCGAAATACCCCATGGCCACTGCCAAATGTTGGGCATACTTTGATTAACCCCAGGTCGCTCCATAAAGGTTGCACTTGCAACAATGTGAATTGCCTTGAACTTAACCCGTGGGCAATGATTTGCCGCGTGCAATTTACAAATCGATATGATATTGTTTGCTTGATTGGCAACTGGTTCCCATGGCTGGCGACTTTTGTTATGGGCCCCGGGATCGCTCCTCTTTGTTATTGAAAGCACCTGAGGAAATATTAAACTGACCAGAAACAGGTGTTCCCAAGCACATTGCCAACTGGCCCGTGGGGGCAACTTGCCAAAAGTTCACACAATTTGTAGCCAGGTTTCTTAGCCCCGGAGTAGATGTATATTTTAATCGATTTGTTGCGTGCTGTGAATATTTCATACCAGGCAATTACCCCCAAAAATCGACCCAGGGGATGTGGATTTGGTGGCTCTCGCTATTTACCCAACATTTGGGTGCGTGCCGCGCCATTAAAGTCAAAAATAATTTCAAATATTGATTAGCGCCCAAATCGTGCGCGAGTGCGAGCTCGCTTTATGGCAGTCGATGGCTTGTTTAGCTGATTTTGTAGTTTATCGGTTATTATGTCCGGCAATATCAGCCGATTGAATGAACATCTCTTCATTCAGTCCCTCGGTAATGGAAATGTGCTGTCAATGCCGATTCGCATGCCAATTCATTGATAGATTTTACCCGAGAAACACACTCGGACACACATTATAAACGACCGCAATTAATTACGGCAATTAAATTGCAATGTGCAACTGCAGCTGAATACCAAGTGAGCAAGAAATGTGCGACTTCTCCCTCGTCCATTCAGAAATTCCCTGCGCACATTATGGCGGTATAATGTATCCGCAAGTATTTAATTTTCCATTATTCGGGCAGGTCAGCAGCGGATAAGACTTGAGGGCTAAGCTTATGTTGTCTTACAAAACAATTAAGCAAATACGCCCATGGCGTTGTGGTATATCCTCCTTTATTTTTCGGTCCACCCAGCACATCCTGTTCCTCTTTTTGTCCGCTGCTGCCTCTAATTGCCCTATTTTTGTGTATATGGTTTGGGGCAATTCCTCTTTATAACCAGTCTTTTGACTCATTAAAGGTGAACGGGTAACTGAAAAAAAGCTTACTTTAATCTAATAAAATATTTATTAATTTCCTTTTAGTTTCCATTCGCAGGAAACTGCAGTTTCTCATTATTATTAAGCTGTCTGCGCCTTTTGCACTGCTCCCGAAATAGAGTAATGCCTTCTGGTCATGTCTGACCACCCCGCACATTTATAATTCCTTTAGGTTTCCTGTTTTAACGGCCACTTCATTCATGCCCAGCCTATTTATAGGCCAGCCTTTTTATAAATTAATTAGGCACGCGAGGCCAGCTTGTGGCAGCAATTAGGCGAATAGGTAGTCAAATGATTTCGCTGAGAGCCTCCCCTTTGTGTCCGTTGCAGGTGGTGAACACAGATACACACCCATCGCAAAAGTACCGCCATGAATGAGACAGAGTGCGAGGATCTCATCAAATCTGTGAAATGGACGGAACCAGCCAATCTGATCTCCCTGGCCGTACTCGAGTTTATCAACGTTCTGGTCATCGGTGGCAACTGCCTTGTGATTGCCGCCGTCTTCTGTTCGAATAAGTTACGCAGCGTGACGAACTTCTTTATCGTCAACCTGGCCGTGGCCGACCTTCTGGTGGGTCTGGCGGTGCTACCCTTCTCGGCCACCTGGGAGGTCTTCAAGGTGAGTCCTGACTATCAGCTTTTAATTGGATTTTCAAAAAGATTTACCAGAAAAATATGATGATTTTATTTAATAATTAAATTAAAGTTTTGCTAAAAAAAACTTCTATTCCAATTACTCAACGGCAGTTAGATATCAGTAGATAAGTCATGTAACATAAATCCAACAAAAACTATTATTTTTCAAATAATTGACATTTTCATTTATTTAGCAAAAACAAAGGTCAGAAAAAATTAGGTTTTTTTATCCTAATATAAAAAATTTTTGGCGAAAGTATCTCTCCTGAAATTCAATTCATAATATCTCATAGAAATCTTTTCAAGAAATTGTAAACATTTTGCTTATGTTTTCAGTGAAAAATAGCTTTCCAATATTTTGATTTTTTTCAATCGAAAAAGTTATTGCTGTTAAACTAGTTCGTTCATATATACGAGTATATAGTGAACTTTAAGTTACACATTTAAGCAAGTCAATTTTTTGCTTTAATATTTCATAGTATCATATTAAATGTTCTTAGTACTCAAATTTTGTCTTACCTAAAGTTGTTTAATTATTTCCCCGCAGGTTTGGATTTTCGGCGATCTCTGGTGCCGCATTTGGCTGGCCGTCGACGTCTGGATGTGCACGGCATCGATCCTGAACCTGTGTGCCATATCCCTGGACCGCTATGTGGCGGTCACGCGACCCGTCACCTACCCAAGCATCATGTCCACGAAGAAGGCCAAGTCCCTAATCGCCGGCATTTGGGTACTATCATTTTTTATTTGCTTTCCGCCGCTAGTCGGCTGGAAGGATCAAAAGGTGAGTTCGGGCAGCAACTGACCCACAAGTGACCCGATGCGATAAATTAACAAAGGGAAGCGCGGTTTGTCTCTGTCAAGAGGTGAAGCCCCAAAATGGGGCCGACAAAATTGAAAGTCGGTAAACTGTTTTTAGCACGCTCAAGCCTCGTAAAGAACAAAAAGCCAGGCAAGAGCCGTAACTTGTTTTTCGGGGGCCCCGAAACCAAGGGCCATTCTGTCATTGACACCATTTTGGGGCTGGCAGCAGTGGTTGCTCAACCACAACGACAATGGCAACGACACTGGCTCGTGCCAAAGACTGCAATCCGGCTCATTTGTGCCAAAATTACCGTAAAACAAGACACGAGTTTCGTCCCTTTTCCGGGAAAGGGCGATGTGCCTTTTCTAATTTCGCCACCCCCTCTACGGCAGCCGTCTTTCGCATTATTCTTACGCAACGGCACTGATAATGATGTGTTACACACGCCGCAACAAGGATGCCAACAAGCCTAGAGCACAATTTATGGGCACCCCAGTCAGTGGGTAATAAGATCTGGCCCTTTGGCCCAGCGACAGTTAATGGCCCTTCACACAGAAAGAAACAGTTCTCAAAACAGTTCTCAAAACAGTTCTCAAAACAGCTCCCAGCACACATCTCCAAACAGTTCTCAAAACACTTCACAAATAAGCTATTTTGTTCTCAAAAGAGTTCACAAAAAAGCTTTTATGATCTCAAAAGTAAGGCAAGATCCATTTTTAATTAAAAAAAAAAGTGTATGAGTAAATTAATTTCAAGAGCGGGAATAAGTGAAAAAAATAATTCTTAGTTCAAGACTACTAAACAATTTTCCGTACTGTGAAAGATTTATTAATTTCAAGAACGTTTTCTCTTGAAAATACTCGATCTTTGGTGTTTATCTTTTTCAATTTTTTTTGGTGTGCCCCTTTAGCTAACACCACTGGTTATGTTTGCCCCGGCTGACATTGCTCGCCCCAAGGTGCCGCTGTTATGATGGCTTCGTCCGAGCAGCACACGAAAATGTATCCTTCGAAGGACACTCATCCCTGCGCATTCCACTCGACTCAATTCAATTCGATTCGATTCGATTCAGAACTGCAGCGGCTGAGTGCAGTTGAATGGGCCACGTTTGAATGGATGGCATTCGGCCTGCCGACATATCGAAACCCGGTTAGCGAGTCGAGGCTGTTGTCATCGATTATTGTTGCGCCGCTCCTCAGGCTCGACTGCAGGAAGCCGTGGAGTGGGCCACATGGCCCGACATGTTCTCACATCCTGCTGGCGGCATTTATTTCGCCGGGCTGTTGTTGGCTTTTTGTTAACGCCACCTTTTGGCACGAGTAATATTTATGCGCAACACGTCGGCGAATATCTCTGGCAATATAACCCGCTTTAAGTTGCATTTTTATTGGCTTCTTAGCGCGCGCCGCGTGAAGAGGGTGCCAGGACGAGGGCGGAATTTTAATGGGGTCCTCCGAATATCAAGTGTCATCTCATGATCCCATATCTCCCATTTCTCGCACCTCCTTTCCAGGCGGTCATACAGCCGACCTATCCAAAGGGAAACCATACGCTTTACTACACCACCACGATGTCAAGCTCGGAGGATGGTCAACTAGGGTTAGATAGCATTAAGGAACAGGACGAGGCCTCGGCGCCTCCGCCGCATGTGGGCAATGGCAATGCGTACAATCCCTACGATCCCAACTTCGCCCCCATGGATGGATCCGCGGAGATACGGATTGCGGCCATGGGCTCGACCAGTACGACCAGTAGTACAACCAGCAGGACGACGACCATGATGACTTCGACGACGGAAACGGAAATGGACCTCGATCTGCTGAACTCTCCGCCGCACAACAGACCCCAGACCATTTCCGGCAGCTGTCCCTGGAAGTGCGAGCTGACCAACGATCGGGGCTATGTCCTGTACTCCGCCCTGGGCTCCTTCTACATACCCATGTTCGTGATGCTCTTCTTCTACTGGCGCATCTATCGAGCCGCCGTGAGGACCACCAGGGCCATCAATCAGGGCTTCAAGACCACCAAGGGTAAGTTGAAGACGTAGCTAACTGGCCAAGAACAACCACAACCACCAGCTCATTTGGACACGATTTGTTTGATCCTTGTCACCTTGTCACAATTTGTCCTAACGTGTGCGTAGCTAACAGTTTGGTTTTGATACTCATCTCTCTCTCTATATATATCTATAAATATTTGTTCGATTTACCAAATAAGTAACGTAATCACGTAGCTAGTTCATTTTATTCAAGCTTTAATATCGATTGCTAAACAGTTTCAAATCTCTCAACGTGTAGTCAATAGTGTGACGTCCCGTTTGTCCCTGTTTTATTTTGGTTACCTTGCCGATCGAAAAGTGTACAGACTTACACCCCAGCATTCCAACACCACCCACTACTACTCGACCTTGTCCTCCCCCCGAAAAGAAAGCATAAATTGTCGGAGAAGTAAATAACAACTTGGTGCTCAGCAAACACGAGGAACTGTATAAATCGACGATGGCGGCAATGAAACCAAAAAATAGACACCTAAATTTACATTCATAAATAACTACTCGCACACATCCACACATGTATACATACAATTATTGTCGGCATTTTGTTTTTGTGTTTTGCACATAAAAAAAGAAAAACATGATAAATAACCTGGAAATGAGTAATCTATAAATATACATATATGCATATACACTTAGTGAAAGCCCAGGCATTACAAAGTTAACCCTTTACAACTGAAAATAGAGCTCTGCTTTTCATAAAAGCGAGCAGAATGAATAAACACCCCTCTTAAAAAGCTCTGTAAAACGGATTAAACTAAAGTCCATGTAATTTAAATCCCCTTAACATGATTTAAATGAATGTCATTATAAATTAGCACCGAAAAGTCCAAGCTCATGACTATTAATTAGCGTTTTAGTGTACCCATCTAAGTGAACGAATGGAGGCGTGTGATTAACAAACGCTCCAAATTAAAATTGTGAATAACCTGCTATGAACCCGAATCGTCCCCAATTGGATTTTCCAATTTTAGTACTACAAATCGTCCTTTAAGACTTCAATCATCCTCCCCCAAGACCCGGAATCAAAATCCCGCGCATGTCCCAGTTCATTTTAAATTATCACAGCATTATATCAATCACATGCTCAGAGGAGAAGTCACGCATCATAATTAGCATTATATACCGTGATGGGCCAAGGCAAAAAATCGATGAACGCTGAGGGAGCACATCAAACAAATCGGCTTAGATAAAAAGGAGGACGGGATTAAATGAGAGCGGGATTCAGCCATTACGGACATGAAAGGGACCCATCGGCTAAGACAAAAAAGAAGGAATATGACTTCAGTGTTCGGCTGTGTTTGCTGTCTGTGCGAATTTCTATTTTCTTAGGTTTTGTCATTTTAGGCCTGACTGGAGACGGCCCCGTTGTGGTGGCGATAATCCCCGGGCAGAGATTCCGTTTGAAGTCGCTGGAGCCCACATTAAACTGGCATTGAGTGTTTATTTTAATATGTGTGCCGCATTACTCGGCCATGGCCACAGCGCACTTTCTTCCGCGTGATCAGCTCATTGGGCACTCTGCTGGGACATATGTCCCCACATCCTATATCCAGCACGCATTCGGTGGTAATCTGCAGTAACTATGGCCGCCGACTGACCGACCGACTTTGGCCGGAAAATCAATAGCCAAGCTATTCCAGTGTACCAGCGGAAATCGATGCTACTGCTAATATATGAGCCGCACAAATCCTGCTGCCTCTGCGTTGTATGCTACGAAAATTGCATTTTAAAAATGATTGCATACTTTGGGGCACCGACTGCCGCCATATTGGAGTTAACTTAAGTCGATTTGTGGAACGGAAGGGGAACGTGGGAAATGGGAAGTACAAGTGCATTTGGGGGCCAGCAGTTGTTTTTGTTTTGCCACTGTCGTGTCGTTAGTTGGCGCCATTTTGAGCACAAAGCTCAGATTTGCCAGCAGCTCACACAAACAGACCCACTCTCCCCAGCCTCTCCCACCAACACAGGCGAGAATCAGTGTGTAGCAGCCTTGAAATATGCTTTGTCTCCTCGCACACACCCACACACACTAGCAGACGGCTGAAGAGAACTGTTTACCAGCACACCCACACGCGGGGCAACTCGTTATAGTTTTCCAAAGGCACAGTGGTGTACAAAATAATAGTGTCCAATTAATATCTCTAAAATAATATTTTTTTGGTTGGTAGTTTGTATTATTATTTTTTTAGTATCTACTTATTAATTATTTATTGTGCCTAATCTTTTTTTTTATGAATTACAGATGGGGTTTTTTGGTTAAAAGTAAATAAATCTT
The DNA here is from genome assembly GCF_025231255.1 of Drosophila biarmipes. NCBI lineage: Eukaryota > Metazoa > Arthropoda > Insecta > Diptera > Drosophilidae > Drosophila > Drosophila biarmipes. The sequence continues at coordinate 17,368,318 of NC_066616.1, read as the reverse complement.
TAAAAAGCAATCAATTTCGTACAGGAAAGTGATATCAAAATAACACTGGAAATATTTTGAAAACTTTTAATGCATATTATATTAATAATATATTCAAACACTTTTAATGATTTACTTAAAAACTAAAAAAAAATTTAATTTTTTCCCATTGAAATTATTATGGACCCATGTTGCTTTGAGCACTCCATTATTTTGTCCCACGTTATTATTTTGAACACCGGCCTTATACATGGGCCACTTGCCTGTGCGTGCAAAAAGTCTGAAATCTCTCCGTGACACAATGCGGGTGGTTCTGATGCTTTTCGCCTGGACTTTCTTTATTTTTTCGGAGGTTCATACATAGGTCTACCAGCCATCCCACGCGCCTTTTTAGTGGCTTTTGAAGGTAATCAAGTTTCAAGTTCAAAACTTGCCCTGGTTCATGGCGCCGACCACCAGGAGGGGGCCACTGTTATTGTTAGGCTTTAGAAATTTCAGAAGTGTGACCCTGGCCCTGTGTCAAGAGCAGAGCGGAACAGAATGGCAAGGATCCGGGCAACTTTCGTGCGAGCTGCCTCTGGCAGGCGGGCTTGAGTTAAGTCCTCAACCCACCGAGCCTTGACTTGCAGCCAGCCACTTGTCTCCCGTCCCCACCAGGCCATCGTTCAAAGGTCAAGAGCTGGCGACAACAACGCACATGCAAGTCCGCCAGCGTTTAACAACTGGCGGCGGACAAATCAATTCCGGCTAATTACCCCGCGACATTCAGACGAATGTTGTTTAATTATTATTAAATGCTGTTCAATTAAAAGCATCACAAAAGCGCCCACAAAAATGTGGCGAGTGAATTGTAAATGCCAAATTAATGGACAGCAAACAACGTTCTCAGTGGAATGGAAAATGGCAAATGGAAATTGTGAAATGCGAAATCCGGCCAAGCATTTCAATGTGCATTTATGTGCAGGGATTATCCCTAGCGGAAAACAAAAGTTATACATTTATTTAAATCAACAACGCCGCAGGATGCGAAACATCCCGAGGTCCTGGACATGGGGAAAAAGAATAAGGCTTTCGCCGGGATTGCGCCTTCATATCTTTGCATATTTACATTAGGATATTTTTTCGTTATACATTTGTATACAAATTGTTTGTTTAACTTTCGTTTTTTTTCTTTTTTTTTGGGTTTGGAATAGGGTGGAAAAAATCAATAGTGTATCCTTTTTTATTTACTGTATCCTGCATATACTGGGCTTCTTGTTTGTACACATTTTCCTTTCGCCCACATTCGTTTACTTATAGGCGAACCATATTTGTTCTCCATAGGTTTAATATGGTTTATGCAAATGAAAATACGGCATGCTTCGCTTTAAATTAAGATAACTCCGAGTGATACGGTGTTTACTCAACATGGATACACATCTGTGTCGTCGGCAATATTTATTCAGTGCACAACTCGGAAATGATAGCTGTCTGCCGTGCCACGATATCCAATAAATAATGAACTCGTCTGTTTCGGTTAATTACTTAAGCCAATTGTGGAAAAGGTAGCCTCCAAATCGATTGGGCAATTCATTAAAGTATTATTTCCCATCGACGGCGCCCTTTGTCGTTAGTATTTTCATGGAGTACATTTGGCATTTCAATTCCATTTACAGTCCCCCATAGACCCCAACCCCTTCGACCTATCCCGCGTAGAATAATAAATAAAATTAGGCCAATAAAACCGTGCCCAGCGGGCGAAAAAACTCAAACGAGAGAACCACAACAGACATTACAAATAAACCCAAATAAATGAACAAACTTGTTTATAACAATTAATTGCCGAACATATTTTACATTTATAAATTACGATGTGATCAATATCCATAAAACCCGAGAACCCCAAAAATAAATCAAAATGCCTGGTCCTAGTTTTAGTCAAACGAAAAAAAACCCAACAAAATTTGTACGTTTTTCTTGTACTAGATATTTATAATGGAATGAGCCCCGTTTTCTCTCTCTATACATAATATGTTTGTATTTACAAAAGTAGAGCAGCATTTTATTAAACTTATTCAATTACTCGTAAGTTTATTCCACCATTCAAACTATCTCAATGTAACCAGTTTGTAGTTAGTTAACCGCTCTCTGTGAAGTGTCAGTCAACAAAGTTTTTACCTTAATCAAGGGGAAATGTATCTTGCATCTACTTATGCGAATGTATCTAACTCAATCACCTCGAACATTTAACCACATGTCCATGTACAGTACAAGCTGAATGTCCAAAATCCATGTGATCCATCCACATCCAGACACCACACACACGCAACCCAAAGAAACCACAAAGCCACCAGACCACCAGACCACCAGTCCACCTGTCCACCAGTCCACCGAAATTAATCCATGAGAGGTCACCGCGAAGCAAACTCCGCCCAATTGCTCCCACTCACTAATTGCAGGCAGTCCCCGCGAGTCGGGCAACAATCGGGTGGATGAGTCCCAGCTGATATTGCGCATCCACCGTGGACGACCCTGCTCCACGCCCCAGAGGACTCCCCTCTCGGTGCACTCGATGTCCTCGACGCTCAGCGTGAATAGCAATGGGGGTGGTGGCGGGGGAGCAGGAGCAGGGAGCACCACTGGCGAGGATCACCTGCAGGGAGGCACCCCCAAGCGAGCCACCTCGATGCGCGTCTGCCGCCAGCGGCACGAGAAGGTGGCCATCAAGGTGTCCTTCCCCTCCTCCGAGAATGTCCTGGACGCCAGCCAGCAACATCAGCCGCCTGCATCGCCCCATTATGCGGTCATCAGCAGCGCCAACGGACGAAGGGCCTCCTTCAAGACCAGCCTCTTTGACATAGGCGAGACCACCTTCAACCTGGACGCAGCTGCTCCGTCTGGCGACCTTGAGACAGGACTTTCCACCACCTCGCTCTCGGCCAAAAAGCGCGCTGGGAAGCGGAGCGCCAAGTTCCAAGTGAAGCGATTCCGCATGGAGACCAAGGCGGCCAAGACCCTGGCCATCATAGTGGGCGGCTTCATCGTCTGCTGGCTGCCCTTCTTCACCATGTATCTGATACGCGCATTCTGCCAGGACTGCATCCAGCCCACGGTCTTCTCGGTGCTCTTCTGGCTGGGCTACTGCAACTCGGCCATCAATCCGATGATCTATGCCCTGTTCTCCAACGAGTTCCGGATCGCCTTCAAGCGAATAGTGTGTCGCTGCGTTTGCACCAGGAGTGGCTTCCGGGCCTCGGAGAATTTCCAGATGATAGCCGCCCGGGCACTGATGGCGCCGGCCACATTCCACAAGACCATATCCGGCTGCTCGGACGATGGCGACGGGGTGGACTTCAGCTGACTAATCGGCAGCTACGAGCAGAGTCCCCTGCAGCGCAGCTCGTCGCTGCCCCAGGAGGCGGAGTGCTCGACCTCGGGATCGGGTCGAAGGATCCGGCGCGGAGGATTCTGCAAGGGACGCGTCCTCTAAGAGGAGGGGGCGCGCGGGTTCGATACAATGCATTTCGCTTTTTTGATACTTTTGTAAGCACCGCCAGACGCCGACGTATCCCACTTCTCAAAACTGTCAGTATTCGCATTGAACGACGTTGTAACTGTATGGCAATAATTTTCATGTATTTACCTAGACCTAAGGCTATGTTAAACTATATATATACACATTACTGTACGTTACTATACTTACCACATGAGATACAGACACGGATCACCATGAGATACACCTGTTAGACGTAAGCAGCCCATTGTTTTCAGTTACGTTGTTTGTGTACATGTGTTAGGCGCTGAGGACAACTCACACGCATTAGATAATCCAGATATATATTGAATGTATATGTATGTGTGTATCGGCAGCTGTGTAAGTCGGCTGCACTTTCAATAAAAGTAGAAATCAAACATAATGAAAACGAAATCCAATCAGAGTAAGAACAAAAGATAAAAACAAGTGCCGACCCAGACCAGCAGACAGAAATTGGCAAATACCACCGGGTAACCAACACAGGTATAGACGGGAGGTCAATATTCCGTGACATTAAACAAGTACCACAAAGGTTGTTCACTAAGCCGACGATTGTACACCCTCTAGATAGGTATTCTTTAGAGGATATGTTTAATCAATTACTTTAAAAATGTTAGGAAAATTATAGTTTCTATAAGTTATTATTTTTGGATGGGGTGCATTTTTTAAGAAAACGCTTATAGGAACTCCTTCTCTCCCTATCGATATTACAAAAAATATATATCTGTCTAGATTCGAACTATATGTAAAAAGGCTCTTTGTTGTGATATCCTTAAAAAGGCATACGAGTATAAAGAATCTTTTCCTACCTATCAAATACATTTGTTTATCTAGACTCGAGGTAGTTTCTCTACGCTTTTTTTTTATTAATAAAGGTACATTCTTTTTATAACTATTCTGTATCTAAAGCAATACCTATCCTTAGCAGTTACCAACTTAATTATTCCGAGGAATGACATAAAACTCTGACCAGTCGGGCCCGCAACTGCTATAGATTTTCGAGACCCCCTTAATGGCAATCCAATTGAATGGGTCTTTCTGGGCCACTCCCACTTGCCGTATATAAGTTGGCTGCCAGTGAGCCACATGGTCTGCTGCCCAGCCGAGTGTCCATAAACTCGAGGGCAGCCTTAAAGCCGTCGAGTGTTGCTTTGACAATAAGCCAGCTCTTAGTGCGGCTGGCGGAGAAGCAACAGTGCCAGTAATGGCTCGAGTAAAATATTGCATTATTGCGCCGATTATTCATTACTCGTCGCGGGTCGAGTAATGAAAATGTATTCAGCAGTTAAACGTGCGTATGAGTAATAAATGCAAAGCTCGCTGGAACCGGACGACATATGCGCAGGATGAGCGAGCGAGAAGGCGAGGATTATGCAAATGGTTGTGTTAATGAAATAAAGTTCGCTTTGAAGGCGGCTTAAAGGCGACTACGCTTCCTCGGGGAGAGGAGTGGGGGGAAAACACCGAAACGAGGACTACGACAACGTCGAGTGCTTGTCGCGTTTATGGCGCAACATTTGCATAATTACGCGTTTAATTTGCTAAAGTGCAGGCAGGCTGGCAAGCTCACAGGCTGGCTCCTCTCCAGGCTACCCAGAGCCGTGAAGTAGGCAACGAATTCCGAGGACCTGCGTGCAGCAGGGCGTATGAGCGATTTTCAAGGGGGGCGGAACAGTAGAGAGAGGGTGGAGAAAACAAGCGACATACAACACCGCCGACATGTAATACCCTTTGTACTGATGTTCTCCTTCTATCCCCTTTCTTTGCCCATCCCACCAGGTTCCAAGGGCATCGGCTCGCGCTTCGAGGAGCAGCGCCTGACACTGCGCATCCATCGGGGAAGGGGCTCCAACCAGCAGGACTCCATGCACAGCAATGGCAGCACCCAGAGCACCACCACCACCCTGGGCACCCCCTCGCCGGAGAGGCTGTCCAAGTACGCCACTCGACGACTGCACCACCACGACAAGATCAAGATCTCCGTCTCCTATCCCTCCAGCGAGAACATTAACGAGCTGGCCGGGCACGGCGACGGGAGTCACGAGCGGCGGCCATCGGGAAATGCCCTGTTTGCCGTCCACTACAATGGAGCAAATGGTCGAGAGTCCACCGAGTCGCAGCTCTACCGGCAGCAGCAGCAGCACGGAGGAGCCAGCACCTGCTACCTGCAGGTGGGCAAGGGTCTGCCGGAGCTGGCCAGGCGGCAGAGCAACACCAGCGAGGCTGGAGGATCGGGACACTCGCGTCCTGCCAACAAGAAGATGGGCAGGCGGAACATCAAGGCCCAGGTGAAGCGATTCCGCATGGAGACCAAGGCGGCCAAGACGCTGGCCATCATCGTCGGGATGTTCATCTTCTGCTGGTGCCCCTTCTTCACCATGTACATCATCCGGCCATTCTGTCAGGACTGCGTGGATCCCCTGCTCTTCTCGGTGCTCTTCTGGCTGGGCTACTGCAACTCTGCCGTGAATCCGATGATCTATGCCCTGTTCTCCAAGGACTTCCGCTTCGCCTTCAAGCGGATCATTTGCCGGTGCTTCTGCTCCCGCCAGTCCGTCTCGCTGAAGAGTTCCCGCCGCGGATCAGACATGTCGGCCATCCGCATCCGGGCCAGGACGCCCAGCATCACGCCCAGTGCGGCGGCCCACAGCTTTGGGGACGAGAGTGAACTCCACCACTCCGAGATGAGCAACGATCCCAGGTGACGATCGTTTGGGCCCAGCTCGAGCTCACAGAGCAGCTTGGGTGGGTTGCGCAAGACGAGTCTGAAGGTGCCCGTCTACGAGATTTGCCATCCGCTGGTGATGGAGACGGCCTGCTACTCCTATGTGGAGGCCACCACCGAGGGATCCGCCTCCTGCTCCGTAGTTGGCGGAGGAGCTGGAGGAGGTGGCGCCAAGCGGACGCAGTTGTAGCCGCGGGAGCTGTTGGCGCTGCGGGGAACGGGAGTGGGATCGGGATTGGGGGCGATTCCCTTGCCGGGGCAGCGGCCAAGACGCGTGGTTCGCATCGAGTATAGCGATGCCAGGGTATAGGATTTCAAATGCTAGGATACACTGAGTGACTGCTTAATGCAGAAAAAGTTTGCCATTTTAAATGGAAATTTATTTAATGATCTTTGTTCAAGGATGTTAGTTAGTTAAAAAACCATTTATTTCAAAAATACTTACTTATTTAACAACTTGACATTTTTACAAAATGAACCCATTAGAGAACATATTTAAAAGGATCTTTCATGATCCCCTTTCTTTTTATAACCTTATAACCACTTTGAAGACTGTTTATAACAGAACAAAGTTAACAGCATAGAGAATTCCACTTTGCGAAATACTAATATTTCTTTTTTGTAATAATATCTTTAAATTTAAAATGATTTTTGAAAAATGATAGAAAACAGACGTATTCAGTGGCTTTCTCAACAAGGCTTCTTTATATTTTCCTAAGCTTTTCCTTAGTGTAGAACTCAGCCTTTCATGTGGCTGAACTGGCAGCTTGAGCGGCATTTGAAGCAATCCTTTGACGCGAAAGGAAGCAGGATGGACAGGTTCCGCCAGCGGATTTGGCCTTGCTTTGAGCAACTGCCTCGGTAAGCCAACCATTGAGCATTGTACATAGACATCAGGGGAAGCCTGCTCCGCCCTAACCTAACCTAAGATGGCCAAATGGCGACGGGTTGTGTAAATATATAGTCTAGCTAGGATATCACTGGCACTTGAGAGTTGTACCTTTTAACTTCCGCATGAATATTGATATCTGGTTGTTACCGACTAAGCAGAAACCAAATTGTTGCTAAGCGCAAATAAAACGTTACCCAGTGCTAAACAAACTCGTAACTAGTAAAGTGTTAATGTTGTACTCTCTAGGCCCGAGGAGATTATTCTGAGATATATCTGTGTCGCGATTACCTTACATGTTAAATGCAATAAACGAACCTACGAAGCCTACCAAAAACCCAATGTACGCCTAGGGGCATATGCATATACTATACCAATATACGATCCTCAAGTTAAACGTTTTTTGTGCTACAAATAAAGGAAGTTTCATTTATTCGGCAACTTAAACTGAGAGTTTCTTTGAGGCGGGCTGAAATGGACAAGAGCCATGGTTTTAATTAAGCAGAAGTACGCGCTACAAAGTCGCCAAAAACAAAAAGGCAGAAGGTGAGTGCGATAAAAGAGTTGCAGCATAAAAAAATTGCCGGGCTGCCAGCAACAAAGGCCAAATTAAAAGCTGGAATGCCCGCGGCACTTCCGCTAACTGAATTAAAGGCTGAAGTGAGCGCGGTACAGTGCGGAACATAGCTGGATGGGTCTCGAAATTCGAGCGTGTACACCAGAAACACTCTGGCTGAAAACACATTCCCCTTGATTGCTCCCCCATGCGGCCGCATAAAATAGACAAGAGTAAATGAGTCGGCCGCCTAATTTATGCCCCGAACGGAGACTCTCACTAACTAAGCAACTTTACCGCCTCCCCCCGAAAACCCAATTTATTTGCTTCACTTTCCGCAACAAGAAAGTGTTTTACTTGATGGAAATCAATTGATAAAACGCATTAACTTGGAGCTAAAGTTTCACGGCCTCCATAAAATTGGCGGAGGAGGGCAGGCCATCAGATAAGGTCGATTGTTACATTACCGACTATGCCCAAAAGTTTGGCTATTAACCTTAACAAGATACCCCCAGATCCCTGTAGAGATTCATTTTGCAGGCTTAATTAATCAAAGTGAATTTAATTTTCGATAGCTCTCACCTGCGCTGTGTTTTCAAGGGGGCCAAGGAAAAACAATTTGGGCCTGCACCTCGGAATGCGGGCAATTCGCCAAAGTTAGCCATGAAATATCGCCATGTATACATGGCAAATTTGCATAAATATGGCAAAAAGTTGAGAGCCCCCAAGCAAGGTAGTTGATAATTGGGCTAGCAAATGGTAGAACAAACTGGGTGGACGGCATAAATTACAAAAGTTCCTGATTTCATTATGTAAACCGCATATAAACACAGGACAAACAGACACTTTGTACTGCTTTAAATGCTCCTCCGTTCCAGCCAGGTTTGAAGGCATCGGTGGTAAGTATATAGGTGGGTATCCAGGTTCGCAGATTTAACCGGAGGGCAGTGAAGCGTGTTCCGTCTGACCAGCTGTCTGAGTGCTTTTGGCTTTGGCCTTTGTTTGCACTCCGAGGTGCAGATAGATGGACAGTGGATACTGAGGGCTCGGTGCTGACCGGTGCTAAGGGCAGGCAAATTCCTAACACTCAGCGGCAATCGATAGAGCAAACATTCCCATCCCCAAGACCAGGAAAACGTCCGCGGGCAAAAGGCTGGGGGAGGCACTTTAAAGCAATGGCCAAAGCTCAGGAGTCAAGAGATTTCAGGCCTTAATCGCCTTGATTTTGTTAACTAACCGAAAGAAATTAGATGGTTAGAGTTCCGATAAAAGCAGAATTCCAGTTAAAAGTATTTAAATAAGGCTTTAAAAATCCATTTCTAGCCAATTAAAGTTGAAAATACAAATTTGAATTATTTTCTAATAGAACCCAGTATTTATTTTCCATGCATAAGCTAATTTTTTAATGAATTTTAGTATTTATTTTTATGATTTTTAAATCCTTTGTTTCAGAAATATATAATAGTTACTACCTTTATTAAAAGGATTCAAGTATAATAAAATAAATAAATAATTGTTTAAACAAAAATTGTTTAGAGAGGTAAATAAAGTTAAGGGTATTTTTTTAAGAGGACATCAATAAAATAAGTCTATTATTTGCATAAATATTTATATTACATTAAGGCTGAAGGATCGTAAAAAACTGCAAGCCTGAATAGTTTTCTAACAGCTTGTGGCTAAATAAATGCTGTTTTTCTTTGAGCTGTCCAAGTTTCTGCATCAACCACTGTTGCCCAGGAAAAACAGGCAGCAGCAAAAACAAATAAGTCAGCTTGCAAAACTATAAAGCGGATTGACAAATGGAGCGGAAATAAAAACGTAAGTTCGAGTGTTCGCCAGATCGGGCCAGAAAATACGAGGAGACATGGCCGGGAAGCACTGTTGGCCAGAATCGTGGGGAATCGGAGAAGCGAAGACAGCTTAGCGGGCTGCAAACTCAGCGAACTGTTTACACACTCTTACGGGCCAAAAGTTTCCCATTTGGCCGGTCGGGAAATGTTTCGAACATTGTTATCTGGGCGAATGGTTCAGGGCCTTAAGCTGCTCCTGCTGGCCTTGTTAAGTGCAAAAGTTTGACAAGTTGTTAGTTAACATTTTACGATAACTCGAAAAAGTTCCAAATCGCTGAAGTAACAGGGATAACGCAAACGAATTGTTTAAAAGTAAGCGCCTATTAGGTTTTACACACAGCATCTAAATATATTTTGTGTGACTCAAACTCTTTGCCATTTGCTTAACAAAGATATTGGCTTTCTTTTTAGCCAAATACAGGGACTGTCACTTAATTGAGGCTCCCCCAGCCCAAAACCGAGTGGTGACAATTTGCGCAACGCGTTAATTCCATTAATTTACGCCTAATTGTTATGGTCGCCTGAAGTGCAATCAACGGACAGACCCGCAGGACGAGTGTTTTGTGCCCAAACATGGGAAGGGGGAAAAAAGGCATACCTACCATAATGCCCAGCACGCACAGAGGGCGAAAAAACAATTTTTGCAACCCACAGACAGTCAGTCGGTGGAGCGGCCCCCTTGGGGAAAAAGTCCGGCGGTGACGCGTTTAACGAACAAGCCGGCGAGTCCTGCCATCCGCAGGACCTTCGTGCGGTTGCCAGCCCGTCAGCCAAGTAAGTGCCACCTGCCAACTGCCGACTGCCACCTGGCCGGCCATTTTGCAGTTCAATAACCCATTTCCTCTGCGGCGATTGGCGACTGGCGACTGCCTGCAAAGAAAACAAAAAACACCCGAAATTTCCAGTTGAGGCTTGCGTTCAAGCGGCCAATCCACAAAAATGGCAAACAATTTGCTTTTATGGCAAAACAAAAAATACTCCGAGTATATCCTTGAGGCAGGACACTTTTTTTTTGGTTGGCGCAGCCCAAGTCGATTTCCGCCTGCTATTTTCTCTTCGATATTCCCCCATTTTCCTTTCGGATTTGTGTCACTCGATAAGTTGTTTAGTTATTGTTGCTGATAATTTGTTGACGGAAGCAGACGTTCCGCTCAATTCAATAACTTATTTGGCTCGATTCAATTATGATCCGTCAGAGGTCGGTTGAACTAAACGCTGACTGGCACAGGATTTGCCACAGTGGCAATCTTATTTCGCAGATTAGATCATTGATTTCTCACAACTCGGTATAAAAGTGTGTATGTTGGTAGGAAAACTCCCCCATTTGGTGGATTAAGCTTAAATGAAGAAAAATTAAATGGTGCCTGCGGTCGTTTGTATATGGAAAAACTTATAGCGGGCGAAATTAGCTGGAAAATAAGAAGGGAAAAGAAAAGTTTTTCTCATCCAATTAGCCAGGTGACCTCAAGCACTTTGTGTTAAGTTGAACTTAGGGAGAAGGTCAGTCTTAAGCTCTATTTATTTTTATAAATAACGCCTGAAGGCATTTTAAAAGACAATATTAGTTAAAGATATAATTATATATATTTTATATTTTATATAATATATAAAATAATTTTTCTTAATGCTTAATCAAGAAATTTAAGAAATTGTTTAAAATAAATGTCACCTAGCTGTTGCATTGAGGGACAGTAGATGACAGGACCGCCATTCAAACTCATTTGGCGGACATTATCCCAAAGTTTACTGCCAGAAAAGGCTCAAAGAACGCAATTCCACTGGTCTATTGTTTGCCGAGTGTTTGCGATGCACAGATTTATGACTTCCCCGTAAATCGCCTTTGGGGACGCGGAGCGGGGTTCTGGGAAAATGTCGAGAGCAGATGGACCTCGCCCACCTGTGCGCAAATGTCGTGTTTTCATGACAGTATTCTCCGGTGGGCATTTAAATCTTGGGCGTACGGCCAATGGCTTTTCATGAAATTCATTTATTTTTCGCCCAACTTTAATCCTATACGCTTTACTTAAAGCCAGCAATGGAGCGCTCCAGATTGTGTGCCACATTAAGAAATATTTCAATGAAATCAATTTCGGGCATGCCATTTATTTATACTTTTCAGCTCGCCATCCATCATCCCCCTGGGTTGTGCCTCGAAAATTGCATTGACCTCACATCAATTCATTTTCATTCACATGATGAATGCCACCAACTTTCATTCAACAAAATTGAATGCATAGTTCTTGAATACTGGAATTCAAGGCGAACTTCCGGGAAATGTTTTTTGGCTGTGCGAATTGTTCGTGGCTTAAATTCTAATACGCAGGGCGGTGGCCAAGTATCTCATTTACTCGTTGGTTGGAGTGAGGTATATTTTTGTACCCAACGCAGATCAAGCAGAGCCTTTTCAGAAGTCGGTCAATCGTCTGGGTTGGCAGGAGCTGTAAGTATGCTCTTGCTCCACCGCCCACCCGTGGCCACTCGAGTGGTTTTTGAATGCGAAATGACTGAGCAACAATCTCCCGGGCTTTCCTAAATGTCAGCCCACAATTGAGCGGGAACAGTTTTTGCCACTGACAGCGGCAAGATAAACAGAGGCCCTGTCGCTCGGTTAAGCTGCTACACGGGGAGAAATTGAGGCCGCTATCAAGACTTTCAGACTTTGCATTTCCTTGATACAAATATAAATATACTACTTATTGAGGGATATTATTTCCAAGAAATATTTCAAATAGATTTGTTCTTTGAAAAAAAGGGGTTATACATTTTTTTGTGATTTTTTTAAGGTATTTTATTTTGTTTTGAGAAATATTTATTTTAATTGAAAGCTAACCTTTTTTCCTGCGGTATGTATTTATCTTCCAGTGTAACTTTCCGCTGCTGGCTACCGAGTACCAGGATGGCATTAAGCAGTTGCATGCTGCTCAACGCGGCCATATCGCTTTCGCGATTTTTTGTCGCAGTTTTTGCCAAACCGAAAATTACACAGGCACAAGTGCCACCGCCCACTGGTTCTGCTGCCCCTGCCCACGCACTCTCACTGCCACCCACCCAGGCGATTCCGGTTCGATGTGCAGTTAGGCAGGGCTCTGGCCATCGTTGTTGCTGGGGCAATGGCACAAAAAATGCGGCAATCTCAAAGTTGGCAGTTGCGGCTTTTTGTGTTCCGCTGGCGGAAGCATGACAAGCCTGCAAGTATGCTTCACTTTTTGCGCCGCAATGAGGGGACGCTTTAAGTGGGGCTCGCAAGTTTGGCCCAAATGAAGTTGTTGTTGCGAAGCAGGCTAGGACCAAGCGACTGTTCGCTGGCCACGTGAAATGAGTGCTATTAAGTTTTGGCCATAAATCAATTGGCAGGCCCGCGAAAGTTGGCAATTATGCGCAGTTTATCAAAGTTAACCAGAGCGCATTTGGGTAATTTGTAAGTTCTGCCTTGCTTGCAGTAAATTTCTTTCAATGTTTAAGTTTGAAAAAATACAATTTCACCTTCAGAAGAAAACACGATTCTTTTGTAATCACTGAATTACAAGGAAGTCCATGTTGACGAAATGATTGAAAAAGAAATCAGAAGTACGCAGGCACCCACGCGATTCCAGCCAATGACGCAAATCACCGAAAGATGTCTGGATGTCTGGTTGTCTGGCTGCTTGGTCCGATCCGGAGGAGCCACGTGGCCACCCTGGAGCAGCAGCGCAACAGAGAATTGGTAAACTTATCACGCAATTAGAGGGCCCACACCTGGCCATAATTTATGGCCGAGCACAAAAAGGCGGGCAAGGCAAAAATTAAAAGCCTGCCAAGGGGAAAAGTAAAAACAGCCAGGGAAAACAACAGCATTATGCACGGCTACGCTGGAAACTTGAAAAATGATGTGTACGTTTTTGGATACCCCAACCTCTGGAGTTTGCTTATTGTTTTTTTTTATGTCTCAGTGGCTGGAACTTTGCACTTTCGTGGCCACATGAACCGCAGAAGCTCGGATAAGATTAATGCGTTACAATAAAAGATGATTTGTTTCTTGGAGCCGGGCCTGTTAACAACAATGCCCGGCGGTGTGAAAAGTCAACAACTGGCCTAGAAAAGCCAGGCCAAGTCGGGGCATCACATTTCCCAGGTGCCCTGCTCCAGGTGTTCGGCGCTCGGCGTACACCCATGCGTATACGTGTTCCCGGGGGGCTTAGTGAGCTGCATGCAAATTGGCTTTCTTGTGGTTTCGATGATTGGTGTTTAGGCTGCCGAGCTGAAGCCTCCGAGCCTCCGAAAAACCTGGCCCGGCATAAGGCCGGAACGAAATTGAGCCATTTTGTGTGAACGAGCCGGGCAAATAAGGCAATAAATAACCCGGAACCGAAAGTGGATCTCGAGCACCGCTCCCCCCTTAAGTGTCACTTATGGGCTTTGCTCAACGCTCTGGGTTTATTGCCTCAAAGGGGAATCAAGTGTCATATACAAGTATTGGCTTTGAAATAATTGGGCTTTGTGTACACTGTACATTTACCCAAATAATGTTTAAGCTTTAAGCAGGTTTTTTTGGGGCTTCTCAAAGGATAAATTGCTTCAATTTAGTTTCGTCATCTAAGAGTCGAAAAAGGTCAAAAGCTGATGCGTAGAAGAGACGTATCAAAAAGGGGCACGTTTGTATGGCTGCTCCGCCATTTTTCCCGATGACTCATCGGAATTACAGCTCGAATTGTCGCCATATCAACAGGTTGCCGGATGGATGACGAAACTCAAGACAAGTCGAGGGCTGGCTGGGAACTTGCGTCATCTGTTCCCCGGGGTGGGGGCCTCCCAGCTTTAATAATAATCTGCAGTGCTCTCATAAATGGTGAATCCCATGAATCGAGCAAATAGATAAAACGGTCTGGTCTCCCTCGATGGCTGCCTCGTGTCGCGGCAGACATTTATGCAAATGGGCGTCTTGTGCTCTATGAATAGCGCGGATACAGAGCCTTTGCCGAGGACAATACATTCAATTATCAAGGACTGCGCCAAGACAGGCCTTGCTTTCGAGCTCCCCACATTTTCCGCAGACTGTCCCTGTCACAGACATCGGCTGTTTACCCAAATGACTTTGGTTCTGGTGCAATCGCTGGCATTGTGACAGCCGCACTCCAAGTCCTTGCCTGTTAACACCAATTACAGGACACGACAGGGTGAAGCTGGAACAAGTAGTTCCGGCGCCTACAGATTTCTGTCTGCTTCCAACTCAATTTATGAAAACATCCAGTAAGCCCCCCACCCAATCCTGACAAAAAACCCATTTCTGCCCCCTTGGCGTCAATGGTCTATGCGTAAATTGCACGCTGAAGATGGGAGTTTCTGGCTGATAAGGGATCAGGCGAATAAACTGGAGCAAATTGATGCCAGACCAACTGGCGGCAGGCAGCCGATAAGTCGCTTAATGTTGGCCTGCAGTATTTATGGCATATTCGAAGGCTTTCAATCGGGATCCCGGGCTTAGCACTTCAAGATTGCCCGACTTTGTATACAGCATTTTCTTAAAGGCAAGCCAAAATGGGAAAGGGGGATGCGGCCTTTTTACGAGGATTTACAACGAACTTGGCACAGGGTCTTTAAAATATATCAATGGGCAATGTTTTAAATGGTTTTTATTGGTCTTGAAAACGCAGTCTTATCTCTTAGAAAACATTAATTATCAGCGCGCCTTTTCAAAATAACATTGTAGTAACATTAATTTGTTTTTTTAAATATATGATTACGGAGAAAAATTACTAATGGCTTAAAATTTTAATAAAATGATATTTAACTTCAGAGTCTTATATATAATATTGCATACTTTTAGACACTTTAAACTAAAAGTGTTTTCTAATACGTAGTGAATTGCAAAAGCCCTTTCAACATACAACTCTCCTGATTTTAGTTTCAATAATCAGTATATCTTCAAGGAAAGCGGTCATTGACACTTCGTAAGATGTCTCCTTCGGTGCATTAAACACTCTTTATTTCTTATATTAAAACACCCCCAGAAGGGTATAACCAGACCCAGCCAAGCGTTCGAAGTCGATCCCCAGGCGTCTTATGAGTTTTTTCCCGCTTCTGGTTAGCTGGCCACCCGAGGCGCCGCCTGTGCTCGTAAATGTTTTGGTCATTAGCCATGGCGTGAAAACCAATAAACGCGACGGGCCTAAAGAAATAAAGACGGCAAAAACAAAAACCAGAAAAAACCAGAGGGACCAGGCACACAAAAATTGAAATCAAATCAAAAACTACAAAACAAGAGCAAAATGCCTTTATGATATGGCCATAAAGGCCGACCACGCTGTCCCAACAATGGGCCAATTTGCGGCGCTCAATAAAAATAATAAAAATGTTGCAACTTTTGTTAAAGCCAACCATTTTGGCCACACTCTGTCTGTGTAAGCTCTTTAGTCACTTGTTTGTCTGTCTGTTTGTCTATTGGCCTGTCGCTGTCTCATATTTTTTTCCATTGCGGCACGTTTATGAGTTATTATCGGGGGTAGTGGAGTGCTGTTCAAATGGGGATTGCGGTTTGATGGCCAGCTGCCACGCCCCCTGCCTCGCGGGGGGCGGCTTTAATAACAAACCTTTGATTTATCGTGTATTTAATGTGGTTTTGTCTCGCTATCTGTCTGCCCGGGTGTGTTCTTCGGCGGTTGAATTATTATTGATGATTTCCCCGAGACTTTGGTCAAAGCACAGGACGCGGTGACAGGTGTAAAGGTATTGCCAAATGTTGACAAACCATAAATCATTTAGACGGACCCAAGGGCTGTCAAAGAAGTGCGGTATAATTTTAACGTAATTCAATATCCGCTCATCGAATTTCATATTTCCTCGAACTTTTCAATATATCCAATATTAACCGACCAGCGCTTTAACTTAATGGCCAGCCAAAGTGGTTTTCCAATGAATTTCGTTCGAAAACGCGTAGGCCACATATTAAACACAAAAGTTTGCCGCCATTTCATTCAGTTCTCGGCCAGGCTTTTCACACTTCAGAGCGCCTGCACTCGTACAACTTGCCACATCGCACATACGCCCCATTGCCCATTACGCATTCGCCCAGTGGTAATCATTTCTGTAAACTGTTTTCGATCTCCACCCATTCGGGGCACGTAGGAGGAGGAACCTTTCCGTCCACACAGCCACACAAGCAAGCCCAAACCACGTCCCGGTAGCGGAATACAAATGGCTGTCCTGGGCAACTTGACTTGACTTGTCTGTCAGGCGGCAAAACAAATGGCGGAGCCCCCAAAGCCGCAGAGAAACTATTTATATGCAGTCCCAGGCGGGGCCAGGAATTGGGATACGGGATTCGGGAGAGCCAGTCCGAGTAGATGGATGGATCTTTGACGGTTGTCCATCCCGTCGATTGGCAACATATTCGAGCGCATTGTCTGCATCTGCGGTGCGTCGTCGCCTTGATTAATCGACATGCGGACATTGAATTTTTGCAGCGCCAGCAAAAGGAATCTCGGCCAAACACTGCTGGCATAATTCCACGTGCCTGTCGCGTTCCAAAGTTTCCCTCGCCTAATTGGCAGAAACTTTCTCCAAGGAATTGCACTAACCGAAAATATTATATTTACAATATTTCAAGATAAATTATCTGAATATGGTTGATTTAAAAGTGGCTTTAATAAGATATTTGCTATTTTTTAAAAATATATATAACTCAGTGTGCCACTCAGATCACCATGGATATTAAATAACTTTTAAAAATAATTTTAGGTGTTTAAAAGTATGCAACAATAAATGTTACACTCACAAGTACTATGAGTTCATTTAGAACGTATTCTTTCACTGCATACTTTTAGGCACTAGTAAAGTATTAAGAAGTGATTTCAAAATCTTAGAGCTTTTGCTTCTAATAACACTTAATAACACATAGTTTGGTGTAAATATTTTTTTTTTAAAGTATAGAATATTAATTTATGTTGCTGATGTTTTTCCATCACAAGTTTGTTACATAAATAATATAATAATTTATAAAATATAATATACATTTATAAATATTCTTTCATACAACTATTTTTTCTTCAATCTGTAGTGTGTTTCCCTGGCAAACACGAACTATTGACACGGTTCCAAATGGAGTAGCTAAATTTTTGATGAGTGCAGGAACACCCACATACGCACCGGCGCTATCTCGGCTGGGAAACGCACGGATGGGCAAACAGAATGCCCCGACCACCAGCTAGACGACTCCATTACCTCCGCCGCTGGTCCTTCCCCCGGCTTCTGTGAGATATGTTGTTGCTTGTGTTGCTAAATGCTAACGATGACGAGGACTCGGGAACTAAGGGTACCAGGGTGAGCCTGGGGAACGGGAGTGCGTCACAGGACGATGATGATAATGGCCTCGTTGCCATTACTTTGTTTAGCTGCCTGCTGGCGCAGCTCCTTCTGGGCTGCTCCGTGTGGCTGTTGTTGTTTCTAGCTTGTTGGCTTAATTGATTTAGTTGAAGCTGCACAGAGTTTAATAGTTGCTCATCATTTATGTGGCGCCCGGGCAGGCCACAAGGAGCTCTTCGCTCCAGTTTATTTGGCATGGCGTTTAATTTTCTCCAGCACTGTGCTACACATTTCGACGCGCCGTCTGTGGAGGAAACCGGTTGGGAAGTATCTACGAGCCATTACCACTACCGGCGTCGCATGCAATCGAGCCGGGCTATTGAGTCAACGCCAACTTGCTCCACTTGGTCAGCAATGGTCAACCTCCCAGCGAGGCTCGTGTTGCCAACTGACGCCTCAGCGCCATGAATGGCGTTTTATCTAATCCGCGGCAAAACAGCACGCCGGCCAGTTGGCGCATTTAAAAAGCCATTTTAATTATTTATTAGCACATTAAGCAGTAAGAAATTTCAAGAATCTGGACTAGATGATGGGAGGCAGTGGGAGAGCTTCGGTCAAGTGGATTGCTGCGGTACCCTAAGCCATGCTAAATTTAAAAGAACTTTTTAAATAAAAGCTAGAAAATATATTTATATTAATAAATGAAAACTGATAACTGATTGATTTTAGAACTTATTAAAATAGATTTATGCAGAATTTTGTATTTTTTTTATATATTTTATAATAATTTTAATTTATAAGTAGTGAACAGTACTTGCAGTACTGCATTTCTGCAATTTATATATAGCAATTTAAGTTATGTAAGGAAAGAGTTTAATGAATTTAAAATGATACTACTGGTATTACAGGTTAAGTAACTGACTTTGCTAATCTGCAAAAGTGGTAACTCTGATACGATTGACAAGAAATCTCTTGATAACTTCTTGTAAACTCCATGTAGGGCTTCTTGTAGGACAGCCAACGTTCCGAGGACTGGCTGGTGTCAATCAAAAGGCCAAGTTCAGGTGTAATTCCAACTGCGTCTTTCGATCGGAAGCTAGATACTCGGTGCTCGGACTTATGGTGCACATTACACACATTAACAAGATCATTGTCGCTGGTAATTGTTGTTGCTGCAATTAGCGTTGGTAGCACTTGATTTATGCAGGTGCCATGCAAAGTGGCAGCAGCTTCCAAGCTGTCTCCAAGCTTCCAAGTATAGACAATGCCGCCACTCGCAATTAATCAGAACTCGGAGCCGGCGATCCGTACCCACCGTATAAAAGGTGGCCTAGGGCATTGCCAACCGAGTCAGTCCCGCTTTGGGCTCGAAGGGATCAGTAGCAAGCTCTTCAAAATGCGTACTGTCATGGTAAGTACTCGGAAGAAAACATAAATATTTGACGATTACTTTGATATTCACATGGTAAATTTACTATCATTATTCTGTCTAAGAAAATTCCCCTACACATTTGTTATTCTTTATTCATCATGATCCTCAGTGGTGATTCCTCACATTAAATCACTTTTTCTCTGTGTAAAATAAAAATTCTTCTTCGCCGGATATAGAAGATTACTCATTATTTATTTTCTTTTACCCAGTTTTTCCTTTTAGGCCTTTTGGCTATAAATTACTGGGAGCAGGCAGCCGGTCATGTGGTGGCCCTTCCCCCAGCTGGAACCTATCTGCTGTCCCCCCCTGGACAGGTTCTTCTCCTCGTACAGCCACCTCCGCCGGAGGACGATGGCTCCTACAAGCCGCCTTCGAGCGCCGAAGATGGCCTGTGGAAGCCACAGCCCGGTCTAGAGGGAGAGTACTCCGAGCCGGAAATAAGCCAGAGTGGAAGTGGAAGCGTCAGTGCCGAGGGCGCAGAAGGGGCGTCCCTGAGTTCGGATGCCTCTGGGTCTGTTGAAGCTCAAGCTGCGCCGCCAGCAGCAGCACAGGCTGGAGGAGCTGGCGAGGCAGGCCAGGCGGGACAGGCAGGAGGAGTTCTCGGCGGAGCAGGAGGAGCAGGCGGAGCTGGCGGTGGTGGCAGTGCCGGCGGCGGAGGTGGTGGCGGAGGCGGTGGCGGCGGGGGAACAGCCACATCCGGCCAGAGCGGCGACAGTGGCCAGCCGGGAGCACCGAGTCCGGCGGGACCCCAGCCAGATGGTGAGGATGGCGCCGATGGAGCAGATGGGCCCGATGGACCGGATGGCTCGAAGGGCGGAAAGGGCGGCAAAGGGGGCAAGGGAGCACGCAATGGAGCCGGAGGCGGTGGGGGTGCAGGAGGAGCTGCTCCCCAGCCCCCGCCAGCAGCGGTTCCCGTCCAGGCCGTGCTAGTGCCCGCTCCCGTTTGGCCTGATCAGGAGTTGAATGTGATGTAAGATGATGTACCTGTAAATTCTATAGACGGATATATCTTATTATATATTTCATAACCCACAGTCGTATCCTGTAAACGTTAAAGGACCTTGTGCCATTCGCCTTATCCGCTCTGAATAGCCGTTAATGTTAGTCTAAAAGCTAGTCAATGTTTTGGAGCTCACATTTACCCTAAGCTAAGGCAAGCGAATATTAAAATTCGATTACAAAGAATCACTATGTTGTGTCATTTCGATTGTCGGGCAAAGTTCAAAGGTTGGCGACCTTCATTATGTATGCTAGCCTAATGGAAGTGGGTTTTACCTTTTCTCCGCTTCAGATACTCTATCTCCAAAGTGTTCTATATTTGGACTGAATAAAAACAAGAGAAACCGCCAATTAGAAACGGTGTTGTACAAAAAGCTCCGAGAGATAGAGGTAGCTTTCAAATGTCAGGTCTAGTAGTGCATAAATTATGCCTAAAAGTAGGCACTGTAATTTACATACGCTTTTGCCTAGCCGAGTTTCCAGGGGAAAATGCTAATTGCGTGTCAATCAGTTGATGTTAATTCGGTAAAGGTTATCCCTCCCAGATATGTTCAAGCTTAAAGGAGAATTGCCGAATTGATATAGAGCCATGTGTGGGCTTGGGGCTCGCAACTTTGAACTGAATATTCATGTGGGAAAAGGTCAAAGCCTGAGGAAACAATATTCACCTTTGGCCATCTCTGTTGTATATTCTCAAACCGTTTTTGGCCAGCTGATTTTATTGCTTTCTATTTTCTATTCCACGTCACTTTCCCACACACTTGCCTCATCTTTGTGCCAAAGTGCTTCTTATTACTTCGATTTTCTCGCTTTCGTGTGGCCCACTTTGTTGCACAAATTGCGCGAATCGCTGGAAATCGAATTTTCTGCGTTGCACTATCTACTTCACTTTGCAACAATGATTCTGCCGAGGCACTATTTGTGCACATGTCTTTGAAACTGCGCACAAAGTGGATGAATCCTTATCGACCATCTGCGACAAAGTTTCCACGAATCCATTTTCGCGGATTAAAGTGGATGGCTTAGCGATTGGAATATCTACCGGAAAGTGGTCGAAAAGATGGGAAACCTTTCAGAAGCTTTTATTCGAAGATTAAAGATTGGAAGAAAATGTACTTTATAAGAGGTCAATAGAAGAGTTTATTTGTTTTCAAAGCTTCTTTATAAAAGTTGTTATATTGACATGTTAGTACAAGAAATTCCCATTATTTGATTTTTTAATTAATTTATGTATCATTCTTGACGCCTTACGCTTTTTTTAATTTAGAAAATGAGTTTAACTTTTCGAGTAATTCCTCAGATATTAAAAATCTTAAGTTCAGATACTTTTCTATCAAATATTATTTTCAATTACTCTACGCTCAAATATTAATAGTATTTTTCCCTGTGTATCAGATTAAACATATCACATAAATGGCTCCTTTCCCATCCAAACAGCAATTTAGGCATATTGTTTCCCCCAAACAATTACCAATATATTTCGACACTCCTGCCATTGCAACATGTATTCAAATCAGATCAATTAGGCCATAAATTAACGCCTCAACCATAAATTAAATTGATGCAAAACATAAAAGCCATTTGACCAAGATATGCAAAATGCAGCTCATGCAACGCCCACTGTGAGACTAAGCCAAAGTAGAGACAAGAGCTGCGTCAGAATGCCAGGGCTCAAAGTCGCCCAGGGATTGTGTTTGTTGGCTCAGACTTGGTGTTTACTCAACGGCTCTGTGTGGCTGTTAAAACGGAGCCCTGGGCGCAGGGCCAAATGCCACAACAGTTCTGGCCAAAAAGAAAAACAAAAACAGAAACCGCAACGGATTTCGATTGATTGGGCCAACTTGCAAACTGGCGGGCAAATGCAAATGTAATTCTTCAGTCCGAATGAAATTTTCAGTATTTTTGAAAGCAAGGAGTGAGAAGTGAGTGCAAATCAACGACGGCACTTGCAATAATATTGTTTGGTCGAAATTAGTTGGCAGCAAAGTCGGGCCGTTGCACATTCACTTTTGGCTGCAGCCCGACCACGCCCCAACACTTGTGGCTCTCTGGGATATGGATATTGGTAATACCGATTGGTTTCTGGCTAGGCTACCGTTTTTTTTCCAGCTGGGTGCCAAATATTCTGAACTGCGGATAAACACAATCGCCTGGCCGGTAATTCGAACAATTTCGGCTTTTATGCGCTGCCTGGCGTGTAATTAAATTAACTGCCGGGTCAGTAACCGGACCAAAGTCGAGCCCCACCTGCCCCGAAGGTCGTATATTTCGCTTTAAAGTCGATCTCACTTAGTGGCGCTGTGACTGTTAGTGGCCGACAATTGGTCGTAAATCGAAATGCCAATGCATGCTTAATTAAATGGCCAGGAATCCAGGGAACCCATCCCAAGAGGGGTCTCAAAACGTACGTTAAAGGCCAAATCCTCGCCTGTTTATGCGTGGAAAATTGAAAATCGCTGCTCGTATTTTCACCTCAACTACCGGCTGACCTTTGCGTGTCAGCCAGCCGGCCAAGGGTTGTTAATTTTTAATTAGCCACCAGGGTCCGTAATAAACTAGGCCCCCTGCAAGGTCGCCGATTGGGCCCCCAAAAGGTTGCACTTGAATTTATGGCCCCGGGTTGGAAAATCCTCCCCTTCTTGGGGGCTGCTCTCGCATTCAATTCCGACTTGACAAATGCCTGGCAATCTATTTACTCAAATTGTTTGCCCAGCTTCAGAGCGCCAATAGTTCGAGTCACCCAAAGTCGAGTGACACATGCCCCGCCACATAAGACACACAATTTTGCAGGCGGCCGGGGCAAAAAATACAAGACAATACAAGATACCGCATTGATTGATTGTTTGTTCGCTCCCAGTGTCACAGATCCACATGCAGCTATTCTCCGTTGGGGGACTGGGAGTGCCACGCCCACAGCACAGCGCACCACCCACCGCCCACCGCCCACGCAGGAGGTATTTCCACATGGCACACAAACACACTCATGTGGGGGTATGCAAATTTCAATCGTTGCATTGCAAATATTTATGTTCCTTCAATGCAGTCACTGTGGGTGGGAAGCGGGTGGCGGGTGGCTTAGGTGGCTACTCTGGGTGGTGCGGCAGTTGACCTGTGACAGGGAATTATGAGCCAGAGTTTAAAGGAAATGGAATTTCCCACAGGCAGAGCTCCATGGCAGGAAGCCTTTTTAATTAATATGACAAAACAATAGGAATAACATAAAAATGTGGCTGGGAGATAACACGGAATACGGGTGGCTTAAATTAAATTCTAGCTAACACAAAGACAAATAGGTGCTTTGGCTAGTGGGAAGAAAAACAAGGAGACACAATATTTATCTTTTATATGAATTTTATGGAACATACATTTTTAAAATAGCATAATATTTATATTCTATACAATTCAAAATGTTAAAGCTCAGTTTCCCATTTTATTTTATGTTTAAATGAACATTTAGTATAAATATACAAATCTTCCCAAATTCACCTTATGCTCAATACCTAAAATTATATTTATAATGACTTGTTCCTCTATCTAGCGGTCTTCATAATAAATGCTTTTTATACCACAATTCCCTTGACAAAGCAAAACACTTCCAGCTGTGATCAAATACATTTTTGCAGTTTATTTGTCTGTTTGCAGTTTCATATAAAATATAGATCTATATCTGGTTAGATACATAAAGATTACAACAGTTATTTACAACGTACTCATACAGCGTTTCTCAATCGAAGTGAGATGGGAGAAAGAAGATGTAGATTTTCGAGGAAGGAGAAAGTAGGAGAAAGTCTAGTACAGAGAGTTTTAGGTAGGAAGATGTGTGTGCTGTGACTGGGAAACCCAGCGGGCAAGGAAGTCTTCCTCCGAAGAACTTCAATCTCCCGTGTGTAGTGGCTTTCAGTTTTCCGTGTTCGTGTGTGAGTTTTTCAGGTGGTGAAAGATAGTTGTAACAGAAAGATAGTTTGAGGGGCAGACAGACAGATAGATACAGAGTTGGGAATGCTGCGTTAAAGTCGCTCTAGCGTGCGTATACGCAATGCAAAGTTGAGCATACGCCCCGCTGGCTTCGGTAGTCGGTTAGGCAGAGAGTATAGAGATGCTCGTCGTCGATCGGAGGTCAAGTGCCGATCCCTCGATCCCCTAGTAGTGGTCGTAGTGCGCATGGTACTGGCCATCGTCCTCGTGTCCATTGCTACCATAGTAGCCACCGTGGCTGACCGGAGCGCCGTGTCCAGCGGCAGCCACAGCACTCAGATGCGCGGCACGGGCGTGCTGCACCTCGGCGGGCTCCACGGGCACTCCGTTGTGGATGACCGGGATGTGGATGGGTCCCTTGTGCGCATAGCCGGTGGCGTAGCTGTTGTGGCTGCTGTGGCTCTGCTCCCAGCGTCCGTCGTAGCGGCCATCATCCCAGGATCCATGGGAGGAAGCTCCTCCGTGGGCGGAGGCCTGGGACAGGGCGGCGTAGTGGGCGGCCTTGGCGTGCTGCACCTCGGGCGTATCCACGGGCACTCCGTTGTGGATCACGGGCACATGGTAGCCGCCGTGATTGATGGGGGCAATGGCATGTCCGGAGCGGGCGGCAGCGTGGGCGGCAAAGTGAGCGGCCTTGGCGTGCTGCACCTCGGGCGTCTCGACAGGAGCTCCATGGGCATGGGCCACGGCTCCCAGGGCCTTGGCATGGGCGGCATAGTGCTCAGCCTTGGCAGCCTGCACATCAGGAGTATCAACGGGCACACCTCCATGGGTCAGTGGGACATGGGCGGCCTGGCCATAGGCCCATCCTCCTCCGTAGATGGAGCGCTTGTACAGGTGGTGTCCACCGGCATTGTGGGCAGCAGCAGCGTGGGCGGCGGCATGGGCGGCCTTGGCATGCTGCACCTCGGGCGTATCGACGGGCACTCCGCCGTGGGTCAGCACCGGGATGTGGATGGGTCCGTGGGCGTAGGGCGCGTAGGAGCCGTGGGAGTGGGCGGCAGCGTAGACGGGGGCGGCGTGGGCCTGAGGTGCCTGCGGCAGGTTGGTGCCCACGGCATTGAAGCCATGGTGGGGATCAGCGGTGTAGGACACCGACTGCACATGGCCATGGCCATCCACGTAGGAGTAGGAGCCGTGTGTGGTGCCATCATGGCCGCGCGTCTCGTGCTTCTGTGAGTTGGGATCGGCGTATCCGTAGGAGTAGGTGTGGCTGTGCGGGTCCAGGTGCTGGTACTGTGTGGAGACGGCTCCGTGCCAGGAGGCGGACACCGTGGAGACCAGCAGTGCTGCGGCAATAAACTAAAAGGAAGGAAAATTTGTATATTGGTTTAACTGCACCGAAATAATATAATATTATCAAATCACTTTTTATAATTTAAAAGATGTTTCATTTAATTTTTTTGAAACAGCTAGTTTAAAAAGTAATAGTCCGCATTAAGTTGGTAATTAAAGTACATGCCAATATTAAATGCCCAAATAAATGTGTAATAAAAATTCCTTTAATTGACATTTTTTTGTTTCAAAAATCGATAATGAATTCTACACAGTTTAATACAAATAATAATCAAAAACAGCTCAATCAATGTTAATTATAATTCTAAAACCCGTTTAATGCTCCAATTTTTTCCAGTTCAGAACACTAAAGAGGAATCTATTATGCAAGAAATCACCCTGCAACTCCATAATACATTTAGAAAAGTAGACAATAACGTTAGATACTTAATATCCTCTAGTTCGAATTAAGCTTGTTCCAAAATCTTTCCCATTTTTCCCCAGTGTAGAAGGTGTTAGGCGTGGGATTATGCCATGGCTCAGTAATTACTCTTGCGGTAGCCGCCGCCTAAAATCTTTAATCGCAGGTGTCACTCAATGGGAGCTTATAAGCCGCCTCTGCCAACCTAATTACAGGCCTTGCTTTTCTTGCGCTTGCGCCAACGTTTTCCTCTCGCTTTTCTTTTGCAAAACAAACGCCCATCTCTCCGCTTTCCTTTCGGATTCGCTTTCCCAGTGCCGCCAAGCGCAACCGTTTGATTCGATTCAGAGATACTCGTTTCGACCAATATGTGTTCGTTTGCAGATATTACCGCATGCGGCGCGGTTATGTACCGCATTATGTGTCAGCAGGTGAGTGGGGCAAGTGTGGGGCAGGCCGAACGGAAAGCGGTGGAAAAACAGTTGAATAAACTGTCCGACATGCAACATGTCAGCGGCTTATCAACGGGATTTCGCACAGAATTCGATGGCAGCTGATGGTTTTCTGGGTGGTTCGCTTAGACTGACGTGCCTGGCGTAATTGACTCTCGGATGGAGCTGAAGGACTTATGCATTTCGGTAGCGGAACAGGTGGCATATCATTCGGAGCGGAATTTAAATGAATCGAATTCAAATCAATTTAAGACATGACAGTTTAATATGCCAGTTAAGGAATGCAAGCAATCCAATCACTATCGTGTTGATATCAACCAAAAATATATAAATACATTTTAGCTTGTGTCTATGTTTGCATCCTAAACATCTGTTTTATAATTTTTAAATTGAAAGTTGAATTTGTTTAATCTCAGATTTGATTGTCTTATACAAACCAGATCTTTTAATATCCTTGTTAAAATCTAATTTGCAAACTAAATTACTGTTGAATCAAAAAAGTGTAACGATCACTGTATTTTGTCTACTAACGTTTGCTTTAAAAATTTAAATTAATGTTTAAGTAATAAGTATTGCACTCTAAAGATCTGCAACTCAACCTAAACTGGGTTTAATTTTTGATAAGCAAAGAATAAGCTTTACTTTATGTAATATTTTAATGATTTGTTAATTTTGTGTAATTCCATAAACTTAAGTAGTCAACTCTTTGATCTAATATTTAGATTCTCTCAAACAATAAATAAATTCCTTTTTTTTTTAATTTAAATATTTATATATTTTTAGGGAAGTAAGACACCTAAACACCTCAAGATATTCTGCACTTCGTCACTCTTCATTTGTCACATATCCTTTTGTCGATATCCTTTAGGTCCCATGGCGAATACTTACGAATGGCTTCATTTTGAGCTAAGATCACGCGTTCGAGCTTCGAAAAGGAGTTTCGGGGACACACTGGGGATGCACGGAAGTGGAAAACTAACTACACACGACACGACACAGGCAGTGGTCGCTGGACGCTGGTTGAACCTCCTAGAACCACGACTAGGACTGTTAACGAACTGTGCTGACTGCTGGCTGGCGGCCCTAATATATACCGCCCGAGACCGGCGGCCGGAGACTGGGGAGCAGAGCGCGCACAGAGACGCCGAGCTGAGACGCCGAGCTGAGACGCCGGCGCATGCGCAACATTGGTAACAGCAGCAACAACAGCAACACCAGCAATATCGGCCGCACAATAAAAAGCCAACGAGAGCAAGAGCAGAACAATGTAATCGTATTACCACCTTAATCGCGGCTCGAAGCGGGTTTTGGCCAAAGCCGAAGTGGATATCGAAGCCCCGGCCGAAGAATGTGTATCAATCGCTTTTTTTTTTGCTGGCTGGAGAGCACTGCAGCAACAGCAACAGCAGCATGTTGCTGGCGTGCAGCTGCACCGGCAACATGTTGCTCGTGCGTTTTCTTCGCTGCGTTTGTCACTGCGAAAAAAGCAGCTGCCCTGACCTTGCTTTCAAAGCGATTTAATTGCCGGCTTGAAACTAAACTTGGCGATTGATGTATTCGGTTTTTTATGGAGAGGGGGCTACCTCTTTGACTTCCGCGCTTTGAGCAATTAGCACTCATTATTTGGCCACGGGACTGGGCCGATCTTATCGATAGGTGCCTTTCCAAAAAACGCCCCAGAGCCCCGCCCCAAGCTGGGCCCGGCGATCAAATTAAAAAATTCTTACCCACCGCTCTTGCAGGTTGCAACACGCCCGCCCAACTTGCCCCAACGGCGGCCATAACGAAATGTGAGCTGGTCAATTTCTGGGCGTTTGCCTCTTTAATCATTGAACTGCATCGGAAAACGAAACGAAAACTTTGCAAATTAAAAATAAAAACAAGAGCACGGCCCAAGGAAGCCGGGGGAAAAGATAGACAAAAGACAGAAAAATGGATTTTCTATACACTTTTGGCCGCTGCTGTTGTTGCCACATTTTGCAGCATTTCTTTGCAGTCCGCTAATCTAGATGTTGCACTCACAAAGGCACTGGGAGAAATAGTACTAAAAAAAGTACATAAAATTGGCATCGAATAAGGAATATTAGATTTAATCATCCAATACCATTTTATAATGAAACCTAAAACATAATTTTTAATGGATTTTCGAATTTAAAGGAGGATTTTTAACCAAATATTATAAGAACAAATATTTTACAGGATATATATATAATTATATAAATAATTAAAATAATTGCTAAAAAAATATCTTAAGATAAGAGAAGTAATTCCGAAAATAGCAAATAGATCAAATATATTAATAATAAACAACAATATGATATTTTGTATTTGGTGATTTAAATTTCCCTTTAATCCCTGTAAATTTTGTGCATCCTAGATTTTTCAGAAAACTATGGAATATTTTTTATTAAAATCTAAAAAATACATTTTATTCTGAGTGCACCATGTTCCGTTGCATTATAATGGGTGCTTGCACTCTGGCCAACTTCGATTATTTGCATTCGATAAGCGAATTCGGGAGAGGGTGGCTCCATAGCTGCGGCACACTCCATATATTCTCGAACTCGCACTCGTATCGGCAACTTAATTTGTTGGGCTTCGCCTGCCGCCAATTTAATTTAAATAAACCAAATGCAAAACTGCTCTCTTGAACTCGCATGTGTTTTTTGCGCGGGCGGGCGCTCATTTTGGGGCGTGTTTGACATTTTTGCGGTATGCGCAACATTATAAATTATATTCCCATTCCCGGTGCCACTTTTGTTTTCATTTTATTAGCTCGGCCCACTGTCGACAGCTGTGGGCTGGCTCGATGGCTGGCTGGCTGACTCGCCGACTTGCTGACTGGCTCAAGTGCAATCCACACATTTGTGGAACTGTCGGGGTGCCCACCTTCAGCCAGTTCGGATCAGCTCCGCTCAGTTCCAACCCAATCCCGCTCCATTTGCGAGCGTAGTTATTGTCTTGGCTGCACTACTTGCTCGGGCGGCGGGCACATAAATTCTGATTGGTATCTGGGCGAAAATTAACTAATTACCTGGTAATAACACGTATTATGCAATCAGAATCAATTTATCTAAATGCGTTTCTAATCTAAAGAGTCCAGGCTTGGAGTGTACTTTAAAGTGTAAGCAATAAATATCTTTAAACGCTGTTAAGCACATCAAATTTATGTGGTAGGAAGTCGAAATCATAAGTAAATCAGTCAATAAAAGATAAATTTGTTTGGTAAGAATACAAAATCAAAGCTTAATGGATCAGCTTATTAAGTTATTCCAGATACTTGTATTAAAGTACGAAATTACTACCTGGGAAGTCTTTCAGAATATAGATATTTATTTATACATTTATTTTATCATATTTCTGCAGAATCATATTTTCCAGTGCTTGCCTTTAAGGCTTACTCATTGTTTGCTCAGCACGTTCCAATGCCAAACTGTCTTTGGACAGAAAAATAATATCCCAAGGTATTTAACTTTGAACCACTTACTGGTCCCCCAGAATTTTCAGTTTCATTGCTGATTTTCAGATTCGTAGATACGGAAAATGTCTAACAATTGCGAGTTGCAAAAAAGTGCTTCAAGTGGGCGTGGGTTGGGCAGAACCTCCTTCGTTTGTGCCTTTACTTGTTGCCTTTTGATCGATTTGAATATATGCAAATCGGGCCTGGATGCATAGATATTTTTCGATAAATTGCCTGCTCGGTTTCAGCTCTCATTTAATTGCTGTTATTTACAGTTATGGAAAAGGAAAAGAACATTTGCATCTGCATAGAACCACCTTCGTGTGGGCAGGTGTTGGCTCTGCCAGTTCCGATTGCATATTTACACTTGGCTAAATCATGTACAATTAATTGACTGTTAAACAACATAATTAAGATGGATAGCGGGCGGTTGTGGTGCTGGTCACTTTTTAGTGGTCGAGCACTTGCAGCCCAGCGGGCCATTAGGCAAATGAAGCGTGGTCTGCTTCCAGCGGTGGCAATTAATTGCAATTTATATTTAAAATTCTGCCCGCCAGACAATAAAATTCTTCGTGCCGTGACGCAACTGAAACTGGCTTGGCCAATAGCAGTTGCAATCGAAATTAGCATGGCAACACCATCGGCGATGCCTTCTAACCTGGTCACGCATCAATGAATTAAAAAACAGTGGAGCTGAAAGAAGTATAATAATCAAGAGACTATTTTTCGAACTAAATAACATTTTAAGAACGACGTTGCTATTAAATATTTATTTGTGTACAACATTTCAAGTGAGTGAATAGACAACAGATATAATTTTGCACCAAAAAAAAATCATTTTTATTGGGGGATACAAAAAAGTAATAGTTCAAAGTTGCAATGCCATACCTTGCTGAACTCGTAATAAAATATTCTATCAGATGGCATTCACAACTAAACAATTTTATTTTTGACCCATTTTCGCAAAAAAAGACAATGCTGTAAAAAAGTCAAAATTTGCGAAAATTTGAAGTTTATAGAATTAGTCAGAAAATGACTGCGATCAATTATCTAGCTCGTGAGCTGGCCAAAACAGTGCGTATTATAGGTGTCGGACCGTTTTTGACCAAGTTACACCAAAAAAGGTCAATGAAAGATATCGCTTTTTGTCAAAAACCAAGGGGTTTATTTTCTGCACAAAAATTATCAGTATTTTGGGCAAAACAATAAAAATAATGGTCCAATTATGGAATGCCATACCTTGCTGAACTCTTAATAAAATTTTCTATCAATTGGCATTCACACCTAAAAAATTTTATTTTTGACCCATTTTCGCAAAAAAGACGATGTAACCCCTTTTAAAAAACGTCAAAATTTGCGAAAATTTTAAATTTTAGAACTAGTCAGAAAATGACTGCCATCAATTATCTAGCTCGTGAGCTGGCCAAAACAGTGCGTATTATAGGTGTCGGACCATTTTTGACCAAGTTACACCAAAAAAGGTCAATGAAAGATATCGCTTTTTGTCAAAAAACCAAGGGGTTTATTTTCTGCACAAAAATTATGAGTATTTTTGGCGAAACAATGAAAATAATGGTCCAATTATGGAATGCCATACCTTGCTGAACTCGTAATAAAATTATCTATCAATTGGCATTCACACCTAAAAAATTTTATTTTTGGGCCATTTTCGCAAAAAAGACGATGTAACCACTTTTAAAAAACGTCAAAATTTGCGAAAATTTTAAATTTTTAGAACTAGTCAGAAAATGACTGCCATCAATTATCTAGGTCGTTTGCTGGACAAAACAGTTCGTCTTATAGGTGTCGGAGCATTTTTGGCCAAGTTATACCAAAAAAGGTCAATGAAAAAAATCGTTTTTTGCCAAAAACCAAGGGGTTTATTTTCTGCACAAAAATTATGAGTATTTTTGGCGAAACAATGAAAATAATGGTCCAATTATGGAATGCCATACCTTGCTGAACTCGTAATAAAATTTTCTATCAATTGGCATTCACACCTAAAAAATTTTATTTTTGACCCATTTTCGCAAAAAAGACGATGTAACCCCTTTTAAAAAACGTCAAAATTTGCGAAAATTTTAAATTTTTAAAACTAGTCAGAAAATGACTGCCATCAATTATATAGGTCGTTTGCTGGACAAAACAGTGCGTATTATAGGTGTAGGACCATTTTTGACCAAGTTACACCAAAAAAGGTCAATGAAAGATATCGCTTTTTGTCAAAAAACCAAGGGGTTTATTTTCTGCACAAAAATTATGAGTATTTTTGGCGAAACAATGAAAATAATGGTCCAATTATGGAATGCCGTACCTTGCTGAACTATTAATAAAATTATCTATCAATTGGCATTCACACCTAAAAAATTTTATTTTTGGCCCATTTTCGCAAAAAAGACGATGTAACCCCTTTTAAAAAACGTCAAAATTTGCGAAAATTTTAAATTTTTAAAACTAGTCAGAAAATGACTGCCATCAATTATCTAGGTCGTTTGCTGGACAAAACAGTTCGTCTTATAGGTGTCGGAGCATTTTTGGCCAAGTTATACCAAAAAAGGTCAATGAAAAAAATCGTTTTTTGCCAAAAACCAAGGGGTTTATTTTCTGCACAAAAATTATGAGTATTTTTGGCGAAACAATGAAAATAATGGTCCAATTATGGAATGCCATACCTTGCTGAACTCGTAATAAAATGTCCTATCAATTGTCTTTTAAGACTAAACAATTTTATTTTTGACTTATTTTTGCTAAAAAAGACAATGCCCCTTGTAAAAAACGTCAAAAAAAAAACGGACTGCGCTAAAGTGCCTAGCTTGTTAGCTGTCTAAAACAGTGCGTCTTTTTAATTTCGGACCATTTTTAACCAAGTTACACCGAAAAAGGTGAAGAAAAATATCGATTCTAACCCATTGTATTCTTTTGGCATTGAAATTCTTCGGCCAGTTGGTTCGGTTCCGACTGCTGGCCATTCAGACGGTCCGCCCTGTTTTGCCCAACGATGCAGTGAAGCGTTGAGTGACTTTTGGCCAGGCGGATGCAATCGGCGCGCTCGCGGGTGGAAGTGCCCTCCTGGGAACGGCTAATTGAAGGCAATGGCAAAAGCAATCGCATTTGTCGATTTCATTCTTTGCCTCATTTTTGTGCTTTTTGTTCTTACACAAACTGTTGCTTCGAATATTTGCGGTGAATTAAAAATGTTAATTGCTTCGCCAGTTGTTGGCCATAAGACAAATAAGTTTATGGTGCGAGAAGCGAGCATTTCATGGCTACAGGGTGTTGAGATAGGTTTTCTTAGAGCAACGATTGCCTTCTGTAAGAATGCAGTAGGGCAACACCCTGTTCTCAGCCATTCAAGAATTAATTCAATGTGCTAAGCGTGCAACGCTAAAATAAATCATTAAAATTTATGAATTTAATTGGCTTCAATTATTGCCACAGATAAAATGTGTAGCAAAGCAGCCAGTCATGATCAGGTAGTTATATTCCTTGCGATTTGGCTGCGGATCGTGTTGAGTGCTTGTCGATTCGATTCAATTCAATTTGATGCCATGAACAGGGGCCACCCTAACGTGGAATTACGAAAATTATAACCAGGGACTTTGGCCAACATGTTATTAGGGTGTAGCTGACGAATGGCCCAAAGGGGGCGGCAACCGGCATCTTTAAGTAACTCTATCTGTATCTGTAGCTCATTCTGCATCTGTACTCGTATCTGCATCTGTAGTTTGTCACTTGGCGGGCCAAACTAATTGGCAGAACGCTGGTGGGGTTAACCAACCCAGAGTTGCGGGCGTAGCTGGCAGAAAATTAAATTGCAAATGATTCTCAGATGATTGATTGGCAATGGGCTTTTGGGATGCCGCTGCTTGATTTACTGGGTGCAGTGGCTACAGGCAAACAGATTCAATTCCTAGATGGCCGGCGTGGGTTCTCGGCGCTATCGGAGCTGCGATCTAATGGCCCAGTTCGAAACTGGTCAAAAGCAGGCATCCAGCCATAAGCAATTTGACACGCCACAGAAACGGGTTTCTATTTCACTTGCAACATCTGGGCCAGCAATGGCGAGTGGCTGGGGCCCCTCCGCTCTCTCCTCCTTATAGAGCGGGCCACTCCCACATACATAGCGCCGGATTCCTGCAGTTGACACACACGTGTCCTGGCCAAAATGTCGTACAATCACGAATGGCCATTCGCGCGGCTCTGGGCCCACCAATTTTGATATTTCCATTTCCTAACAACGCAAATCCGCCGCAATCTCGCGACCCCTTGGTGGCCATAAAGTGCACCTCCCGCCACCCAGCGAATGGCGAGCATTTTTGGAGGCGCACCCGCCAATCTGGCCCAACAAAGAAACCCAGCACATGCATAAAACGAGACCTTAAAACTCCAAAACTGACCACCACCCAGAAGCGGACAACGTGCGGAGTCATCCGGGTGAACCACCATAAAGTTGGCCAACAAAGTAAACACAACGTGGATGGAGCGTAACGAGGGGCCATAAAACCTTAGAGAAAGGTGATGTCTATTTTATTCTGTCAAAAAAAGTCATAAAGAGTTTCCTGCAAACTTTAAGATGGAAATGCCATAGGTGAGAGGAAGAGGCGCAGGAGGCAAGGTAATTTATTGCTGGCATAACAATTTCATGCTTACATCAAACCAGGATTAAAGGCCATGCGTTTCGGGGCCTGTCAAATCCCTATTTTTCAAACCGAGCCCATCCCCGGGCCAGCTGGCCCACGTGCCAAGACACACGTATTAACATATAGTGGCACCTCCATTATTCATAGCCCACTTATGAAGGTCACGCCTGCGACGCCCACGACGCCCACGAAATCCATGATATCCCCTCGAAATGCTGGAAATGCCAGAGTCGACCTCTGGCATTAAATGTCCGACTCGCTTGGCCCCGAAAAATGGAAAAATCGAATCGGACTCAAGTGCGGCTTTTTGGGGCTCTTATCCATCTGTCAAATCGCCTATCTGACAGGCCCAGCAGCCGTCTCACTTTCAAATCCACGGAATGATTGGGGCTTTCGGGGAGATGTCAACCGAGAAACAAAAGTAACAAAGGTCACGTTCGGTGTCACACAGAATGGGGACTTTCAATTGATGGATCGGTGGGTGGGTCAGGTGGTTCGGTGGCTTGCTGGCTCCGAGATCTCAAGGCTAATTAGCCGGCGGACAACTGAGAAAACTGAGATCTCCGGCCTGCTGCGACATCACTGTGAACTGCAGGTTCCAACTTGATGCCAGGTTCATGACACTAAAAGGGATTAAAAACTAATTAAGCGAGCGCGTAAAGGAAAAGGCAAAGTGCGCCACAAAGCTAACAAGAAAAACCGCAGGATGGCAGGCGGTTAGTTATCCCCTCCTTTGATTTTTCAAAGCGTAAAAAAAGGAGACCACCAGAGGGACAAGTAGCATGCTGCTAGTTATCTGCTGGCTAATTGCTCTCCCTGCCCTTGGCGAAAAGATGTGCTAATTTACCACTCCTTCAGATCCTTTCGGAAGTGCCGATGCAGTCCATTAAAAACTTTAACCACCGGCTAATTGCCGCAATCCCATTTGCATAATCCCACCGCAATCGATTAGCACAATCGCCACAGCCACAATATAAAAGTTGGCACACAGCAAGTGTGAAAGTCTGTCGGAAAAATTGTACTGCAACTGCAATCAAAGCAAATCAATTGGAATTAAATCGATTCGAGCGGAGTGCAGTGCAGTGCTGTCGGCATTGCAACACGTTAACCACATTAGTGACAAGTGTGGCAAATTGCCTCCGACCGCAGCGATTACTCGGCGGGCGGTGGCGCATGCGTGGTCGCACACCGCTGCGTATACGCAATCTCAGGGACAGCCCCGAATAAAAACCAGTCGCATTCGTGCAGTTTCCCGCCAAACGGGAATTCGGATTGAAAGTCAATGCCACGGATCCAGTACAATGTCGAGGTGCGTGAAAATCGAAAATGCGTCGGTTAGAAACAGCCTCGAGTGGAATGATTTATGTAGTTAACTCCTAAAGTTCATTGAGAAACTACTGTTTAGGTGTTATACTTTTGATCAATGGAGGGAAAGTTACCATTCTTTGTGTAGATAGGGTTCAAGGTGTAGTCTCTAGCTTTCAGTTAGGGGTCGCTACACCATTTTATTTTGCGGCCTTTTTATTTAATAAAGATAAAAATAGTCTAGTCTAGAAGTAAATGGTTTTTCTTAAATCTAAATTGTCAAATGACAGATTTGAAAGATGTAAAGGTTAAGAATTACCAAAAATATATGTTGTTTCTTATTTTTCTTACCAATATTTTCTTTAATGATGAACATTTATCAAAAAGTTCTTAGTAATATTGTATAATGAGTATTATAATCAGTAACATGATTATGATCATGATAAGAATGAAGTGACTGATAAAATAACTAATATCTAAAGAAACCTATCTACTCAAATTATTTCTTAAAACCTTTAGGTGTTTACGGCAACTCTAAGCACAGATTGCCTAACTTGAGCTATCTCATGCAATAACTAACTTTAATTGGCCGCAAGTCCTTAGCTTCACATTTCTCTTAAGCTGGGAATTAGTTAAGCGATACATTTCCATATCAATTTCCTAAGCCTGGCTTGTTGCAATTTGGCCAGCGACAGCAACGGCCCCTCGGAGTCGGCATGCAAAACAATATAAAGCATATCAAATGCCAGACGGCAGCAGGAAAGGCAGGCAAAGCCAAAAGCACCAGCCACTCAGTAACCGAGCAGCCGAGCAACACCTTCGCGCATGCGCAACGCCGCCTGGGAACTGCAGACGCTGGCGGGTGGTCCGCCTGTCAGTGGTAACAACGGCAACTAAATAAATACGAAGCCTACGTTCTGCACAGGAAATAAAAATCGCCTTAAAATAAATGTTAACTGCTCATAAACATAATGGATTTTTGCAATATCGTTATGATTTTAACACTATTATTTATAATTAACTAAATAACTATTACTTAACATTAGCTACAAACCTATAATTTAATATCAGGATATAAAAAGGGCAGTATAGGCTGGTATTAAAATAGTTAGTAAGTCGTATGATTTAAATTCTTATTTAAAAAGGTTTTTGAATCCTTTAAAAGCATTCCATTGGTAATAACATAGTTTTAATCCTTCAACCCTTTTTGTCCTTTAAAGTTGCCTCTTTATTTAGCTTTTATTTGAGGTAAATATTTACGGTTAAAAAATTTTAATTATAAAATCTGTCAATTTATTTTAAATATGATCTTTAAAAAGCAACTAACTAAATAACAAACTTCGTACAAACTAGATTTGCCTGAATATTGGCAAGTAAAATAGGAAATAGAGGTCTAGCCTTAAATATATAAGGCTTAGATCTTTTTTCCATTATAACAAAAAACATTATAGTTCCCGAATACCATATTTTTACCTTGATGATCGCGTGATCTTAGTTTTTCTGTGTGTACCCAAAAAAACCAGCGAACCGCAAGAGTCGGCGTCGGCAAAGTGCAAAGTCACGGATGAATGAGCCAGTCCGAGTTGGCTGGAACTTTGCTCCAGCGATTCGTTTTAATTGATTTTGTTTTGCTGCAGGAACTGGGCTCATAAAACGCACCGCTTCACACCCCACCTGCGCCACTGGATGGCCAACAAAGTGCAGAAAAAAAAATCGGAAAAATCAGCGCTTGGCCAACTAATTTTGGCCAAACATGACCGGGCTGGCCAAGGAGTTGGCAAATATTTGCGGCCATTTCCAGCGTCTCCTAATTGTGGGCACCCTCTCGCTCTTGTTGTCTTTGTTTTTGTTGTAATTGGCACGGTTGGTAATTCTTTTTGGCTAATTTTTGGATATTGGATTTTAGTAGCTCTGTATCTGTATCTGTGTGTTTGCGTTTTCGTTTTCATTTCCATTCGAACGCCCGTTGCTGACAATTTGCAATCCACAAAGTTGCAGTTTGTTTTGTGTTTATGCAATCAAAATTCTTGCCGTTCCCGGGGCGAAAAAAAAGTAAGCCAAAATCGACAAAAGCCAACACAAATGGCTCGAATGGCACTTGTGGGTGCAATTGTAATTATCCTAATTTATGTTGTGTGGCGCTGGCTCTAATGCAGTTTTTCGGCCTGCCATTCTGAAAACGGCGCTCGGATTTATTGTAAATTATCTCGCAGCCCGACAATGATCGATAGTGCAAAATTTATGGTCGCCACAGTGCAGTTTCCCCCCATTCATTTTTGAGGTTTTTCGATTTCCCCGTTTGCCTTTAATGAAATGCCGGCCGTATTTGCCGGCTTTCGGTTTCAACGGTCAAAATGCTGGCCACTGCCGATGCTGACGGTTGTGTTTCACAAATAATTAGACTAATAAACGAGGCCGCAGTGCTGCTGGTGGAAGTGCATTAGTGAAATGGAAACGTGAGTGGGACCTCGGGAGTAGTATGTAAACCATATATGTGCGGTCCCGAAATTAATTGACCCACGCAGATGGTAATTAAAAAAGTTATTTCGTTTGCCACCTCGCGAACCTCCTGAATATTTAATGCGTCCAAATGAAGGCAGCGACAAGGAATTTAAATACATTAAGGACACTACAAATTCGCACAGACGAATGCAGCAACGCCCTTTGTCACTCTAATAAATTGAATCAGAGTGCTTAATTATTAAATGACCCCATAAAAGGCAGTCGAATAAACGGAATCTTTTTATGGCAGCAAAAGGGCATCAGTGAGCAAACATGATGGACAATAGTCATGTCCAGGTGTGGTCTTAGTCAATCAAATTGTAATTGAAATGCTCTCGTTGTTGTTGTGGCCAGCTGACAAATAACAAACGTGAGTGGATAAATCAATGATTGTGGGCCTGGGCCCGGACAAAGCCAACTCCATTGATTTATGATCTTTTAGCGGGCCTTAAATTAATAAAACCGCTCGCCTGCCAGATGGAGTTGTCAATGGCACATTGTGTTCGGTGAATTCAATTAGCATTTTTATAATGACACGGGTACGAACAGGCATTATAAATGTGTGAATTATTTACAAGACACACGCAATTGTTTACATATTTTCGTTAGGCTAGACACTGGCAAAAGTTATCATTGGGTTTCACTTTAATAATAGTTTTAATGCTTTTTATGTTTTATATCAGACTTATTCTTATACTTCATTTAAGCTTACAAATATTTCAAATTAATAACTAAAAAAAAAGTTATATTCTTTTTAAGTATTAATATGCAAACTTTTAAACTAAGTTGGAAGTAAGTTATAAGTTCCTCAGGGCTTAAGCTTTAAAAAAATAAGATATTCACTTAAAATTATTTAACCGAAACCTTAAAAATAAAATAAAATACACATTAGTTGATTATAATATAATATATACAGATCATCTTACTTAAAAAGTACCAAATGAAGCAGAAGGTATATTTTTTCATTGATGATTTTATTATTTTTTCGGTTAGCAATGAAAAATCCATTAAAATAAAATAAAATACATATAAGTTGAATATAATATAAGCATAAAAACCATCTTCCTTAAAAAGGGTCAAATGTGTATAAGTTTTAAAGTAGGTACATAATAATAATAAGAAGGTATAAATCTTACATTGATGATTTTATTATTTTTTCCAGTTGACAAGTATATTTTGTAGTGTACGAGCAGGCTGCTTTCCGAAGAACGTCAACGGCTGGAAAATTCTGGCACTGGCGATCTCCTGCGGGCAGTCGAATGGCCGTGAATCACTGCGATCAAGCGAGTATTAGACCCTACCAGCCGCCACTCACCGGCCCTATATCACCCATCTCCCCGACGGAAAACAGCAGACAGCTCAGTGGTAAAAACCCCCGGCGATAACGAGCAGATGGATCGCTGCCAAGCACGCCGGTAGCAGCGAAGCAGCTCTACCACTTCAAATCTTAAATCAGTTTTAGAACGACTTCGCAGCGCAGCGGTAACGCTCTAAATCTCCAGAATAATTTAGGTTCCAGCGGGACGGGCATCCAGGATTCTGAAGTGTTGAAGTGAGGTGCAACCGCAACGGGCTATAAAGTGTGAGTGTGTTTTACAACTTTATTTGGCTTGTCGAATTCAAATTGTGGCTCCCCCACATTTCCCATGCGCAACAGTTGGCCAAAATGTATTGCTGCCTTTCGACCGGTTTTCCCCTAGAGTTTTCTCTGAAGCACTTTCATGCATCACGATGAGTGGCGAAGCAGGTGGAAACTAGTTTTCACCTGCATTGGGTTAACCTTGAAGTGCGGAAATGCGGAAAAGAGCTTCAGCTGCACAGAATTGAGTTGAAAGCTTTTATTTCCCTTGAATATAGTTGAAATTTGTTTAGCTTCTAGGGGTTTTGGCAATGCACAAGCTTTATTTTGTTGATTACTGGCAGAATGGTTTTTTAAATCCTTATTGGATTTCCTAAGGACGAAACACTTGAAATTTATATCTCTGAGAACGAAACTTGAGAGTCTTATAAACATGTCAGATATTACATTTGCAAAGATTGCAATAATTAATATAACATTTATATGCGACGGCAGACTTAGGATTATATCAAAAAACAACAGTGTTCAAAAGATTTCCAACCCAAATAGGCTTGTTTATAAGAACCTAATTAAAATGTTTTTTTTTAATACTAATTGATGTGCTACTACGCCATTGAGCACATTTATTCAGGTTAAATCGGAGTAATGAATGGGTTCAAGCGATCCAGATTATCATCTCATGATTAACTTGGTTAGTTTAATTAATCTGATGTCGATAACCCGGGTTCAGTCGTCGGTACCCCCGAAGCCCGACCGCAGTCGAATGCAATCCGCCGACCATATAGTACATTCGATCCCCCAGCATGTTTACTTACCCCAATAGATTGATTCACGATTCGTTCGTTTACCTCTCGCAAACCTGATGCCGCAATCGAATGTGTGTTTGTAGAGCGTCGCATGTTGGCTCAGTGGGTCATGCGTCGACGGGTTGGTCTTGAACCGCAGATCAAGTGAACACAAAAGCCAATTGAAATTACAGTCCATCGGAGCGTTGGCAAATTGCATAACATTTGCACTAGGGGCTGCTGCATCCCCACTGCCATTGCCCCATTCCCCCATTCCCGCGATCCCTCTATAGCACCCCACATATGTACATGTGTTGCAGATTGCACAGTGCAGCATATGAGATTGACAAATGGACGACGAGTCGACTAATCTCGGTCATAGTCGCTAATTAAAAGGTTTAAGGCTAAAATTAGCATATGAAGCAGCATAAACACAGATACACCCGCACACGCCGGCACTCATCCCACACAGATACACCTGCGTGTTTGCTGTTCATGAGACTGAAATTCGTACATGACGTGAACAAAAGCCGTCCCTTCCGAGGCCCCCGCCTCCCTGGCAATCCCCACTTAAATGGCAACCCACTGTATATGCAAAGCGAGAACATTTACGAGGCGGCGGCGAGGGAGGGGCGGGGGTTTTAGGCACATTAGATGGCATCGCATGCCACCAATTACCCGCATAATCTTGTAATACTAACCCGAACCAAGTGCCCGCGCCCCTCCGCTCGCTGAAGGACCAATTTGGGTTTCGGTTACGCCTCGCAGAGCTTTAATTCCCTTTAAATAGTGGAGCACTCGGGGGGATTACGATCCCCCGATCCCTGCGAAAAACACGTGTGGCTGGAGTAGTTGGTGGCGCCCAATGACGCCATCTCCATTACACTTGAATGGTCAGGCTCAGCGGCTGAGTTATGAGGCCTGCCGACAGCCCTTGCAGGGAGATTTCAACGGCAGACCACTTCTATCCATCTGTATCTCGCCTACATCTCTGGGGTTCCTCGCTTAGTTCCGATCCACTGGGTCCACCCGAGTGCTGTATGCTACCCGTGGCCAGCTGTCCGTCGCCAGTCGGTGCAATTGTTTTGTGAAATTAAATTAAATTGATTGAATTTAGACGCTCTTCGGCCAGAGGTCAATGCGGAGGTGCTCGGGCAGCTGCGATGCACTCAGAAAAATAGCAACTACTTTAATGTAGCCAAAGTAAAAATTTATTTAAATTTTACATCAATCAACCGATTGTTTTAAAAATCGTAATTTCAATTAAGTAAAACATAATAAGAATATGATTAAGGGTAATACTTCCTCTGCAACGGTTTTTCTCTTGTTTAAATATAAATATCAATAATTAATAGTTAATTAATAATTATTATAGATTAAAAACAAAATAAAAACCTGATGAAGCAGAATACTTCCTCTAAAATAATATAATTTAGATGCGACTAAATTAATAATTATAGGAAATAAATTGTTAGTTGGAAGGAGACCGAAAGTATAAGTTTTTTTTATTAAAAGGAGATTTTGTAATTTTTTTTTAAATATGAAATATTGTGGATAAAGTAAGTAAACTTGAATTCCTCGCTCGTCCCAATAAGAATTGAATTAATTATTCTAGAATATCCAAAAGTTAACCATATTATATCGTTTAGATTATAGTTTTCCCGGTGTAGATATTGCTAAAGAGGCGCGTT
Organism: Drosophila biarmipes; assembly: GCF_025231255.1. NCBI lineage: Eukaryota > Metazoa > Arthropoda > Insecta > Diptera > Drosophilidae > Drosophila > Drosophila biarmipes. The sequence goes on along the minus strand of NC_066616.1, from coordinate 17,326,012 downwards.
TGTTACTGCTAGTCCAGTGATAATGACACAAATTGCTGAGCGATCTGCTTTGTTGCCGTTCCTGTTGATTAACAGAGATATAAAGGCGAATTAATGAAGCGATTGGGGTTAATGGGTCAAATCAGTGCAGGTATCTGTTATACCAGATACATGCTCTCCTAAGATCAAAATAGATAGGGAGGTAAGTTCAGCCTAAGTAGGGCCACCCCTGACCCATGATTCCCAGAGCCTAGCGATCCATTGATTGCATGTTGCTAGTTGATGTTGCTGCCGTGCTGCCGCTGCTGCTGATGTCGCTAGTTGCTAGTTGCTAGCTCAATTGCTTGTCGCGCGCCGTGATTGCGCATCCCATGCGGCGCTTTCAGTTGGCAATGCGAGCGCGACTCGTCCGCAGTCTCCGATCTCCAGTCCCCAGCCTCCATCCTCCGATCTCGGATCTCCGGCTCGCCAGTCTCCGGCTCTCCATTCTCGGTTCAGGTTACGTCCCGTTCGGTTCGGCAAACTGCGTTGCGCGAAAAATTGCGTTTAATTAAAGTATAAAGGCCAGCGAGCTCCTCAATTACGGCCGCTCGTGGGATGAGTCGCCACAGCCAGCTGAGGCTAGCGATGCCCTCGGTTCACGGGGCTCCTGGCGCGGCTGCTCCTGGCTCCCCCTCATCCTCCAAGTCCACCAAATCCTCCCACACCCGCAGCGTTAAGCTGGGCCTGGGTGTCAACCAGCGTACGGGTCGGGTGCAATGGTGTCCGGGTCTGACCTGCTGCAAATTGCTTCTACTGCTTCCAGTTTTAATGCTGCCGCTGACCCTGGTGCTCATCCTGATCATGCGGCTGGACGGGATGCTAGCGGCGCTGCAGCTGAACGAGCAGAGGATGCGGGAGCGCCAGGACTCGGCGGCTAATGCTCCCGCCTATATGGAGGACTACGAAGCCCTCCTGCCGGAGGGTAGCACCTACAATGAGCTGATCAACGAGGAGTTCCTCGTGCCGGCCAGCAAGCGGGCTCAGCTGCAGCTCCTGGCCGCGGAGAGGGCGCGTCGCTGCCAACCCTATCGGTATGGCAATGGAGAGGCCATGGAGCTAGAGGAGCGCAACACGCTGATGAAGGACTCCCGCACCTCCTTCCTGCCGCTGGGCATTCCTCGCGAGTGCCTCGGCAGTGGCATCGATCTGGACATCAAGCCGCTGGACGAGGAAGTCTATCAGCGACAGAAGAAGCGGTATCAGGACATCGCGCCCTACTGGCTGGAGAGGATTAGGACACGCGAGCGTCGGGAGGCCGAACGACAGGCGGAGGAGACCAGTTCCGAGATCAACGAAGCCATCGCTGCCCTGCAAAGTTTCTGGAACGAGGAGGGCACCCGCGAGGGCATTCGCCTCACCCAGGCCAAGACCATGAAGCGCTACATGGACACCAAGGTGGATCCCTGCGTGGATTTCTACAAGTACGCCTGCGGCAACTGGGAGCGACTGCATCCCATTCCCAAGGATAAGGCCGGTTTCGATACCTTCGAAATGCTGCGCGAGAGTCTGGACCTGGTGCTGAGGAATCTCCTGGAGAGGAATGCCCCAGTGCAACCGGCGGCGGAGCCACGAAAGAGTCCAGTGCGGAATACCCTCTTCAAACTGAATGAACAGGGCGAGGGTGAAGTTGACCAGGCGGCGGAACTCACGGCGGAGCGCCTCCGGCGGCACATCGTCAGCAAGAGGCAGTTGCTCAACCGCGTCCTGGTGCGCTACAAGCGCTACACCAATGGAACCAAAAGGAAACGCCTCATTGAGACGCCGCGTGAGAGGACCAAGGAAGAGGAGGCTGCTCCTCCTGGCAGCCTGCCAAAGGATAAGTCAAAGGATAAGCCAGATAACGAGGAGCAACTGCATGTCCCACCCAGCGATTTCCTGAAGCCCCAACACGATGCCCAGCTGAAGGCCAAGAATCTGTACCGCTCCTGCGTAAATAGTGCCGTTCTGGCCAAACGGGGATTGGAACCTCTGCACACACTCATCAGGGAATTGGGTGGCTGGCCAGTTCTGGAGCCGCAGTGGAGCGACGCCCACTTCAACTGGCAGGTGCTGGCCGCCACTCTGAGGCGCTACAACAACGACATCCTCATCGTCCAGTGGGTGGGAGCAGACATCAAGAACTCCGAGGAAAACATCGTCCAGTTCGACCAGACGGGCCTTGGTCTGCCCACCCGCGAGTACTTCCTGCAGCCGAGCAACGCCAAGTATCTGCAGGCCTACCAGCGCTACATGGCCGAGGTGATGCACAAGATGGGCGCCTCTAAGATGGACGCCCAGCGGGTGGCCGGCGAGCTGGTGGCCTTCGAGACGCAGCTGGCCGGGATCACGGCTCCAGCGGAGCAGCGACTCAACGTGACTAAGGTGAGTGGGTGCCAAGGGGGCATTTATTTAACTATTACTTATTCGTAAGGATGTACGAGAGAATGTCTCAGTGCTAAAAAGAATCCAAAAGAAACATCAAACCTTTCTTATTTTTTCCACAGCTCTACAAACGGATGACACTGGACCAGCTGCAGTCGGCTGTGCCGGAGATTAAGTGGCGTGCCTACCTGCAGAGCCTGCAGGATCGCGAGGTCCTGGGCTCCGAGGAGGTGGTCATCTACGCGGTGGAGTACATGAGCAAGCTGGTGACTCTGCTGGAGGAATCAGATCCCCGGACGGTGGCCAACTACATGATGTGGCGCTTCGTGCGGCACCGCATCAATAACGTGGACGACAGATTCGATGACATAAAACAGCACTTCTACCACGCCCTTTTTGGCCGCGAGGAGAGTCCCCAGCGGTGGAAGGTGTGCATCGCCCAGGTGAACACCAACATGGGCATGGCGGTGGGGTCCATGTTCGTGAGTCGCTACTTCGACAACAACAGCAAGCGGGACACCCTGCGGATGACCCACGACCTGCAGCAGGCCTTCCGGGACATACTGAAAACAACCGACTGGCTGGACTCCACCACCAAGCAGCTGGCCGAGGAGAAGGTCAACGCCATGTCCTTGAAGATCGGCTATCCGGACTTTATCCTCAATCCGGGTGAGCTGAACAGCAAGTACGCGGGCATCGAAATCCATCCGGACAAGTACTTCGAGAACACGCTGAACGTCCTGCTCCACACGGCCAAGACGGAGCAGGCCAAGCTCCACGAGCGGGTCAACAAGACCAACTGGCAAACGGCGCCGGCCATAGTGAATGCCTATTATAGCCGTAACAAGAACCAGATCATGTTCCCCGCGGGCATCCTGCAACCGCCGTTCTATCACCGACATTTCCCCAAGTCCCTGAACTTTGGCGGCATCGGTGTGGTTATTGGTCACGAGCTGACCCACGGCTTTGATGACAAGGGCAGGCTCTTCGACAGGAACGGCAACATCCACAAGTGGTGGACGGACTCCTCTATCAGGGGATTCGACGAGCGGGCTCGCTGCATCATTGCCCAATATAGCAATTACACCGTGGAGGAGGTGGGCATCGTCCTGAATGGAGAGAGTACGCAGGGTAAGTCCATTCGATCCGGCTTTCTAGTGATACATGTTACTAAAGTTAAAGTTGCTCAGTTAATTATAAATAATTATGAATATTAATTATAATTATTTCAGGTGAGAACATTGCGGACAACGGAGGCCTGCGGCAGGCCTTCCACGCCTACCAGCGCTGGCTGAAGGAGCACCCCAGCGAGGTGCAGGACGAGGTCCTGCCGGGCCTCAACATGACGGGTCCGCAGCTCTTCTTCCTCAACTTCGGCCAGGTGTGGTGCGGAGCGATGCGACCGGAGGCCATACGGAACAAGCTGAACACGGCCATCCACAGTCCGGGTCGCTTCCGGGTGATCGGAACGCTCTCGAACTCCTTCGACTTTGCGCGGGAGTTCAACTGTCCCCTCGGCTCGCCGATGAATCCCATGAAGAAGTGCAGCGTCTGGTAGTCGCTGTAAAGAAGCCATAGCCCAAGAGTATTAAACATGACGTATGCCACGCAACCGAAAGACCAAAGACCCTAGGAAAGCCAGTTGGTAAGTACAAACATACTCGGAATAGAATCTCCCTGTCGAGGCTCTAATTGCTCCTCTTCGGGCGCCACTTAGTGGAGAAAGTGGTGGTCCCTAGTGCAGCTTCCTTGTGGCTCGTTACCCATTCCGCCCGCCTGTAGTGCCAACAACGACATCGCACTTCAATTGGGGCGCACTCACTTAATTAATGGTGATTTATGCCCAGCAGTTGGCTCGGCTTCTGTTTCAGTGGCCCCGCGTAGCAACTTCTCCAATTGTCTTTCCAATAAAACTGCAATTGGTGCGTGCCACTTGGGATGCCGCCCTATAAACATCTTATCTCCGCAGAAAAATTACAACTTTCTGTTAAGATTTCCATCTCCGTTTCAGGCTTCAATTGACGGATCACCCAGCAGGACATTCCCTAGGTTCGAATGGGATGTATTGAAGCCCATCACAGCCACAAAGATAATGTGCCAAAAGTTACCATGCAATCTATATATTTTTCTTAGTCCTTAACTATTTATATTTGAAACTTGCAATTGTTTAGTTTATGATGCAATTTATGTTTGTGATAATTTTAATTAAATGTATATTATCAATAAAATAAAATGACTTTTGATTGTGATTGCCCAACACTGGCAGCTTTCAAGTTCAAAACAAATATTTTGGAAAACTTTCGAGTGGAATTTTGAAGGCAATTATGAGTGGCCATTCAGTTGGGAACGTTCGCTCGGCGACTAAGGAACTTCAAAGACAGCGCGCTAGTGGGTGATCCAAAAATATACGTATATATTTATATACACGCATCGTTAAAAGAAGAATCTCGGAGGAGGGAAATGAAAAATTCCACATCGAAATTCCGATAAATGAATGCAATGCGTTTTCCTTGGCTTGTGGTGATTTCCCTTTGCCTCAACAAAGTGCAGGCCCAGTTTTATGGGGACAGTACCTACGGCTCACCCGGTGGCCAATCCATTCGCCTTGGTGAGTGAAAGAGTTCTCAGAGCTGACACTGTTTCCTCTCCAGAATTTCCCTTTGACTCAAACGACGTACACAGGTCTTATCACAGACGACGCCACCGACAGAATCCGGCAGACCTTTGAGCACGCCATATCGGTGGTGAACAGTGAGCTGGGTGTTCCTCTGGTCGGGGAAACCGAACAGGTGGCCTACGGCAACTCCGTGCAGGCCTTTGCCCAACTTTGCCGACTGATGCAGGTGAGCAAACTGTACTGCAGAGGAAAGTGACGATGTCCTAAGTATCACTTTTAATCAGAGTGGAGTGGGCGCTGTTTTTGGGCCAGCTGCTAAGCACACAGCCGCTCACCTGCTGAATGCCTGCGACTCCAAGGACATACCCTTCATATACCCGCACCTCTCCTTTGGTGCCCATCCGGATGGCTTCAATCTGCATCCCAGTCCGGAGGATATAGCCCACGCCCTCTACGACATTGTCAATCAGTTTGAGTGGTCACGCTTTATTTTCTGCTATGAATCTGGTTGGTACTCCAATAAATCCTCCATGACTCTTTAATTAATATTCCTTCTTTTATGTTCCAGCTGAATACCTGAATATTTTGGACCACCTTATGACAATGTATGGCATCAAGGGACCCGTCATCAAGGTGATGCGCTACGATCTCAACCTGAATGGCAACTACAAGTCGGTCCTTAGGCGAATCAGAAAATCGGAGGACAGTCGTATTGTGGTCGTGGGTTCCACAGAAGGAGTGGCCGAGCTACTGCGTCAAGCCCAACAAGTGGGCATTATGAACGAGGACTACACCTATGTTATAGGTAACTTGGACCTGCACACCTTCGAGCTGGAGGAGTACAAGTACAGCGAAGCTAACATCACGGGCATTAGGATGTTCTCACCTGATCAGGAGGAGGTGCGAGATCTGGTTGAAAAGTTACAACAGGAACTCGGGGAAGGTCAACCCTTGAACACAGGTAGATATATTTTAAGTTCTGGTTAGTTTATATAATATCTGTGTTTTCTTTTTTAAGGCTCCTCATACATCACCATGTCCATGGCCCTCACCTATGATGCAGTGCGTGTGATTGCGGAGACTACGAAGCATCTACCCTATCAACCTCAGATGCTCAACTGCTCCGAGCGCCATGACAATGTACAACCAGATGGTTCCACTTTCAGGAACTACATGAGATCGGTTCGTAAACATATTTAAATTCAACACCACTTTTACTAAGTTTGCAACATCATTATAGTTGGAGATCAAGGACAAAACCATCACAGGTCGCATCTACTTCGAGGGAAATGTGCGCAAGGGTTTCTCCTTCGATGTGATCGAACTGCAGCCTAGTGGCTTGGTCAAGGTTGGCACCTGGGAAGAGGGCAAGGACTTCGAGTTCGAGCGGCCACCCCAAGTGGTTAACTTTAATGACATCGACGACGGTTCTCTGGTCAACAAAACCTTCAAGGTTCTAATATCTGTGGCGGTACACTATCATTATCATAGCTTCACTACTGTTTTGTTTTCTATCCATGGGAATTTTAAATTATAGACCAAGCCGTATGCCAGTCTCGTGGAGAGTACTTACACACTTACAGGCAACAATCAGTACCAGGGTTATGGCGTGGATCTAATCAAAGAGCTGGCCGATAAGCTGGGCTTTAACTTCACCTTCCATGATGGTGGCAATGACTATGGATCGTTTAATAAAACCACTAATTCGACGACAGGAATGCTCAAGGAAATTGTAGAAGGAGTGAGTACGATGTGGGAATAACTATCCACTGATTGATAATAAGTGTAAATTAAAACCAGCGAGCTGATCTGGCCATCACTGATCTTACCATCACGGCGGAACGGGAAGAAGTCATCGATTTTTCCATACCCTTTATGAATCTGGGTGAATGGTATAACTTGGTTAAATAGTTTCAAAGTCGCTTATTTTATTTTACTCAACAGGCATAGCAATTCTGTATGTTAAACCTCAGAAGGCTCCGCCCGCCCTCTTCTCCTTCATGGACCCCTTTTCGTCAGAGGTGTGGCTTTACTTGGGTATAGCCTATGTGGGGGTATCGCTCTGCTTCTTTATTATAGGTCGACTCTCGCCCATTGAGTGGGATAACCCTTATCCCTGTATTGAAGAGCCAGAAGAGCTGGAAAACCAGTTCACCATCAACAATTCCTTATGGTTCACAACGGGAGCTCTGCTGCAGCAGGGCTCTGAAATTGCCCCCAAGTAAAAATACTTATTATTATCCTTAAACGTTATATATTTATACTTACATTTATATTGTTATAGAGCGCTCAGCACACGTACTATTTCCGCCATTTGGTGGTTTTTTACCTTAATTATGGTTTCATCATACACTGCCAACTTGGCTGCCTTCTTGACCATCGAGAATCCCTTAAGTCCCATTAACAGTGTTGAAGATTTGGCTGAGAATAAAGACGATGTTCAGTATGGAGCTAAGCGCACAGGATCCACCAGGAACTTCTTTTTGGTAAGTTCTCCGCTGTGAAAAAAGAAGTGATAGTATACATTTTACTTTCCAGACATCGGAGGATCCCATCTATATGAAAATGAACGAATACATGATGTCGCATCCAGAAATGCTGATGGACAACAATCAGGATGGAGTGGACAAGGTGAAGGCGGGCACCAAGTACGCTTTTCTCATGGAGTCCACCTCCATTGAATTCACGGAGGTTAGGGAGTGCAATCTTACCAAGGTGGGGGACGCGCTGGATGAGAAGGGTTACGGCATAGCGATGGTGAAAAGTGGGTACTACAGATACGCTATTAATCTGGTGTAACAACCAAGCTCCTACAGATTGGCCCTATCGCGATAAGTTCAATAATGCCCTGCTGGAGCTGCAGGAGCAGGGCGTCTTGGCCAGGTTGAAGAACAAGTGGTGGCACGAAGTTGGGGCCGGCGTTTGCAGTGTAAGTTTCCTCTACAGTAACAAAAAACCCATCATTATGCCCCTTGTTTCAGAAAAAAAGGGATAACGATGGTCCTTCGGAATTAGGCGTGGACAATCTGAGTGGCATTTACGTCGTCTTGGTCCTCGGATCCTTCTTTTCCACGGTTGTCTCCATTTTATATTGGTGCTACTTTGTTTTCAGGAAGGCTAAACTCTATGAGGTACAGTAACCTACTCCATTACCATGACAACCTCAACAAGATTATTATTATAGGTTCCGTTCTGCGATGCCCTGGCTGAGGAGTTCAAAATTGTCATTAGCTTTTCGGAAAATGAAAGAGCCCTGAAAAGCGCCCAGTCAGTTTACTCCCGCAGTCGCAACTCATCTCAGTCGATAGAGTCCCTAAAAACGGACTCCGAGGAGAATATGCCGGATAAAGATTAAGAATGAGATATTTTTGGTTAATATTCTCTCCAAAGTTTCGAAAAAGCTTCTAAAAAATTTCACTCAAAACGTTTTCCATTTGACATTCTGGAGGAAAAACGTCAGTTGTGGCCTTTTACTCGAAGTGTTTGGTTGGCAAAGCTCATGATTTTATTTCTCGGAATATAAAATATATATATATAAATATATATGTTCAAAATAAAAGCCATATAAAATGTTTAGCAGTTATTTTATGATTTTGTGGACTATATTGTGGACTATTGTTTGCCTTAACGTTTCGGGTAACAGTGCTCAGTATGAGAACTTTGGTGGCTATGATAATTTCCAAAGTTTCGAAAGTGTCCCGATCGGTAAGTAATTTCGAGAAGAAACCTCAAAAAACTTATATGAAAAATCTGTGTCGCGTGAGCCTATTTTTTTCGTGCAGCCCCAAACAAACTGTTTTCAACGCGCGATTTATTTTTAATTTCTCATAAAGAGAACAAGCTGTTCGTTCCATCAACGCTGAAAGCTCGTAAAAACGGTTTTAGTATTTGTTTGTTTGCTTGGGTTTTCCGACTGAATGGGATGATTGGGTCAAGTTGTTGTTTACAAACAAACCGGCATGAGAGAAATGGCCGAAAGTGGTTGTGAGAGAATTTCTCGGTTTCAGGCCTTCTCACCGACCAGAACACGGAGCAGATGAACATAGTCTTTGACCACGCCATCGAAGTGGCCAACCAGGAGGTGGGCACCGCCTTGACTTCGCTGAAGGAGGAGGTCAACTACGGGGATGCCTACCAGAGCTACGGCAAGTTGTGCAGGATGGTTGAGGTGAGGCCTTGCTATAACGACTAATTTGTAGGCTTAATATAGGTACTCAGAAGAAGTGATAGAAAGTGGAAACATCTTAGCTACCTCATATAGGTTTGTTGGTATACGGTTTATACCATGGAAAATATAGAAAAAAGTTAAGGTGTATCAAGAATTGTATTGAAAATATAAATTTAAAAAAACTGTAAGTAAAAAAATCACTAACACAATTCATAAAAATAATTATTCAAATTATTTAAGAGTTCTACTGTTAGTTTTTCTCAGTTTCAAAAAAAACTATACGATTCTATGAGGGACCTCCCATGATTAAGTTAAATGTTTAGTTATATACTAAACAATCGCTTAAACGTTTTAAAAGTAGGTACTAAACGTTCTAATTTAATGGGCTCTTCATAAACATTTTAAGGTAAACAATGTGCACCTCATTATCTTAAAACTTTTTATAACAGACTGGCATCGCGGGGGTCTTTGGGCCCTCGTCGCGGCACACGGCCGTCCACCTGATGTCCATCTGCGATGCCATGGATATACCCCACATCTACTCCTACATGAGCGAGTACGCGGAGGGCTTCAATCTGCATCCGCATCCAACCGACCTGGCCAAGGCCCTCTACAACCTCATCATGGCCTTCAACTGGACTCGCTTCATCTTCCTCTACGAATCCGGTGAGCTGCCTTTGTGGACGCAATGAAAGGGGTCCTTTAATTATTCCGAAATCGCTCATAGCCGATTACCTGAACATATTGAACGAGCTGACCACGTTGTTTGGCATGAATGGACCCGTGGTCACGGTGCTGCGATACGACATGCAGCTGAATGGCAACTACAAGCAGGTTCTCCGGCGGGTGCGGAAGTCCGTGGATAATCGAATCGTGGTCGTGGGTTCCAGCGAGACGATGCCAGAGTTCCTCAACCAGGCCCAGCAAGTGGGCATAATCAACGAGGACTACAAGTACATTATTGGCAACCTGGACTTTCACTCCTTTGACTTGGAGGAGTACAAGTACAGTGAGGCCAACATAACTGGGCTGCGACTGTTTTCGCCGGAGAAGTTTGCCGTCAAGGAACTGCTCATGAAGCTGGGCTACCCCACCGACCAGGATGAGTTCCGAAACGGTAAGTGGCCTTTTTTGGTGTTATAATATTATAAAGGTTCAATTTTCTTATAGGTTCCTGTCCCATTACCGTGGAAATGGCTTTAACCTACGATGCTGTTCAGCTGTTCGCGCAGACCCTAAAGAATCTGCCCTTCAAGCCAGTGCCTCAGAACTGCTCCCAGAGAACCGAAAGTGTTCGGGATGATGGGTCCTCCTTCAAGAACTACATGCGAACGGTGAAGGGAAAGGGCTGAATTCCTGAGAAAATAAATATTATTATATTTATTCTGACTATTTCAGCTCCGACTCACGGAACATTTGCTCACCGGGCCCATCTACTTCGAGGGAAACGTCCGCAAGGGGTACCACCTGGATGTCATCGAGCTGCAGCCCTCGGGGATCGTAAAAGTGGGTACCTGGGACGAGCACAGGAACTACACAGCCAGGCGACTGGCATCAACCACCGCCATCTACGATAGCCTCGACAACTCGCTGGCAAACAAGACGTTCACTATCCTGCTCTCGGTGCCAGTAGGTGACCAGAATCCAGACTTTGACCGTATTTACTCATGGCATAATTACCTCCAGAACAAACCATATGCTCAGCTGGTGGAGACCTACAAGCAGATGGAGGGCAATAGCCAGTACGAGGGCTACGGTGTGGATCTGATCAGAGAACTGGCCGATAAACTGGGCTTTAACTTTACCTTCGTCAACGGTGGCAATGATTATGGATCGTATAATAAATCCACAAATGAATCTACGGGCATGCTGAGGGAGATAATGATTGGGGTGGGACAGGATGGTACCTCTTTATAACTCGTTATTAAAAACGTATTTTTCCAGCGCGCTGACTTGGCTATCACGGATTTGACCATTACCTCGGAACGCGAACAGGCCATAGATTTTAGCATACCCTTCATGAATTTGGGCATGTCAGTGTTGCTGATTTGCTGTGTCAGAAATTAATTATGGGCAATTCATTTCAGGCATTGCAATTCTCTACTTGAAGCCCCAGAAAGCCGCTCCTGAGCTCTTCACCTTCATGGATCCCTTCTCCGAGGAGGTTTGGTGGTTCCTGGGCTTCTCCTTCGTGGGCGTGTCCTTAAGCTTCTTCATTTTGGGTCGTCTGTCGCCGAGCGAGTGGGACAATCCGTATCCATGCATTGAGGAGCCAGAGGAACTGGAAAATCAATTCACTATAGGCAACTCCATTTGGTTCACAACTGGCGCCCTGCTTCAGCAGGGTTCCGAAATCGGTCCCAAGTATGCAGTGTAATCTTAGATAGGCGATTTCTATATTTCTAATATTCTTGACAGAGCCTTATCCACTCGTACTGTGGCCAGTGTCTGGTGGTTTTTCACCCTACTCGTGGTGTCTTCCTACACCGCTAACTTGGCTGCCTTCTTGACCATCGAGAAGCCGCAAAGTTTGATCAACAGCGTCGACGATCTGGCAGAAAACAAGGATGGCGTGGTGTACGGAGCCAAGAGAACCGGATCCACCAGAAACTTCTTTATAGTATGGCGAAAGGGTTACTTTCCCATTCATGTTTGTACTAATGAATTACACATGTTTTTTAGACCTCTGAGGACGAGCGCTATAAGAAGATGAACAAGTTCATGACCGAAAACCCCCAATATCTTACCGAAGACAACGTGGAGGGAGTAAATCGAGTAAAGACCAACACTCACTATGCATTTCTAATGGAGTCCACTTCGATTGAGTACAATATCAAGAGAGAGTGCACTCTTAATAAGATAGGAGATGCATTAGACGAGAAAGGCTATGGAATAGCTATGAGAAAGAGTAATTAGAGTATGTTCATTAAAGTTACTATCTTATCTGTTTCTATCTTATCCTTTAGATTGGATGCATCGCGAAAAGTTCAATCGCGCCCTGCTGGAGCTGCAGGAGCAGGGAGTGCTGGAGAAGATGAAAAACAAGTGGTGGAACGAGGTGGGCTCAGGAATATGCGCTACCAAGGATGAAACTCCAGACGCCACGCCCTTGGACATGAACAACCTGGAGGGAGTGTTCTTCGTTCTCCTTGTCGGAAGTTGCTGCGCCCTGCTTTATGGCATTATTAGTTGGGTCTTGTTTGTGATGAAGAAAGCTCGACACTACCGGGTGCGTTTACAACTTTTTTAAGTTACAAAACAGTAGTTATTATTGGGTATTATCTTTCAGGTGCCGCTGCGCGACGCTCTTAAAGAGGAGTTCCAGTTCGTTATCGATTTTAATAACTATGTACGGGTGCTGAAAAACTCCGCCTCCATCTACTCCCGCAGCCGTCAATCCTCCATGTCGGTAGCTTCTGTGGTCCAGGAATCGCAATAACGTTCCGTATGATTTTTAATTCTTTGAGAGAAAGTTGCATTATTTGACTTGCCTTCTAAAATACAATTTAAAATTTTTTCAAGCTTAATATCATTGAAAGCCACTTTTTTCATGTACGCTGCAATTTTTTTATTAAAAGATTAAAAGAATAAACAGTAATCAATAATCAAAAATAAATTAAAGTTGTATTTTGTTCGAATTTTAAGGACACTAGATATTAGTTGGAATGCAGCAGTTACTGTCAATTCTTAATGACCAATTCGTAAAAAATAAAAAAAATTATTAATTAAGTTCAAAATTAGTTTTTTATCAGGCATAACAATATAAAGAGTTACTGAAGTATTATAAGAAGAGTAGCTGCCAGTTAACCAATTTAAGCTGAATCGAAAAATGTTGACTATTTCTAATCTAATCTATTAATTTTGGCTCAAAATAATCTGAAAGAACCATTTTATAAAGCTTGAAATAATTTAATAAATATATATATTTATTAAATTTTGTTATTAATATTATTAATCATGAAATAAATGATAAATAAATTGTAAGCTTTTATAAATGAAACATTCCTATTGCACCTCGAATTAGAAAGAATAATTTTACTTTCTGCGAAAAGACAGCACAGCAACTAAATACTTCTCAGCCAGTATTCCTGATGTCTAGCACCTTTCTTAACAAATTTGTGGAAACGCTAATGGATTATTAAATACGTCAACAAATACTTCGAATGAGATCGAACTTAGGTCCAGTGCTTGGCGCGCCACAGCAGGCAGTGGATGTGATTATCCACATCCGCGGGTGGAACTAATTTGGCTGCACCATGTGTGGGTGTACTGACGGCGGAGCATGTGCTGGATGCTTCCGCGGAATCGACGTAGCGTGAGATCAGAGATCGATACCGTCTACCGATCGTGGCGATCAGGGGCACCTTGTCATTAGAAAGCGTTATTATAGATTTAATCTGTAAAAGAATGAAAGAAGAATAAGTATCCACAAGAAGAAATAAAAATCACCATTCTTACCTCATTTTCGTAGGGTCTGAAAACACTAATGGGTCGCAGGGTGTGTAACTCAGCAACGATTAAGCAACCCCAGGTGGTTCCGATATACAGCTCCGTATTGTGAGCTGCCAGTGCCGAAATCTGACACTTTATCAGGTTCACATGCTCATCAATTGCGATGCTTTGCAGGGATTCGGAGCAGGGCAGCAGCTTCGAGCAGTCCAGCTTGTTCTCAATGCGTTTCGACACCACACCCCATTGGTACACCATGCATCCGGGATACAGGCAACTGAAGACGTGACTGTTGTTGCTGCACATGCGGGCCACTTTGACATCCTCGATCAGATTAGGCTCCTCACTGTGGCATAAAGCCTGGTGGCCGGACACTCCGGTCTCGTTCAACGGAAATACATTTATCTTTCCGGCTATTTCACCGCACCACAATTCGTAGTTCCTGTAAAAATCGCACATAAATTATTGCTTGCTCAACTGGTAAAGATTTATGAACTCACCCATCCACAAAAACTGAACAGGCAGCGTGCAATACAAATCCAGAGCAGATCTCCGTGAGCACAAAGGAACCCTCGGCAAAGGCGCAGTTGCTTGGAACTTGAGTGGCGTCCACCAGGAACACCCGGCCATTATGTGTACCCACTGCCACGCGAGCTATACGCTCCATGTAGACCAGACTGATCACAGCGGACTTAATGGCCGGATCGAGCATGTAGGAAAACAAGTGAGCGTAGCTAGACGTGCTGTAAGCATGCAGATTGCCGGAAACGTCGCCCATCCAGATGGCGTCGCCCACCAGACAGCAGCACAGCATGTTCATTTTGGGCAAGCGTTGGGCTGAACGAGCACGAGAGTGGGCGCCGTTTTCGGGAGTCTTGGGCGGGGCAACCTGTGGCTGCGGAGAGCAACTGATACTGTTGCACTGCAGCAGGCTGCCAGAAGGTGTGCAGTCCAGAATGTCTATGCGGGAGCCGAAGGAGGGAAGCCACAACTCTAAGCCGCAAAGTTCCTCATCGCCGGCGCCGACCAGCGACTGGAACACTCCACATACAATCTTCTCGCTGTGAGGCATGGCAACCACGTCCAGCAGATGGATGCACTCCGGCGCACTGAGTATGGAAACAATCTGACTTGCAGTCGGTCTGCGCCGCGGCTGTTCGTGCCAACACAGGACCATGAGATCCAAACAACAGGTTGGGAACTGGGTTTCCCTCTGCGTCAGAGCAGGCCGACTACCTTCCAAGATGCACTCCTTAATGGATTCGTGACCCTCAAAAGGTTGTCGCAAACTGATATTCTCGTATATAAACATGCCAAACGAGAAACAGTCCACCTGGAAATATAAAATTGTTAACCATTTAATAATTGAGCAACAAAAATAGTAAATTAAGGATTGTATTAACTTACCTTCTCAGTATATTCCTCCTCGCCATTGTAGCGTATAATCTCGGGAGCCATGAAGCCCTCGGTGCCCCCAAATCCCTTTGCTCCGCTGGGAGCTGTCTGCCTGCTGATTCCATAATCGGCAATCTTAATATGCACATGGTTTCGTGGGCTGTCCTCGGTGTGAGGTTGTGGGAGTTCCCAAACCAGAACATTTTCCGACTTCAGATCGCGGTAGATGATTCTTCTGCGATGCAGATACTCTATCGCCCGAGCCGCCTGCAGTACAAGGGTCTGAAACGTATGCGGACCCATGTGGGCTCCACTGCGTCGGTACTGTCGCAGCAAAGCGTCCAAACCACCCAACGGAGCTAGTTCCAGAACCAGAGCTAATGGTTTAATGCAAATTCCCACCAAGGGCACAATGTTAGGATGCTTGAGGGTTAGAAGTACTGCCAATTCTTGACGAGCAGTGCAGTAAGCCTTGCAGGAATGTTGCAAAGGATCACGGTCCCACTTGCCCACGGCCACCTTGAAGGCCATTAAAGCGCTCTACAAGTGAATAAAAACTTTTAGAACAAAAACAATTATTCCTATATATTTATACATACCTCCTTGGCCCGAGCTCCTGGAGGCACAGGCTGGAGCATTTTCATGGCCACCGGTTTAAAAGATCTGGCGCCTCTAACCTTGCAGTTAGCTTTGAAGACAAATCCGAAAGCTCCTCGACCAAGCAGCGAGCCCTTAATGATGCACTCGCTTGGGATAGTGTGCTTATCGGGTATATCGGCAAATATCACATCCGGAGCTAGCTGAGCCATCGACTGTTCAAGGTGGACAGGACAGCTGATCTTGCTTTGATTGTAAACAGACAAAATGCACTCCTCGATCATCCAGGCGAAACAAACATTTGAGTTATCGGGTAGGTGATAGCCAGGATGACCGTCCACCGAAGTGTTGCGTGAAGAACCAGCGGAATCAGGACCCACGCCCGAATCTGCATCCGAGCCAGCGTTTAAAGAGTCCTCCGATCGACGCTCCCTCCTTGCTGTGGCGTTAAGATATGCTGAGAATACGTTTAAAGCACCATCCTCACCGGGGTCACCAACACCGTGCAGAAAGTATGCTCCGGCTCCGCGTTTGCTACTGCGACTTGGCCTATTGCATCCCATGGCAGGTAGATCCCGGTCCGCAGGGTCATTGCTGTGCTGCAACTGCAGCTTCCAAAGACAGCGCGGACACAACACCAATCGAGTGATTAGGAACCGACCCTCCGAAGTGTGCACAAACCGCGTTCCCAGCGAGGGATACCAGTCTTCTAAAAGCAAATCAATATGATCCACAGTCAGGGCCAACAGCTTGGCCACCTGGGACATGTGCGGCTGCAGCTCGGCCAGCATCTGACGTTCCCGATTATCTACCTCCTGGGAAATGTTGACATCATGAAGAGGAAAGTAAACTTCCAGAATGCTGGAGGAGCTCAAATTCACATCGCTCCAGATACCATCCAATTTCAGCTTAAAGCGATTGCTATTTGTGCGGAAAGGTTGCGTTCGCTCAGTGTTTTGAAAGGGCACTTCCCAGATCTTGAATATCAGGATAGGTCCATAGTACAGTGCCAGGCCGGTCTGCCACAGGTTCCACTGGGTATCCTGCTCCAGCGAAGTGCGCAAATCGAAATCCACATACTTCTGATAAATTAGAATTCGCATTAACACATGTATACCATAAGACAAATGATATCCACTTACATCTTGAGCAGCCACATACGAACCTCGAATTGCCTCAATTATCTGTTCATCAGCCAGAATACGTGTAATTAATCTCGACCAGAAACCGGAGGGAAAGTAAGTCATCAAAAGAATGCGCCGCAGTCCCTGGCTAGCAGCAGCTGAAGATGATGGTGAAGTAAGCGCAGGCCTGTGCTCATATATCAGATTATTAAGATTGACTTCTTGCGAGACAGAGCACCCCAAACTACGACCGCGGGAACGCTGCGAGAGCTTCACTGTGCTGCCAGAATTGGGTGTAGCTGCCTCTTGCAGTGGCAACAATGAGGGAATAAGTAGCGTTCTCGAGTCCCACGTTAATGCCACCTCGAACTTGTTCAACAAGCTGACAATGTAACTAAAATAAAAGACAAATTTTATAACTTAAAAGTTTTGCACTTAGTTCGAGCTAAGACCTACCTCCGGTTTCCATTTCCTTGAACTTGCGCACTACGAAACAGCAGCTGAAGATCGTCCAACTTCATCACGCCCGTGGGAGCAAACGGATTGATCTCCCGCACGGTGACCACATGGGCCAGCATGTCGCACAGCCATTGCGGATCGAGGAAGTAGTAATCCCTGAGTGTGGCATCGTCGTAGTGCAGCAGTACTCCATTTTCGTGGCACCAGGTGGTGGCCTGCTGCAGCTCAGCGGCATCCCGAAAGCTCTTGTAGTTATGCAGCCGCATCTGTTCGGTGACCAAGCGTCTGTATTGCTCACCATCTAGGACGGGATCTCGACCAGCCGCGCGCAAATTGCAAGCAATTACATTTACAATATCCTCCAGGGCAATGTAGCTGGCGGGGATCTTCTGCAGCAGCATCGGCTCCTTGGATCCGGGCGATCGCAGTTGCATGGCGGTGTCGTATATAATGTTAGCCAATAAATGGATATTGTGCAAGGTTCTAAAATGGATAGCATTTGATTTTAAAATAATTTAGAACACAAGGAAGGCAATCAAAACTTACCGACAACTTATTTCAATGGAGTCAATCACTCGCGGCAGCCCGATTTTTTCTGCATCAGGAATAGCGATAAACTTTTCACGGATCAGTTGCTGCAGTTGCTCTGCCTTCTGAGGAGAAATAGATTCCCCGACTGCATCGAAGTGTGTGCCTACAATAATTACGGGAGAGTTTGGAGCTCTCGCTTGTATGTTTCCCAGCCACTGCAGCAACTCCGCCAGACCCTTGTGACCGTCGCTGATACGCCACAGCACCAAGTACAGACTCCGCTTTGACAAGAAGTACTGGTGGGTGGCATAGTACTCCTTCTGGCCGCCAAAATCCCATGTGCGGAACACCACTGGGCCATGGGAGCCGGGTGCTCGCTTCCGTTTCTCACAAATCCAGGTGCCGATGTCCACGCCTACCGTGGAAATGTTTGCACTAGAGGCGGATGAGTGACGGTGACTTCTAGATGTGCTGCGTGCGTGACCCATCCGCTTGGCCCAATGATTTTCGCTGGCTCGAGATCGGTGAGAACTTGAACTAGAGCCCGAGCCCGCTCCCTGACGCAACAAGTCGAGCAAGGTGCTCTTTCCGATTCCAGCCACTCCCACCACCATGAGTTTCATACGCGCATAAGGCTGAGCATCTTCATAGATAGACTTAAGATATCCAACGATGTCCATCGTCTTGTGCTTCTTGCTCTCGATCATAGAACGCAATGGTTCCTGCAAAAGGCAACCGCGCGTGTTGAGATTCCAAAGCCGCGAAAGGAGACCCAAATGCGGCGGTAGCTCAGTGATATTAACATTGCCACTTATATTCAACACTGACAGACTGCTTAATTCGTGCAACGAGGCGGGAATCTCCTTTAGGCAGTTGTTGGTCATATCCAGCATGGACAGATTAGGGAATATCACCTTCGACCGGTTCACGCCTACCACACTCCAGTCGGCGTCCTCGCTTTCGTTGAACAGCGTTGTGGCGTCGTCAGTTGACAGCTGGATGCGGGTAAGTAGGTTGTCCGCCAGAATCAAAGTGCGTAGCGCCTCCAGGCGCAGATGACGCCTGTGCCGGCAAACGCTCTTCAACACAGAGGCACGAAAGGATGTCGCGGAGGAGCTGCTGCCTTTTGAAGAGTTGGTTTTGTAAGCTTGTTCCTCCTCTCTACCTTCCGGCAGCTGCACACAACTGTAACATAATAGGTGCGGATCCGATTCGGTTATCCGTGGCAAACTTGGCCAGCAAGAGATCTCATTGTGGCTCAGATCCAACTGCTTTAGTGTGGCCGGGTAGCTTGTAACATGTCCCATGGAACGCAGACTGTTGTAGGACATATTTAGCCGTGTTAAATTGACCGCCAGGCAGGGCAGAGCAGCGGGAATACTGGTAAACAAATTATTTGCTATATTCAGGCTACTCAGCTGGGAGGACCCCACACCAGGTGTCTTCCCATCGCTGAAATCCAGCTCATTCTGCCACTTCATGTCATTGTCTGTTATGTCCAAAGAAGACGACCAGAGATTGCGATGGGTTAGCGGCTGCTGCGTCATATTTCGCGGTTTGTTTGACTGCGGCTCCTCGAAGGGCTGCAACTGCAGTTTGTCCAGGCTGAGGAGCGAGCTGCTCGTTTGCATAGGAGGCACAGGAAGATCTCGCAAAAGGTTGAAGGCCACATTCAGTTCGCGGAGCTTGGGCGCACGCCACAAGTCGAAAGGAAGCTGTTGCAGCTTGTTATTCGATACATCCAGAATAGATAGGGCGGGAAGGTTAAAGATGGCGGCCGGCAGGGTTGTCAACTGGTTGTCCTGCAGAAAGAGCTCATCCAGAACCGGGCAACCATAAGATTTACCCAGCGGCGCAGGCAGTTCTATGATCTTGTTTTGGGCCACATTCAGATATCTAAAAGAAATAATTCATTACTTTATTTTTACATATTATTTGCATAATTGTACGTCACTTACTTTAGACTAACCAGATGAAACAACTCCTGCGGAACTGCCGTGAGAACATTGTGCGAAAAGTCAATTCTCGTGATGGCGGTCAGAGCAACCTCGTTAAGTCGGGGATGCGACTGCAGCTTGGGATTCAGCAGCAACACTCCACTGACCATCCAGGGAACTCTAACCACAGACAGCTGCACACTGGAGCCCATGCTGTGCCAGTCGATGATGGTGGGTACGTTGGGAAACATGGCGCTGTAGGATATGTTGCTGGTGGACGGCAAAAATACGTTCACCTCCACGGGTGTGGGAAGGCCCTTCTTGTTAATCTTGTAGTCAGAGTCTGGATGGACGCGGCGTGCCAAGAGGCGGCTCAGGATGGCCTCGTCGCCGGCGGTTATAGCCATTCCTATGGCCGAGCCATTGTCGTCGCGGGCCCCATGTTTGAGCAAGAGATCCAACATGGCCAACGACCTTTGTTTGCAGGCCTCTGCAATGGGTACATTGCTCAGTCCGTAGATTTCCTCGCAACACTTTGGATCGTTGTGATCTTCAACTGGCTTGGCCACAATATTCGGATTCGCTCCGTGCTGCAGCAGAGATTGAACCACGTCGAGATGGCCGCCCCGAACCGCCGCAAGCAAGGCCGTTTCCCTCGCCGCTCCACACAGCAGATTGACGTTGATCGGACACCTCTGGCATTCGGTGGACTCTTGGGCAGTCTGGTCATCGGGTCCCTCCGACTCCCCAGATATGTGCAGCTTGGACATGATGGCCTGAATGCCAAAAGAAATGCGTTTTCTGGTGGGCGTGATGGGAGTGCTCACCGAACTGGCCGTATCGCCTAACGTGCGCCGGCATTGTAGCTGCCACTTAAGAAGCACTCCAACCAGTTGCTTGTTGCCCAAGATGCTGGCTATATACAGGCTAGTCTGACCCGTCACGTCATGGGCGTTGGCGTCGAAGGGCAGCCGCCACTCCCACTGACCCTCCTCGTCGCGATATGTCTGATAGAGGTAGTCGGGATAGCTGTAGCTGATAAGGAGTTCCAACAGCTTGATGTGTCCATTGATGCAGGCCGCGTGCAGTGGCAGCCATCGCTCTACTGTTGGTTGCTGGATGAGTTCTGGAAAGCGGTCAAGCATCAAGCGGGCGATGCCCAAGTGTCCGCTGTGGACGGCGGCGTACAGGGGTGAGTACTTGGTGACGGCATGGGAGCGTCCATCTGCTCCAGCATCCAGCAGTCGCTGGGTGATGCTCTCGTAACCAGACTGGCAGGCTCTGAAAATTATACCGGCATTAAAATAAACCTCAAAGTTACTAGAAGGCACATTCACTCACATGAACAGCAGGGTATTGGCCCCTGAGGGAGCCATGTTGACTATAATCTGCCGCTCTGTTCCCAGGGCCGCCAGCAGGACCCGCACAGTCCGCTCATCTCCGGCGCTCACCGCCGTTCGCAGTTCTCCATGCTTGATCTGCCGCACTTCCTCCCGCGCATCTGTGAAGGAAGAGTTGTACTTTCGTTAGACATATGCTGGCCAAAACACCCTTGGGGCTTCATTCAATTCCCACCCCGTGTGGAGGATGCCTCAATGACCTCATCCACGAAATAGTCGCAGGCCTCCAGAGCGGTTTCAGTACCAGGTTTGGGCTGTTCCATGCTAAATTTCCAAGACATTATGTAACCCAAATCGGGGCGACAAAACCCCAAAAAGTTATTTGCATCGGAGGTGCGGACCGAACGCGGCGCTGGCGAAAACTGAACTGGGGAAAATCGATGGTCGTTGCCCGGGCCAAGTTTTTGTGGTCATTGATCCAGGCCGGATTCGGACGCACTGCGCAAGACGAGACCGAAGAAGCACGGCAACTGTTGCTCGTGGTCAAGGACTGGCGTTGTTGTTTGTTTTGATTTCGCGTGGGTGTCGAATGGCCCAGTGGCTGCATCGCACCAGTTGCTCATTGGGGCAGCTGTGCCATTTTGAAAACAAAATTTGCGCGCCCACCCCCCTTGCACCGGGGTCACCCTGTGCGGGAGCTGGTGTTATTGAAAAACCAATAACAATTGGTTGGAGATTTAATTGCACCACTTGAGTAATTTGCATGTGTCGGAGTTTAATGTTTATTTGCACTTTGACCGGGTCAGAAATTGCACAAAACTGACATATGGTCAGGCCTGGTTTTCACCTGATTTTGCCTTACCTTCATCGGAGTCGCTCATTGTTATGTTTTGTGTTGCTCAGCAGATCCCCAAGTCGCTCATCTCCTGTTCCTACAGGATTGGTGTTTGGTAAGTGCTGCCTAGTTATAGCATATATTTTTGGTGCTTTTTAATTGCTTTGCACATTTTTGCGAAATTTTCACTACGCGTTTGTTTTGTTTACCTTTTTCTAGTAAGACCAGGTGTTGTTTTTGACAAAACACTTGAAAATAGATAACAGAAGACTATCGATATGTGCTATTAAGCGCAAACAAGCTGTGACTTTGCAGTGACTGTTAACAGAAACAGGTCTGAACCGTGTTTTATAATTTTTAAAATACATGTATTTAACGTTATTAATGGGGACTATACTTAGGAATAAACTGGCAATTCATTAAAAAATTAAACTAATTTTTTGTCAAAATGTTCCCAGATGAATTTTCACGAATGAATCCATAAATGATCAACGCTGAGTAGCGCGTGACTTGACTCATACGTAAGGAAATCAGTTTTATTTCAGTTTAAACTTGTACATTTTGTGTGATTTTTACATTACTAATTATAACTTATTATCATTCTGGTCTTATCTCGAATCAGTTATGAAAACTCTTTTAAGAACCTTGTCCTTCTTTTGCATTCACTGTTTTTAACACATATCATGGCCTTTCTGAGTGCCTTCTCCGCAGGCTGAGTATTATCGGTCCTCTGAACAGCCTCTGCAAGTAAATATTATATATGAGAGGTAAAGTACTTAATTTTAGTGAAAACCTACCTAATAGGGCTGAGAAGAAGTTTTTGTACGTGCGCAGGCTTTTCTTGTTCTGCGTTCCGTCGACATTAAAGTCTAGAATTAGGTCCACGCCCAGAACCTTTTTTAGCGATTTCGATAGTGACTGATAACTGAAGATGGTTTTCATCTCTTTAACCTATAAACAAAGGAGACTACTATTAGCCAGGGAAGTTCAATTAAATGGTGTAACCCACATATAATGCTCGAGATTCCGGATTCATATTGCTGTCTATTTGTAGCAGATCATCCTCTGTTTCTATGGGAAAAGTGGTAAAGGCAACTTCAGAGGCATTATCTTCATCGGATCGTTGATAAAGTAACTTGATCAAATCCGTTTGGGCGGACACTGTGTCAGCGAGCAAAGCAACATTTTTTTTTAGCGTCTCAATGGATCCGCGCAGTTCCTCATTTTCAGCTGTCAAACATAGTTCAGAACTCGTACTATTACATTATAAAGCTAAGAAGTTGGGTTAATTACCTCGAATTGCTGATATTATGCGATCCTCTGCTGTTTGCTTCAGCTCACCATTTTCTGTGAAAACAAGCAAAATCCACATTATAAAGCTATATATAATATTCTATTCTTATTAAGGACTTACCAGGTCCGACCTTTACTCGCTTTTTGAGTGGCTGGCCATCTGAGAACTCCATATTCAGCAGAGCTTCTAAATGTTTGGTGCAATTCTAAAAAATAAATAAGTAAATAAAAACAAGGCGATGCCAGGGATGCACCTTACACATGTTATTTTTTCCTCTGTTAAACATGTCTATCGATAGTTCCATCCATGTTAACCGCCTACAGAGGTGCCACCCGGGGAGGCTGCCAACTCAGCTTACAAGATTTTCGCCGCCAAATCGGAGCAGGAGGGTGTCTCGGTTAGCGCACCCTACATTTTAGCATAACCTTATTTCTAGGTATCCGATAACTTAGCATGGACAGGCACCACTAACTTAAGTGTGACCGCTTGCAATATCTGACTTTTGTACCACCTCTAGCCAGTGAGGAGCCATTGCTGGCCGCGGTCACCCTGTGGGAGGTTAACAGACGCTTAACAGCACGTAACTCAACAATACAAATAAAAACAATTAATATTTCTTAATCAAACGCGAGTGCGAGCCGATTGCACAGTGCATTTGAAACACCACAATAGTGCGGGATGGCCGAAGGCGGCCAGAAGCGGTTGCCGGTCCAGCAAAACATGTAAGAGGCAGGCGCAAATTGCGCAGCTCACACCCAGAAAAGGAGAAGAAAACGCGATAAAGGCGGGGGCCAAAATGGAGATGAAAAACAAAAACAAACCGCCCGGGCCAACGGCCAAGATGCCAGTGGAGATCTAATGAAAGGCTCGCCGTTCGTGTGCGTCTTCCCAACTCCTCTCGCCTGGCTGCAATTTCCATATTTCTGTGGCATCCGCGACTTAGAGATGAGACATCGGGTGCCGCGTAACTTTTTGCATACCCTTTCCGCGCGTCCAACTCCACCTGTTCGGTCATGGAATTTGACCCCTTGCCTCCGAAACGCCTCCCAAAAGCTCTGATTTCCGAGTCGAAACCTCTGTTATCAGCGGATCTACTCGAGGAGTTCGCCACTGCCACTTCTCCATCACCCAAGTGGCCCTTACCAGCTGGCAAAGCCATGTTAGGGCATTGAGAGGTCGCCTTGGTCGGGCCTGAATTCTTGTTTTTGTTTTCAAGTTGACCCCTCCCACACCCCGCCCGCCCCGCCAGCTATGGCAGTGTGAATCATACTAAATATAAAGTCAGCGTTTTTGTTTTAATTAACAAGAACTAAAGATTCAGGGGCAGAGTAGTTTCTTTATGGTTTCAAACCATGGCGAAGGAGGGCACTTGCCTGTACGCGGGGTGGTTGAAGGCATTGCAGGGTCGGGGATCCTCTGGTGATCTTCTGGGGGGAAACCAGGGGGTCACTTCTTATCAACGGGTGGGCGGTTGATTTGTAGTGATTTCCATTAGACAACAAAACAATTATCGGTATACCACCTTATGTTTTCTTTCAAGTAACCCGGCGCCACCTTCCGATTTTTTCGCCGAGATTGGCGAGCTGATTTAAATGGAAAACTTTGAAAACAACAATCTGTTGATAACGAAACCCAGCGAAATGCCAACTTACAACTGTGGGCCAAGGCAGAGAGTTTAGTTAAGTGAGGCCACAGCGAAAGACAACCAGGAGGAGCAGGTGATCCTCCCGACGAGATCCGGACTTTGGCCATTCGGAAGATCCAACAGCCATGAAACACGCTGGCGGGTCCATTGCCATGATGGACAACCGGTCGATGGCCTACGTTGCCCACCAGCCCAAGTATGAGCCACCGCTGGAGGAGATCGAGCCGCCCTTCATGCGGTTCTCGGTCAACCTGTGGAAGAACGACCCACTGGACTGGGTGGAGCTTATCTGCCTGCTGCCTAACGGATTCCTGCAGGGCCTGAGGGTCAATCCGGCCACCACCATCCAGGTGGTCAAGGCGGAGATGGTCAACCAGGCCAAGCAGATGCCGCTGGGCTATTTGGTCAAGGAGGCCTGCGAGTACCAGGTGTACGGCATCTCGACCTTCAACATAGAGCCGTACACGGACGAGACGAAGCGGCTCAGCGAGGTGCAGCCCTACTTTGGACTGCTCAGCCTGGGCGATCGCACCGACACCACCAGCTTTAGCAGCGACTACGAGCTGACCAAAATGGTCAGCACGATGATCGGCAAGTCCTTCGACCACCATCGGACGCTGGGCTCGCCCGAGATAGATGACTTCCGGCAGTACATGACGCAGGTGTGCGACAACATCGAGGTGGAACGCTCCATCTACACATGGCAGCAGCGGCTGCTGTACGAGCATCCCCTGCGACTGGCCAACTCGACGAAGATGCCCGAGCTGATACGGGAGCGGCATCCGACCAGGACCTTCCTCATTGTGGTGAAGAACGAGAATGACCAGAGCACGTTCACGCTGTCGGTGAACGAGCAGGACACACCCTTCACGCTCACGGAGAGCACGCTGCAGAAGATGAATCGGTCGCAGATGAAGATGAACGACCGCACCGGCGACTACATACTCAAGGTGAGCGGACGCGACGAGTACCTGCTCGGCGACTATCCGCTGATCCAGTTCCTGTACATCCAAGAGACGCTCTCGGACTCGGCCGTGCCGAACGTGGTGCTGCAGTCCATATACCGCCTGGAGTCGTACATCAACCACCACAACGAAGCCATGGTCCCGAAGCGATTGCCGCCGAAGAAGCAACCCGTCCTTCTGCCCAAGGCGCCCTCCTCGCTGTGGGACATGGGCAATTTCTTCCAGCTGACGCTGCACAGCATCTCCAATGTGAACTATGACAAGGCCCGCGCCTTCAGGGTGGGCGTCCATGTGGGCCTTTTCCACGGCGACCAAAAGCTGTGCGCGCAGAGATCAATAGATCAATCACCCAATGGCGGCATTGACTCGTTTCTGTTCAACGACCAGGTGATGGGCTTTGACATACAGATGCGCAACCTGCCTCGCATGACACGCCTTTGCATTGTGATCTTCGAGGTGACCAAGATGTCGCGCTCCAAGAAGTCGTCCAACAACAAGGACAGCGCTCTCAAGGATGTCTCCTACAACAAGAACCCGCTGGCCTGGGTCAACACAACACTGTTCGACCACAAGGACATCCTGCGCACCGGTCGCCATACGCTGTACACGTGGACGTATGCCGACGACATCCAGTCGGATGAGGTTTTCCATCCGCTGGGCACCGTTGAACCCAATCCGCGCAAGGAGGAGTGTGCCCTGGTGGAACTCACATTCCACGGCAACGGAACCGGAAACGTGCGCTACCCCAGCGAGGAAGTGGTGCTGCAGTACGCCGCAGATCGGGCGCAGGCTAGTCGACTGCAGCAGCAGCAGAAGCCAGAGGTCGAGAAGCCGATCAAAGAACTGAGGGAACTGGTGGCCAACTACACGGGACTGGACAAGATCTACGAGATGGTCGATCAGGACCGCAATGCCATTTGGGAGCGCAGAAACGACATCATGCGCGAGCTTCCCGAAGAGCTGTCCATCCTGCTTCACTGCGTCTACTGGAAGGAGCGGGACGATGTAGCGGACATATGGTACCTGCTCAAGCAGTGGCCACTAATCTCGATAGAGCGCTCTTTGGAGCTGCTGGACTACGCGTATCCAGATCCGGCCGTAAGGCGCTTTGCCATCCGCTGCTTACACTTTCTCAAGTAAGATTTAATCCTTAAGGGTTTCGCTTAAGTCCATGTCTCCCAAATCATCATTAATTCTGTCATTTACTGCCCCACAGGGACGAAGACCTGTTGCTGTATCTGCTGCAGTTGGTTCAAGCCATCAAGCACGAATCGTATCTGGAAAGCGATCTGGTGGTGTTTCTGCTGGAGCGCGCCCTGCGCAACCAACGCATCGGGCACTACTTCTTCTGGCACCTGCGCTCCGAGATGCAGACGCCGTCTATGCAGACGCGGTTCGGCCTCCTGCTGGAGGTCTACCTCAAGGGCTGCAAACATCACGTGGCGCCACTCCGCAAACAGGTGCATGTGCTGGAAAAGCTGAAACAGGGATCTGAAATAGCCAAAAAGGGCAGCAAGGAGAAGGTGAAGACCATGCTGCAGGACTTTCTGCGGGACCAGCGCAACTCGGGCGTCTTCCAGAATATCCAGAATCCACTGAATCCCAGCTACCGGTGCAGCGGCGTAACACCAGACAGGTGCAAGGTAATGGACAGCAAGATGCGCCCGCTGTGGGTGGTGTTCGAGAACGCCGACATGAACTCCAACGACGTGCACATCATTTTCAAAAATGGCGACGATCTGCGCCAGGACATGCTCACGCTGCAGATGCTGCGCGTAATGGACCAGCTGTGGAAACGCGATGGGTAAGCCAAAAGGCTGCCAAAAGTATGCAGTAGTTGATCATTTCAATCTTTATCCTCCCTCAGCATGGACTTCCGCATGAACATCTACAACTGCATCAGCATGGAGCAGCGCCTTGGCATGATAGAGGTGGTGCGGCACGCAGAGACCATTGCCAACATACAGAAGGAGAAGGGCATGTTCTCGGCCACGTCGCCGTTCAAGAAGGGCTCTCTCCTCAGTTGGCTCAAAGAGCACAACAAGCCCGCCGACAAACTGAACAAGGCCATCAACGAGTTCACCCTCAGCTGTGCTGGCTACTGTGTGGCCACCTATGTGCTCGGAGTGGCCGATCGACACTCGGACAACATCATGGTGAAACGAAATGGACAGGTAGGTGTCACACCATAGCTTGCCAAGGAAGCTTATTTAAACGTCATCTTGTCCGCAGCTCTTTCACATCGATTTCGGGCACATCCTGGGCCACTTCAAGGAAAAGTTCGGAGTGCGTCGGGAACGAGTGCCCTTCGTGCTAACCCATGATTTTGTATACGTGATCAACAAGGGTTTCAACGACCGCGAGTCAAAAGAGTTCTGTCACTTTCAGGAATTGTGCGAGCGCGTATGTTAAAAGCAAAGCCAAGATTTGACGAAATATTAAAATTATGTTTATTTGCAGGCCTTTTTAGTTCTACGCAAACACGGCTGCCTTATTTTATCGCTCTTCTCAATGATGATTTCAACGGGACTGCCAGAACTTTCCTCCGAAAAGGATTTGAACTACCTACGTGAAACTTTAGTATGTCTTGAAAGGCTTTCGTAAGCGGAGTTCAAACTAACACATCGCCCAATTCTGTTTCAGGTGCTGGACTACACGGAGGAGAAAGCACGCGAACATTTCCGAGCGAAATTCAGCGAAGCTTTGGCCAACTCCTGGAAGACTTCCCTTAACTGGGCCTCGCACAATTTCTCCAAAAACAACAAACAGTAAACAGACAACTGCATGGACATCAACATCGACATCAAGAAGTTGGCATCACGATCGATTCGGAGTCAACTCCATCTCGCACACAAACAAGACCACTCACCAAGTCTAAATGGATCCACATTTCTTTTTTGCCTGCCCCACTGAGCCTCTGCCACAGGCGTAGTACAATTTTGTATCCACTTCATACAGTTCAAAACTATGTGTTCACTATGTTAGGCCGAGATATATCCAATCTCCCCATACACACCCAGCCCCTTGGCCCATAGCTTATAATGTCGCTCCCACAAGTGCTCCAATATACTTTACTGTTAATTTGTACATTTACGTGTTCACCCATTCTTGTAACTCTAATCATTTATCACCCCGCATTCAGTGACCTTTGGACCCTGGAATTGTTTTGTTGTCTATATTCATTTGTTGTTCAAACACAGGCACATGCACATGCTAGCTCGCGCATGAACGTGCAAAAAATTGTATCCTATTATGCTATATTAGTTTAAGAGCATTTAACTCTATAAGTTTAAATTTAATCATTGCTATCCCTACATTACGATAATTTGTGTACTATAATTTGTGTCTGCCTCTTTACATATACCAGCAGCAGCCAATCATTATCTTTGTGTTTTCCGGTTTCATTTTATAGTGTTCTCTAATATTTGTAACGTATTTTGTAAATCGCTGGATAATTACAATTAAATGAAATAAATTAAATATATAAACGAACGAATGTATTTGTGTATACGGATCGTAACAAGAAAACTATACATAGATCTCGCCAGAGCGTGCCTCCGCTTCTCCGCCCCAGAAACAGGCGCTCCAGGAGGAAATAATGCACAGAAATATAATGTCTATAAGAATAATAGAAATAGAAAAATATGGAGTTATGGGTTCAAATGAAGATCTTTCATAGGCAATTAGAGGAGGCCAAAAGTAGATTCTTGGATGAGTCTTTGGTATTTTTCGGTATATTTCGAATTTACTTTCTATAAGTCTGTTGTTTTTCAATAGAGAATCAGACGTATTACTCGAGTAGGCCCCACATGAAGTCTTTTTGGAAGGCTTTCAGGATGAGCGCCGTTCCCCAACTTAGGAAAACGTTCGTGTATTAGTTTTCATACATTTAGTATAAGTTTTTATTGACATCAAGTATTCAGTTTCAGTATATATACCTATATAAAATATATTTCTTTAAGATTAATTTTGTTTCCGTTACTTTACACACATTTCCGCATCCCGAGATGCAGTATCTTGAAACCCTTTGCTTACGTTTTATATTTCACTTTTTGCCAACATTATTTCCGGGTCTGCGCACATTGTTCGACAATGCACGTATGTAGTACAAGTGTTTAACAACAGCAACTCTCAAAAGACATCGATAGTTAAATTATAAACACTACCATTCAATAAAACAAAAACGTCGTACACAGTACCGTTGTAAAAGTAAAAATAAAATAATAGTCCCTAGACGCCTAGCTAACTAACTAACTAACTAGTCAGTAAATAGTAAAGACCGTATGGAATTTTTGTGGAAATTTTATTTATATTCGTTTAGGATATCTTTCGTAACGCTTACTAAAAATGTTAGCCGAAAGACGCTTGCTTAAAAACCGCCGACTGTATTTAGTGTCAGGACTTCAAAATTACCTGAAACTACTCGTTTTTCCATTGGAAAACATTATTTTTCTACCTCGAACAGAAGGTACACAGTGAGTAAGATATTAAGCAAGTTTCAATCGACCTTGTGCAAACTCTTCTCGACCTCATATGGAATCTTTTCGTTTTTATTCTGCGTAATCAGATACAAAATATACAGTATTTTGTTAAAATCCTTTATAAAAATAGTTATATTAAATATATTGGTTATTTCTCGTGTATCGGTTTACTTTGTTGTTGTGTAAAAATACTGTATTTACAATTACAACTATTTACTTACACATTAGCATATCAGTAAATATAAATAGTCATTTGATTTATATAAATAATTTAGAAAATATGAGAAACCGCGTTTGTTTTTGTCTTTTTGCGTTAGGAATATGTTTTTTTTTATTTGTATCAGTTTCAGTTGTACGAATTCCGGTTTGAAATTGTTTAGGATCTTTTAGCTTTCCACTTTTTTGTAAATATTTTGTATATGTGAATTTTTGTACATTTTCATTTGTTTTTGATTGGACAGCATTGACAGCGAATTTGTACTAGGTAAAGAACTACAACTTTTCGATATTAACAACACTAGTGAGGGATAAGTTTAGATCCGGCAGGGGTTTAAACGTGAACCTCACAAATTTTTATTAAAATATTGACAAGAGTCAATCAATGAATTAAGGAACTTCCGACAAATTCATTTAATGGCTCTAACAAATATAGGTTACAATTCAGTTGGAATATCTGCATTTTTGAACTGATTTAAAATGAACATTCCAAATCAATTCAAAAATATATTCCTAACAACATTTATGATGGTAGTAATCTACCCAACACAAATTCCTGTCTATTGCTTTTGGACCTCGATATTTGGGACGTCTAAAGTGTTCCCAAAATATGTGTACATTTTTGCATTTATAGTTCTTTTTAGTAAATTTGTTTTCTGTTTTACACATTCATTTTTGTATCCCTAGTTTTACTTTCATCTTTGAAGGCACAAGCATTTTATAAAAATCTGTTCTTGTAGTTTTGTTAAATATACTTTAAAAAGTTATATGCTGCGATCCGTAACTAAGTTTGTTTTTTTTTCTAAAAAATTCAGGTTCAGTCTGTTTCAAGGAAATGTTTTGATGAAAAAAACGTAACTCTTTTTTGAGATTCTTCAAGACTTGCATTTTATACATCCTATAGAAAAATGTTTTCATTAGTAGGTTTTACTTTTCATTAGTCGGCATAGAATAAAATTTCTTTGCATATTTAATATGTTTGTCGAAAATTCCATTTCTCAACTGATTGTATAAAAAGTTCTGGAACGGGTTTAAAAACATATTTAATTTTCTTCCTCGTAGTTTTTTTCTCTTTTCGTATGCGTTTTTTAAATGTTCGGCCTTAATTGAGAACCTAGGGTTAGGCTTAGGCTAAAACAATTAGGTTAAGACTAAACTAGCAGCGAACTTATCAAGTAATATTACGTGTAGTTGAATGTCGTCTTAAGCGCTACTAGTGCGAAAATGTACTTAACTCGATGGTTGGCCCAGAAACTGGGGCAGCTGGGGCGTGTGTATGTCTCAGTGCTTTGACAGATTCAGTGGTAAGTCTGGGGGAAAGAAAGATCTCGCATTAAAAATGGGTTTTTCGCGCCTTAAATGATATTCTGCATCCCTTGATATTCGTTTTTCCACTTCCCAATAGCATGGTTAATGCGTTTTAAAGAACTCTTATTGATTTGCTCACCTGAACTTTGTTCATTCCTTAGGCTACTAGTATGAAACATTGCGGAGGAGCTCGCGCCGGAAGGGGCCGCCGAGGAGGCGGATGCGCTCGAGCTGCTCGGCGAAGTGGAGGCGGTGCGATGACTGGACGCTGCAGACATTTGGTCGGTACTACTATCAGTCAGTTTTGGCGTGGCCAGGTGAGCGGGCGAGTGGTGGGTGGTCAGTGCAGCCGGATGAGGATGCTGGTGCGGATGGGCCAAGTGCGGATGCGTGTGGGGACTGGGCGCAGGCTGTCCAAAGGCGCCGGCAGCTGCAGCAGCCGCCACAGCGGCCGCCCCCACTCCATTGTAGGCGAAGGCGTGATATGCCGACTGTGGCGACAGTCTCGCAGCAGCAGCAGCTGCAGCAGCGGCAGCCGCTGAGCTGCCGGCTTGTGGATGTGGTGGCAGCAGGGGCGATGCTCCGGCCTGATAGTGGTGCATCCACAGCGGACTGTGCCTCAGGGCCGCCAGTGTGGATATGTACGGGTGGTATAGCGAGGGCGACACCACCGAGGGAATGTATGCTGCTGCGGCCGCAGCTGCCGCCGCTGCTGCTGCTGCACTGCTGCTGGAAGTGACCGGCGCCGATGTCGGACTCCCGCCCGATCCATTGCCGTTCACCTGAGGCGGTGGCGGATACATATAGTAGTGCAGCGGCGAGCTGCGCTGCAGGTGCGGCTGCTGCTGCATGTGCCGCCGGTCCGGAGGCGAGGCACTCCGATCGCCGGGCGAAGGACAGCTGCTGCTGCTGGCCGACGGCGAGGCGAACTCACGCCGGATCGATGCAGTCTTTTTGGGCACAGTGCGCGGCGTCGTGGCGGGCGATGCTGGGGAGGAGCGCGGCGGCGAAAGGTCCTGCGACGCTGAGCTCGTTGTCGGTGGACGACCTGCACCAGCATAGGGATCCCTGTAGAATGTGTGTCCATAGTCCACGGGAGAGCCCGCCGTATACGGTGGCGAACGCTTCTTGGTTCCAGCGTGCGAGGGCGACTTCCCGCCTCCGCCTCCGTTGCTGCCGCTCACATCCGGCGACTTGGGCGAGGTAAGCAATGCTCGTGGATAGCTCGAGGAACTGGGCTGGTACAGGGAGTGGTGCGGGTGGTGCACATTGCTGATAATAGCCGCCGGATGTTCGCCGCCCTTCTTGCTGGACGAAGAGGATGTGCTGCCGCTGCCACTGCTTCCACCCAGCAGCGAGTGGATGCTGTAGGAGCTGTTGAGTCTCGTGGGCTGCGTGGACACGGCCGCTGGCGATGTGCTGGTTGAGCTGGACCCGGGGCTGGGACTCGGCTTTCCTTGCGGTGGGGCCAGGTTCATTGGCGACGCCTTTCCTGCCGGTGAAGAAGATGAAGAGGCCTTTGCGCGGCTCCGCTTTCCACCCGCTCCTCCAGTGCTGCCTCCAGCGCTGCCGTTATTTACGCATCCGTTGTCCTCCAGCGACACCTTCTCGAACTCGCGCAGTATTCTCTTTCTGGGCGACACGTGCTGGTGGTGGTACTCGACTAGACGACTGGCTGCTGTTGTCGACGAGGGCGGAGAAACCTAAAAGATCACATTTTAATATTTAGTATTGATTGCTCCTTGGAAACTAGATAAATGAATATAACTAAAGGACTGATTCTACTTTGATTACAAATAAATAACATGTTTTATATTCAATGGAGTGTGGGATAAGACCTGAAAATGTATGTAAATCAAGAGAAACCCACCTTGTGCGTCAAGGAGTGACCTAGACTGCCGATGGTTCCGCCACGCTCAGCTGACGCCGCATTCGTTGTGGATGTCGCTGGGGCCTTCGACAGCTGCTCTAGGCGAGCTGGTACGCCATCGATTAGTTTCTGGATGATGCTGCTGAGCTTGGCCCTGGGCTTCGGCTTTGGTTTCCCAACTCTCGTCTTCAGGTCGCCGTTTAGTTCACCGTTCACGGCATTCTCGCTCCTGGGCGGCGCTGTTATGGCCTCCTCGTCCTCGCTCGTGTTCATCTTCTCCACGGTATCCTCTTTCGATTGTGCATCCACCTGCAGAGCGGGCGATGCTACCTTCGACTCACTGTCATCGTCAACCTCTTTTTTGGGCTCTTTCTCAGGCCTTTCAGCATCTTCCTTGCCTTTGATCGTTTCCGGTTTTTCAGTTTTAATCTCATTTGTCGATGTCTCCGTCTCAGTGCCAACTTCAACGGCCTCTGCAGCTTCCGCTTTCAGAGTGTCGTCGCCGTTTTCGGCCTTGACTTCCGTCTCAAAAATGGACTGCTGCTCCTCGCTGGCGGTCAGCGGCTCATGGGGCCGCCGACGTCTGCGAGCGGCTGTTTGGAGCGCAGCCCGGCCAAGCGCACTGTTCCTGGGGCGCTGATAGAAGAGCGACAGCTCCTTGGATATGCCACGCCTGGGACGGGACTGCTTCCAGGGCTGGTCTCGCTGCCAGGGCGAAGATTGTATTGAGCTGTTGTCGTCCGAAACTGCAGGGAAGGGAAATATTAATACAGAATGTATGATTTTGTCGATTCAGTTTGAGTTGCCTAGAGGGAATCGCCTTTAGAACCAAAAATGTTATTGTAGCTCAGATATTTATTTATTTTTATAGCATTCCAAAGCGCTGTATGGCTTTCTTGTCACGAAGCAATGGAAAACTTAGCGATTGTTCTTGCTCAGGATAAGTTCTATCAAAATGAGGCTTTTATTTAAAATCTTCATTATAATTGCAAAGGGACGATCTTGATGAGATAAAACTGATCTCCATTTTTGGGCAGGTAAGGAAAAGCTATAGGTTTTAGAGAATTTAGCGCTCTTATAAAATGTCGAGCGATTTGCGTTTTACTTTAAATTGGACTTTATCCCATACGTGCCATTAGAACCACTTCGACTTATAAGCACATGTTTTGTAACAAGTGCAGGGTACATATGTTCGATAACCCGATTTTGGCAGTTTAGCTATCTTAATGGTTCAGCTTGCTTCCCAATTGGGTTCCCTAGGGGAGGGTAATCCCTAGGGACTGTCTGGTGATACGTACAGCTTAGCGATGTGGAATTCTCGTTCTTTGGATACGCTGTGGTCACCGCCGACGTGGGGGTCACAGTGGCCGAGGTGGCAGCCGATGGAGGGCGGAAGGTCTTGCGCGTGACCGAGACCCAGCCGCTCTTGTCGCCATCCTTGGAGCGTGCCAGTTCCAATATGAATTTGCCATCTACGCAGGGGGATAACAATATTAGTTAGTATTTAGGCGGGTTTAGGGTGGTCGAGCCGAGGAACTTGCCTTTGAAGAACTGCAAACGGCCGCCGTAGCCGCCCCAGCTGTTGTTGCTGTTGCCGTGCGTCGATATTGGAGTCCTGCCCATATCAAAGCTGCCGCCGGAGTTGCCGCCCTTGCCGATCTTCACTGTTCCCGCTGCCGCTGCAGCTGCTGCTGCTGCCGCTACTGCTGCAGTGGTGGGCAGTGGGCCAGTGGCTGCTCCGCCCAAGGAACTGTAGTCCAGGACGCCGCCCAGGACATCGATGGTGGGCTTGGACGCAGTAGCTCCAACGATGCTGGCTGCCACTGCGGCGGATGCAGCCATGATGCTACTACTTTTTGGCGTCTTGGCATGCGGCAAAAAGCCATTTGAGGGGGTGGAGCTGCAGGATGAGGGCGTTGTTGGCGTTGTCGTGGACGTGGGCGTGGTCGTCCTGCTTAGGCTGGCGGGCAGGGGCGGAGGCAGGGGGGGAATGCTGCTGCTGCTGCTGCTGCCGCTGCTACTGCTGTTGTTGTTGCTATTGCCGTTCAGGCCATTTTTCAGTAGAAACTTGGCGGCCGCCTCTGCAATTATGCTACTACAGTTGTTGTTGCTACTGCTGCTGCTCTCGTTGCCGTTGTTGTTGTTGCTGCTGCTGCTGCTACTTGCTGCGTTGTTGTTGCTGCCGCTGTCGTTGTTGCTGTTATTGTTTTTGTTGCTGGAGTTACTGCTGTTACTGTTAATGTTAGTTTTATGCTCATCGGTCATTGTTGTCTGTTGCACTCTGTTACGCTTGTGACGTCATTTAGACAGGGGCCTTCAAAGAGAAACACATTCGTTTGCATCGGACATTACATTGGGCGCGAGCTCGCATTTAAAAACTGCATTGAATGGACAATTTGAATACCATTTACTTCATTGTTTTTGTTGTAAATTCCTCGCGCAGAGTCCGCGGCCGGAAGAAACGGCGCCGACGGCGTCGCTAAGCAAAATATGCCAGCTCGGCACGGCGTTAGGAGCGTCTAGCACCATTTTCATGTTTTGGGGCACCGCACCACCGTTCCCTATTATTATTGCACACACATATTCTTATTGCATCCTGGCCACTGGCCACGGGCCCGTCCGTCCCACTGGGCGGCGGTGTTTAACCAATTTCACAGGCACTCACGGCGGGGCTTTTGTGCGTTTTCTTTTGGGCCCGAAACGTTAAGCGGAGGCAGCGCACAAAGAGAGCACAAAACGAAGTGCGGACAAGGTGGAGATAAAATGGAAAAAACGTTCTCCAATTACCGTCAGCGGATGCACCGATAGCCGATGGTCTGTCCAGGCGGTTGGCGGCGGACCGACTCAGTTAATCAATTTGGCAGGCAGTTGGGGGCGGCAGCTCAGTTTCCAACCAATAAACTAATAAATAAATTTAAAAATTATCAACGAAAAAACGCAGCCTCGGTGCACTGTGTGACCGTCAACTGAGAACGGCGAAATCCGCAGGGTCAGTGAGCATGCTCGCTAATAGCGTGATTCCACTGTATCCCCCATTTTAATTAGGGCGTTTCCACTGCTAGTTTACATTATACCCTGTTCCTACGGGAGCTTTAATCGAGAGTCGAACTTTTTTGATCGAATAGGATAAATATCGCCGACAATCGAAATTTATCGACATCGATAACAGTATATGCCATCGACAACGATACCGATAACACTAAATATATTGCGGTATGATTTAGCTTTCGGTATTGGAGAAGCAAAAATAACAACAACACAAAGCAACAACAAATGATAATAAATAAATAAGAATTATAAACAATAAATAAGTCAAGAAACTACGCTACCGCCTGCCTTTCGCCGACCGTTTTGTTCGAAAGCATTCGAAGCCTTTTAGAAAGACATGGGAAAAGGGATTGAAAGCCTTGGAGCTTATGGAGGATAACCGCGTGGCGGGGGATGCAGGATCGACGACGTGCGGGAGCAGATGCGGTTCTTGGCGTCCAATCCGAAGATCTTTGCAGGAAGGTCATTGACTTCTTTCGGCGATTTCTGGAGCCTTTGGAACACGGGCAACTTGCCCTTGCTAGACAGGTCCCCCCGAGGGCATCCTCTGTAGGCAGCTGAATGAACTGGCATCAACGGGGTCACCTTTCGTTTCTTTAGCTTGAGGAGCCTGGTAGCTACGCTTAGGGAGCGCTTCCTCTGCAATTTTACCCATTTCCAAGCATAAAGTTGAATAGTGTCAATGTAGGATCTTCTTATTTTAAGCCGCAAGTGGAAAAAGCTGATGACTGAGACTAACTAATAATATTACCCCTTTAAATTAAGAATTCCTTGTTAGTCGTAGAATAAAATATTTATTTATTATTAAGTCCAGAATGTAAACATTAAGCGATAATGGTATGTTACGATAAGTTCCCACACTTCAGCTAGGTAAATACTTATGGTTGCAAGTGTCTTTTTATTGCGATAATACTGTTTGCTCGTAAACCGAATTACTGGTAATGGTGAGCTCGGGCGGGTTAAAACATATATTTAAATAGCCTTCGCATGCGGAATACAACCCTTCTTCAGCTTCTTAAGTTTAAACACAACTCGTATTCTCTCTCGTTTGCCGCCGCGGCCTCCCTCCAATTATACTTCGAGTACTCTGAAGTTCTAATGCAAAATATAATGTAAATCTTACGCGTCTATCTGTCGATTATCAGTAGGTTTAGTTTAAGTATAGGCTATATTCGAGTTGCTTTTGATATGGGCGAGAAGTCGTCGATTGCACGAGAATGGCTAAGAATAGATGCTTAGTAGATATTGCACAAAGTAAATCGTAAGACGTTAGACAACAGAGGGCACACAACATAATAAATTAAATTTAGTTTGTCTTCCGTTTTGCCAACATAATTTAAATATCACAGACGTTTTGCCAATTGTTTAACTAATTTGCCGTTTTGCTTGTTAATTTTGCATGCCAAATGGGGAAAGACAGGGTGGAGAGAACGAAATCATACGAATCCAGCCGCAGGATGCATATATACCTAAATGTCAGTCAAATGTGGAAATTAAATCAAGTCTTGCGTTGAACATGGCACGTGATTAAAAGGAAAACCGGAGCCAAGCCTACGAGGGTAAACTGCTATTCTTATGTATAGTCTAGGCGTATTTCTGTGTGTAAATACTAAGTGTTCTCGAACTCCTGGAAGAATGTGGGGGTACGCTACCAGATGAACTCCATCCCACGCCTAGTGCATGTTATCCACTCTGCCCGGCGGAAGACCTAGGGCGGCGCTCAGGTTGAGTCCTGGCGGAACACCCACTCCAACGCCCACGCTCACACCCACTCCCGATCCCACGTTGCCCTCGCTCTCGCTCTTCCAGGAGGACACCGGTATGTGGGGAGCTGGGAGGCAGTTGCGAAGCGTCTGCACGATCTGAATGGTGTCCATGAGGGCTGCAGAAGAGGAGGAGGAAGCTGAGTTAGCTGGCACACAGAACCGGTTCCCGATTTGGTACTCACTCTTCTGCAGACTCTCGCTCTGCTTGCCGTAGGGCTTGCACATCGAGGGACGTATGTAGGTCTTCATCCGCGACATGTTGCGCATCAGCTCCGCAAAGATTCGCACTATCTTGTCCTGGCCCACGGCCAGGTGATCCATGCGGTTGGCGTCGCCGGTGGCCCAGGCACCATTGTGCAGAGCCAGCAAATCCTTGTTAGACTCTATGGAGTCCAGATTGGAGCTAAAATGTTAAAAACAGTATAAAGTAAAGAATATATAACCAAAATCTTTTTACAAAATCGCCCAATGTATACTATTTTTATAAATGACTAAAGATAAGACTAAATTAGTATAATCATCAATACCATAAATATCAAATATATTGTTTATAAAAATGGTTTTATAAAATCCCACTCACCGCAAGGAGTCGGTCACGTTCTTGTGGGTAATCTGGTCCAGCGAGGAGTGAGAGGAAGACGAAGAGGATGAATGCGGCGACTG
This sequence comes from Drosophila biarmipes, assembly GCF_025231255.1. NCBI lineage: Eukaryota > Metazoa > Arthropoda > Insecta > Diptera > Drosophilidae > Drosophila > Drosophila biarmipes. The sequence goes on along the minus strand of NC_066616.1, from coordinate 17,286,922 downwards.
CGATGGCGGCGGCAAAGGATGGTGGCCGTGGTGGGTCTGCGGACCTGCTGCAGATCCACCTGCCGCGGATGTGGCTGTGGCCGTCGGTGGCTGCTGATTGGCGGCCACGGCGGCAGCCACCGCCTGCGACTGCATAAGTCCCTGGATCTGAAGATTGGCGGCTGCAGCCGCCACGGCCATGGGATCGAAGTGCTTGGGATCAAGCTGGGCAAAGACACGCTGCTTTTCCAGCGGGCTGAGATGGTTGCTTAGCTTCTCGAGGCTCTGCTGGGCGAGGACGCGGTTCTGCTGTTGGATTAGGGCCGCCGTTAGCTGCTGCTGGTGCTTGGCGGCTGCCTGTTGTTGCTGCTGCTGCTGTTGCTGCTGCTGTTGTTGCTGCTGCTGCTGTTGGTGGTGGGCTGCTGCCGCACTGATCTGGGAGAGCTGTGTCTGGATACTGCTCTGCTGCTGCTTGGTCAAGTGCTGCAGCTGCGGCGGCACAGGCACCTGCGGCACCTTGGTTCCCGTCGACTTGGACAGATCGATCTCCACGTTTCCGGAACTTGAGCTACTCGCCGCACTGGACGCCGAACCGGCGGCCGAGCCTCCCGGTCCAGAGCCAGCGGCTCCGCCAGGCGGCAGGTGGGAAAGGCGTTGCAGGAACTCGGGCGTATTTACGCCGGGATACTGCTGCTCCATAAACGGCATGGGCGAGATGCCCATGTGGTTCTTGTAGTAACGGCAAGCGGGACTGGGGCACGACTGCACCACCTCGATGATGAACTCCTTCTCCATCCCAAACTGATCGCGTCCGATGGTGTAGGACTCGATGACCGCCCGCACCGTGGCATCCACACTGAGGTGCAGGCCATGCGGTCCCGACATGTGCTTCAGCATCACCGCATTAGCAAAGTGCTCGAAGGGCAGCACAATCTTGCCATTGTCGCGCAGGATCAGACGTCCCTGGGAGTCCAGGGTCAGTCGGTTGGCCAGCACCCTGCAAGAGAAGGACATTAGGAGGGACATTATGAAAGACCTACTCGAAACTCACTGCAGATAGGCGGCGCTGGGCAGCATGGCGTTGTCCTTGAGATCACTGAAGCACTGCAGCAGCTCGGCACTCGGATTCCAGCCCTTGTTCTGCAGATAGAGCTGCAGCAGCATGTAGAGCTTCTCCGTCACATAGCCCACGCCTGGCATTCCGGTCAGCATATCCCCGCCTGCCACGCCCCCTCCGCCGCCGCCGCCGCCTCCGGGTCCTTTGGAGAGAGCCGCCTTCATGGTCTCGGACAGATCCAATTTGTAGTTGTCGGGATAGAAGTGCTTGGCGTGGTCCTGCAAGGAGTGCAATGTGGATGGATTGATTGATTGATTGATACACACAGCGTCGAGACACCCGAAATCTAGCCTCCGCCACCGCCCACTCACCAAATTGTTCATTTTCGTCTGGGACTGCGGATTCCTAGTCTGAGTGACGCCAGCGCAGCATCCTGGATTCGAATGGCCAACGGATGCTCTGGGGGAATCACCCGTCGGACGGGGGACGAGACTGGGCTAACTGGCGGCCACGGATCGGGGGAAAAAAGTGTATGTGTCCGCCGCCTAATTGTGTTGTCCTTGCAAGGAAGGAAGTGGGGGAGGCCGTCAGTGTGGCCGTCGTGCGGCGCAGCCAAAAGCCCGAAAAGCAAAGGGCGCCATTAGAAAGCTTTGAAATCAGTTTTGAAATAATTGTTAAAAAATGTGGGAATTACAGTTTACCTGTTATTTTTTAAAGAAGAGCCATGATAAAACATTTCACTAATGTAGATGGTTGCAATAGCGATCAAATTATTAAAAACTTTTGCTTGATTTGAAGTCAACATTGAATTTAATTAGTCAGTTTTACCAGCGGTAAGAATAGTAACAATTTTTTGGTAAATATTTCATTAAATGAATCAAATTAAAAAATGAACTACATAAAAAAATAAAAAAAGCATAGGATATATGTTTTAAATACTATCTAAAAACTTAAGGGAATTGGATTTCGGAATCATTTTCGGATTCAAATTTTTCAGAACTAAGAAATGCTGTTCCCAATTTTTTTTTTAACCCTTAAAACTATAACTTTTCTTTACTATTATTTTAATTTTTGTATACTACAGAGCGCTCGCACATATTAAAGCACACGCTACAAATTAAAATATTTAATATTACAAATCGCTCAATTAATTTAATAACTCTAGTGCTGGTCAAATGTTAGCTCGATTAGGAATTCCATCACGTTTAATCCAATTTCTAAAATAGCCTAGCCATATTAACCCACAATTCGTATGCAAAATGCTAAGAATATAATGATGGCAATCACAATTTTGAGCACGCAAAGTGCTGAAATGTATGAGGAAGCCAGTGGGACGCACAATAATCCGAGGCGTAACAAGTCTCGAGGACTCATTACACTTGAGGTAGCCTCCTCCTGGACAGGACTTTCGGTCGAGGGAGCAACCACCTGAGCCAACCCCCTGGATAATGGCCATTTTGCATGCGTGCTCGGTGAAATCCTGGGGTTGGGTAGCTATAGCAACACCGCTCCCACCACGAGTCCACTTGTTTACTTGCCTTCCTCGGCGCCTTAGAAATTGCAGCTGCAATCGATGGGGCATTCAGTATCCATTCGAGTTTTGAAGAGCGAGCAGCGGCTCCGGAAATCAGAACAGGATGAGGTGCTTCCCGCGGGTCCTCAACTGGTGCTTTGCCCTCCTTTTAATTGGTCATCAAATTCAAATTGCCCGCTGTACGCTGGCCATTCCAACGCCAAATCCCACGCAGGTGCCAACGCCACACACTTTCCGCTTCCAGAATCCGCTGCAGTGCCTCAGGAACGAGTTCTACAACCTCAACCTATTCGACTGTGTGCCCTGCAATGAGGTCGGCGCCGGAGATGGGGACCTCGGAAAACTGCAGCCCGACAGTGAGTGGTAGTATTGATCAAACAGAACCCAAAGGAGTGGCAGGCGAGGGGGAGAAGAACTGCATGCTACTCAGGGAAAACTATAATGGGTTCCTGCAGAAAGAGCCCGACTTTTTAGGTCATTCAATCATTTTTAATCATTTGATATTAAGAGTTAAAGTTCTTAAAGTTCTTAAGTTCCTTAAAGTTCTTTCCAAAAGTCTGAGATTTGTGGGGTCACTGACCTGCAAGTTTATAGTTTTATCAACCTATATTTATATTATATATTTTATATTATATTATTTATTTGGTACAAAATAAGATTTTAAAAAGAATTTAAATTGGACGAATTAAATAATACATTTTTAAAGTTTACTCACAAATTATATAAACTTATCATTAAAATTTAATGATATGATATGACGAGATATAATAAATGATATTTTAAGTACCCTTCATTCAATAATCATAAATAAATCAAAAAGATTGCATATCCGAGGTAGAAATAGAGGACTGCAAAATAAAACTATAACTATTCCTAGAAACGCATGTTATATTGACAAAAGGAAAAAATGCTTTTGAATCCACCAGTTAAATACGCAAAATTTAAAAAAAAGGTTTTTGAAAATTTTGCATTGGAAACAGAAATAAATAGTTATCCTGAAGGCAATTTTTTGTCTGAGAATAGGTGTGCAATTGCTTTGATATAAGTCGACATTGTTTTCTACTATCTCCATCACCCATTCCAGAGTTCTCTTGCAAGTGCCCGACAGGCCACCTGTCCATCTATGAGCGCGGCAAGGCGTGGCCCACCTGCGATGAGATTTGCGCCCCGGACAGGAGCGACAACTGCACCTCGGTTTGGTTGCCACAGCCGCGACCCTCCGCTTATTGCAGCTATCGGTACCTCAACACCACGTCGGTCTTTGCCAGCCAGTTGCCAGTGCATCCGCTTATTTCCGGGATCATCCTCACCCAGACGAATCCGGCGAGCAGCGTGGGCGATTGCCATACCTGTGATTTGGGTCACAACTTCCGCTATCAGGGTTTCTGCTTGGCCACCACTCTGCTCCGTCCGTATCTGCACTACAACGCCTTCTGGCAGGCCACCACCAGCTCCAAACCGGATGCCAGTGCACCCGGCCACTTTGGTGATCTCAAGTTCGTGGCCTTCTTCTGCCTGACCCTTCGGAACGACACCGCCTGCCAGCAGCTGGCCAATCTCTGCGTGCTCTCGCACTTCTCCCTGGAGAAGCATTCGCCCTGCAGCGCCTTCCTGCTCACCCAGGTGTCGGATGTGGTGATGAAGTATGCCCACTCCGGGGAACAGTCGCGCTCCCTCCAGCCTTTCCTGTTCTACAAGAAGGGGCGGGTCACCAAGGATCTGCTCTCGAAGACACTTCAGCTGCCGGATCGCAAGGAGCTGCGATTGTTTAGCACCACATTTGGCCTGGATGGTGGACTCAAAAGGTGGGGTGCCTTCTATCCGGAGATGCTGAACATGTGCCAGCAGCCGGCGCCAAGTTTGCGATTGGCTTTACCAGAGCAGGAGTCGGAGGTCTCCTGCCAGCTGACCCTGGAGCGACTCATTGACCTGGCCAACCAACAGGCCAACGACGAGTTCCTCACGGTCTTCCTGAACTTCAGCAGCAATTGGCAGTTTCTGCTCCATCAGCTGCCCGTGCTCATCGAGACCCTGACGCCGGAGAACCAGGTGAGGATTGGATGGATAGACTTGGTTTATATTTAGAAATCAAATCCTTGATTACCTTCTCTTTGCAGCGTCCGCAGCAGGAGGAGTGGCAGCTGGTAAAGCGATTCCAGTTGATCTCCGCCACTCCGCGGGACACTCGACTCCACCAGACTTTGCCCCGCTACGAGGATGCTCACAAGCTGCAGCAATATTACTCATTGCGTTACGTGGAGGACATGGAACTTCATTATACTGTGGACAAGGATCAGCCGGATAGAGTGGGTCTGCCCCTCATCCGACTGCGCTATCGGCACATTGAGATAGGAGCGGGAAATGCCTCACTTTTCCAGCTTTATCCATTCCGCTTGAGGATCAGTCACGAGCAGGTGAAACGGGGATGGGATTGGTTAGTCCTCGAGGTAGTGCTGCCGCTCCTCCTTTTGCTGGCCTTCGCAGCTGCCATCTTCCGCCTGCAGAACTTGCGAAGAAGAAGAAAAGCCGATCTTTGCCAGTTCAGCAGCCTTATGGAGTTCCTCCTGCAGCTGGCCGGGAATGTGGCCTATGCTCTGCTGGCCACAGCACTGCTGCTCCTGCTGCTGCAGGCCTCCAGTCCACGCCTGCTGAAGATCCTGCTCTACCCCGCCTGCCTGCTGCAGTTGCTCTTCCTGGGCGTTCAGCTGTGGCGCTCCAGCCAGCTGGAACTGTTCCTCATCGACTGGGAGAGGCCGCGCAGCAGCTGCGAGGGGCAGCGCCTGAACCTGGACAGTTCCTCGCTCTGCTCCAGCGTGCGCACTTTCGTGGCCGAAAGCAGTGTCTCCGCCTGGCGGGTCCTCTTCACTGCCAACGCCTGGATTCGCCTTAGTGTCAGCCAGAAGTACTCCACCCTGGGACAGGTGCTAGTGGTCATTGCGGCCTATCAATTCCTGGAGAGATTTACCAACGGGGATCTCGGACTGCGCTGCTGTCTGCTAGCAGCCATTTATTTGCTCACCTATCTGCTTCAAATAATAGGACACCACTTGTTCATTGCCAATCCCCTCCAGAAGTTCATCGACCTGTGCAGCCTGGCCAACATCTCATTGTTCTCGCTGACGGAGCCCGGTTTTGGGTACTACATTCACGGACGATCCCCACATGGTTTCGCCGACACGGACATGTCCTCGATGATTTTGCAGCTTCAGAGGACACAGACTATGTGTGGAAGGCGGGGGCTCCTCATGGATTCCGATAAGCAGGCGTACATCATCCTGCCTCCCAGAAATCTTCAGTGAGTTTGGGCAGTTAACCCAGATGATTGTGGTTTTTATATTGCTTTCACCACAGCATCTACCTGGAGCGACTCCTGCTGCCCTTCCAGCGCAGCCTCACCGGCAGCCTGTCGCAGACCCTTCTCTATCAGAAGGACATCGTTTCCAGCATCGATGGCCAGATGGAGCGCACCTCCATCGCGTATGCCAGCGTGAACCGCTTCTTCTGCGCCTTCATCGATCACGTGAGTTACCAAATAGGATTTATTTAATTTATTTATATTTTTTTTTAATTATATTTGGTTTATAGGCCATCAAGGACATGGATTACATTATCAAGGAGAAATCACTGGTGGAGCAATTGCTGAACTGCGAAATTGACAACTATATTACGGAAAGTGAGTAGTTACCAAGGTTATGCTCTCCCGCATGCTAAAACTTATTAAACTTTCAGACAAGGGTACCTTCTACATAGACGACTCCTTCAGCTTCTCTCGGGTTCTCCTTCTGGGTAACCATTTGCACATCTTTGTGCTGGAACTGCTCCTGCTGCTCTCGATCTTCCTGATGGCCTCAAACTTGCTGATTGCAGCTGCGGCAGCTTGCGTGTTCAACTTAGTAAGATACATATCACTCAATTGATATTAAGACTAAACTAATCTCCAATCACATTTCAGTTACTGCGCCAAGTGTTCCGCCATTGGGTGCGTCGCAATGTTTCCCGCAAGACCCTTATCGACGAGCGATTCCTCTTGTAGCCCCAGAGAGAGGAGCAATATTTGCGGGAAGACGGGTTCTTTGCCATTTAAATGATATCAGAGCAGTACATGAAGTTTTTTATTATTTTATAATCCACTCGATAGTAAGTAGTACATCCATATACAGTGGTTAATCTTTAGTTATCGTAAAACTTACGGCTAAAACAGATAAAATAATTTCCATAGTTTCACATTCAACATACAGACATTCGCAGCTGCTATGCATGATCTACTTAGCTTTTGTTTTTCTTGTTCTTTTTTCTTGATAGGATAGCACACATTGTCGTCCATTGGGAACATCGTACAAACACTTATGCATGGCTATATAATTTCATTAATATTCTTCCGCCCCTATATTGTTCCTATTCCGGCGCCGTTAGGAGTAGGTTGTAGACGTTTTAGCATCTAGTTTTATAATATTTGTTGTAGTTGTCCAGTTTGAATTCTGTTCGTGTCGTGTTCATTGAAAATATTTATGAAAATATCGACCTTAGCTGATTTGGTTTACTTTAGTTTCAATCCGGCATCGTAAAAAACTACGTACACGCTCGGTTAGATATATATATATGGGTATATGAAAAGGTGATTCTGTGTCGGAAATATGTATAGATCAGTATGTACATCGCCTGCGGGCGTTTGGCCCGCCGATCGATCGGTAATAAATAGAGCTAGTCACTCCTTATTGCTACTGTATGCTATTACGTCAAACGTACAACATCCAAACATCAATGTTTTGCTTACTCGTAGTCTAGGGGTTTGATTCATCTGCGGAACTTAGACGGCTAGAATGCAGCTAACTTATTTCAAGTGTCTTCTTACGTGGTATACGAATGTATGCTGTTCTCGGGGAAGAGCAGGAGCTGGGGGGCCCTACTTTAGGTCCTACTGATGGGATGGTTAGCGGTCAATAAATATCGTACATGTCAAATTCGAAAATAATGTAGAACTTCGCCACAGCGTTTAATTTAATGGTAATAATAATATTAATGAATAATGGGTAGTTTGTTCATCTTATTGTTTTTTGCTATCACAAAAGTAAATACAATTCCAACGGAGAGGGGTCAGAATGGGGTCTATCTCAAATAGAAATCAGTGAAACTAGGATGACAATTTCACTCGAGCTTGAACACTTACAAACTAGCTTTAATCTCTAGTGGTTCTCTACAGAAAGGTTTACATATTTATAGTAATATTTATATCAAGGTTTATGGATATTCAACACTTAGAATTTAGCTAAACATATCTCATTTCAATTCTCGATCGCCCAAGGATTCAATTTATTCCATTGTACGTATAAATAAAATCATATCAAATGACTTGCTTGGCTTTACTATTTACAAGTGAGTTTCTTAACATGTCCAAACACTGAAGTTCAAAGGGCACATCTGTTTTTTTTTTTTAGGTCTAGCTGCTTAGATGTGTTTGTGTCTCTCATGATAGTGGGGGAAAGCCTACGGGTCGATCGCCACCATTTGCAGTGAAGTCTCATTAGAGGAAAGAATGTTGGCAAGTAGCTTTGGCGGCTTCTACAGTCCGAATGCGGCGGCGTAAGCGTGCAAAAGCTGAAGCACATAGTCGGCGCTCTCCTGTATAACATTACTGCCCAGGCTGTGCGGCCGTTGCGGCATTTCCAAGTCCATCTCCTCCAAGAACGCCGGCAGTTGCTGCTCCTCCTGGCGGCGTTGCTCGTCCGTCTCCACCGGCTTCCCGTCTGTGCCCTTTCCCCCGGGCATTAGCTCGTTCTATTCGTGCCCCGACCGTCGCGCCCTCTTGGCCGGCAAGCAGCCAGAATCGCTGTCACCCAGCGATGCCGAGCCGCAGCTCTTCCGTCCATTCTCGATGGGCGACGGCGAGCCAGTCGCATTTACGCCCAAAAGCGCCGGCGAGTTGGAGCTGCTGCCGCCCTTACCCAGCTGCTTGCCGCCCTCAAACTGCGGCAGCCACTTGGCCAGCTGCTCCTCGAAGAAGTTCTCCAGGTATTTGGCATTGGAGTAAGTTTTTGTGTCCTCCTGGCCGAAGATTCGGGCATTAGTAGGGATCGCCAATGGGGCTGAGTCAATAGTAACCCTCACCTGATAGAAGAGGTATGTGTTGGAGAAGATTAAACGCACGTCGGACACGAAACCGGCAATGTCCTTGTAGTGATTGGGACTGGAGGGATCCAGGCGCGTGCGGATCACATCCAGCGACATGGGGCTGCAAGTAGGAACATATTAAATATTTATATATACTTTTAATCGAGGTTAACGTTGAAATTTACCTGGACACAATCTCATAGTAGGATGTATTGGCTGGCGACTCCGGCTCCCGGAAGTTGAGGCTCTGCTCGTACTGGCAATACAGCTCCAGGCAGATGCGCTGCAGGATGCGCAGCTCGACGGGACTCAGCTCGCCGGAGGAGCCCTTCTCACTGCCCTCCGTCTTGGTCAGCTCCTTCAGGTTGACGCACAGCAGGCACTGCCAGCTCTCGCTCTCGTCCGGTAGCGAGCTGATCGCGGGGATGTGACAGTTCTGATGGAACACCTTCGGACACTTGTCGCAGCACATCAGCTCGCCTCCGTCCAGGCAGACGGCGCACCAGTCCTCGTTGGGATCATCTTTTTGTTCGTTTTTATTATTAACTGATATGATTAGTTTTGGGTTCGCATTCATGGTTCGGGTGTGTATATTCATGTGGGTGTGTCGTGTATGCATTGATTGTTTTTTTTTTTTTATTAATTCGAGTTGGTTTGAGTTTGAGTTCGTGTTGGAGTGTTGGTTTGGAATTGATTCAATTGTTAGTAATTTATTCGTGTCGTTCGTTTATTGCGCGCATTGGATTTTATTTGGAAAACGAGTTTATTTGATTTCGGAATGTTTGAAAATAGAAATAAAGAGAGCAAAGTTATGAGAATTTTAGAATTTTATTTGGTAAGCCGGCAAGCAAAACTAATGGTAAAGATGCAGCGTGGCAGCGTACCCAACCCAACAGACAAGTCTCCACACAAATGAGCATTTAACCTTCACCAGAGTCTAAAACTAAAGCGGATTTACGGCTGATGGATGAAACATAAGCAGGTAAGAAGCATATAACCACTCAAGGACTTAGGCAAATTGACTTCCTCCACCTTCTTTTCGTTTGGAATGACTCGGTCATGAGGTTCGGAAACTACAACGCCACACGCACATGAAGCACTTGGAGCGTTGGACAGCGCTGGAAGTACTTACCTTCCTGTGTGTTGGACAGATCCGTGGAGCTGTGGACCTGCGGTGAGGTGGTCTTGGTGCGACCCTCCGGCAGCACCTGCACCCCATTCGAGTCCAACTTGGCTATGGTGGCAATCAGGTCGTTGATCGAGTCATCCCGCACCTTGTCTATGGGCTCGGTGAAGTCCTTGGTGTTCTATTACAAAAATAAAGATTAGAAAACCAAATAAACTCAATTGTAATCTAAAGACCCACCTCATGGGTGCTGGGACTGGGCGTCTTTGGATTCGTCGAGGTGACATTTGAGAGTATCGATACAGCGGGCCCCAATCCCAGGGCAGCTGCGTTCAGTTGGGCACTGGAGGAGCCGTTTCCGAGGCCCTGGTGACCTGCACCACCGCCCCCCAGGCTGGGCGGGGTGCTGTTCTTGAGCGTGTTTGGAGATTTGAGTGAGATTTTAAAATTTTCCGATGTCTGGCGGCCATTCGCAAAAGGCAAAAGGGGACCCTGCTGCGAACACACTGAAAGCGGAAGGCAAAATGGTCGATGAGTAATGGGGAAAACCTAGCGATAAGTATTCAAAGATTATTTTGTAACTGGCCTACATAAATCCACAGAAATCCATTCACTCCGATTATAAAAAAATATTTTCTTTGAATAATAATAAGATAAGAATTCGTGTGAATTTACGTCTAAACTTTACTTGGTTTCCGGGAAATAGCTACCTAGTCATAAAGAAATTCCACGGTTTGCAATTCTGATCCACACATTCTTTCATATGAGAAGTTTTAGCTTGAAAAGTGTACTAAGTTTAACTTGGTTTCAACAAAAAAAATCCTTTATTAAAAACAACATTTAATGGGAAGTTATCTTTGTCACACATTAATTTATTATTATAGTATATAAATATGTATTTAAAATTGTACTGAGTTATGGAGCATTGAATTTATTTTTTAATGTGTTAATGCTAGAAACTGGAATAGTATTTTTTTGAGTACCTAGACGTATAGCTGGACTGCCGAATTAAATTACACATCATTTAAATAAAATAAAATGGGATGGACTGGTTAAACTCAATTACTCACTGTTCGACTGTTGCGCGGATTGCGGGATGTGCCACTTGGCCAGGCTGTGCATGCCGCCGCCGCCTAACTGCGGGGAGGTCTGCGGTGGGCCGGCATTAAAGCCAGCCTGGCTCCCATGAAACCCCAACGACTGCGGAAAGGGAAAACAGGAAAAAGGTTAAACTTCCGTTTCCACCATCATTAAACTTTGTTTTGAGCACTTACATTCTGCATGGCGCTCACATTCTGCATGGGATTCGACATCATTGGGGGTCGCTGCAGTGCACCCGGCGAGGGGATCTGCCCGCCGCCGCCCCCCGCCGCTCCGGCCATGGCCGCCGCTGCCGCCGCCTGCTGCTGGGCGTGGTTGGCCATGCGCTGATACTGCGACTGGAAGCGCGCGTTGCTGTTCATGAAGTTGGCGTCCCGCGGTCCGCCGCCTGGACCACCGCCCTGGGAGAAACCCTGCTGGCCGGGCATGAAATGCGGACGCATCTGGGGGCCCATCGACTGGTGGGCCGGCGCTGGTGCTCCTTGCGGCCCGCCCGGATAACTGGGCGGCCCGTTGAATGCCATATGGGCGTTGGGGCTCTGCGCCGCCTGGTTGTTCAGCAGGCCCCGCAGGCTGATGTCTGAAAATGCGCGAGTAGAAAATTAATTTTCCACCTTGTCTCTGGTCTCGTACTTTGCAGTCCGCCTCCAGCACTTACCCATATTTTGCGGATGCGTCGAGGAGCTCACGTGCGGCTGGCCGTGCCGCTGCATGCCCACTGGCGGCATTCCCCCGAAGCGAACTGCAACATAGAGGAAAACCCATTAAAAAGCTGTACCAGCCAGTGTCTAGCAGGAGGTAGCCTCTTTCTGGGAAAGCAGGCCTGCTCCTCCATGCAGCTGATATATCACTAAGTCAGGGAAACAGCAAGGGTAGATGAACTTCCGCGTATTAAAAACGAATAGTTTCCCTGGTAGAACAATTAATTAGAAATGAAGTGGGTTTATTTATTTAGAATAGAATTTTGGGAAAAGTACCACTTCAAGTTTGATTACATGAAAATAATCCTAAAGGATATTCGTTCGTTGATTATAAACTTCAGTGAAATCCCAAATGTACATGCTAGAATGACCCTACTACACATCAATGAAGTGATTATAAGCCTGCTTTTATAGAAGAAGGGAACATCTTAAAGATTAATTTAAACCCAGTAAAATCAAATTAAATGAAAATACATTAAAAAACATTTGATAAATGGTTCCCTCTTTACATAAACCTTAAAAATAAAAAGTAAGAAATAAAAATCATTCGTACCCTTACCTGGCCCGTCGCCCGGAAAGGAGCGACTCATGGACAGATTGTTGAACTGCTGCTGGGCTGCGTTGCTGTACAGAGGCGGTCCGTTCTGGGGTCCAAAGTTGACGGGCGGTCCATTGGGCGATAGGCCAGCTGGCATTCCGGGCGGAAGTCCGGGCCGCAGAGGAGGGGCCATGTTGGGGCTGGGCGGCTGGCGCGGTGGGTGCTGAGGCTGTGGGGTTCCGTTGGGCGAGGGCGTGGGCGGATATGGTTTGCCGTCCACAATGATGATGCCCAGCTGCGAGATGACCTTTTGCAGATCGGAGACCTGGTTCAGCTGAACCTGTATGCGCACCGGAATCTCTGGATTGGGAATATCCGCCCGCTGGCACTTGAGCTTCTGCAGGTGACGCACCAGCGACTTCTTGCTCGAGAGGATGGCAAAGTCGCTGCCCTTCTCCAGGGCATTCTGCATGAAGTCAATGCAGTGGTCCGTATTGTCGGACAGCAGCTGCAGCGTCTCCTTCTTCTCCACCAGCACCTTGAGTTTGCTGTCGCACACCTCGTTCAATCGCATGATGAGCTGCTTGCCCCGCGTATTGACCGTATTGGTGATCTTCACCGCCATGGCTGTGATCTCCTTAATCAGGTCCTTCTTCTTGTCGTGAATCAGCTGCTGGCGGTCATCGATCACCTTGGTGGCCGAGGACAGAAGGAACCGCTTGTAGTTAATCTCGGAGACGAGTGTGGACAGCGCCTGTCGCGACTCCGTGGCGATCTCGTGGGCGAACTTGTATTTGTGATCCCGATGATCGCTGAGCTGGCAATCGCGGCAGGTAAGCTTGTCGCAGGTCTCGCAGAATAGCGATAGCTTCTCCTGTGTGTGCAACTGGCACATGTGTAGTTTGTCCACGCCGGCAGCCCCGGCCAGCTGCTCGTTGTTGGCCTCGTCCTTGGGCTTGATCGTGTGATCCTTGGTGATCTTCAGGCGCTGATGGGCCTGCACGCAGCTGTCGCAAATGTACTCCGAGCAGTCAACGCACCACGAGGTGGCCACCGCTCCGTCGGAGCAGCTGCTGCATTGGATGCTCGCCGCGGCAGAAGCCTTTTGACCCTCGCCCGTCAAGCCCATGAGGCCGACTCCATCACCACTGTCACCGGCGGTGCACTGCTCAATCAGGAACTGGTTGTCCACGATGAACTCCTGCTGCGAGGCATTGTCGCACACCGGACAATGGATCAGTGGCGGGAGTGAGCGGTCCAGCTCCGAAAACTTGGTGCTCACGCATTGAGCACAGGCCACGTGGAGGCATTCCAGCAGCTTGGGCCGATCGTTGGAGCCGAGGAGCTGAGCACAGTAGACGCACTTGAAGAGGGTGAACTTGGCCGATGCCGATGAGTTTGACTCCGACTGGAAGAATAGAATAAGGAAGTTCATATTATAATTTAATATTAACATATATCATATCACTAATTAAATAAGCCTACACCTTTCCCATATTTTTATCCTCATTAAACAAGATTAATATTAGATGTTCAAATTGTCAACTCTATTCGAGTATTATAACTTCTGAAAATTTAACAAAATGCTTTTCAGGAAGACCTTATCTTAATTATCTTCAAACAAGCTAATCCAGATAAGGTAATCAGCATAATTTATGTGGTAGACTTATTATCAGGCTATAAAGTTAGGCCTGGATCATATAAGGACAGCACTTTCACTGCGCTTATTTTAGTGACCCTATCTTATCTTATCTTTTCCTAGTCAGATAAGGCAGCGGAACGATTTATGGACGTAATGCCCAAAAATATAAACTTCTGACGTATGGGACTTTTATGTAAATTTATGATTGATTTGGCGATAATGTGGGTAATAATAATATTTCTTAGTTTCATGACAATTAAGCGAGGCTTACACCCTGTCACTCGTCACTTTCAATCAATTCAAATGACCTTCTTTAATCAGTTTGCACAGTTTGCTCAGTGTCTAAAACAATATTATTAAAAGATTAGATTTAGCGGGTTATATAAACCATCTGTCTTATCTGTGAAAAGGCTTATCTGCGCTTGAACTTTGTGACCGGAAATTACATTCACTCTACACAAGTGGCCAAGATCATCTCTCAACGTCGCAGCCTTGAATCTTATGTACAATTAATAGCAACCACTTTTAAGGGGAGCTGGAGAATAAATAGTGCCGATGCTGGAGCTAAAAATTGGGGTTCCAACGTCTCCTTCATGGCCGCTCCACTGCCAGTGACGTCCCCAACTCTGTCTCCGAATGTCGCTGGGCGAAGATTGATTAGTTTTATCTTCAGTTGGAGCACATAAATCCAATTGATTGATTATGTTTGTGCTCGATAAAGATTTCTGCATTGGTGTGCGCGATTGCTTTACATGCAGCCGGCCCCAGCGAGTACAAAATACAGTGTATATATAGTATACACAGACATATAGCAACGGAAGCGCCATGGACATTGATGAATGCGCCACGACAGGCTGAAGGAGGAACCGAAATCCGGACTCCAGTCCGGACATTGCAGTGCTGGCAGGGGAGGGGAGGGGAGGAGATGGGCTGTAACTGCATCGCACATTATTTTCGCACACGGATCCCAGTGCTAGAGCCGATCCGGCGATCCATCTTCCGTCCGAAAGAAAGTTTCGCCTCAGTTTTCTCCAGAGCCCAACTGCCAACTCATCTTGCCACTTTCGAAACGCCTCGGCGGGCGCTCATAAATCATGCAAGAAACATCCATTTTATGGCCAAGTACAGTTGCGGTTAGTGTTTTATGTTTAAAAACATAATAAACATACAAAATTAAAAAATATCTCAAGTTTAAGCACTTAAAAACATAATAGATTATTATAATTATTTTTAATTGTTTTATTTTTAGTAGTTTCAATGAAAAAAAGTACTTTCAATGGAAAAATGAGCACAGCCAGATTTAAGCTCTGGTTCTCGAGAGAGAGCATGGGTTCGAACCCCACACCAGGCAAAAAATTTGGATACTTTCGGTCACTTTTTCGTCTTGTTAAATTTTTTTGAAACACACATGAGTTCCCATGAACTTAAAGAGTCAGATGAGCAATACAAGGTTGCGCGTTTTTTCTTCTCTTATTAAATATGAGCTGTGCAAACTTATTTAAATAAAGTCCATATCTTTCTTAATGCTTATTAAAAATTTTTAAAGTAAAATTTCTTTTGCTTCAGTTTAAATAAGTAAAAACACTTTACAATAACTATACTTGTGACCCTTGATAGTAACTTATGGAACTCCCACGTCTATTATTTTGGCATCCATTGTAGATGGTCGACCATTGGAGCGGAGGCAGGGCGTGTCGGCGTGGAGGCGGCTGTGTGCTCGGAAGGCTGCGTCCCACTTGAAAGCCATTCATCATGGGCTCTTCCCCATCTCCGCAAGCTTCTCGCCACGGCTCGGGCTCGCTTCTCGGACTCGGATCGGTCATGTTCGGGTAGTGTTCGGCGGTTCGGATCGGTGCCGCGCAACCCACTTAGAGTTGCCCAAGACCCGCGGCACTGGCCCAGAGAGCAGGCCATTATAAATGTGGCGAAAAACCAGCTGCTACCCCCATGTTTCCATCGCATCGCAATGACTTGACGCAACTGGAAGCGGGTAGCAAACTCGTTTTCTCGGCCCGCACCTACAATGCGATGCATATATAAATATATATTTATATACAAGCCATTAAAACTTCTGTGTATATATCTATGTCCGTAGCATCCCATCCGAATAAATGGCCGGGTCAGCATGTGGCAAGAATTTAAAGAATGATTTTCTGCAAGTAATTCGAATTAATAGATTTTCCAATCCTCCGAGCCACTCAAATGGAAAATGAAGCTGCCCCAAGCTAATCCAAACATCCTGTTGCCCTGAATTTCAGCTTTTGCATCGAGGGATTTGGGGAATCGCAGAATTATTATAAAAATCATCAAAAAAATTTATTCAGTATATGCTCAGCTACAGGGAGTGCGAAAGAGATGGAGATATGCATGCAGCAAATATGCTGTTTTCGCCACCAAGCGGCTCTTTTTTATATGCTTAAAGCCAGCAAGGTGGGGATTTATAATAAGAGAGAAATCCCAATTACAAATACATATATCAATTTGTTAGCATTATAAAGCAGGTCTGTGCTTTAAGATTAGGTTTGTAGAAATGAAAGCGAATAGTAACATTTTTAACCCATTAACATTTTTGGCATTTTCCCTCCATTATACGATAGCGTCCAATCACGTAAACCATTAGTTTTGCCACGCATATCGAAAAACAGCACGCTCACACGAAACCCAACTAAAATGGAGGCAAAAAAGAGGAGGGCAAAATAATTCTAAATCAATTTCAATTAGAAACTGCTGAAAGGATGCCCCAGCAACAGCAGCCACAGCAAAAATGGCAACTAGACGTACAAAAGCATCTGCACGAAGCTCTAGAAATGGGAATTGACGGAATGGCGACTTGACAACCAAAGCATGAATGAGTGCATTTATGATTGATGTAATTTTGATGAAAGTAAATTGTGAAAAAAAAGTTTTCCGCCCCCTTCTGGTACAGAAAACACTCCCGATTGGCTTGGCAACGGACTTTAAAAGGCTTTGGCGAAATTTAATTTCAAATTTATTTTCGAAAAAGTTTCAGTCTCGTTAGTCACACAGAAAACTTTGTTGCAGAAATTAAATGAAAGAAGTTCCACAACTGTATTGCGCCCCTGCTCGCCATACACATCGCACACTCTCTCCCCTTTCTCTTTTTTTCTTTTTTTCCACAGGTTTGACGCTGTCACAAGACCAGAATCGGTTAAAAGACAACGCAGACAACTTTCCGACATATTTCACATTCGAAAAGCATTTTCTCGGCCGCCATAATTCCATTAAATTGTTTACCGCCCTCCATCAGAACGAATTCCCCGGTGTCAAAGGCCTGAGATCTCTAGATATGGCGGAACTTCTCCTTCGAGAACAACCCCCCAAAGGCATGGTCGAAGGGCAATATATTGAATATTTGAAACAGCCGTACTGAAGCTATTCTACGGGTGAATATTATGGGAAAAGTTGGGTGATTAAGAAACAGCAGGAGATCAATAGTCTATCGGGAAACGTGATTGCAACATTTTAAATGGCTTAGCCGTTTAGTTTAGATGCAGATAAGCAGGGCTGTTAAAACGTGCTGGCTGGAGCTTGGAAAACATTTAATTTCCCATTAAATGGCTAGTGATTTAAAATCGGTTGACAACAATAACTAAATTAATAATATGTTTACATTATTGTTTTGTGTAGACACGTTTTCACATTACCTATCTATCAAGTAGAAATAATTTGGGAGAGGGAACTCTATTAAAAGTGGTTTTTAATTATAGGAAAACTATCTTTAATAACAAAATATACAACATTAATTTTTTTTTACCTAATTCTAGAAAAAAAGCAACCTTGTAATAATTGGAAAACTATCTTTATATTATGATAAGTTGAGGAAATAATGGTAAGCTCTATAAGTTCTATGTTTACCTCTACCTCTTTAATTATTATTAATTGCATTTCCATAAGTAACAACGCTGTTCGCTAGGTGCACAAATCCATTCGTGCATTATTGCCCCCAAATGGCTTCCATTCTGTCCTCTGTTGGCAATCACAGCTCCATTTGTGGTTCGGGCCCGATAAAAGGTATTCCTTGTCACTCAAATTTCCAGGTAGGCTTAAAATTTAATTAAGCTTTATATAAATGCAATTTGGGGAAAGTTTCGAATATGCCTCTGCGGGTGGTTGAGGCCGCCGTTCGACCGACCGGCAGTTGCAGCATTCGAGTTGCACTTTCGGGGGCCTTTTGCCACCCATTAGCCACCAGCCACCGCCCACATCGACGGCCACGCCCCACCGCCCGCTGGCCAGGCCATAAATCAGAGCAATATGAGACGTGCATCGAGGGAGGGCTGTCGTCCTGCTGGTTGCCTGGCGATTTCAGATAGAGATGAAGCCCCATGCTGCTGGTCCTTTTTGGGTTTCTTCGGATTTCAGGCGGCTGAATGCTCGACGATGGTGATGCCGGTTGATGATGGCCGACCGACCGACCGACCATCGCTTGTTTATTGTTGCTCCCTACATCAATTTCGCTTATTTTGCACATTTACAACGCACAAACACACGGCAGGCATCAGATGGCAGGATACGCACATGTCCTTTGAACTTTCGGACATGAGGAAAATCCTTTGATACAACAAAAGCTGAAAATTAATTACGTTTAGGATTTCAGCTACACAATGGTCCAATCTACAATCCATCATTCAATCGCAAGTCCATGCAACGTGACAAGGAAATCAGGGATTATTATGGACGAAACAACGAGCAGAACCTTTAAAGGGCAAGCCTATGCACATAATTTAAAGTTATAATTTACGCAAATATAAATTAACTGCATGTAGTTCGCTACGCTCTCCGTGCCAAGGTTCATTCGCCACAGTCGCCCGTTTTGGGCAAGGCGGATCCATTCGATGTGCTCCGTCGTCATGGTCGCCGCTTCATTAAATCCGATCAAAGTAATCGAATTGGTAATGCTCCCCAGATATGGGTAAATAAATTCCCAGATTCTTTGGGGCTGAAAGTGTGCAAGAATGGGAATTTCAATATGGAAGCAGGCCATATTTTTGTAGCCCAAGATATGATAACGATAATTAATGGCGGCCAAGGTTCAATAGATCATGGGCAAGTGGGAATCGAATCGCTTGAATCATCCATTTGGCATTTCCAAAACGAAATGAAGTGGCTCTATAAATGTTTCACCGCCAAACTAAGTGTGCAATCGTGTTTATAGAAAATCTATAAAGCACTCAAAAGGCAATGGGGGACCTCAGGTGACAGACCGGCATGGCACATCAAAGTACATCAACCTTATGATGATACTTTTCTCTTTCATCCCAATCCCTCGCATCAAATCCCCGGAGCGACGCAGACGAAACTTGCTCTTGAAATATTTATGAGTCTTTGCAATAAACTAAAATTTCAAAGACACAACGCTCTCTTCAAAATGGCCGCCATAAATTGGTAAGAAAGGCAGGTAGGGGCGGCGATGGGGACGGACGGAGGCAGATAGAGCCGTATAAAATATATTATACTCCCCATAATAAAAGCGAAAAACTTGATTGTACCTGGGGAGGTGGGGAGGTGGGGAGCTCGTGAACCAGGTGAACCCAGAGCAAGTCAGGGGCGTTTGGGGGGCGTGTCGGGCCAAAAGTTGTTGCGATTTATGCGACGCCATCGGGAACAGAACCAAGTTGCAGGGTCGGAAAAGGTGCAGCAGCTGATAAATATTAATGGCGCGGCCACCGCCAGATGTACGTATACGTACATAAAACAAAACCAATTCCTGAGTACGACATAAATAAATAAAATTGTAAATATCCAATACGCATTAAAGGGCATTCGAATCCGAAAGCGAATTCCAAATCGCGGCGGGCCCTTCAAATCGGATTCGTATCTATTACCAATGGAAGGGGAGGAGCCGGAGCAGCGCCATTTTGGCCCATTGGCCATTCGGTTTAATCGCGGACATATCCGGCCAACGTCGCTGCAATTTCCGCCCGGGAGATGGAGGAGGAGGGGGAGCCGGAGCAGAGTCAGGGTGGCACGAACCACCCGAAAGCCCCTCCTAATGGACAGACCCTAATGACCTTACATTACATTTCATAACGCAATTTGAGCGACCAAAAAACGCCATGTACACATACAAAATAAATTGCTACAAAAATGGTTTCATAAAAAGCATGATTCTGGATTAAGATACACACACATAGAGTTTGGATAAAAAAAAGCAAACAGACTTCGAGTTTTTTTACGGATACCCGGAATTTTCCCGATTTCCCCGTAAAACTCAAGATAATTTCAAGTGTTCGAGGAATTTTTTAAAGTCATTCCCCAGAAAACAGTACTATAATGTTTTTCTTTTGAAAATTTTGAAAGCTATC
Organism: Drosophila biarmipes; assembly: GCF_025231255.1. Lineage (NCBI taxonomy): Eukaryota > Metazoa > Arthropoda > Insecta > Diptera > Drosophilidae > Drosophila > Drosophila biarmipes. The sequence continues at coordinate 17,266,810 of NC_066616.1, read as the reverse complement.
TTATATACTAAGGTCTGCCCATAAACGGAGACTGTTTATGACGGAACCCATTAAATATAATACTTTCGTATCCTTCGGTTCCTTTGCTCGAATGTCTCGAGTCACATCGCTCCAGTCGTAAAGATTTAATTGTATGGAAATCGTAAATGGCACGCCAGAACGAACAGAAAAGTTTTGCTTTATTTTATGAGAAAATCGATGGAACCCATTAAAAGCGGTGGCAACTGCCAAACTGTAGCTCCTAACCGAAGGAAGTCGCCCGGTGCTTATGTAAATAAAATTGCTTTTCACAGAAATGTCATCATTTGACAGACCCTTTCGATGGAACATTAGGGGATCCATAATGGCACTGATAAGTGGAAGTTCCGACCCGGAATGACACACCGAACGAGCAGTAATAAAGTGATTCATTGCGATTACAATGACAGCCAAGGGTTGCGAGTTAAGTAGGTTGATCGATTAGATCCTTTATCAGGAGACCCGCCTGATCAAAGGAAACTTAATGGCCGTTCAATGCTCCACGATTTGTCTACAAGGCTGGCAGTTACTCATTATTATCTGCTTTGTATCTAATGAGCTGTACTTCACTTGCATGGAAAATTTGCAATTTGTAGTATATTTACACAGCTGCTTGCTGGCCCAATAATGAAATGTTTACCTTAAAAACAAGAAAGAGATTAAACATAAACAAAAAAAAAAACCCCCAAGGACACATGAGCACAATGGAGAAAAGCTGGATGAGCCATGTCATACCATCTATAGCCTGCTAATTTATGTACTTTTTGCTTTAACTACGGTTGACATAAGTCATTAGACCATTATTGTACTTTGTAGCATCCAAATTTAATATAAAGATTATATATTATTATTTTTAAGAGTGAAAAACCACGAAATTCTTTTTCAGTAGATTTGCAGTACAAAACTCGACGGTTTACAGATGGGTCATTGAGAACAATGAGGTAAGGTACAGTTAGAAAACAACAGATATGAAATTTATTTCTTTAAAATGATATACCTCGAAAGTCTTTACAAGTATAGTTCGTAATGGATCATTAAAAACAATGAGGTTAGGCTAAGTTAGTTCCTAAAATGATATAACTCGAAATTCTTTCTAGGAATAGTTCGTAATGATATATTTTAATGAAGATAAATTACTTCCGGTTAAGTGCCGGTTAAGAGAAAGTCGACGGCATGCAGCTGGCTCATTATATATGTATATTGAGGTTAAGTTAAGTTGATAACGCCAGTTTTTATATTTTTTCTTGTGAGCTGTATAACTCAAAGTTTGAGACCACATGAATGTTTTGGGGTTAGAAAAACTCTACTGTTTACTGCCGGAAAGATGTAATAATTACATTTCCCAATCATGTAGCAAGCATAAATTCAAAATTGAATATTCCTCGCTGGGAGACGAGAGACCAAAGACGTGGAACCAGGAAACCGCAAACTAATGAACGGACTGAGCTGTCGGTGGGTTTGGTCCACTCCACGGATTTTGGACCCCAGGGCTGCTGCAGACGACGGTTGACGGTTGAGGGTTGGCTTGGACTGGGTTGGGCATCAGGGCGTTGCGGTTGCGCTGGTCCGACGAGCCGGTGGCCCTCGGTCTCTGGAGCTTACCAAAGCCGTCACTGCTGCTGCTGCTGCGGTTTGCGGTTCTTTTTGTGCCCGATGCAATTGTTCCTGCTCCCGGTGGCCATGGCATCTGCAGACACGTATACACCAAATATATACGTAGATACATTTTCCAAAATGGCGACTCCCCGCTGATGTAGATACACAAACCGGTAAGACTTCCCAGCCAGCAGGGGGCCCGAAAATCGTGACGTTCGTTGCAGGACTGGCAGACATATAACCGATATGCTACTAGGGCGTAGACGTAGGCGTAGGCGTATCTGGGGGCGTGGCAGCGAGACGGCTGCTGAACAAGCTGACGCAGCTCGAAAAATCTGCTTACATCTGCTGCTGGCTGCTGGCGGCTGCCGTAGGATTATTGGAGGAAATCAGACATTCTCGTTTCTCAGGACTTATGCAGCTTATAAAACTTTGCCTGAGACAGGGAATCTCTCCTGCGCTTTTCCCCTCCGAGGGCAGGAAAGCGCTCCACTTTAAAGTAACTTCAATTGGGTTTCCTTTTTGCCACCGACGCCCGACTGCACAATTTTTGTGTTGTTGTACCTTATAATCCTCTTTTTGTGATCGGATTATGTCCTGTGTAGCACCTAATCCCCGCACAGGAGTGCGACCAGGGTACACATGTTGCCAACGAACCCTCACCCGCGCCCGCGCCCGCGCCCGCACCCACACCACTTCCAATCCCAATCCCATGCCCATTCCATCCATCCATCCATCCGCACTGATCCCGCAGTCGCAGTCAACTTTAATTACGCACTGGACGCCGATGGATGGATTAGGGCGGCCTAACGCCCACTGACTGCCCGGGAAAAGCAATTAAAATGTGTATCTCTCGGATAAACAGGAGAACTTCCCTAAGTGGTACCACCTTGCGGGATTATTGCGCAATTAAATGTGAAGCAAAAATATTACTACCATCTGTTCGCTTATATGACGCACTTTCCGGAGACCCATTACCTAAAGTTCAAGAAGTTCAATTATATGAACGATTTAAAAGCAATTTTCTAAGCGCACTTATCGAAAATGTATTATAATAATGTATTTTAGCAGACGGTCGCAGGATAATGACAAGTAGTTTTTAATGTTGGGAGAAAAAACAGGTGTATGCGAAATCGGTTCGAACTCTTAAACAATAAAATTGCAAATGTATTTGTATAAAAAAAATTTGGACAAGGCGATTAGTATATTGATATGTGGTTAGGCTTGTATACCAGATTTCAGCTTCGAAAATCTCCTAACTTGTATATTTTGATTTCATGTTATACGGACAAGTATTACGGACAGAAAACCAGTTTTTATTAGTTTTCGAAAACCTTTACGTGACCTTCAACGGTTTGAAACATGGGAATACTCCTAATTCTTATGAGCCGTAGGGATGCTTGACTGTAGGCGCGATAATAGGCAGGCATTTAGAAAAATCAACGGCGCCGTTTCCGCCGAGGATGACAGGTGAAGGTTTATTAACTGTTGGGTGTGAGAGGCAGGTAGTCCGTGAAAAGTGAAAAGAGAAGCATTTTCCGAGATCTATCCGGGCAGATTGCAGGGTAATCAAGTTAATTAGAAACTTTACTTTTTACTTATTCCTATTTTCCACTTTTTCGTGCACCTAACGACTTTTATTCGGAGGGGATCTGAAGCTCCCTAGCACGGAGCTCTGGCCATCCGCACTTTGCCTTCTCCTCGTTTTGCTTTGCTTGCATATTCTCATCAAATTAGAGTTAATTGTACATCATTAAAGGCAAATTCTTAGAATTCATTTCGGGTCTCGTCGGTATCTAACAAAATGGCGTCGTACGATTTTGGGTTTCCATTTATTACGGTGTCAAGCAATTTAATTACAACCTGTCGCTTGCATGGGGCAGCACACAAAGTGCACACTAACGAGCGTATAGATGGGAGTATTAAATATGGCCACGTCGAGGGTTGGAAAAGTGCATTGAGGTGCATCGGTTTGGAGATGACATATGGATACTCGCCAACGGGCACTTCCCCGTCAGCTGTCACTTTTAATGACATAAGCCCGCCATTTTGACAGGAGCGAAAGATTAATAGGTTTCTCGTTTCGGTTAAGCTTCAGTGATTTTGAATGGTTTGCCAGTATCGGGAAGCTGAAAAACCTCCAACAAAGCAGCCCCTAGGTATAATGGCTTTTGAAACAGAATACCTTCAAAAGTGCTTTCGATACATACATATAAACATCGTTACCATTAACTAAATTAAAAGCTTTCCTGCCTTCTTGAAGAGAATTATTGTAGGTTTATGAGAAATTGACTATCCATGGACGTACAAATTTTAAAATCTAAAAAAAACTTTGGTGTGCTTTTAACCCAAGGCTAACGCTTGAGTTTCGCGATATTGTATTTTCTGCTTTTGCCTATAAAAGTTACTTTATAATACGTTCTTAATGTATTCATGAATAATTTTGACAGTGCACTCCGCTTTGTTAGGTCTTGCATAAATTAAATAGAGTTATTTTGGGAATAACTTAAGGAATATTTATTTTATGTTATAAAATTAACATACAAATCTAATAAAAGGATAACTAACTAGATAAATAATAGGTTAATTTAAATTGTGATTAAGGGGTTTTTACTAGACTTACGCTTAACTAGTGATATAAATATTTGGGTTCCTGGTTAAAAATAAATTACCCTTTCTATTAACATCTCCCAGAAAGTAAAAACATAAGTTACACTAGACAAGTATCTATAAGATAGTATTCTTAAGAAACACAGAACTTATTCGTTTGAGTCCCCATCATCCGTCATGCTGAGCTCCACACCTTGCCTTGGAGAAGCAGAATCCACTTAATAGGTTACACAAACAGTTTGCCCACATCAGAAATGGGCATTGAGCGATCTGGAGGGGATTTAGCTGGAGGGCTAAGGTCGGAATTGGTCGACGGCGATCTGGGGGACTGGGACTGGGTCTGGGTCCCGGAGTCTGGGGCCTTAAGTGCCCCCACCGACCGCAGTAAACACAATCGTTTGCATGATTGACGGGCGGATTGAATGAGTGCATGTCATTCCCAGTCCCTGTTCGAGTTCGAGAGAGAGTGGGCACTCCAAAAGGCACCACTCAAGGCAAACATTTATTTGCACAGGTCGCAGGAGAGGAAAGTTCGAGTATTGAATACAGTCAGGCTTCCGTAACTGAACACGTCATTTGTCGAAAAGAAAATTTGATCTAAGGTGACTTTTAATTAACTAAAAACGTGTTTTAGATTTACTTCACTCATATGAGATAATTTATCCAATTAATACTATCTTAAGTAGTTATCTAAGTTATCATATTTGAAATTTTTTGTTAAACAATAATTGCATGTTTTCAAATTATACAGTTAGTGGTGAATTATAATTGTATATAACAAGCTTTTAAATTGCCCAATCTAAGTTCCAATTAAGCTAGTTATTTTCGGTAGGTCCAAAAAATATACTCCAAGTTCAGTCGCCAATTGGCGTGACTAACAGTACATATTAAGTACAATGCATGAACTAAAGTTTGATAAGTAGTATTCCCATTAAAATACGAAATTTGAAATGTAAAGTTTGTTAAGAAATGTTTATGAAAATAATTTTATGTTTATGTTTCATATAAAAATAATAAAAATGTAATAAAATAACTCAGTATTTATGCGTTTGGCTAGCTTTGTTTTTATACAAATATTTTTCATATAACTCACATAAAATGTATTGTTTTTTAAAAAGTATTTTTTGTTTAGTTAAAAACAAAGAAATTCAAATATTAAAAGTAATAAACTTGTATAATTATAATATTTATAGGCTAAATAGCTCAAACAATTTTTTGTCTGCTGTTAGCTAGGTTCTACTGTGGCTGGAAGAGCAGCTCAAGCACGACGGAGAGCAAACAGAAAAGACCACAAACACACTCTCGCTCTTCTGGAGAGTGGCAGCTGCAGCTGATCTCCAGTTCCAATGGAAGACAGGAAAGCCAGCCAGCGTGCTGCTCCGCTCGCACCCACAGCGGGAATCGAAGACCATCGGCACGAGACTTCAAATTAAAACTACACTGGAGAAAAAAATTCAACTGAACCATCTAGTTTGCATTCTCAAATAATTTACATCTGTAAATGAACAGTATGCTGACCAATAAGTGTCCTACATTTCTTTGTAATCTTTTTTATTAATTATTAAAGCTTATTCAGCACAAATTTTTCAACCTGGAGACAAATATTTTGAATTTATTGGGTCTTTCTTATTAAACAGTATAATATTTTATTATCAGAACGATTTTTGACATTGCTTTGACTCTGGACATTGATGTATCATCTACATAGAGGATTTCTAAATACAATACCATATTAACACATGTAAATTTTATTTTATTTGTTTAAATCCCTTACAAAAGTTCACGTTCTGTATGCAAGTTTATTTAACATACAAAGTTAAAGCTACCATATAACATCCTATTTTTTCCCGGTGTAAAATCTGGGACTGGGCCGCGAAAGTGAAACAAACTCACATATGCCCGCTGTTTGTCTGCCGCCTTGTTGTGTGAGTGCTGGCGTTTGTTTGCTTTGGCCTGGGAAAAAGATAACAAATGCTTTTTGCACGAGACTCGAAATGGTTGCTTGATAAGAGGAGCGCCCAGCACGAGAGCGCATCAAAATCAAACCCAAACAATAATTTACACTGAGCTGACAGGGGATGAGCACTTTACATATATTTATATACACATGATTAGCCGACTGTTTGTTATCAGCGGCGAGAGCACGTGTAATTAGGCGGCCTTAGTTAACCTCAATCGGGCGGTGATTACAGGTAAGACTTAGACTAAGTACCCACCCTTTTCTCGGCGCTGTCGCAGGGATTGCTGAGGCTCAGCGAGGAGGAGCTCATCGACGAGGTGGGGGGCACTCCGCTGTCCGTGCTGGGCGTCCTCATCTGGGGCAGGGCATCCGTGGGCACAGCGTCCAGTTGCTCCTGCTTGATGCCGGCAATCAGCGGCAAAAAGTCGTTCTTCAGCTGCTCCAAGTCCATATCCATGTCGGCAATATCCTAAGATTTTACCGCGTGGGCGGTGTTTTTTTGGTGTTTTCTTTTTTTTAATGTGGGCGTGCTAATTATAGCAACCGATTTTGGTTGACTGGACGACCAAGTGTTTAATCACCAGCTGTTTCCTTGGAACAGCATGGTTATTATTGTTATGTTGTGCGGTTTATTGTTTTGGAATAAGTTGGTTTGGTTAATCCATTCCAATGGTCACACACACACACACCACTATACAGGGGCGCGCGCAGACACACACACACCGACACGAGCGTGCAAAATATGATTTTCACAAACGAATTTCGCTGATTTTTATTGACAATTGTCTTTTTGTTTTTGAATGCTAATGCATTTTCATTTCACCTTCGACTTCTCGGCTTGCAAAAATACACACATATACGTATATATGTACTCGACCTCTCTTTCTCGCAGAGCGACATCCACAACTTTCGTTTTACTTTACATATACACGTTCGCTGCGCTCGCTCGAATTTCGCTATTTTCCCGTCTGGCCGACACTTTTTCCAGCGATTTGTGCGGCATTTGGCCAGCACGCGCGTCTAAATTGTCAATTCGCGTTGCGAGGGCGCGTTTAATGCGGTTTTATTGCAGTTATTCGCTGCGAAAACACACGGTCTCACGGCGTTTGCTCTCGTTGGACGCTTCTTCTGTACAAAAAATGTTCAGCCATTTTGGATTCAATTAATTCATGTCGGCGTTGCCAGTGCGTCGGTATGCCGTGGGCCGTTACACACGGCCGTGGCGACGTAAGCGCCTGCGGTCACACTAAGAAGAGGTGTGGCAGCCCTGCCTTTGAATTTATCCTTCGTTTCTTCAACTAATTTGAATTAATGCTGGTTAACTTTTACATTCTCATGTGTATTTAACATATTATGAATATTTTCAAACATGCCCTTGTGCGTTTTGGTGCTAGTAAATAACAAATTTAAACTTACATTGTTACGTACTCCACTCTGTTAAGCCATTACGTTTACGTTGAATAACAGAAAAACTGTTAACTTTTGGCGCCTTAGCTGCGGTCGCACTTCTAAATTAAATAATTAATAAAAGCTTGAATTTAACTAAAAGGTGGGTATTTAAATATAATTTAAAAACTAATTTAAAGTATACAATTTTCAAATAAAAATAATTCAAAACCATAAATACGGTTACTTTATAAATCAGCTGTGCGCCAAAAGAGCAAGAAGAAGAAGCGTCAACACACGTGTGGGAATTCGTACACTTCGTATTCAGAATTGTTTATTTAATGTTTTTAAGCCGGCTAATAAACAACTACGCCAAGGCAGGTTAATTATTAGTAAACTTGCCGTCAAAGCAAAAGCTAATAGGAGTTTGTGCCCCTCATAGTTCGCCTGAAAAGCCTCAGTAATCCCTGGAAGCGCCACAAATCCTTTGCTGAAGCCATGTCAGAGGCCCTCGACAAGCTGGAGTTGGAAAAGGAAGCCAGGAAGGAGGCCAAGAGCCTGGAGGATGAGGCCGTCAAGGAGACCAACCGGATCAAGCGAACGCTGAAGCGCAAGAAGTGGGTTGACTGGAAGGAGCAGGACGAGAAGGATGCGGCCAGTGGGGTGAAGAGGCCGCCCTTTGATCCCGCCGAGCGAATCAAGCGTAAGAAGAGCGCCATTCTGCTGAGCTACTGCGGCGCTAACTACTTTGGGATGCAGCGCAATCCCGGAATGCAGACCATTGAGGAAGAGCTCTTTAAGGCCATGCTCAAGCACAAGTGGATAACGGAGGACAGCTTCGAGCAGGTGCAGATCGCCTGCTTCCAGAGGGCCGCCCGCACTGATAAGGGCGTATCCGCCGCCCGGCAGGTGTGCTCTGTCAAGTTGCGTGAGTTGGGGGAGCTAATCCTCAGTGGATTTCATTATTTGCATCACTTTTTTTCATGATCGCATCCTTTTATTAGCCGAGGAGCTGGACCTGGAGGCCTTTAATGCTGACCTGCCTGAACAGATACGCCTCTTCGGCGTGGAGCGCGTGACCAAGGGCTTTAATGCCAAGGATCAGTGCAACGCCCGGACCTACACCTACACACTGCCCACCATGGCCTTTGCGTCATGCGAAGAAAAAGTGGAGGAGTTGCACGACACCTTCCGCATGTCTCCAGAGCTGCTGGAGAAAGTCAAAGAAACTCTAAAGCTTTACGAGGGTACGAAGAACTTTCACAACTTCACCAGCAAGAAGTAAGACAGTCAGTTCCATACGTCTTCTTTTGTTTCAACCAACATACGATTTTTGAACCGTTTAGGAGCTTCCTGGACCCCTCTTCCAAGCGCTTCATCATGTCCTTCACGTGCAGCGAGCCATTCCAGAGCCCCCAGGGCATAGAGTTCGTCACCTTGAAGGTGAAGGGTCAAAGCTTCATGCTGCATCAGATCCGCAAGATGGTGGGTCTGGCCATTGCCATTGTGCGGGGCAACACGACCACGACGAGCTTGGAGCGGGCTCTAACTGAGGAGCGCCTGGATCTGCCGATGGCCCCTGGACTGGGCCTTGTGCTGGACACGGTGCACTACGAGCGGTACAACGATCGCTACGGCAAGGACGGCATCCACAACCCGCTGACGTGGGAGGCCCAAGAGGCGCAAGTCAAGGAGTTCATTGAGCGGGAGATCTTTAGCCAGATCTACAAGACGGAAGCCGAACAGCGCAACATGCTCGACTGGATAGGAACGTTGCACTACCACTCGTACGACACGCGAAAAGATGACGCTACTCCGCCCACGGATGGCAAGAAGAGTAAGGATGGTGACGACGACAACGATGAGTGAGCACTCAGGTTAAGTGGATTTTTATAGATGCAAGATGTTTGGAAGAGTTGAATTTTAATATATAATTCATATATGTAACTGTATGTGTGAAACTGCTAAAGAGTTTACCTTGCAAATTGAATGTGAATCTTAGCCATCAATTATTGATATATATATTTTACCCGGCCAACTTCCAAACTTAGACAATAAGTTAACATGCAAAAGCGGGTTGTTTAATTGTCGTTCAAAAGTATAAAAGCATTTTAACCTAAAAGCGGCCGCCCTTCTTCTTTTTGTGGCCACCTTTGCGGTGCTGCTGCCTTGGCCCGGGGGTCGGCTCCTGGTAAACGGGCGTGGCGGGCGAGTTCTTGGTCAGATTCACGCGGTTGGACATGTCGCTGCAAGGAAGAGTTAAATTAGAAACATAATCTATCGATTCAAAACCTCAAGAACTTACTATTGATCGGCTGCTCCCGAGGCCATGCCTTGGGATCCCTTGATGACATCCTTGCCGCGCGCTCCTCCTCGCTTCTTGCGGAAGCCAGTGCGCTCGTACTTGGGCAGCCAGCGCTCCGGATCGGGACCCACTTCGGCGTTGTAGTTCTTGGGCAGCTTGCCTTTTCGTTTGCGGTTATGGTTCCTCTTCTTCTCAACGGGAGTGCTCGGCGAGGCTTCAATCTTGGCATTGGCAGACTTCTTGGCCGCCTTGGCGGACATCACCCAGTTGGCCGCCTCAAGGGCATCGATCTCGGATGCCGTGGTCAGCGTTTCCAGTTTGGGCAGCTTTCTGCTGAGCTCAAGGGCCCGTTTGGGCTGGAACTGGGCGTAGGCGATGACCAGCTGGGCCAAAACCTTGGTGTCGTTGGGGTTTAACTTGAGCAGTTCTTCCAGCGAGCTAGCGGCCGTTTCGGAAGCGCCGCCACGCAAATGGAACTCGGCAGCCTGGCGCCACATGTCCGACAGATCGCCACTGCTCACGTTGTTCTTCTTGTACCAGTCAACGGCTGACTTGAGCAGCGCCGAAGCAGCCGACTTGTTGTCAGTGCCAAGGTAAAGGGACACCAGGGCGGAGACAATGCCGGGCTTGTATTTGGCCTCGCCCAACGACAGTAAAGTCTCAATGGCGTCCTTGCGATTGCCCTGTGGGGAGAAGGATCATAAGGATAAGTTTCGCTCTACGGATTCCATGGCAAATAATAGACTCTACCTGTAGCAGTTGCAGTTGAATGACGGCGAACTTGCTGATAAATGCATGCGACTTGTGAGCTGCAGCGAACTTTTGGAGCTGATCGATAGCCTCCCTGTGCTTACGATCCTTGGCCAGCTGGCTGCAGCGGATGAGCAGCGCCTCGAACTCCATCTGCGGGTAGGTCTGGGACAGCTTCTGACTGAGCTGTTGCACCTGGTCGCCGGCGTTGGTGTAGAGGGCCAACAGGCAGTTGTTGAGCGCGATGATTTGCTTCTGGCGCGAGGTGAGCTTCGGTTCGCAGGCGTCGGCCAGGGCAGCGCGTATCTTCTTCTTGGAGTCGAAGACGTTCTGGTCCTTGTTGATCACCACAGAGTTGTTGCTGGCCACGGCCACCAGGGCCGCGTCCTTGGGCTTGTGGCGCAGGCAGTCGGCGTAGATGGTGCCCGCCTCCTTGATCTTGCCCTGCAGCTGCAGCACATAGGCCAGCTGGACACGGATGACGTCCACCTCCTCGAGAATCTCCTCCTCGGAAGCGCCCTCCTCCTCGAGGAACTCACGGCAGAGCTTCTCGCTGGTGCGCAACTTGCGCTCGGCCTCGGCATACTTCTGCCTGTTGGCCTGGATGCAGGCGCTGTTGAAGTACTGCTCATAGGTGTCCTCCGGCACCTCGGGCACCTCCTTGTCCTGGTCCACGGCCAGGTTGGCGGCCACTGCGCTCAAGTTGGTGCGACGCTCGTCCTCGTACTCGTCGCTGGTGTTCTTGATGATGTCGCGGTACGAGTCCAGGCATTCATCGTAGCGCTCCAGGCGGTATAGGACCTGGGTGCGCAGCTCCTTCAGGTTGGGCGGCAGGGGCTGCAGGCCCGCATCGTCGATGGTTTTCAGCGCCTGCTGCTGCTTGTTCAGGCGGTACTCGCAGTAGGCCTTCTCGAAGACCAGCGAGGACAGACGGTTCTTCTCGATGAACTTGTAGGCCTCCTCGAACTTGGACAGCTGCACCAGGCACACCACCTTGCAGTGCAGGGCCGTGGGATCGTCGGGAGCCACGCCGAGGACTGCGGGAGATCATCAAATGGGTCAACAAATGAGTATATCTTCTGCGAGTTCCAAAAACTTACTGCGATTTACTGCCTTGACGGCCTTGTCGAACTCGCGGTTGTTGCCGAACTTGTGCACATCGGCGTAGGCCGCCTTGATCAGCGCCTCCTTGGGATTGGCGTCCTTGGACATCCTGATTGCTTAGCCGGTGGGTTAAGTGCTAAAATACCTTTGATTAGTGGACCTAAACTTTCGCCTTCTGGTTAACATGCAACTTTTGACAGCAGCAGACACATCAGCAAGGCGGGGTTGCCAGATTGGCATTTCTATCAGTCGAATGTTGCCAGAGTTCCTGGGAAATTATTTAAATATTTATTAATGTTTTAACAAATAAAGCTGTTTTTGCAAAGTGGTTAATTAATTAGCTTACTTTAAATATATTTCAAAACATATTGAAATGGCTTTTTTACAGAGCATTCCAAGTTTACACACTTTTCTGAGCCGCTGGTATTTTTCGACCAGAAAACTCTGGTAACTCTACCGGACTCGCTGGCGACGCCTTTGCGCGATACTTTTGATCCGATCTGTGCCGGATTATTGGATTACTTGATTGGACTATTGGAAAATGTCCGCCGAAGTGGATTTCGTGAACAAGAAGGAGGTGCACCTCCGCAACCTGAAGCAGTCCGGCCATGTGGGATTCGACAGCCTGCCGGACCAACTGGTCAACAAGAGTGTCCAGAACGGATTCGTCTTCAACGTTATGTGTATAGGTGTGTATATGCGGGTGCAGTTTCGGTGTGTGAGTGTGTATGCGGCACAGTGAATCAACCGAAGTTTTACTGCATGTAAAACAGTGGCGGACAAGGAAATAGCATTTGTTTTTGCTGAAACAATCTTAATGTAATTATGGCTTTGGATAAGGTTTATCCGTTTCTTTATAATCCATAATCATAGGTTTAAAGCCAATGGAAACAAAAAATTGTATTGTACAGTGGTCAAAAGCACCATCGAAGCCAGGAGAAATATCAATTTGTTTTTCAACATCACTTAAAACAATGTCAAATGTACTGAAATTTTTTTTTTAATTTTTAATCATAATAATTTGGATATCAATAATATCAATTTTTAAAGTTGTGCAGTAGACTTCACTACAGTAAATCAATTATTTACTAGCTTTCTCTTATTGTTAACAATGTTTAAAAAGGGAAATAATGAAAGTAATATTATAGCAATATATGTATAGCATAGCAAAAGTAGATATATAAGACAAAAATCATATTATGCTATTGATTTCCCCACCGCTGTGCCATGTACTCAAGTTTCTCATGTTTGAAGTGCATTGCTCAGATAAAGTGAATCACCTAAATACAGAAATGCGGGTAAACAATTGAAACAACCAGACGCCCGGCCACGATTAGTATGCAAAGTGGCCGGCAATCGATTTCCTCCGCCGCTTTCTACAATTTCACCCTGACACCAATGCCGCAGTGCTTCTATGGCCAATTGAGCCCACTTGGCCGATGACTCCCCCCCATCTGACACCATTCTGACCCCCATTACAACATCTTTGCTCTCCGCAGGCGAAACTGGACTGGGCAAGTCGACGCTGATGGACACGCTGTTCAACACCAGCTTCGAGTCCACACCGAGTCCCCATACCCTGCCCAGCGTCAAGTTGAAGGCTCACACCTACGAGCTGCAGGAGAGCAATGTGCGGCTCAAGCTGACCATCTGCGACACGGTGGGCTATGGCGACCAGATCAACAAGGACGACTCGTTCAAGGCGGTGGTGGACTACATTGACGCCCAGTTCGAGAACTATCTGCAGGAGGAGCTGAAGATCAAGCGATCGCTGGTGACGTGCCACGACAGCCGCATCCACATCTGCCTGTACTTCATCTGCCCCACTGGCCACGGCCTCAAGTCGCTGGACCTGGTGTGCATGAAGAAGCTGGACAGCAAGGTCAACATTATTCCGGTGATCGCCAAGGCGGACACCATTTCCAAGGTGGAGCTGCAGCGATTCAAGGCGAAGATCATCCAGGAGCTGAACAGCAATGGAGTGCACATCTATCAGTTCCCCACCGACGACGAGACGGTGGCCGAGACGAACACCAGCATGAACTCGCACATTCCCTTCGCCGTCGTCGGCAGCACGGAGTTCATTAAGGTGGGCAACAAGCTCATCCGCGCCCGCCAGTACCCCTGGGGCACGGTGCAGGTGGAGAACGAGACGCACTGCGACTTTGTGAAGCTGCGCGAGATGCTCATTCGCACCAACATGGAGGATATGCGCGAGAAGACGCACACGCGGCACTACGAGCTGTACCGGCAGAAGCGGCTGGAGCAGATGGGCTTCAGCGATGTGGACAGCGACAACAAGCCGATCTCGTTCCAGCAGACCTTCGAGGCCAAGCGCTCCAACCACCTGGCCGAGCTGCAGTCCAAGGAGGAGGAGGTGCGGCAGATGTTCGTGCAGCGGGTCAAGGAGAAGGAGGCCGAGCTGAAGGAGAGCGAGAAGGACCTGCACGCCAAGTTCGAGAAGCTGAAGCGGGACCATGCCGAGGAGAAGCGCAAGCTGGAGGAGTCGCGCAAGGCGCTCGAGGAGGACTACCTCGACTTCCAGCGGCGCAAGCAGCAGTTGGCCACCGCCCACCACACGCTCACCCTTGGCAAGAGCAAGAAGAAGTAGAATCCGGCGCCGCCGCCGAGCAATGTATTGAGAATTCTGTGCGGTTCGCTAATCCCAAAGTAATTATTGCTTTCTCATCTCGTTGTCTTTCATTTGTACTATTAAGTTTACTTCAAATATTAACATATACACAACTACACGCATATGTACGCAGACATATATGATTATGTATTTACAACTAACGAATAAATCGAACTTAGTATTTTAACAACGTAAACTAGGGGAAATTTAAAAGGTAGTATGATAAAATAAGAACTATGTTTCTTTTCGATGTTTAGGGAACTAATTATTTTTTTACATTTTTTCAATTAAAATTATTAAGTTGTAAGTTAACCTTTTCAGCTCCATTTATCTATATGATTTGGATTTTTATAAAAATAAGCTTACAAGTTTGTAATTTGAATATTTTTTTTATTGTACGCTAGTTTTTAATTTGCTATTTGGTTTTTTATAACAGTCATAAGAATGTTTTTTATTTTGAAAATTTACTTTTATTATCGCTTAAATTTTGAATTTGACCATTGGCGCCATAATTTAGTAGGGTGTCTGCAGGCCGACCATATTTAGCTGATTTCGCTGCCCACCCCCTGGCCACACTAATTCCTACTCAGCACAATATGCAATAAAAAAAAGTTGTAGAACAAATTAAAAACGCAATAATAAAATCACCGCAGCAAACACAGCAGAACTATAGAGACCTGTAGTTCGGGATCGAAACGAAAGCAATTAACCGTGTTCAGCGCAGAGTACAGATCGTGAAAGTGGGTGTATCGGCTGGGAAAAGTGAGACACCCCTTTGTGTTTTGTTTTTTCGTTATAAATTTTGTTTGTGGCTCGGATTGGATTACGACTTGATGGTGAGGGAGGGCAGCCGCGGCAGGGGAGCTCCCAAGTGATTTTCCATAATAAGCTTCGAGTGGACGGGAAATGCCAATCGGCAGGGCGAACATGTCGCCAATAGCGTCGATACTGGTTTTCTACGCTCTTCTGCAGACAGGTATGGATACTGGTTGATACTTATGGTTGGTAATAGAGGCGGTGGAATCGAAATAAACTATGCTATGACCCCAGAAACATACTAAACATTCCATTGCCTTCCAGTTGCCAGCTTCACGGTCGTCATCACTGCTCCTGAGCAGGCCCTCATCGGGTCCACCATCAATGTGTCCGCCCAGCTCTTCGATGGCGACAGACCGGCCGCCGATGGGAAATCCTACAGGTTCACCTGGACCGACAGTGCTGGCCATAGAGAGGTAAGAACGTGATGAAACAAAGAAAGAAAGCTCCGAGTCCACTGTCATGACTAATTGCCTCCGAATGCGAATGCAAATACCAATGTAAGCCCGTCTACAGTCGACGTTTGCTCAACTGGCCCATAAAACTGGTTAGGACAGCTGGCTGCAGGTGGTTCACCCACCCAAAAGTACAACCAAACACGAAGAATTTAAATATCTCTTATCAGACAATATCCCGAAGGGTTTCGTTATCGGCCAATGCAGAATTGCGTTTATAATCCCTGCTTCTCGAAGTTTCTTGAACTCTTTTATCAGGGAAAACTGTCTGCAGGGCAGCTCTCTCAGCTACAAAGTAAAGATTGGTTATTATTATGTATCCGTTAAATATCATGTTATTCAGGATTTCTCTTTTGAATTCCTGGCTTATCAATCAAAAAAGATCCTTCGTTTTGAAGAACTTTTAATTGTCTAAATAATTGTTTATTGGTAAACATTTGATTCACCGAAGAAGTGTGCTTTCCACAGCCTTTTCAGGTTGATTATTCTGGGAATCTCCGTTCAGCTAGTTCATTAAACAACAAAATACGAAAGATAATAATCATCAATCAACTAGGAATATATTTTTACAAACTTCTTAGGTTCCCCTTAAAATATATGTCACTGCAGACACATTATAATAAATTATCATTTTTATTCTGCCATTCCGTCATTCCTAGAACTTTTAGATAGCTTTGAATTCTGTTAATCAATCGTCATACGATGCAGTTCATGGCCGGAAGGGCGGTTTTACTCAGTATACACATATATTTTTAGACCCCTAAGCCAGAGTTGCGATGTGCAAACCGGCGACCGCTTTCCAGTTCTAATCACAGCCATGTGGCTTCAATTGATATGGCGTCATTTGAATGGTAATTTTACACAATTACTATTCAGCGACAGTTTTGCCGATTGTGCCTGGTACGTGGCCATATCAGCGGCGTTCGGTGGTTACTATTGTAGCTTAATTTGCATGTAGAGTGGCTCAAATCTGCTACCAATTATACTAACCGCTTACCTTTGTGTCTGCCTGCAGGAGATTGAAACGAAAAACGCCAGCAGCAATTGGACCGTGGTCTACACGCAGGAGCAGCCGTCCACACATGTGATTAGGGTCGAAGTGGAGAAGAATTCCATCTTCTGGTTTACGATGGCCAAGGGTCAGAAGGCAATCAAGCTGGACAACTTGCTGGTCGGCAGCTTGGAGCTGATTCAGAACAATGTGCCGCGGCCGCATGAGTTTGTGTCCACGCAGGAGGCGGTGAATCACAGCATAGTGCTCTCCGATGCGGATCTCTCTTATCTGCGGGCGAAGGGCTATCACATTCAGACGTATTGGTTTCAAAACTGTACATATCTTGGCATGTCCAGTGCCCTGGACTATGTGGCCTCATATCCGACAGCTGAGCAATACTATGATGTGGAGGCTTTAGTGGTGGCTTCGCTGGAGATTCCGCCAGAGCCAACGCCCTCGACTACGACCACCACTACCACCACCACAACAACCACAACCACTACGACAACGACAACAACCACAACCACTACGCCAGCCACAACCACAACTTCAACAACACCTGCCACTACGACCACTCCAAAAACCACAACAACACCTGCGACTACGACCACTTCCACCACTACTCCAAAGCCACCGGCACGAGCCAAACGTGATCTAGTCCAGGCCATGCACGCCAACGCTGCTATGCTGGGCCTGAACCTAACCAACGCCCTGAAGCAGCAGAAAGACTCTACAGGGAATGTGTCCGTGGCACTGGTAAATCCTCTGGGGGTGAGAAGGCTGTCCAAGCTCACGTTGGTGCCCGGCAATCAGCCGCCTTTCGATTGCGTGAACAAAAAGTATGTGGCCCAGGATCCGAAGCAGATTTACGGATACTTCCAGAAACGCATTGTGTCTAAGGGTATGGGTTTGCTTAATTTTGATATATGAGCAGATTTAATAAGTGCGTTTTAGATCCCATCACCGGCTTCGGCACCACGGGCAAGAATTGGTTGCAACACTGGGAGATGCTTCATCTGAATGTGAACTGCAAGGGATCGCCACCGCTTTATCTGTGCACTCAGGTTTATACGGGTGAGAATGCAAGCCAAGCCATAAATTTTAAAAATGTTATGATATTATAATAAATGCATTTTCTTGCAGCTCCTTACAACTCCACGGGCAACGAGACTTGCGAACAGTACAACCCAATCGTGAATTGTTCATATGAGTACAAGCGTTACTTCGGTGAAAGCAAGACCATACTGTTCTTCATACGCAATCAGGTCTCCCAAACAATCAATCAGGTCACCGTGAACATGTATGAAGGTGGGTAAACTCAACTATAAACTTTCTATATAATTATATACAATTTATTTTACTACCTTGCAGCCCAGCGTCAGTCTCAGCTCTCAGTCGTGGTTGTGCCCGTGACATGCACATTGGTGGCCGTAATTCTAGTTGTTTTCGGTGTGGCCTATTATATTCAGCGGGGAAATCGGTAAGAGCTGGTTGTAAACTATGTAAAAAAGTCCCTACAATTTGTTCCCCTCCACAGCTTCAACGTTGAGGTGGCCGACTTTAACTTCGGCGACACTCAGTCGGTGGACATGGAGTACAAGACATTCCCGCAGCGCTTGATCGATAGCATTCGCGACGCCTGGACGTGGCCGGGTCAGCGACGTCACTCGCAGTCCAGCGCAGATCTCATGGCGGACCAGGAGCAGCCGCCCAGTCCGGGCTTCGGTGGCAATGTGGGCGACGTGGATAGCAATCTGCGCTACAACACTTTCAACTAGGTCCTTGAGGGGTTCCCTTGGAACTTGGTTACCTATGCAAATTATTCAATTTAATTTAATTTCGGCGCCTAAGTTATGAAGATCTGTTCCCAGCTCCCTTCAGATTTGGTTAAATCGCAATTGATCTGTGAATTTTGTTTAAAAATTCCAGGCAGTTTCCACAAATTTTGATAGAACTCGAAGTGGGGATCAGGTGTGATAGTTATTTGTTATTATTTGTATGTGCACTCCCATGTGCTTTAGTCATTTTCTTGTTGTACACCGGCACCTAGGGGTCACCC